>NW_026652285.1:26034461-26643754 GCF_009828535.3 Hylobates moloch | reverse complement strand
TTTTTTGTATTTTTATTAGAGACGGGGTTTCACCGTGGTCTCGATCTCCTGACCTCGTGATCCGCCCGCCTCGGCCTCCCAAAGTGCTGGGATTACAAGTGTGAGCCATTGCGCCCGGCCCAGCTAATTTTTGTATTTTTAGTAGAGGTGAGGTTTCACCACGTTGTTTCAGGCTGGTCTCAAACTCTTGACCTCGTGATCCCCTGCCTTGGCCTCTCAAAGTGCTGGGATTACAGGAGTAAGCCAGCGTGCCCTACTGAAATAAATTTTTAAAAATGAAAATATTATGTCACTCCTCTGCTTAAAGCTCTTCAGAGGCTTCCTGTAGGTCTTCGTGTAAAGCCAAACTTTTTACCATGGCATACAAGCTGTGTCTGGGTGGCTCTTGTCTACTGCTGTAGCCTCATCTGGTGCCCCTTCACCTCTTGCTGGCTGCATCCTGGCCATGCTTGTCATCTCTGGATTCCTTTGACATACGCTACTTCTTTCTTCCTTAAGGCCTTTGGCTGTCTTTTTCCCTCTTCCTTGATGGTCAGTTCCTCCCCTTTCTCCTTTTCTTCCTCCTCTTCCTCGTCTTTCTCCTCATCATCACTCTTGTCAATCAGGGATGCTGCTGTATGTCTTATGTCCGGCCCTGTGCCTTGCATGTGGTAGGTACTCAATAAATACTTGTTGAACGGATGAATGCTGCATATTGGAACTTAAGTTCACCAAGCGCAGTGGCTCACACCTGTAATCCCAGCACTGTGGGAGGCCAAGGCGGGTGGATCACTTGAGGTCAAGAGTTCAAGACCAGCCTGGCCAATGTGGTGAAACCCCGTTTCTACCAAAAGTAGAAAGATTAGCTGGGCACGGTGATGCATGTCTATAATCCCAGCTATTCAGGAGGCTGAGGCACGAGAATCACTTGATCCTGGGAGGCGGAGGCTGCAGTGAGCCCCTGCACTCCAGCCTGGGCAACAGAATGAGACTGTCTCAAAAAAAAAAAAGAAGGAACTTAAGTTCAAGTCCAGTCCCTCATAAGTTACATTGCCATGGCAAGTTATTTGATCTCTTTAGGCTTCAGTTTCCTCATCTGTGAAATGGTATCATAAGGCCTCTTGCAGAATTCTCATTGTGATTTTCAATAAAGTATCTAAAGTGTATTACCCAGTGCTTAGCAGGTCTTCAGCAAGGAGAATTTCTGTGCTTTTATCATTGTAGCTCTTATTTTATCATTGTGGGAGTATGTAGGCTTCTCACTTTTCTCCTGTCTCTTGCTCTCTTTGCTTAGGGCAGCATCTCATCACGGCAGTTGCTGACCATCTATTTAAGCTGAAGACAACATCATGGTGAGTGGGAGGCATAAGACTAACTGTAGGCAGGCCCATCCCGGCTCTGGGAGGGAGGCGGAGGTGGGAGAATTGCTTGAGCTGGGGAGATTAAGGCTGTGGTGAGCTGTGATTGCCACCAAATGGCCGCATGGGTGACAGCGAGCCTGTCTCAAAAAAAAAAAAAAAAGGTGGTGAGAGGGTATGCTTTTTCTAGTTTTTAGAGGAAAAGCTTTCAGCTTTTTCTTGTTCAGTAAGATATGTTATCTGTGGCCACTCTACTTCTGATAGGGAGTTAGGGAGATTTCGGAGTGCGATTGAGCTGGACACCCCCTCTATGACTGCAGAGCAAGTAGCTGCCATTGAGCAGAACGTTAATGAAAAAATCAGAGATCGGCTGCCTGTGAATGTCTGAGAACTGAGCCTGGATGATCCTGAGGTGGAGCAGGTAAGGGTGGAGCCAGAGGGATGGTTTCTGCAGAATGATTCCTCATCAGATTCAGACAGTCCCTCCCCTCTCCTTGAGTCCAGGTGAGAGGCCGGGGTTTGCCGGATGATCATGCTGGGCCCATTCGGGTTGTTAGCATCGAGGGCGTTGATTCCAACATGTGCTGTGGGACCCATGTGAGCAATCTCAGTGACCTTCAGGTAAGTGAGGAATGGCTGTGGAGTGGCTGAGAAGAGGGATTGGGGGAGAGGGGGTCACATGGGGCTGGGAGTGGGAGAGGGGGATAATTGAGGAGTCCTAAGTGAAATCTCCCCTTCACTGTTTCAGAGGTGAGGAAGAGATAGGTTTCTCCTGCCTTCAGGTTCCAGGATTCGCTGTGGTTTATGCATGCGCACACGTGTGTGTGTGTTACCCCCTTGCCTCATGTAGGTCATTAAGATTCTGGGCACTGAGAAGGGGAAGAAGAACAAAACCAACCTGATATTTCTAGCTGGGAACCGGGTGCTGAAGTGGATGGAGAGAAGTCATGGAACTGAAAAAGCACTGACTGCTCTGCTTAAGTATGCCTGTTTCAGTACCTTCGATTACCTCCCATTTCTGAGATTTTCAACATAATCTCTTACCTCTGGGAGATAAGATGCAATCATAAATGATAAAGTGCGGCCAGGCGTGGTGGCTCATATCTGTAATCCCAGAACTTTGGGAGGCCGAGGCGGTCGGATCACGAGGTCAGGAGATCAAGACCTTCTGGCTAACACCGTGAAACCACGTCTGTACTAAAAATACAAAAAGAAATTGGCCAGGCGTGGTGGCGGGTACCTGTAGTCCCAGCTACTCGGGAGGCTGAGGCAGGAGAATGGCGTGAACCCGGGAGGCGGAGCTTGTAGTAAGCCAAGATCGTGCCAATGCACTCCAGCCTGGGCGATAGGGCAAGACTCTGTCTCAAAAAAAAAAAAAAAAAAAAATCAAGTGCTTTGGATAGTAAATCAGAACCACGAAAAGTGGTTAATTCCTTTGTGTGTTTTCTCCCAGTTGCCTAAGAGACCTCTTAGAATATCTCCTGGTCTCTGACTGCAGGGAGGCACCATAGCAAGAAGGAAATTATTGATTTATGTCCCCAACATCAGAAACGACTGGGAAGCTGCACAGGTCTCCACTGACCTTTCTCTTTCAGGTGTGGAGCAGAGGATCATGTGGAAGCAGTGAAAAAGCTCCAGAACTCCACCAAGATCCTGCAGAAGGTGATTTATTCCGTGGAGGGTAGAGAGGGCACAGGCCCTACCTAAAATAGGCTCTGCAGACTTGGTCTTCTGCCTAAGCAGATGTGTAGTTTGTCAAAGTAGGAGTAAGGGGAGAATGAGGTGGAGGGAAACTGATACTCTCTATTGTTATCCTTTCCATTTATCTACTGAGTTACCATATCCATTTCAGAATAACCTGAATCTGCTCAGAGACCTGGCTGTGCACATTGCCCATAGCCTCAGGAACAGTCCAGACTGGGGAGGTGTGGTCGTATTACACAGGTGAGAAATTAGGAGCTGGACACAAGGAAGAGGAGCTGTGTTGGGCTTAGGGCTCAGTGTCTTCTCTATATGCAATGTACAGTGGGAGGTGGATTGTTCACTGGTATTCTCAAGGTTGAGTAGATCCTAAGAAATATGTTACTGGCCGGGCGCGGTGGCTCACTCCTGTAATCCCAGCACTTTGGGAGGCTGAGGTGGGTGGATCACAAGGTCAGGAGTTCGAAACCAGCCTGGCCAGCATGGTGAAACCCCTTCTCTACTAAAAGTACAAAAATTAGCCAGGCATGGTAGTATGCACCTGTAGTCCCAGCTACTCGGGAGGCTGAGGCAGGAGAATCACTTGAACCTGGGAGGCAGAGGTTGTGGTGAGCAGAGATCACGCCACAGCACTCCAGCCTGGACCGACAGTGAGACCCCATCTCAAAAGAAAAAAAAAAAAAAAAAAAAAGTTACATACCAGGCCTCCTGGGTTTGATATTAACATCTTTACTGTAACTCTGTATCTTTTGTTTTTTTGGTTTTTTGCTTTTTGAGATGGAGTCTTACTGTGTCTGGAGTGCAGTGGCATGATCTCACCTCACTGTAACCTGTGCCTCCTGGGTTCAAGCGGTTCTTGTGCTTCAGCCTCTCGAGTAGCTGGGATCACAGGCATGTGCCACCACACCAGGCTAACTTCTGTATTTTTAGTAGAGCTGGGGTTTCCCCATGTTGGCCAGGCTGATTTTGAACTCCTGACCTCAAGCAGTCTGCCCACCTCAGCCTCCCAAAGTGCTGAGATTACAGGTGTGAGCCACCGTGTCCAGCCTGTATCCTTCTTTAGGACTATCCCCTTCCTCCTTTACTTTCTAACAGATTTCTGCTTATCCTGGTGAATCCTATTTAAGGGAGATGGAAACAAACCTGGAGGTTGATTACAAACTGCAGAGGCTGAGAAGGGCAGCTTGCTGGCTCTCAGCCAGTACTTTCTCTTGGCTAAGGGATATGGGACTTTATGTATACACATAGCAGCAAGGCCAGCCTCCAGAAGGAGGGGCCAGGCTTCCTGCAGTTTCACAGCCACCACTCCAACCTGGGTCTCATGTCTGTGTCCTTTGTTGTAGGAAGGAGGGTGATTCAGAGTTCATGAATATCATTGCCAATGAGATTGGGTCAGAGGTAAGAGGAGCATGAGATTCTCTACCCCAGCCTGGATAGAGACCTAGGGAGACATAAGTGAGGCGCGCTAGTTTAGCCGAAGTCCCTCCACATGAACACATGAGGAGTAGGAAATAGCCATTCATTCAATACTGTTTTCTTAATACTAGCTATATGCCAAGCTCTGTTTTAGGTGTTGAGCTAGATCTATGTTATTGCTCTTTCTGGGGCTGTGACATTTATTAGCTTCTGAGCTCCTTTCATCAGAGCTCTAGCTCCTCAAAGCCATTCAGGTTTGTGTGCTGAGGATCCAATATTAGAAATATAGGAGTGGGCTGGTCACGGTGGCTCATGCATGTAATCCCAGCACTTTGGGAGGCCAAGGTGGGTGGATCACTTAAGGTCAGGAGACCAGCCTAGCCAACATGGTGAAACCCCATTTCTATTAAAAATAGAAAAATCAGGCCAGGCATGGTGGCTCACGCCTGTAATCCCAGCACTTTGGGAGGCCGAGGCGGGTGGATTGCCTCAGCTTAGGAGTTCGAGACCACCCTGGGCAACATGGTGAAACCCTGTCTCTACTAAAATACAAAAAATTAGCCAGGCGTGGTGACATGCGCCTGTAATCCCAGCTACTTGGGAGGCTGAGGCATGAGAATCTCTTGAGCCCGGTAGGCAGGGGTTGCAGTGAGCTGAGATTGTGCCACAGCACTCTAGCTTGGGCTACAGAGTGAGATTCTGTCTCAAAACAAAACAAAAATTTGCTGGGTGTGGTGGCAGGTGCCTGTAGACCCAGCTACTTGGGAGGTTGAGGCAGGAGAATTGCTTGAACCCTGGAGGCTGAGGTTGCAGTGAGCCAAGATTGTGCCACTGCGCTCCAGCCTGGGCAACACAGACTGTCTCAAAAAAAAAAAAAAAAAAAAAAAAAGTAAATACAGGAGTGGGCAAGCCCCTTTGAAAGCCATCCCCGTCCATTTTCCTCTTCCTCTGGCTTTACTTATTCTTCCCACTCCTGATGGTCTCTAGCCTAGAGATTTCCAGGTCTTTTGTTTGTTTATTTTTTTCAGAGACAGAGTCTTGCTCTGTCACCCAGGCTGGAGTACAGTGGTGTGATTATGGCTCACTGCAGTCTTGAACTCCTAGGCTCAAGCAATCCTCCCACATCAGCCTCCTGAGTAGTTGGGACTGCAAGCTTGAGCCACCATGCCCTATTACCTCTTTTGTATTTACTCCAGAACCCTTCTTTGGAATGCCTACTATGGGTAAAGCATTGTGTATGTCTCTTTTCATAATTCTTCTGTATACACAGAATTGATTCTCAAGGAGCTAATGTTCTAGTCTAGGAGACAAATGTGTGTGTCGACATTTATAATTTAGAATGATAGAGTGATGAATGCTAGAGGTGGAGGAGCATATTACCTGAAGAACAGGGAGGTTTCAGGGGAGGGGCCCTTGAAGACTGCTTAGAGGTCATCAGACAGACAAGGGGCAGAGGCAGCCAGGCAGAGGGAAACCTGGTGGTTTGGGCAGTGGCCGGGAAAGGATGTGTGGTGGGGAAAAGTTTGCAAGAGTGAAACCATAGGCCGGGCGCGGTGGCTCAAGCCTGTAATCCCAGCACTTTGGGAGGCCGAGGCGGGCGGATCACAAGGTCAGGAGATCGAGACCATCCTGGCTAACATGTTGAAACCCCGTCTCTACTAAAAATACAAAAAATTAGCCGGGCGTGATGGCGGGCGCCTGTAGTCCCAGCTACGCGGGAGGCTGAGGCAGGAGAATGGCGTGAACCCGGGAGGTGGAGCTTGCAGTGAGCCGAGATCGTGCCACTGCACTCCAGCCTGGGCGACAGAGCAAGACTCCGTCTCAAAAAAAAAAAAAAAAAAAGAGTGAAACCATAAAAGGCATTTTATGCTTAGCCAGGATCAGCAGTCTTCTGCTGCCTTCTTAATGTTTCACCTAAGTTCCCATAGTTGCTCTCAAAAAGTTTCTTGGCCCAGTGTGGAGGGGCTGTATCTTCATTCATCAGGAGCATCACTTGGTGGTTTAGGGGGAAATAATCTGTTCTTAACATTGAAGAGAGTGCAAGGTTTAGGGGGGTTGACTCTACCTCCTTAAGTATCACGGCTTATCTCCTTGTCTTACCTCCTAGGAGACCCTCCTGTTCTTAACCGTGGGCGATGAGAAAGGTGCTGGACTCTTCTTACTGGCAGGGCCACCTGCGTCTGTGGAGACCCTGGGGCCCAGGTAATTCTATGTGGACTCTCTTGCACATGTAGTAGAGCCTGTATCCTACAAATACATTCCTTTACTGATTCAAAGGACCATCACATATGCGATCTCATTTAATTCACATCATGGGCATGTGAGGTGGGCTGAGCAGAGGTAATTATTACTACCGTTATTTCCAGTTTGACAGATGAAGGTCTTTTGGCTTCACATCTCACATGTATGTTTTTGTTTTTGTTTTTATGAAATGTGTTTGTTTTTGTTTTTTGAGATGGAGTCTCAGTCTGTCACCCAGGCTGGAGAGCCCAGGCTATTCAGCTCACTGCAGCCACCACTTCCCGGGTTTAAGCAATTTTCCTGCCTTAACCACTCAAGTAGCTGGGATTACAGGTGCACGCCACCATACCCGGCCAATTTTTTGTGTTTTTAGTACAGATAGAGTTTCACCATGTTGGCCAGGCTGGTCTCGAACTCCTGACGTCAAGTGATCTGCCCACCTTGGCCTCCCGAAGTGCTGGGATTACAGCACTCTGCCCTCTGGAGATTAACATAATTTATCTAGCCCAATTCATAGACACTGATGTTGTTTCCAGTTATTCACTCTTATGTGATGATGGTACATATATCTTTGTGCATATGTGCAAGTGTTTTTTTTGAGAAAAGTTTCACTCTTGTTGCCCAGGCTGGAGTGCAATGGCACCATCTCGGCTTACTGCAACCTCTGCCTCCCGGGTTCAAGCAATTCTCCTGTCTCAGCCTCCTGAGTAGCTGGGATTATGGCGCATACCACCACACACGGCTAATTTTTGTATTTTTAGTAGAGACAGGGTTTCATCCTATTGGTCAGGCCGGTCTTGAAGTCCTGACCTCAGGTGATCCACCCGCCTTGGCCTCCTAAAGTGCTGGGATTACAGGTGTGAGCCACCATGCCCAGCCTATGTGCAAGTGTTTTTAAGAAAGATTCCTAGAAGTCATCTACTCTTCTTATCCCTCTCCCAGTCCCTGGAAAAAGACTCAGAGCTGCCCTTGTTTTTTTTTTTTTGTGACTTTTTCCTCAAAGTCTCCCTGACTATACCTCTGTTCCCCAGGGTGGCTGAGGTCCTGGAAGGCAAAGGAGCAGGGAAGAAAGGCCGTTTTCAGGGCAAGGCCACCAAGATGAGCCGGCGGACGGAGGCGCAGGCGCTTCTCCAGGACTACATCAGCATGCAGAGTGCTAAGGAGTGAGGGCTTAGGGCACTCACCTCCTGTTTCCACAGGAATCTTTTGGTCAATAAAATAGTTTGACTCAGAATGGTTGTACTACCACTTGTATTTATATGACTAATTCATACCGTATACTCCATTGTGCTTGTGTGGTTACTTTCTGTTTGTAAATAGATAATTTTCTAATTTGGTTCATGCACTGTAATGTTTAGAAGGTGGTGGATTAATTTATACCAAACCTTGTGCTTTTGCACTCAGTTGGATAAAAAATGAACATCTGATCAGCTGAGTCCACTGCTCCCATATTTTTGTTATAATCCACAAAGGCACACGGCTTTTTCCCGCCCCTACTCCCCCACCCCCTGAGACGGACTCTTGCTTTGTTGCCCAGGCTGGATATAGTGGTGTGATCTCAGCTCACTGCAACCTCCGCCTCCTGGGTTGAAGGGATTCTCCTGCCTCAGTCTCCAGAGTAGCCAGGATTACAGGTGTGTGCCACCATGCCTGGCTAATTTTTTTGTTTTTGTTTTTGTTTGAGATGGAGTCTCGCTCTGTCACCAGGCTGGAGTGCGGTGGGGCGATCTCAGCTCACTGCAACCTCCACCTCCCGGGTTCAAACTAATCTCCTGCCTCAGCCTCCCGAGTAGCTGGAACTACAGGCTCGCACCACCATGCCCAGCTAATTTTTGTACTTTTAGTAGAGATGGGGTTTCACTATGTTGTCTAGGACCGTCTCCACATCTTGACCTCGTGATCCGCCCACCTCGGCCTCCCAAAGTGTTGGGATTACAGGCATGAGCCACTGTGCCCGGCTGGCTTCTTAGTTTTCTTTCCATTTCTGTTGTCTACTTCAATCACAGTATCACTGTGGAATGTTGACAGCATTGTCACCTTCTTAGGGTAAGTGCTGCAGCTGCAAGCGTCACTGGCGAGTATTCTCAGGGCAAACAGGAAAAGGGTTAAAGTAAGAATCAGAGATTAAGAGGGACATGTAATGATGAAAAATATAACAGTTCTAAATTTGTATGCATCTAATAACAGCCTCAAAATACATAAAGCAGACATTGACAGATCTCAAGGGAGAAACAGACATCTGTAATCAACGGAAGACTTGAGCTCATCTTTCATCAGCAATAGAGCAAATGGAAACATAATATGTTTAGGAGCACAGGCTTTGAAGTTTCACAGACCTGGGTAGAAATACTGGATTTGCACATCGAGGAAAGGTGATAAAAGATCCAGTCACAGCTTTAGCTAGAACAAAGATGGTTAAGGCCTAGACAGCCAGGATGAAATAACAGAGGAGAAATACAAAAACTGACACCCAGGGGAGATAACCTGTGGCTGTGGCTGTGTTCAGCTATTTATTCTTGCAACTCTGAAAGGATGAAAGGAACTTTTTTTTTTTGGAGATAGAGTCTTACTCTGTCACCTAGGCTGGAATGCAGTGGCATGATTTTGGCTCACTGCAACCTCTGCTTCCTGGGTTCAAGCAATTCTTGTGCCTCAGCCACCCAAGTAGCTGGGATTACAGGTGTGTGCCACCAAAAGTTGCCTTCAACCCTGCCACTGAGTTAACCCAATTTCTTTCTCCAGAATCAATCACTTAATTTTTTTTTTAAATGGAGTTTTGCTCTTGTTGCCTAGGCTGGAGTGCAATGGCGCGGTCTCTGCTCACTGCAACCTCCACCTCCCAAGTTCAAGCAATTCTCCTGCCTCAGCCTCCCGAGTAGCTGGGATTACAGGCATGTGCCACCATGCCCGACTAATTTTGTATTTTTAGTAGAGACGGGGTTTCCCCATGTTGGCCAGGCTGGTCTCGAACTCCTGACCTCAGGTGATCTGTTGGCCTCAACCTCCCAAAGTGCTGGGATTACTGGCATGAGCCACCGTGCCCGGCCTTTTTTTTTTTTTTTTTTTTTTTTTTAGACATAGTCTCACTCTTGTCCAGGCTGGAATGCAGTGGCACAATCATGGCTCACTGCAGTCTCAACCTCCCGGGAACAGGTGATCCTCCCACCTCAGCCCTCTGAGTAACTGGGACTAGAGGTGTGCACCACCACACCTGGCAAGTTTTTTGTATTTTTTCTTTTTTTTTTTTTTGAGACAGAGTCTCGCTCTTTCGCCCAGGCCAGACTGCAGTGGCGCTATCTTGGCTCACTGCAAGCTCCGCCTCCCGGGTTCACGCCATTCTCCTGCCTCAGCCTCCTGAGTAGCTGAGATTACAGGCACCTGCCACCACGCCCTGCTAATTTTTTGTATTTTTAGTAGAGACGGGGTTTCACCGTGTTAGCCAAGATGGTCTCGATCTCCTGACCTCATGATCCGCCTGCCTCGGCCTCCCAAAGTTCTGGGATTACAGGCGTGAGCCACCGCGCCCGGCTTGTATTTTTTCTAGAGACAGTGCTTTGCCATGTTGCCCACACTAGTTTTGAACTCCTGGGCTCTAGCAATTTGTCCACCTTGGCCTCCCAGTGTTGGGATTACAGGCATGAGCCGCCATGCCCAGCCTATTATCAATTTCTTATATATCCCTCTGATAGTATTTTAAAAAATAGAGGTATATAAATCTTCCCTCTTTTTAAACAAATGGTAGCACACTGTATACTCTTCTGCATTTTGCTTTTCTCAGAGTGCCATGTTTTAGATAAAACCATAGCGTAAGACTCATGCTATACAAAATGGGTCCATTAGTGGGAGAAAGGGAAATATTTGCTTCACAGAAGCTTCCTTACTTTTGTAGAAGGACTCAGGCAGGATTCTCTTGAACAGAGACCCATGTGAATTTGTCTCTGTGTGTGAGATCTGTCCCTCTCTGTGTTTGTTTCTTTAGGGTGTGCCTTAGTCTGATCTGACTGCTATAATAAAATAACAAAAACTAGGTAGCTTTTAAACAACAAAAATGTATTTCTCACAGTAGAGGCTGGGAAGCTGGTAAATTTGGTGTCTGGTGTGAAGGTTCAAATACTGGTTCAGGAATAGCCATCTTTTTGCACCCTTGGTGCAAAGGGTAAGGGGTCTTTCTTGGGCTTTTTTTTTTTTTTTTTTTGAGACAGAGATGGAGTTTCACTCTTGTTGCCCAGGCTGGAGCACACAGGTTATATATTCTGGAATATTGCTATAACCCACTTTACGGCACAGAAATAGTAAGGGGGACTCCTTGGCTTCTAAGGAAATTTTTTTACATGCATACCCATAAATTGCTGAAGATAGCTGCTGTAGCTTCCACTAAGGTGACGCATGTAGATACTGGAACAGATGTTAGTATGAAAGATGAAAGGTATCAGGTGGAAGAGACCCAGAGAAGTAGACAGAGTGAATTCAGGGCCAGGCGCGGTGGCTCACGCCTGTAATCCCAACACTTTGGGAGGCTGAGGCAGGTGGATCAACCTGAGGTCGGGAGTTCGAGACCAGCCTGACCAACATGGAGAAACTCCACCTCTAGTAAAACTACAAAATT
Source organism: Hylobates moloch (assembly GCF_009828535.3). Classification (NCBI taxonomy): domain Eukaryota; kingdom Metazoa; phylum Chordata; class Mammalia; order Primates; family Hylobatidae; genus Hylobates; species Hylobates moloch. The sequence continues at coordinate 26,632,453 of NW_026652285.1, read as the reverse complement.
AGCCGAGCGTGGTGGCGCATGCCTGCAATCCCAGCTACTCTGGAGGCTGAGGCAGGAGAATTGCTTGAACCTGGGAGGCGGAGGTTGCAGTGAGCCAAGATCGCGCCATTGCACTCCGTCCAGCCTAAGCAACAAGAGCGAAGCTCCGTCTCAAAAAAACAAAAACAAAAACAAACAAACAAAAAAACACAGACTGAATTCAGGAAGGCAATGGCGTGATCTCGGCTCACTGCACCCTCCTCCTCCCAGGTTCAAGTGATTCTCCTAACTCAGCCTCCCGAGTAGCTGGGATTACAGGCGCCCGCCACCCCACCCAGCTAATTTTTTGTATTTTTAGTAGAGATGGTGTTTCACCATGTTGGCCAGGCTGGTCTCGAACTCCTAACCTCAGGTGATCCACCCGCCTCAGCCTCCCAAAGTGCTGGGATTACAGACATGAGCCACTGCACCCAGCCTTCTTGAGCCTCTTGTATAACGCACTAGTTTCATTCACGAAGGCTCTGCCCCCATGATCTAATCACCTCCCAAAGGGCCCACCTCTTGATACCATTTAGGGGGTTAGGATTTCAACATATGAATTTTTAGGAATACCCAAAGATTCAGAACACAGCAGTTGCAACAACAAGAACAGTGACCTGGGAGGCCACTCTTGCTCACTACCACTCAAGTGGGTTCTGGTCACTTAGACCTAGAGCGACCATGTAATTTTAATATCCAAAGTTAGGCAAACCTCATGCCAGAACAATAGTCATAAACCCAGACTGTGTTAAGGTAGCCTGGATGTCTGGTCTCCCTGCTGAGGCTCCCTGAGCTTCAGTTTCTTGACCTGAAAATGGAGACATGAACTGGGTGTCCTAAGAAGGAAGGAACCTGTAAAATAATTAAGAAAAGGCATAGGCCAGGCGTGGTGGCTCACGCCTGTAATCCCAGCACTTTGGGAGGCCGAGGAGGGCAGATCACAAGGTCAGGAGATCGAGACCATCCTGCCTAACACGGTGAAACCCTGTCTCTACTAAAAATACAAAAAATTAGCCAGGCGTGCTGGTGGGTGCCTGTAGTCCCAGCTACACGGGAGGCTGAGGCAGGAGAATGGCGTGAGCCCGAGAGTCGGAGCTTACAGTGAGCCGAGATCACACCACTGCACTCCAGCCTGGGCGACAGAGTGAGACTCCGTCTCAGAAAAATAAATAACTAAATAAATAAAGGAAAAGGCATAAACACTTGAGCAAATTATGTGAAAATGGTAATTGGTTGTATAAAGAAAGAAAAAATAAAGCAGCAGTTTTTGAACTGGTGATGTCATTCTTGCTTGTCACTGAGGCCCTAATCCAATGCCCTAGGGAGAGGGGGAGAAGAACAGAGTGTGTTCAGGGGAAGGTGGATTGTCTTTTATGAGGTTTACCAGGAAACAAAACAAAATGAGTTCATTTATTGGAGTAATTGAGTTTTAGGTACACAGGTTATATATTCTGGAATTTTTTTTTTTTTTTTTTTTTGAGACAGAGTCTCGCTCTGTCACCCAGGCTGGAGTGCAGTGGCGCGATCTCGGCTCACTGCAAGCTCCGCCTCCCGGGTTCATGCCATTCTCCTGCCTCAGCCTCTCCGAGTAGCTGGGACTACAGGCGCCCGCCACCATGCCCGGCTAATTTTTTGTATTTTTAGTAGAGACGGGGTTTCACCGTCTTAGCCAGGATGGTCTCGATCTCCTGACCTCGTGATCCGCCCGCCTCGGCCTCCCAAAGTGCTGGGATTACAAGCGTGAGCCACCGCGCCCGGCTATATTCTGGAATATTAATAACCCACTTTACGGCACAGAAATAGTAAGCGGGACTCTTTGGCTTCTAAGGAATTTTTTTACGCGCGTACCCATAAATTGCTGAAGACAGCTGCTGTAGCTTCCACTAAGGTGACGCATGTAGGTACTGGAACAGATGTTAGTATGAAAGATGAAAAGTATCAGGTGGAAGAGACCCAGAGCAGTAGACAGAGTGAATTCAGGGCCAGGCGCGGTGGCTCACGCCTGTAATCCCAACACTTTGGGAGGCTGAGGCAGGTGGATCAACCTGAGGTCGGGAGTTCGAGACCAGTCTGACCAACATGGAGAAACCCTGCCTCTACTAAAAATACAAAATTAGCCGAGCGTGGTAGCGCATGCCTGCAATCCCAGCTACTCTAGAGGCTGAGGCAGGATAATTGCTTGAACCTGGGAGGTGGAGATTGCAGTGAGCCAAGATCGTGCCATTGCACTCCGTCCAGCCTAGGCAACAAGAACGAAGCTCCGGGCCGGGCGCGGTGGCTCACGCTTGTAATCCTAGCACTTTGGGAGGCCGAGGCGGGCAGATCACGAGGTCAGGAGATTGAGACCACGGTGAAACCCTGTCTCTACTAAAAATACAAAAAATTAGCCGGGCGTGGTGGCGGGCGCCTGTAGTCCCAGCTACTCGGAGAGGCTGAGGCAGGAGAATGGCGTGAACCCGGGAGGTGGAGCTTGCAGTGAGCCAAGATTGCGCCACTGCACTCCAGCCTGGGCGACAGAGCGAGACTCCGTCTCAAAAAAAAAAAAAAAAAAAGAACGAAGCTCTATCTCAAAACAACAACAACAACAACAAAAAACAACAAACAACACAGACAGACTGAATTCAGGAAGGCATTGTGCCAGTGTCCTGTGCTCCACCCTGCCTTGGAGTCCTGAGTGGAAACCAGTGAGTCGGCCAAGCTATGCTAGAATGCCAGTTCTTTCCCTGAATGAGAACTTAAATAAACTCCAGGGCCCCACCTGGTACCAACGGGAAAACAGACAGTGTTTGCTCTAATGAAAAAAATCTTTTTCAGAAAGCGTCTCTGTCTCCCATTCGTTTCCTGAATTTGATCCAAACTATGACTAAAGTGTTCTCAACAGAGGGCAAGTAGGGATGTTTGGGAACGAGTGATGGAGGAATTTCCTTCTTTCTCTAGAAAGGTCTGTATCTTCTGTGCAAAATACTACAGGCAGAGTGCCAGGCTTCAAACTAAGGAATAAGTAGGACTTAGTTAACTGACCTGGAGTTGTGTCTGGAGCAGAAGAGGTGCTCACAGGGACAGCTTTCTCTTTTGCTGAGCCGTAAACTCCCTGCAGAAATGACCTGTGGCAGAGGCCTGTTAGTAAATATCCCTATTCATTTTAAAACACCAACCTCAAAGCCAAGAGTTTGGAGGAGGGGGAGGGGTTGAGGAGTTGTTGGTCAAAGGATACACACTTTTAGTTAGATAGGAGGAATAAGTTTTTTGATTTTTTTTTTTTTTTTGTCTGCTTGTGGGCTTGTTTGCTTTCTTTTTTTTTTTTTTAGGCAAGGTCTTACTCTGTTTCCTGAGCTGGAGTGCAATGGAAATCTTGTCTCATTGCAGCCTCAACTTTCCTGGGCTCAAGCGATCCTCCCACTTCAGCCTCCTGAGTAGCTGGGACTGCAGGCACACACCACCACACCTGGCTACTTTTCTTCTACTTTTGTGGAGACAGGGTCTTGCCATGTTGCCTAGGCTGGTCTTGAACTCTTGAGCTCAAGTGATCTTCCTGCCTTGGCCTCCCAAAGTTCTGGGATTACAGGCCTGAGCCACCTTGGTTGGCCAAGATAGAAGAAATAAATTTAAGATAACTGCAGTACTACATAATGACTATAGGTGTTTAATAACAATGTATTAGGCCAGGAGTGGTGGCTCATGCCTGTAATCCCAGCACTTTGAGAGGCTGAAGTGGGCAGATCACTTGAGGTCAGGAGTTCACAACCAGCCTGGCCGACGTGGTGAAACCCCATTTCTACTAAAAATACAAAAATTAGCTGAGCATGGTGGCACACACCTGTAGTCCCAGCTACTCAGGTGGCTGAGGCAGGAGAATCGCTTGAACCCAGGAGGCAGAGGTTGCTGAGCTGAGATTGTGCCACTGCCCTCCAGCGTAGGCAACAGAGCAAGACTCAATCTCAAAAAAACAAAACCACCAAAAACTAATGTATTGTATTCTTGAAAATTGCAAAGAGAGTAGTTTTTTGTTTGTTTTTTAGATGGAGTTTCGCTCTTGTCACCCAGGCTGGAGTGCAGTGGTATGATCTCGGCTCACAGCAACCTCCTTCTCCTGGGTTCAAGCGATTCTCCTGCCTCAGCCTCCTGAGTAGCTGGGATCATAGTCACCCACCACCACGCCCAGCTAATTTTTGTATTTTTAGTAAAGACAGAGTTTCACCATGTTCACCAGGCTGGTCTCGAACTCCTGACTTCAGGTGATCCACCCGCCTCAGCCTCCCAAGGTATTAGGATTACGGGCGTGAGCCACCACTCCCGCCCTAAGAGAGTAGATTTTAAGTGTTCTCACCACAATAAATGATAGTATGTGAGGTAATGCATATGTTAATTAGCTAGATTGAGCCATCCCATAATATATACGTATTTCAGAACATCATGTTGTACATGATAAATATATACAATTTTTTTTTTTTTTGAGACAGAGTCTCACTCTGTTGCCCAGACTGGAGTGCAGTGGCATGATCTCGGCTCACTGCAGCCTCTGCATCCCAGGTTCAAGCAATTCTCCTGCCTCAGCCTATTGAGTAGCTGGGATTACAGGCGCCCGCCACCATGCCCAGCTAATTTTTGTATTTTTAGTAGAGACGGGGTTTCGGCATGTTGGCCAGGCTGGTCTTGAACTCCTGACCTCAGGTGATCCGCCCACCTTGGCCTCCCAAAGTGCTGGGATTACAGGCGTGAGCCATCGTGCCTGGCCTACAATTTTATATGTATCAATTAAAATTAATTAATTATTTAAAAGGCCAAGTGTTTCAGAAAAGAAGGGAGGAATCAATATTTTCTTCTGTGAAAATGCAAGTTCTCCCTTTCATAATACATAACTTGTGTTGTTGTTGACTTGTGCATATGATACATAATCACAGAATTCATTTGTTTATACGACAGATGTTTATTGAGAGTGTAGTGTGTGCCAAGCATTGTACCCAGCACTGGGGCCACACTGGTGAGTAATCTGGCCATGGTCCCTGTTACAGCATTTACAGCTGTGGAGAAGGAAGTTAAGAAAGAAACAATCCAATACATGTAAAAGTATAAATTTTGTTGAATCTGAGAGGAAGAGAGCAGGTAAACTAATAGCAAATAATGGGAGGAAGAGGGTAGGAGAGGGTAGTGGTGGTGTCAAAGGAGGCTGGGGGAGAATTTAGTTTTCTCATAATTTCCAGCATCCAGGCCATCTGAAATAAAGTGAACATAGTTTAATAGACAACACAGTTTTGTTTTGTTTTGTTTTGTTTTTTTGAGACGGAGTCTCTCTCTTTCACCCAGGCTGCAGTGAAGAGGCGCGATCTCGGCTCACTGCAACCTCCGCCTCCCGGCTTCAAGCGATTCTCCTGGCTCAGCCTCCCAAGTAGCTGGGACTACAGGTGTGTGCCACCACACCCAGCTAATTTTCTGAATTTTTAGTAGAGACGGGGTTTCACTGTGTTAGCCAGGATGGTCTCAGTCTCCTGACCTCGTGATCCACCTGCCTCGGCCTCCCAAAGTGCTGGGATTACAGGCGTGAGCCACTGCACCCAGCCAGCGACACAAGTTTTTAGACAACTGTGAGACAAAGTAGCAAACATAAGCTATGTTTGCCCATTTCTGCTTGCCAGCATAATTTTCCAAAGCTTCTGACTCTGCGAAGACCTGCAGCTCTCCAGAAAGATGCTTTGAAGACAACAAAACAGAACACACAGCTCCCACGTCTCTTGTCCTCTTGCCTGAGTCACTGCATTCCTTAAAAGATGAATGACCCCCCAGCCTGGGAAACATGGTGAAACCTTGTCTCTACAAAAAAATACAATTAGCCGGGTGTGGTGATATGCACCTGTAGTCTCAGCTATTTGGAAGGCTCAGGTGGGAGGATTACCTGAACCTGGGGAGGCTGAGGCTGCAGTGAGCCATGATTGTGCTACTGCATGCCAGCCTGGGTGATGGAGTGAGACCCTGTCTCAAAAAAAAAAAAAAAAAAAAAGAATAGTCTTAATCCCTGGCTTTCCAACACATAAGATGACATCTGACGGGGTTAGTGATGATGCCTCTGTGATCTAGGACCAGATGTACTCTGACACACAAACCTTGCTGTGATTCTGCTTTCATGTAATTCTGAGCAAGTCTGATGGGATTTTGCACATACAGAACCTCCACCCCTATATATAAGCAGGGATCTGAAACACTGGGCCAGAGCCTGCTCCTAGGCTAGGGGCCTCAATCTATAGTCCTCAGTAAGACTTCTGAATAAAGTTAACTTTAATTCTTTAAAAGCTTGATATTTTTCTTTACTTGACAGAAGTCTGCTGGTTTCCCTTCCAACCACATGGCCATGCCTAAGCCCCCCTCTTTTTTTTTTTTTGAGACAGGGTCTCACTGTGTCACCCAGGCTGGAGTACAGTGTACAGTCGTGTGATCATGTCTCACTGCAGCCTTGATCTCCTGGACTCAAGCAATTCTTCCACCTCAGCTGCCTGAGTAGTTGGGACTACAAGCATATGCCACCACATTTGCCTAATTTTTAAAATTTTTGTAGAGACAGGGGTCTCACTGTGTTGCCCAAGCTGGTCTACAACTGTGTTCAAGTAATCCTCCTGCTTCAGTCTCCCAAAGTGCTGAGATTATGGCCGGGTGTAGTGGTTCATGCCTGTAATCCCAGCACTTTGGGAGGCCGAGGCAGGAGGATCGCTTGAAGTCAGGAGTTCAAGACCAGCCTGGCCAACATAGTGAAACCCCGTTTCTACTAAAAATACAAAAATTAGCCGGGCATTGTGGTGTGCACCTGTAGTCCCAGCTACTTGGGAGGATGAGGCAGGAGAATCGTTTGAACCCGGGAGGTGGAGGTTGTAGTGAGCCAAGATCATGCCACTGCACTCCAGCCTGGGTCACAGAGTGAGACTCCATCTCAAAGAAACAAACAAGCAAACATACCCAAAGTGCTGAGATTACAGGCATGAGCCACTGCACCCCGACTTCAGGCTTTTCTCTCTTTTTTTTTTTTTTGAGATGGAGTCTTGCTCTGTTTCCCAGGCTGGAGTGCAGTGGCACAATCTCAGCTCACCACAACCTCCGCCTCCTGGGATCAAGCGATTCTTCTGCCTCAGCCTCCCAAGTAGCTGGGACTACAGGTGTGTACTACCACGCCTGGCTAATTTTTGTATTTTTAGTAGAGATGGGGTTTCACTATGTTGGCCAGGCTGGACTCGAACTCCTGACCTCGTGATCCACCTGCCTTGGCCTCCCAAAGTGGTGGGATTACAGGCGTGAGTCACCGTGCCCATCCTAGCCTTTTCTTTATAGAAATTCCAGAGCTGTGAATTGTCTGCCAGCCACAGAAGATGACCATTGTCTTGGGGTTACTGGATTCATCAATGAACCATACATATGTTGGGCACCTTTTATGTGGCAGCTACAAGGAAGCAAAGAATAAGACTGACATGAAACTTGCTTGTGTCACTTTACACTCTAAGAGCCTCTTCCACCACTGCTAAACCATTTCTTCTGACCCCATAAGGCCAACTTTTCTTCCCCTTAGCAGAAAGTAAACCCTTTGTTAGACCTCAGCAGAAGAGGGTGACCAAGGCATAACAGCCTGAAAGAGACCTCATGAAGACAAACAAGAAGATATGATTCATTAAAAACCTCTGTCAAGGCCAGGCACAGTGGCTCACGCCTGTAATCCCAGCAATTTGGGAGGCCAAGGTGGACAGATCACCTGAGGTCAGGAGTTCAAGACTAGCCTGGTCAATGTGGCGAAACCCTGTCTCTACTAAAAATACAAAATTTAGCTGGTGTGGTGGCAGGCGCCTGTAATCTCAGCTACTTGGGAGGCTGAGGCTGAAGAATCGCTTGAACCCAGGAGGCAGAGGTTGCAGTGAGCCAAGATCACGCCACTGCACTCCTACTCTTGGGCAACAAAAGCAAAGCTCCATCTCGAAACAAAACAAAACAAAAAACATCTGTCAGTTGCAAGTCTAAATAGTGAAAAGCCGACTTCAAACCACCATGTAATTTTTATTGTATTATTATTTGGCATAATTTAATTATTGGTTGGCATTAAACCAACACTTATATAGTTCTCCCAGGCGTTGTTCTGAGCACATTGTAAAAATTAACTCATTTAATCGTCATAACAACCCCCATGAAATAGGTCTTTTTTTTTTTTTTTTGGATAGGGAGTCTCGTTCTGTCACCCAGGCTGGAGTGCAGTGGCGCGATCTTGGCTCACTGCAAGCTCCGCCTCCTGGGTTCACGTCATTCTCCTGCCTCAGCCTCCCAAGTAGTTGGGACTACAGGCGCCCACCACCGCGCCTGGCTAAGTTTTTGTTTTTGTTTTTTAGTAGAGACAGCGTTTCACCGTGTCAGCCAGGATGGTCTCCATCTCCCGACCTCGTGATGCACCCACCTCGGCCTCCCAACGTGCTGGGATTACAGGCTTGAGCCACTGCGCCCAGCCGAAATAGGTCTTAATGTCATCCCCATTTCACAGCTGAGGATACTGAGACAACAAGAGAAGGAGTTTGCTTATAGTCGCTTAGTAAATGGAAGGGTACATCTTTGAACTAGCAATCTGGCTCCCAAGTCCACTCACCTAACCCCTGTGCACTGTGGCCTCTCAGTAGTATGTCTACTAATGTACTTAAAAAGAGCACACACTGCACTTATGTATGTTTTTGTTTAACTTATGGACAAAGACTTATGGGTAGGTGCAAAAAATAAATCCTCTTTTGCAACCCAGAACACATTGTTCAGCATGAGTTTTGATACATATAAGAAAGGATATTTTGATACCTGAGACAGTTAACTGATGGGAGTATTGATAGCCATAAAGCTTGGTTCCAGGCCAGGCACAGTGGCTCATGCCTGCAATCCCCACACTGAGGTGGGAGTATTGCTTTAAGCCAGGAGTTCAAGATCAGCCTGTGCAAGAAAGTAACACCTCATCTCCACAAAAATTTAAAAATTAGCTGGGTATCAGGGCATGTGCCTGTAGTTGCAGCTACTCAGGAAGGGGAGGCTAAGGAAAGAGAATTGAGCCCAGGAGTCGGAGGCTGCACTGACCTTTGATGGCACCACTGTACTGCAGCCTAGGTAACAAAGACAGACCCTGTCTCTTAATTTAAAAAAAAAAAAAAAAAAAGGTTCCTGGCTAACATGGTGAAACCCCGTCTCTTCTAAAAATACAAAAAATTAGCTGGGCGTGGCGGCGGGAGCCTATAGTCCCAGCTACTCGGGAGGCTGAGGCAGGAGAGTGGCGTGAACCCGGGAGGCGGAGCTTGCAGTGAGCCGAGATTGAGCCACTGCACTCCAGCCTGGGCAACAGAGCAAGACTCTGTCTAAAAAAAAAAAAAAAAAAAAAAAAAAAAAGTTGATTCTAGGACTGTAAAATAGTTAAACAGCATGGGATATGAGGGAAATCCTCAGCTGTATTAATTTTATATTCCAATTTCATGTTGACTTGATACATAGGATGGCTTTTTGTTTTAAAGGCTTTTATCTTGAGAACATGATGTCTGGAGTTAAAGGTATTGGCATATTCCACACATCTGTACTATTCTTGAGTGCGATCGCTTAGGAATGAATATGATTTGAACTAAATTCATGTTTAGAGAGGGTGTCAAATTGAGAATCAGGCAGATCCACCTACACTAAAAATGACCTTAAAGTAAATTGGTTGAAGAAATTAGATCCTGTGGCCAGGCGCGGTGGCTCACACTTGTAATCTCAGCACTTTGGGATGCCAATGCAGGCGGATCACGAGGTCAAGAGATTGAGACCATCCTGGCCAACATGGTGAAACCCCTTATCTACTAAAAACACAAAAATTAGCTGGGTGCGGTGGGGCACGCCGTAATTCCAGCTACTCGGGAAGCTGGGGCAGGAGAATCACTTGAACCTGGGAGGCGGAGGTTGCCGTGAGCCAAGATCATGCCACTGCACTCCAGCCTGGCAATAGAGCGAGACTCCATCTCAAAAAAAAAAAAAAAAAAAAAAAGGAAGAAATTAGATTCCAAAGATTCTTGGTGAATTTTGAAGTCTTCTTCAGTATATCTATATTAAAAGAAGATGACAGAAGCAAAAAAAAAAAAAAAAAGAATTATGGGCTGACAGGACAACTGGATTAAAATAAGCATCAGTTTCATTAAAAAGGGCTAATTTGAAGATAAATCTTTTGACTCCAGCTCTTTAGAGGATCTAAAGTGACCTTGATGGACAGTGGAAGAAATTACAACACAAATGGAATTCCTTGAATAAAAATTGATTGACTTAAAGAAAAAAGAGCACACAAATGGTACATGGCTGATAGCTGTTCTATCTTATAAACTAGATCTCTCAGGGTTAAATAAGTAATTTTAGGACTTGGGGCATTTAAGGATATTGAGGCTGTCTTGTGCTTTTGGTAAGGAGAAATAACCAAATAAGCAAATTATAAATAGAAGTAAAAACCTTCCATTGTAATGTTGCCATGTAGCCTCTAATTTTACCTCTGTTAGGGCAGGTAGGCGTATTAAAATGCTGGAACTGAAAAGCTAGAGGTTTATTCCTTATGGGGTCTGAAAGCTATGCCCCTAACCCCCTATATATAATTCTAAGCCTGTTTGTCTCCTGCTTTTTGTTACTCAGGGCTCGATCTCAATGGGGACAGTGTTACATGAGTTTCACTAACACTGCTAGAAAGTGTGTTTTTCCTGATTTTGGAACCTCAGTGGGGGTGAATTGGGGATTTCCACTTGGCTTGGAAAAGGCTGAAAATCTGCCTTGGTGAAAAAGTTTAGCTGCATAATTTTTCTTTGCTTTATCATTGCTACCTGTCACCAGCAAAATTAACCCATCCTGAAGTTTTGCATGAAAACAATTTTTTTAAAAATTAATCAATTAAGAACATTAAACATTTTTTTGACATGAGGTCTTGCTCTGTCACCCAGGCTGGAGTGCAGTGGCACAACATAGCTCACTGTATCTTCGAACTCCTGGGCTCCATCTATCCTCCTGCCTCAGCCCCCGGAGTAGCTGAAACTGTAGGTTCACATCACTATGTCCAGCTAATTTAAAAAGTTTTTTTTTGTGTGTGGAGATGAGGCTTCTCTCTGTTGCCCAGGCTGGTCTCGAACTCCTGGCCTTAAGCAATCCTCCCACCTCAGCCTCCCAAAGTGCTGGGATTACAGGCATGAGCCCCATTTATTTTTTTTAGAGACGGGGTCTGCTATGTTGCCCAGGCTGGCTTCAAACTCCCGGGCTCAAGCGATCCTCTCACCTCAGTCTGTCGAGTAGCCAGGACTATAACTGGTCACCACCACACCTGGCTCTTTATTTACTTATTTAGAGATATTAAAACAATTTTGAATATCTTTGGCTCATGTAATTTTCTTCCTGCCCCAGACCAGAATCCTTTAGCAGTCTCAGTCTCAAAACTCAGGCACCATCCTTTGCAATTTAACAGCAGAGGGTGCTGTGAGCCTGTGGCTGCCAAGATCTCCGCCAGAACAAAAAGATGAAAGAGCCCCTCATTCAGCCAGCCTGAAAGGAGGCTGGTTGTCCTGTTCCCTTGTGGCTTCTAATGACTTGCCCATGAGGTGTGGAGTATGGCGTTTACCAAAACACAAGCAGGAAATCAAGGGACAAGCTATGGCCTTCTGGAAATTATCATCTCTATTTTTGACGAGTTTCAGTTCTTCTCCAATTAAATTGATGCTTGATATTTTGTGCATTTAACTCCATCATTCTAACCAAATCAGAGATTTCTCTCTTTTTTTTTTTTTTTTTTTTCTGAGACGGAATCTTGCTCTGTCACCTAGCCTGGAGTGCAGTGGCGCGATCTCGGCTCACTGCAAGCTCCGCCTCCCGGGTTCACGCCATTCTCCTGCCTCAGCCTCTCCGAGTAGCTGGGACTACAGGCGCCCGCCACCATGCCCGGCTAATTTTTTGTATTTTTAGTAGAGACGGGGTTTCACCGTGGTCTCAATCTCCTGACCTCGTGATCCGCCCGCCTCGGCCTCCCAAAGTGCTGGGATTACAAGCGTGAGCCACCGCGCCCGGCCTCTTTTTTTTTTTTTTTTTTTTTGAGACTGGGTGCAGTGGTGTGATCTTGGCTCACTGCAACCTCTGTCTTCCGGGTTCAAGTGATTCTTCTGCCTCAGCCTCCCAAGTAGCTGGGATTATAGGCGCCCACCATCATGTCTGGCTAATTTTTGTATTTTTAGTAGAGATGGGGTTTCACCATGTTGGCCAGGCTGGTCTCGAACTCCTGACCTCAGGTGATCCACCCACCTTGGCCTCCCAAAGTGCTGGGATTACAGCCATGAGACACTGTGCTCGACCTGCATAATCATTTTGAATATAAAGAGTTGATCGTTGCTAACCACAATCATTTCTCCATGATGTGCTTCATTGTTTCTTTTTCCTTTGACTATCTTTTATAGGATAGTTTTATAGGATATTTTCAGGCAATATGTTCAAATTATTTGCCAATTGCTGTGGCATGAGCATTGACCAATTTCAACAAATATATATCGAGTGCCTACCATGTGCCAGCAGATACATTAGTGAACAAAACAACAATTCCCTTCTTAGTAGAGCTTATGTTTTAGTGATGCAGACACTCAGAATAAACAGTAAACATAACAAGTGATACATTATGTTGTTTTTTTTTTTTTTTTGAGATGGAGGCTCCCTCTATCACCCAGGCTGGATTACAGTGGTGCGATCTTGGCTCACTGCAACCCCTACCTCCCAGGTTCAAGTGATTCTTGTGCCTCAGCCGCCTAAGTAGCTGGGATTACAGGCATGCATCACCACACCCAGCTAATTTCCATATTTTTAGTAGAGCACAGGGGTTTCACCATGTTGGCGACACTGTCTGGAACTCCTGACCTCAGGTAATCCGCCCACCTTGGCTTCCCAAAGTGCTGGGATTACAGGTGTGAGCCACCTTGCCCCGCCATGATACATTATGTTAAAAAGTGATAAGCACTAAGGGGGCATAAAAGGAAAAGTAGAAGGGAAGGGAAGGGAAGGAGAATTGGGAATCCAGGAAGTAGGAGTGTGGAGAGGAGGGTAGTAGGGTGGGTTGAAATTTTAAATAGGGTGGTCCTGGAAGATCTCATTAAGAAACAGAAATAGGCTGGGGTCAGTGGCTCATGCCTGTAATCCTAGCACTTTGGGAGGCTGAGGCTGATTGCTTGAGCCCAGGAGTTTGAGACCAGCCTGGGCAACGTGGCAAAACCTCATCTCTAAAAAAAATACAAAAAAATTAGCTGGGTGTGGTGGTGTGCACCTATAGTCCCAGGTACTCTAGAGGCTGAGATGGGAGGATCACTTAAGCCTAGCCTGCTGTGAACTGTGATTGCACCACTGCACTCCAGCCTGAGTAACAGTGAGACCCCAAAAAAAGGGTGAAACTCAAAAAAAAAAAAAGCCAGGTGCAATGGCTCATGCCTGTAATCTCAGCACTTTTGGGAGGCCGAGGTGGGCGGATTACCTGAGGTCAGGAGTTCAAGACCAGCCTGGCCAACACGGTGAAACCCCATCTCTATTAAAAATACAAAAAAATTAGCCAGGCATGGTGGCGGGCACCTGTAATCCCAGTTACTCGGGAGGCTGAGGCAGAAGAATTGCTTGAAGCTGGGAGGCGGAGGTTGCAGTGAACCAAGATTGTGCCATTACACTGCAGCCTGGGCAACAAGAGCGAAACTCCATTGAAAGAAAGAGAAAGAAAGAGAAGGAAGGAAGGAAGGAAGGAAGGAAGGGAGGGAGGGAGGGAGGGAGGGAGGGAGGGGAGGGGAGGGGAGGGGAGGGGAAGACGATGGGAAGAGGAGGGGAGGGGAGGGGATGGGAGGGGAGGGAACTGAGAAATAAGCAGAGACTTGCCAGAGATGAGGGCATCAGGCAAGCAGGTATCTGGGGGTAGAACACTGGAGGGGTGGGCAGTGCCAAGGCCCTATGCCTAGAGTGTGCTTGGCCTGCACCAGGGACCGCAGGGGCTGGAGGGGCTGAGTAGGGGCTGCAGGGAAGAGTGGGAGGAGATGAAGTTAGAGAGAAAGGGGTCTTGTGGGCCCCTGTAAGGTTATAACTCTTACTCTGAGTGAGATCCCACCCCATGAAAGGTTTTAAGCACAGGGCCAGTGTCTGACATTCTATTTTTTTTTTTTTTTTTTTGAGACGGAGTTTCACTCTTGTTGCCCAGGCTGGAGTGCAATGGCACAATCTCGGCTCACCACAACCTCCACCTCCTGGGTTCAAGCGATTCTCATGCCTCAGCCTCCTGAGTAGCTGGGATTACAGGCATGCACCACCATGCCCAGCTAATTTTGTATTTTTAGTAGAGATGGGTTTTCTCCATGTTACTCAGGCTGATCTCGAACTCCCGACCTCAGGTGATCCACCTGCCTCGGCCTCCCAAAGTGCTGGGATTACAGGCATGAGCCACCGCACCAGGCCCTCATTTTCAAGTAATCAGCATAGTTGCTGTGTTGAGAGACTGTAGGCGGAGGAACAGGAGGGAGTAGAGGAGGAGGCATCTGTTTGGAGGCCGACACTGTAATCCTGGTGAGAGGAGATGGAGACTTGGCTCTGGGGGAGGAGTGGATTTTGGACATACTTGATGATTGGATGGAGGAGCGAGGGAAAGAGAGGAGTGAAGGATGCTCTGCTGGGGCTGGAACAATGTTCTGGGGGTGCCTTGCTGGGCCCTTCATTGCTGTGGCCGTGTTGGGGGTATGGGGAGGTGCTGTAAGCAGACAGGAAGGGTCTCCAAGGATTATAGGGGTTTAGTCAACTCGAGCACTCAGCCAGTCTATAGCCTCCTGCCCTGCAGCCTGTTTTCCCTAAACCCTATGTGGAATGTGGTCCCCTTGTTGGTTGGAACCAGCTCCTGACAGACCCCCAACTCTTAGAGGAACCAGAGTGAACTTTCCTCACGACTGTGCTAGAGTCTGCACCCCAGCAGGAGCAACGGCTTCATTACCATCACGTGTAACCTATGGGCTGGCATGATGCCTCACTGCATCTGGACAATTGGGACCCCTCCTCTACAAGCGATGATGCACCCTCTCCTATTTCTATCACCCTGGAAAACCTTTCCGTTACTTTCCCTCAGGGAGACACTGCTTTGGAGAACACGCCCAGTGTCCTCCTTACTTGTGCCGAGTAAAACTCCTACTGATCAAAACCTGCGTTCTCCGACCAGGCGCGGTGGCTCATGCCTGTAATCCCAATACTTTGGGAAGCTGAAGTGGGTGGATCACCTGAGGTCAGGAGTTCAAGACCAGCCTGGGCAACATGGCAAAACCCCATCTGTACTAAATATACAAAATTAGCCGGGTGTGGTGGCACATGCCTGTAATCCCAGCTACTCGGCAGGCTGAGGCAGGAGAATCGCTTGAACCCAGGAGGTGGAGGTTGCAGTGAGCTGAGATCACGTCACCGCACCCCAGCTTGGGCAACAGAGTGAGACTCTGTCTCAAACCCCCCCGCCGAAAACAAACAAAAAAGCCCAACAAAAAACCCTGTGTTCTCATGGCAAGTCGTTTGTTACTTGCCAGGCGAACCAACCTCATTTTTTTCTTTCTGGTAACAGTGGCGGCAACAGGGGCACTCGAGGAGCTCAGGCAGCCGTGTGTGTGTTCTGGTGCTTCGGGACTGAGTGCAGCTCTGGATGTTGTGATTATAGCTCAGCCTTTGCTTACTCATTTCTCTTAGAGGATGAGCCTAAAAGTAGGCTTGAATCTTAAACCTTTGTTTTTTTTAATTAAAAAATTGGTTTTTTGATTGCTTAGTTAGGCAACAGAGGAGTCTTCTGATTTTTATGAGACGGTTGACTAAGTTTAACCACCCAGAAAGAAATGTTTCTCATTAAGAAACATTAGGCTGGTCCGATGGTGGTAGGTCATCAGAACTTATTAACATTAGTGTCACTGAAGTTGGTATACAACCCCCCATTGCTAAATTTCACTGGATTAAGAAAAAAAGAAACATTAGTTAAGAATAAAACAAAATACAGTTACCTGCCAGTTTTTTTTTTTTTTTTTTTTTTTTTGCAACTGAGTCTCGCTCTGTCACCCAGGCTGGAGTGCAGTGGCACGATCTCAGCTCACTGTAAACTCCACCTCC
Organism: Hylobates moloch; assembly: GCF_009828535.3. NCBI lineage: Eukaryota > Metazoa > Chordata > Mammalia > Primates > Hylobatidae > Hylobates > Hylobates moloch. Next base: position 26,616,316 of record NW_026652285.1, on the reverse strand, counting down.
CGGGTTCAAGAGATTCCCCGACTCAGCCTCTTGAGTAGCTGGGACTACAGGCACCCGCCACCATGTCCGGCTAATTTTTTTGTATTTTTAGTAGAGACAGGGTTTCACTGTGTTAGCCAGGATGGTCTCAATCGCCTGACCTTGTGATCCACCCACATTGGCCTTCCAAAGTGCTGGGATTACAGGCGTGAGCCATTGCGCCTGGCCAAAAATGTTTTTTAAAAAGAAAAGAAATTAAGGAAAGCATGAACTTTGGAGCCCACGGTTTTTACCCTGCCATTTTGATTGTAAGTGTGTTTTAACTCACTCAGGTGACAAGGTGACATTTTCTCATAAATACATTTAAATCAGCATTCTACCAACACTGATGACTTTTCATTAAACCTCTATAAATTGTGGATTAATACACAAAACCACAAAGCAGAATAGTACAACTGACTCTTTTTTTTTTTTTTGAGACGGAGTCTTGTTGCCCTGTGGCCCAGGCTGGAGTGCAGTAGTACAATCAGAACTTATTGTAAACTCTAACTTCTGGGCTCAAGGGACTCTTCTGCCTCAGCCTCCCAAGTAGCTGGGATTATAGGTGCAAGCCACCACACCAGGCAATTGACTCTTAATATTTCTCACATTTTTTTAACCTTTAGAGAAATCTCTCATGTATCTGATGCAATTTTTGTCTGCAGTTCAGTAGCTCTTTCAGTTTCATATTGATTTTTGATACTCTCTTCAAGAGGCATTGATGGATCTAGAAAAAAAAAGGGTTTTCATATTCTCAGTACTTTTTTTTTTTTTTGAGATGGAGTTTCACTCTTGTTGCCCAGGCTGGAGTGCAATGGTACGACCTTGGCTCACTGCAACCTCCGTCTCCCAGGTTCAAGCTATTCTCCTGTCTCAGTTCCCGAGTAACTGGGATTATAGGCATGTGCCACCATGCCCAGCTAATTTTTGTATTTTTAGTAGAGACGGGGTTTCATCATATTGGTTGGTCTGGTCTTGGACTCCTGACCTCAGGTAATCCACCCACCTCGGCCTCCCAAAGTGCTGGGATTACAGGCATGAGCCACCACACCCGGCCTACTTCTTTTTTCAAAATGTTAGCCTCAGTTATTTGTTTCTTTTGTAATTTTGTATTTTTGTGTTTTTTTGTAGAGATGGAGTCTCCCTATATTGCCCAGGCAGGTCTTGAACTCCTGGGCTCAAGTGATCCTCCTGCCTCAGCCGCCCACAGTGCTGGGATTACACATGCGAGCCACTGTGCCTTGGCCCTCAGTTATTTCTGGATGATGAGATTGGAGTGTTTTTTAGTTTCATCTTTATACATTTCAGTAGTTTCCAACATTTCTGAATGAAATGATCTTCTTTGTAATTCCTTTGTGTGATACTTTTCTAATGACAAAAAGCAAGATAAAGAGCGAGGTATGGTGATGTGCTCCTATGTAATCCTAGCTGCTCAGGAGGCTGCGGCAGGAGGATCGCTCAAGCCCAGGAGTTCGAGAGCAGCCTGAGCATCGTAGCAAGACTCTGTCTCAACAAAAAAAATTAAGTTAAAATACTCTGTCAGAGCAATAAAGACCTTAAACTTCCCAAATGTCAACTCCGTAAAACAACAAAGTTCCCTTAGACTCTCTCAGTTACGAGTTTACTCCCGAAGCAGTCACTGTCTTGGAAGGGTGACTGGCTCTCAGGAGGCTGCCTCAAACAATGCATGTGAAATTCATGTGGGCTTCCAATGTGTGTGTATGTGTGTTTTGGCGTTGTGTTTCCTGCTGTTTATAACAGGAGGATAGTCTGGTCAACCAGAACAAGGAGACCAAGCCAACAGACATCACCATCAGCAAAGGGACGGTATAATGGCGGTTGGCAAGGCAAATGAGGGCTAGTAAAGGAAATGCAATTACAGTGAGGGTGAAGATTAAATCTCTATGCAGGAATATTGCAGATAAAATAAATGAAAACAATTATATCTTTTTTTTTTCTTTTATAGTCGGGGGGGGTGCGGTATGCTACCCAGGCTGGTCCTGAACTCTGGGTCTCAAGCAATTCTCCTGTCTCGCCTCCTAGTGTTGGGATTACAGGCATGAGCCACCGGACCTGGCCTGAAAATATTTTATATTGAAAAAAAATTACAACATAGAGTTCAATTGGAAACATTATTGTGAACCCATAACCTTTAAGAGAAATATAATTTCCTGGCTCTGACCCTAAAATATAGTTCATTAACAGCATTTCTTTTTCTTTTTCTTTTTTTTTTGAAATGGGGTCTCGCTCTGTTGCCAGGCTGGAGTGTAGTGGCTCAATCTTGGCTCACTGAACCTCCGCCTCCCAGGTTCAAGCGATTCTCCTCCCTCAGCCTCCTGAGTAGCTGGGATTACAGGCATCTGCCATCACGCCTGGCTAATTTTTGTATTTTTAGTAGAGATGGGATTTCACCATAATGGCCAAGCTGGTCTCAAACTCCTGACCTCATGATCCACCTGCCTTGGCCTCCCAAAGTACTGGGATTACAGGCGTGAGCCATTGCGCCCTGGCCACAGCATTTCTTTTCCTTTCTTTTTTTTTTTTTTCCTTTTTGAGATGAAGTCTCTCTCTGTTGCCCAGGCTGGAGTGCAGTGGCACGATTTCAGCTCACTGCAACCTCCACCTCCCGGGTTCAAGCAATTCTCCTGCCTCAGCCTCCTGAGTAGCTGGGATTACAGGCACACACCACCATGCCCAGCTGATTTTTTGTATTTTTCGTAGATACGGGGTTTCCCCATGTTGGCGAGGCTAGTCTCGAACTCCTGACCTCAGGTGATCCGCCTGCCTCAGCCTTCCAAAGTGTTGGGATTACAGGCTAGGCCACTGCACCTAGCCCATTCACAGCATTTCTTCCACCAACCTCCCACTCGTGTACACCCATCAAAAGGAAATGAGACTTCTTAGTCGGTGGCTGATTCTGTGTCTTGGAACAAGGAAAATTTGGAATGGGCCTAGAACACAAGGATTTTAGGCCAGCAATGGTAGAAGGATACGGAAGCCACTGCCAAATTGCAACAATTTGACATCAAAAAAGGAACATAGTAATTATGTTTATTTATAATTGACAATTATGATTAAAATAAGTTTAGTGTGTGAAAGACCTCAAAACAAAAAAAAAGTTGATATATGATTTTCTGATATATGATATATGATTTTTCTCTGCTTTTTTGATACTTGAAGCATCATAAAGGGGACGGGGAGCTGGAGTGTCACAGGGGCTGAGGCAATGTAATTGGTTAAGCCACCAGTAGGCTGTGCGATCACCAACAAAAAGAAAAAGTCCTACACTGAAAGTCCATAGGGTTGAAGCAGGATTTGGTTCACGCTAGAACTTCTGAGAGTCAGTGTGTATCTTGATAAACAGCAACAGAGCTTAGTCATGAGTTCCCAAGAATTGGCTGCTCAGAGTTTGCTCCCCACCTCCTGGGGAGAACTTTCCTGGGAAGAGGCCAGTGTTTCTATCTAAGCCTGTCCCGTCCTCTGAGTTTCCAACCTTCTAATTTCAAGTTGGGAGTGCCTATGAACATGTTTTTGTTGAGTCATTTGTGGAGCTCTAGAATTGTTGAACCTATCATTTGTTTTCCAAGTTAGGGGCAAACAGTAATATATTGCTCATTTATTATTCAACCAAGATATCTGGAGTCCTCCTCATGTGTTAGGCCAGGGCTAGGCACAGGGGTTAAGTGCAAGAGTGAGCAAAGCAGGCATGGAGCTGCCCTCATGGGGCCTAGTCTAGTGGGGAAGACGGACATGATCCAAATAATCACAAAGTGACGTTTGGTAGAGAGCAAAGTAAAAGGGGCGCTTTGGCGAGCCCAGAAGAGGAACTTGATCATGACGCATGGTGGGTGGGCAGGGAGGCTTCCTTGAGAAAGTGATACCGATGTGGAGGAGTGAATTATGTGAAGAGGCAGAAGAGTGTTCTAAGAAGGGGGGTGTGTAAAAGCCCAAGCTTGAAGGAGGGCTGGAGTGTGTTGCATTGGAGGAACCAAGATGACATTGGCTGTGCTTTGTGGAATGAGGTGAAGGTGACCAGGTGAGGTGCGGTAGACAAGGTCCAGTTGAAGTAAGCTTTCAGAGGCCATATAAAGATTTTTTTTTTTTTTTTGGTAAGAGCATTCTTGAGATATAATTCACACACCACAAAATTCACACATTTAAAATGCACAATTTGGTAGCCGGTTGAGGTGGCTCATGCCTGTAATCCCAGCACTTTGGGAGGCAGAGACAGGTGGATCACTTGATGGCAGGAGTTCAAGACCAGCCTGGCCAACATACTGAAACCCCGTCTCTACTAAAAATACAAACAATTAGTTGGGTATGGTGGCACAGGCCTGTAATCCCAGCTACTCGGGAGGCTGAGGCAGGAGAATCGCTTGAATCCAGGAGGTGGAGGTTGCAATGAGCTGAGATCACGCCACTGCACTCCAGCCTGGGGCAACAGAGAGAGACTCCATCTCAAAAAGAAAAAAAAAAGAAAAGAAAATAAAAGAAAAGAAATGCTGTGGCTGGGGCCCAGTGGCTCACGCCTGTAATCCCAGCACTTTGGGAGGCCAAGGTGGGTGGATCACTTGAAGTCAGGAGTTTGAGACCAGCCTGGCCAACATTGTGAAACCCTATCTCTACTAAAAATATAAAAATTAGCCAGGCGTGGTGGTGGGTGCCTGTAATCCCAGCTACTCGGGAGGCTGAGGCAGGAGAATTGATTGAGCCTGGGAGGCAGAGGTTGCAGTGACCTGAGATCGCACCACTGCACTCCAGCCCGGGGGACGAGAGCAAAACTCTGTCTCAAAAAAATAAAATAAAATAAATAAAAAATGTACAATTCAGCCGGGCATGGTGGCTCATGCCTATAATCCCAGCACTTTGGGAAGCCAAGGTGGGAGGATTGCTTGAGGCCAGGAGTTTGAGATCAGCCTGGGCAACACAGTGCAACTTCATCTCTATGAAAAATTAAAAAGTTACCCAGGCATGGTGGTATCTACCTGTATTCCCAATTACTCTGGAGGCTAAGTTGGGAGGATCTCTTCAGCCCAGGAGGTTGAGGCTGCAGTGAGCTATGACCATGCCACCGTGCTCCAGCATGGGCAATAGAGTGAGACTCTCTCTCTCAAAAAAAAAAAAGAAATTAAAAAAAGAAAAAAATACAATTCATTGGTTTTTAGTATATTCACAGAGTTGTACATAACCACAGTCAATTTGAGAACATTTTCATCACCCTAAAAAACAACCCTGCAGCCTTCAGCAGTCACGCTCCATTTCCCCCAAACATCTAGCCTTAGGCAACCACCAATCTACTTTCTGTCTCTATGGATTTGCCTATTCTGGACATTTCTATAAATGGAATGATATGGTATGCGATCTTTTGTGCCTTGCTTCTTTCACTTAGTATAATGTTTTCAAGGTTCATCCACACTCTAGCATGTATTCATACTCATTCCTTCCATGGCCAAATTATATTGCACTGTATAGCTAGGCTATATTTTGTTTATTTATCATTAGTTGATGGACATTCAGGTTGTTTCCGCTTTTTAGCTATTGTGAATAATCCTGCTCTGAATATTTGTGTACAAATTTTTTTTTCTTTTTCAAATTTATATATATATATATATATTTAAAAATGGAGAGATGGGTAGAAAATAAAAGACTAAAAAAAAAAAAAAGAAGGAAAAAGATACAAAAAGAAATAAGGCCAGGCGTGGTGGCTCACTCCTGTAATCCCAGTACTTTGGGAGGCCGAGGCGGGTGGATTACTTGAGGTCAGGAGTTCAAGACCAGCCTGACCAACATGGTGAAACCCCATCTCTACTAAAAACATAAAAATTAGCCAGGTGTGGTGGTGTGTGCCTGTAATCCCAGCTACTTGGGAGGCTGAGGTAGAAGAATTGCTTGAACCTGGGAGGTGGAGGCTTCAGTGAGCTGAGATTAAGCCACTGCATTCTAGCCTGGGCAACAGAGCAAGACTCTGTCTTAAAAAAAAAAAAAAAGCAGAAATGAAAAAACACACAAAAAAGCAAAAAAAATAAAGACAGGGTCTCACTACGTTGCTCAGACTGGTCTTAAACTCCTGGACTCAAGCAATCCTATCTCTTTGGCATTCCAAAGTGCTGGAATTACAGGCATGAGCCATGGTGCCTGGCCAAGTTTTTCATAACAAAGATTTATATCCTAAGAACAGTGATAATCCATTAAAAAGTTTCAAGCAAGAGTGTGATATCAGATTTTGGGTTTAAAAAGATCACTCCGTCAGTCTTCTGGTGAATGGATATGAAAAGGGCGAGAGTGAATGCAGGGAACATTTACGAAGGCCATTGTGGCCGGACACGGTGGCTCACGCCTGTAATCCCAGAACTTTGGGAGGCTGAGGCAGGTGGATCACCTGTGGTCAGAAGTTCTAGGCCAGCCTGGCCAACATGGTGAAATCCCATCTCTACTAAACATATAAAAATTAGCTGGGCGTGGTGGCATGGGCCTGTAATCCTAGCTACTTGGGAGGCTGAGGCATGAGAATGACTTGAACCTGGGAGAAGGAGGTTGCAGTGAGCCAAGATCAGTCTGGGCAACAAGGTGAAATTCCGTCTCAAAAAAAAAAAAAGAAAACAAAGAAGGCCATTGCAGGCCATTGCCATCGATGGTGGTGACTTTTATCTGGGGTAGGCAGCAGTAGAAATGGCAAGAAATGGCAGATTTTAGAGATATTTAAGGGGTAAAAGTAAGAGGATTTGATGAATGGAGGATGGATGGGAAGGAGGAAGATAGCATGTGGATGGATGGACTTACCATTCACTGAGATACAGAATTCTAGAGATGACCAGGTTTGGGGTAAAATATTAAGAACCTAAACTGGGTGTGGTGGCTCACGCCTGTAATCCTAGCACTTTGAGAGGCTGAGGCAGGAGGATCATTTGAGTCTAGGTGTTCAAGACCAGCCTGGGCAACATAGAGAGACCTTGTCTTTACAAAAAAAACATTTTTTTTTTGAAAAGGAGTTTCACTCTTGTTACCCAGGTTGGAGTGCAGTGGCGCAATCTCAGCTCACTACAATCTCTGCCTCCCAGGTTCAAGTGATTCTCCTGCCTCAGCCTCCCAAGTAGCTGCGATTACAGGCATGCGCCACCACACTCGGCTAATTTTTTGTGCTTAGTAGAGATAGGGTTTTGCCATGTTGGTCAGGCTGGTCTTGAACCTCCTGACCTCAGGTGATCCACCTGCCTCAGCCTCCCAAAGTGCCGGGATTACAGGTGTGAACTATCATACCCAGCTTTTTTTTTTTTTTTTGAGACAGGGTCTCACTCTGGTTGCCCAGACAGGGTTCAGATAATTCTCCTGCCACAGCCTCCTGAGTAGCTGGGACTACAGGCACGCACCACCACACCTGGCTAATTTTTCGTATTTTTAGTAGAGACGGGGTTTCACCATGTTGGCTAGGCTGGTCTCGAACTCCTGGACTCAAGCAATTCACCCACCTCAGCCTCCCAGAGTGCTGGGATTACAGGTGTGAACCACCACACCTGGCCACAGAGGGGAATTTAAATCTCAGATAGGACGTGAGGAAAAAAGGACCTGCACAGAGCCTTGAGGTCCTGGGACATGGAAAACCAGGGTGAAGCCTGATGAAGGAGACAGAGGAGGCATGACCAGAGGGAAGAGAAACACCAAGAATGCCCTAGAAGCCAAGTTAAGGCTGACTCTATTGTCAAATTTTCAGAAACAATTACACACACACAGAGGTGCCATTTTCTTGCTGCTATCTATTTTATCTGCTAGAGCACAGAAGCTGGGAAAATGGAATTGCCTTTTGGGGGAGTCCTTCCTTCACAAACAACCAGCCCCATCTAAGGCAAGAGTCCCCTCTATTTCAGCAGTGTGGGTGCCCTTGCTGGCCCCACAGAAGAGCCTCCCCTGAGGCACTCCCAGCAGTGTTACCTGGTGCCTGTGAACACAGGTTCCAGATGGAGGCAGATTGCCTGGGTGTTGGGCAGGTTACTTCTTAGTTTATGCGTCTGGAAAATTGGAATAGCAATCGTTGTGAGGATTAACCTAGGTGTCCCAGTACCTGGGACACAGTAGTTGTTCAAATTTACTAGCTATTTTATTTATTTATTTATATATTTATTTATTTATTTATTTATTTATTTATTTATTTAGACAGAGTCTCGCTCTGTCGCCCAGGCTGGAGACCAGTGGTGCGATCTTGGCTCACTGCACCTCTGCCTCCTGAGTTCAAGTGATTCTCCTGCCTCAGGCTCCCAAGTAGCTGGGACCACAGGCACGTGCCACCGCTCCTGGCTACTTTTTGTATTTTTAGTAGAGACGAGGTTTCACCATGTTGGCCAAGTGGGTCTTGAATTCCTGACCTCAGGTGATCCATCTGCCTCGGCCTCCCAAAGTGCTGAGATTATAGGTGTGAGCCACTGCGCTCGGCCTGTACTAGCTATTTTAATTCCAGAAATGTCTGGAATATAGTAGATGCTTGATAAATACTCGTGAAATGAATGAATTGTTCCAGTTGAAAAATTATTAAATTAAAAGATGGACCCTGCTTACATAAGTGGTAATCATAAGGGATTTTATGAACAAATAATTTGAAACCTTTAGAGTTTAAAATTTCTTATTACAGTAATAAAATAAAGATGTTAACTTTAAGTTGACAGTAATCTAAGTGTTCTGTTAATTGAATGATCAACTTGTTGGCTTTCAGAGAAGGAAGGAAATGTGTAGATTGGCACTAAGACATTCAAAGCCCCAGCAGGAAGCTGAGGCTTAGCAGAGCCAAGGAGTCAAGGGTCTTCCGGAATGTTCCCCAGCAGGGATGGGCCACAGCTCGGGGGTATGGACGAGCGGCAGGCAGGGCAGGTGAGCCTCAGTGAGCAAGGAGGTCTTTGAACCCAGAGTGCAAGTTATTGAAACAGAAAATATTTAATTTGCCTCAGTTTATTTTTAATTTTGTTTTTCTTAAACTGAGTTTTTTTTTTTTTTTTGAAACTGAGGTTCATTTATAAAAGAACACATGTTGTTGTGGCTATGTAAGAAAATGTCCTTGCTTTTGGGAGACACTTGAAGTTATTTAGAAGTAAAGGCCATGATGACTGCAAATTTTGCTGAAACAAATGATCAAAACGAAGAATATGTACCTATATATAGCGAGAGATTGATAGAGCAATGTGGCAACATGTGAATACTGTAGTTGGTGATTTACATGAAGAATATACAGAAATTCATTGCTTTTTTTTTTTTGAGATGGAGTCTCACTCTGTCGCCCAGGCTGGAGTGCAGTGGCGCAATCTTGGCTCACGGCAAGCTCCGTCTCCCGGGTTCACACCATTCTCCTGCCTCAGCCTCCCGAGTAGCTGGGACTACAGGCGCCCGCCACGATGCCTGGCTAACTTTTTGTATTTTTAGTAGAGACGGGGTTTCACCGTGTTAGCCAGGATGGTCTCGATCTCCTGACCTTGTGATCTGCCCGCGTTGGCCTCCCAAAGTGCTGGGATTACAGGCGTGAGCCACCATGCCCAGCCTTTTTTTTTTTTTTTTTTTGAGACAGTGTCTCACTGTGTTGTCCAGACTGGACGTGCAGTGGGACAATCTTGGCTCACTGCAACCTCTGCCTCCCTGGTTCAAATGATTCTCCTGCCTCAGCCTCCTGAGTAGCTGGGATTACGGGCACGCACCACCACGCCTGGCTAATTTTTTTGTATTTTAAGTAGAGATGGGTTTTACTATGTTGCCCAGGCTGATTGTGAACCATTGCATTTTTAAAATTTGATTTTTTTCAAAATAAAGAATAGAAGGCCAGGTGCGGTGGCTCTCACCTGTAATCCCAGCACTTTGGGAGGCCGAGGCAGGCAGATCATTTGAGGTCTGGAGTTCAAGACCAGCCTGGCCAACATGGTGAAGCCCTGTCTCTACTAAAAATACAAAAATTAGCTGGGCATGATGGCAGGTGCCTGTAATTCCAGCTACTTGGGAGGCTGAGGCAGGAGAATCGCTTGAACCCACGAGGTGGAAGTTGCAGTGAGCCCAGATCACGCCTGTAATCCCAGCTACTTGGGAGGCTGAGGCAGGAGAATCGCTTGAACTCAGGAGGCGGAGGTTGCAGTGAGCCGAGATCCCACCACTGCACTCCAGCCTGGACAACAGAGCAAAACTCTGTCTCAAAAAAAAAAAAAAAGCCCAGTATGGTGGCACATGCATGTGGTTGCAGCTACTTGGGAGGTTAAGGCGGCAGGATCCCTTGAGCCCAGGAGGTGGAGGCTGCAGTGAGCCATGATTGCACCACTGCACTCCAGCCTGGGTGACAGAGTGTGACCTTGTTTCAATAAAATAAAAACCAAAAACAAAACCAAAAAACCTTTCAGTTCTTAAGCTGAGGAGATCAAGGTCTGCAAGCATTCACAATCCTTAGAAGTCACCTAAAGATAGTGGATAACCTGAATCTGAAAGGCATGGAAAGTTTTTATTTTCTCTCTGCTGGGGACATTACCCTAAAGGTAGATGAGCAAAGACAATGGAAACTTTCTTATTATTTTTTGCCTCCCTATCTACTCTTCTTAACAAGTTTTCCTAATTGCTGCCTCTAGTAGGGTTTAAATTCTCCCGGAAACTATCTCAGTCTCAGATCCTCATCAGTTGACATTACAATCAAGCTAGCCTAAAAGGGCTCATCTCTGGTTACAGAAATAGTGCTTTTTCATCTTTATTTCTATTTTGTTTTGAAATTTTGCAATTCCTTCCCTCATGAAGATTATGGAATAATCAGAAAACATGATAGTTAATATTATTTTATGTCGTGGGAAAACTACTTAAACATTTGAAATGCTCAAACATGCCACAATCTGCCTGGAGAACATTCTGGCAGTGGGTAACAAGAGCTATGAAACTTTTCAAACCTTTGACCCAGCAATACCAGTTTTGGGAATATACCCCAAGGAAATAACCCAAAAGGGAAAAAATGTAACTTGTGCAAAGATGTTCATGTGCCGCTATTTATAAGAGTGAAGAATTGGAAATAATCCAAATACCAAATAAGGAAATGGCTCAGCAAATTATGGTATAGTGACATAAGGAAAACACCAGCAAATGATTTTAAATGACAGGAATGTAGCCTCTGCTGGCTCTGGGGAACGTGTAGATTAGGTTATTTTAAGTGACAAAAAACCCCAAAACAAAACACCAAATGGAAAGTTTACAACTATGAAAAGTGTGTGTTGTGAAAAAAAGTTTAGAAGTGACTCTTGAGGAAAGGCAAACATAGTTTAGAGTCGGGTTTGGGTGCTTCTTCTGTAAAATTGCTTGTGAATTGCAGTATCTACTGCAGTATATTCCAGACCTGACCATTTGGATCCTAAACACAGCTATTTGAGTATATAAAGTAGATAGCAGTTACGAGGTAGATCAGCCAATGGGGTTTTCGTTTTGCAGCAAAAAGTCTTCGTAGTTTTGTCCCTGTGCACAGGAAAATGTGAATGCTAGCATCAGAGTTTGGAGACTCTGAGGACTGCAGAGCTGCAAAGACAGGCCGGGTGCTAAAACCTTCCTGGAATCAGTCCACTGTCTGCTGGAAGATCAATCTCCAGACATTGCTCAGGGCTCACCACAACGAACCAAGTGGAAGGGGACCTACTTTTTCGAAGGAGAAGGAGGAAGAAATTAGATTTCAGAAGCCAAATAAATGAGAGATGCCAAAGAAACATTTACAGAAAAGTAACACTGACTCTTCAATTACTATTACAGAATCAGGCTGCAATGTAGACCTCATTTCTACAGAAGAATACTCACACTTTTTTTGTTGTTTGTTTTTTGTTTTTATCTTTTTTTTTAAACGTGGAACACAAGAATTCAGAATACAAAACTGGTCAGATCAAGAAACTAAGAGGACATTGAATCAAGGAACTGTAAGAAATAGGAGGTGGGTAGATATTTGCAGCAAGCTTTAGGGGCTATATAGTATTTTAAAAATAATATATCCTGGGTATGAATTAATATTTGACAACCAGGAAGCAAGGAAACACACAGTGGAATGAACTATTATTAAAGTTTACACATGATTTAAAGTTCACTTTGCTAATAAATTCTTACCTTAACAACCTCATTAGAGGCATGGCGCGGTGGCTCACGCCTGTAACCCCAGCACTTTGGGAGGCCAAGGCGGGTGGATCACCTGAGGTTAGGAGTTCAAGACCAGCCCGGGCAATATGGTAAAACCCTGTCTCTACTAAAAATACAAAAATTAGCTGGGCAGGGTGGTGGGCACCTGTAATCCCAGCTACTTGGGAGGCTGAGGCAAGAGAATTGCTTGAACCTGGGAGGCAGAGGTTGCAGTGAGCCGAGATGGCGCCACTGCACTCCAACCTGGGCGACAGAGAGAGACTCCGTCTCAAAAACAAAAAACAAAAAACAAAACAAAACAAGCTCATCAGAAGGCTATTTGGCCTGGGATTTTTTTTTTCCATTCTCAACCTTAACTTGGACGGTAAGAAACAACTAAATTAGGATCTTTTTCATTAGTAACAAACAGAAATTAAAATGGAGTGTATACCAACAGTATTGGACATGAGTTTTACAGCAATGAGACAACAGAGAAGTATGTCATCTCTTCCACCTTCTCTGAAGAAGTGCAATCCAAGCTGAGAATCATTAAGCACCAGTGTTAGGCAGAGTTTGTCTTAACTACGTTCTTTGTTCATCTGAGAATGTGTTTTGTTTTACTCTTTCCTCTCCCTGGTGATTTAACAACAATATGAAGTACACCCAGAGCCTTTTTTGGGGAGAGCAGTTTATTTACCAAACTAACAATAGGTGGCTCTCTGCCAGCCCTGCCCATTTCCCCCTCACTCTTTGGCTAAAACTCTTAATCTGGCTACACATTTTATCCTGTAGTTAACGATGTGCACATCTGTGGGTACCTAGTAACATATTCAGCTCAAGGTCTCTACAAGAGGGCCGGAGCCAAGAATCATTTTACTTATGTGAACTGAGATGGGACAACTCCAGTTGTTTTAAAAAGTAGACCTGATGGGAGGGAAAGATTTTGGAATTTAGAGTGACAAATCTACTTAAGACTGACCTGAGCTGGGTGCAGTGGCTCACGCCTGTAATCCTAGCATTTTGGGAGGCTGAAGTGGAAGGATTGCTTGAGCCCAGGAGTTCGAGACCAGCTTGGACAACATAAGGAGACCTCATTTCTACAAATACATATCAAAAAACCTCCAAAATTAGCCAGGCATGGTGGCACGCACCTGTAGACCTAGATACTCGGGAGGCTGAGGTGAGAGGATCACTTGAGCCTGGGAGGTTGAGGCTGCAGCGAGCCATGATCGGGCCACTGCACTCCAGCCTGGGCGAGAGTGAGACCCTGTCTCAACCAACAACAAAAAAGCAGGTTGAGTTCAGCTATCTCCTAACTAGAGGATAAATTAACTCACTACTTCATGAAATCTTTACGTTTGGGATCATTTACCCTTTGGAAGTTCCTAGAACCTGTGCAGAGTATCTTATAGCTGTGCAGAGCACAGGTGAAAAATGAGAAAGGGCATAGTTCTGGAGATAACAGTTGGCGGCTGCTGTAGCTACTAAGCCTGCTGACAAGGCTCAAAGAGCCAGATCAAAGACCAAGGGTGCTGGCCGGGCGCGGTGGCTCATGCTTGTAATCCCAGCACTTTGGGAGGCCGAGGCGGGCGGATCACAAGGTCAGGAGATCGAGACCACGGTGAAACCCCGTCTCTACTAAAAATACACAAAAAAATTAGCCGGGCGTGGTGGCGGGCGCCTGTAGTCCCAGCTACTCGGAGAGGCTGAGACAGGAGAATGGCGTGAACCCGGGAGGCGGAGCTTGCAGTGAGCCGAGACTGCGCCACTGCCCTCCAGCCTGGGTGACAGAGCGAGACTCCGTCTCCAAAAAAAAAAAAAAAAAAAGACCAAGGGTGCTGTGTCAGCTTCTCCCCGATCGACGCTAATACCCATCAGAAGTCAGGGCCTCACCTAAGGCTCCTGCACTGAAGAGCCCTTTGGAGGCTTTGGTGCAGGAGTGTCCATAGTGGTTTCACAACAGTCTGTAAGGAGAGATGACGCCCCTGTCATTCCATTGCAGTCACTGTGTAGGGAACAAATGGACTGGCAGGAAAGACCTTGGCAGTTTAAAGATCTAAGTAAAGAGAAACTGACTGATGCCACCCAGCTTATTAAATCAATTAGGCCAAATTACATCTCTCAAAAGGCTCATTTGAGTTAATGGCCAGGGTGGATCAAGCAGGGATCAGTGGCAGCATTGCCAATCAGCCGGGGTAGAAGGAGATTAGAATGAAAGATGGAGTCGAAAAGATGACATTCATGCCCTCAAAGGTGGCATGCCTCTGTCAAGAATCCCAAAACAGTTCACAATGGAGAGAAAGAAATTTGATTTTCACTCTTTCTTTTTTCCACAAATTTCTTTTTTTTTTTTTTTGCCACCCAGGCTGGAGTGCAGTGGTGCAATCTCAGCTCACTGCAACCTGTGCCTCCCAGGTTCAAATGATTCTCCTGCCTCAGCCTCTCGAGTAGCTGGGATTACAGGCATGTGCTACCACGTCCGGCTAATTTTTGTATTTTCAGTAGAGACGGGGTTTTGCCATGTTGGCCAGGCTGGTCTCAAACTCCTGACCTCAAGTGATCCACCTGCCTCGGCCTCCCAAAGTGTTGAGATTACAGGTGTGAGGCACTGCGCCTGGCCCCAGTTTTCATTCTTTTTGCCTCTGGAGAGAGAGGAAGGAGCACAGAATAATAAAGGATTAGAATCCCCAGTTCTGTGATGGAGCAGAATGAGACCATTCCAGTGTTGAAGCTGAGTTGAACTGTTCTGAGGGCAGTAACTATGGAATGAGAAGAGCAGAAGAAGAAAGTGAGGAGGTGGCAGAAAGGAAAGTATTGAAAATGTGCTGGCTGGAAAACTAGCTTCTTGCTAAAAAAAACCCCAAACCCCATAAACACACCCAGCTGTTCCTGGTTGTAGTTAGTTATTACCTTGTGTCCTGGGGAGACTTACGAAAGTAAAAGAAGAAAGAAACCCATAACATAATTAGGAGAAGGCCACTTCAAACACAATTATTCTAGCTTTGCCTTTAATTTGGTTAATAAGCCCTCAGTCTGGCTCAAATAATCTGACTGTACTGTTTACATATGCTTTTACTTCTGTTTCAACAGCTGCACGTTGACACAGCAGCCCAAATATACACAGGAGACTGGCAGAGAGGAGACTGCTCTTTGCTGAGAATCAAGAGACCTGTGAACATGTTAGTTACATGACTTAGATGCACCATTTCACCTCTCTTGGCCTTCATTTCTACATTCATGAAATGAAAAATGTTTTTGAGTAGAATTTATAGTGAGCAACTTTCTTTTTTGAAATAAAGGCCAACTCAGGACAAACAAAAAATATTTATAGACTTCTTTCTTTTATTGAGAAGAGCAGCCCAGATGCAGCTTTATTTTTATGTATTTTTTTTTTTTAGAGGCAGGGTCTTGCTCTGTCACCCAGGCTGGAGTACAGTGGCACAATCATGGCTCACTGCAGCTTCACCCTCCCAGGCTCAACCAATTTTCCCACCTTGCCTCCTGAGTAGCTGGGACTACAGGAGCACACCATAATGCCCGGCTCATTTTTTTTTTTTTTTTTTTTTTTGAGACAGAGTCTCACTCTGTCACCAGGTGGGAGTGCAGTGGCAAGATCTCGGCTCACTGCAACCTCCGCATCTCAAGTTCAAGCGATTCTTCTGCCTCAGCCTCCCGAGTAGTTAGGACTACAGGCTTGTGCCACAATGCCCAGTTAATTTTTGTATTTTTAGTAGAGACGGGGTTTCACCATATTGGCCAGGATGGTCTCGAACTCCTGACCTCAAGTGATCCGCCTCCCTCGACCTCCCAAAAGTGCTGGAATTACAGGCATGAGCCACTGCACCCGGCCTAATTTTTATTAAAAAAATTTTTTTTGTAGAGGTAGGGTCTTGCCATGTTGCACAGGCTAGTCTTGAACTCCTGGCCTCAAGCAATCCTACCTGGGCCTCCCAAAGTCCTGGGATTACAGGTATGAGACACTATGCCCAGTCCAGATGCAGCTTTGTATTTTATTTGTTTGTTTGTTTATTTGTTTTTGAGACAGAGCCTCACTCTGTTGCCCAGGCTGGAGTGCAGTGGCGCGATCTCAGCTCACAGTAACCTCCCAGGTTCAATCGATTCTCCTGCCTCATCCTCCTGAGTAGCTGGGACTACAGGCATGAGCCACCACACCTGGCTAATTTTTGTATTTTTAGTAGAGACGGGGTTTCACCATGTTGGCTACGCTGGTCTCGAACTCCTGGCCTCAGGTGATCCACCTACCTCGACCTCCCAAAGTGCTGGGATTACAGCCACCACACCCGGCTGGATGCAGCTTTTTAATCTTTCTCCCTGAAATTAGACTTTGAGCTTCGAATTGCCCATCACTGGACTAGAAAAATCACTAGTTTTCCCTCTGGATTAATGAAGGTCTTGGTTCCCTGATGGAAGTGACTTTTGTTGTCTGCTTCTTCATGCCACTTCTAGTCAATTATTTCCTTAACCATATAACCAGAAGGCTATTTAGCCAGAGTGTTTCCTATTATCAAGAAGACACTTGAAAAACTTTTGCATACAAATGGTATTGTCCTATCTTATTCACACAAACATGCCTTACAGCCTAGTTCAGCAGTTACTGCAGAGTGAAGTCAATGAATATTAATAATTCAGCAGCTAAAGTCATGGTTTTCCGAAAACAAGTCAGCAAATTTTGACAGGTTGCAAACAATGAGTCAATTAATTAGGGCTGGAATTTCAGATATGCAGACATGTCTTCCAATGAAATGTTCCCGGAACGCCTGTTGGAATAACAACGCCTGTTGGAATAACAAAGAAATTGGCAACGCAAGTGGAGGAGTGCGCTGAGAGTTCCTCACGTAAAATCTGACCACCTGGTCAGGTGAGTGGCTCACATGTAATCCCTGCACTTTGGGACGCTAAGGAAAGAGGATCACTTGAGCCCAGGAGTTGGAGACCAGCCTGGGCAATATAGTGAGATCTTGTCTCTACAAAAAAAAAAAAAAGCCAGGTGTGGTGGTGCGTACCTGTGGTCCCAGCTACATGGGAGGCTGAGGCAGGAGGATCACTTGAGCCTGGGAGGTCAAGGCTGCATAAGCAGTAATGGTGCCACCACACTCCAGCCTGGGCAACAGAGACTCTGTCTCAAAAAAAAAAAAAAAAAAAGAAAAAGAAAAAGAAAAATCTGACCACCTAATCAGTCTTCCTTTAAAACCTTTCCAAAGCATAGAAGTAGATAAAGTTATGAAGGGTATGATCCTAGGAAAAGGACAAAACCAAAAATACTGTAAAACTTTCCTAACTAAGCTTTCAGGAAAACAGTCTGGCAGTTCCTTAAAGGGTTAAATATAGAGTTCCCACATCTCCCAGCAATTCCACTCCTAGGAATGTACCCAAGAGAAATGAAACTATGCAACCACACAATGACTTGCACACAAATGTTCATAGCGCTGTTATTCGTAATAGCCAAAAAGTGGAAATAAGCCAGTTATCCAACAACTGATTAACAAATATTTATTTATCATTCATACATTCATTCATTCATTCATTCATTCATTATTTGGAGACTGGCTTTTGTTCTGTTGCCCAGGCTGGAGTGCAGTGGCTTACTGCAGCCTCCATCTCCCAGGCTCAAGCCATCCTTCCCACCTCAGCCTCCTGAGTAGCTGAGACTACAGGCATGTGCCACCATGCCCAGCTAATCTTTTATTATTTGTAGACACGAGGTCTCCCTGTGTTGCCCAGGCTGGTTTTGAACTCCTAGGCTCAAGTAATCCTCCTGCCTCAGCCTCCCAAAGTGCTGGGATTACAGATGTGAGCCACCATGCCTGGCCTGATAAACAGATAAATAAAATGTGGTATATTCATACAATGTTATATATTCATACAATGGAATATTACTTGTCCATAAAAAGAAATGAAGTACCAATACATGTTACAACACAGATAAACCTTGAAAACATCATGCTAAGTGAAAGAGGCCAGACACAAAAGGCCACATATTATAGGAATCTATTTATATGAAATGCCCCAAATAGGCAAATCTATGAGACAGAAAGTAGATTAGTGGTTGCCTAGGCTTGAGTGGGTTGGAGTGGAATGAAAACCACTGAATTGTACACTTTAAATGAGTGAATTGTATGGTATTGTGAATTGTATCTCAAGCTGTCATACAATTTTTTTTTTTTTTGAGATGGAGTTTCACTTTTGTTGCCCAGGTTGGAGTGCAATGTTGTGATCTGGGCTTACTGCAACCTCTGCCTCCCAGGTTCAAGCAATTCTCCTGTCTCAGCCTCTCAAGTAGCTGGGATTACATGCATGTGCCACCACGCCAGGCTAATTTTTTTGTATTTTTAGTAGAGACGTGGTTTCACCATGTTGGTCAGGTCGAACTCCTGACCTCAGGTGATCTGCCTGCCTTGGCTTCCCAAAGTGCTGGGATTACAGGCATGAGCCACCATGCCCGGCCTTGTTATACATGTTTCTAAAGGTGTTACAATTTTGTTAAAAATCAAAAACATGGCTGGGTCCAGCGGCTCATGCCTGTTATCCCAGAACTTTGGGAGGCTAAGGCGGGAGGATGCTTGAGACCCTGTCTCTACAAAAAATAAAAAAATTAGCCAGGCATGGTGGTATGAATCTGTAGTCCCAGCTATTTGGGAGCCTGAGGCTGGAGGATCGTTTGAGCCCCAGGAGTAGGAGGTTGCAATGAGCTGAGATTGCACCATTGCACCCCAGCCTGGGTGACAGAGTGAGACTCCATCTCAAATAATAAAATAAAATAAAATGATAAAATAAATAACCAAAACCACAAAAACCTAAGCCTTTGGTCTATGTGTGATGTGACAGCACTGGTCCACGCAGCAGAAGTTGGACTTCCTTAATGGGTCTATTTTCTTTGGGCAATAATACAATTGCATTGCGTGTGTTTGTGTGTGTTTGTGTGTGTGTGTGTGTGTGTGTGTGTGTGTGTATCCTCCTCAGGCCTACCACCTGAAAACTGATACACTACTAGAACATTCTACCAAATTATGCCATGACATGGACCTTGCTTTAAAACTGTCATCAGTCGCTTAAACTTGCCTCACAAGCCATTTCTAAAGTGGACATAAATCTATAACTTGGGGAACAGATGAGTGATCAAAATGTTCTGTCTAATAAGCTGGCTATATTACAAAATGATTATTTTGTATCTGGGATTACAGGCGTGAGCCACAGCACCCAGCCCAGACTGCCTCTTTTTTTTTTTTTTTCTGAGACAGAGTCTCACTCTGTCACCCAGGCTGGAGTGCAGTGGCATAATCTTGGCTCACTGCAACCTCTGCCTCCTGAGCTCAAGGGATCCTCCTACCTCAGCCACCTAAGTAGTTGGGACCACAGGCATGCACCACCACGCTTGGCTAATGTTTTGTATTTTTGGTATAGACGGGGTCTCACCATGTTGCCCAGGCTGGTCTCGAAATCCTGAGCTCAGGCGATCTGCCACCTCAGCCTCCCAAAGTGCTGGGATTACAGATGTGAGCCACCATGCCCAGCCCAGACTGCCTGATCCTTAACCTGGTTCCACCATTCTGGACAAGATGACTAACCCCTCCGGACCTATTTATAATATAAGGATAAATGACAGTAGCCAACTCATAGAGATGTTGGGAGAACTAAGTGAGTTAATTGTATAAATAAAGTACATGGAACAGAATCTGGCATAAAGTTAGCACTCAATAAACTTTATCTGTTATGTTTCCTTATCAACCTCATAAACTTCAGGGAGTGGGGGCAGTATTTACTTTCTGGCAGACCTTTCTTGTAAGTATCTTGGACTTGGTCCTTGGGAGCAAATAGATTATCAAGGATGGGGCTATGCCTAAGCAGTAGGGTCCAGTTCAGACAGATCAAAACCATTTCTGAGGCCAGGCGCGGTGGCTCACGTCTGTAATCTCAGCACTTTGGGAGGCCGAGGTGGGCGGATCACGAGGTCAGGAGATCGAGACCATCCTGGCTAACATGGTGAAACTCCGTCTCTACTAAAAATACAAAAAATTAGCTGGGCGAGGTGGCGGGCGCCTGTAGTCCCAGCTACTTGGGAGGCTGAGGCAGGAGAATGGCGTGAACCCCGGGGGGCGGAGCCTGCAGTGAGCCGAGATCGCGCCACTGCACTCCAGCCTGGGCAACAGCCAGACTCCGTCTCAAAAAAAAAAAAAACATTTCTGGCCAAGCGCAGTGGCTCACACTGTAATCCCAGCACTTTGGGAGGCTGAGGCAGGAGGATCACTTGAACCCTGGAGTTCAAGACCAGCCTGGGCAACATAGTGAGACCCCCATCTCTATTAAAAAACAAAAAAAAGACTATTTTCTTTCTCCCTGGATGAGACCATTTGATTCTGTTAGGGGCCTAGTTCCCACAACGCCCTTTGAGAGCTCACATCCAGTAGGAGAATGCAATCTTCCCTGAATATACAGACTCCAGAGATCTGGTGTGAAATAGCGGATCTCACCCTGAGGAAATCCAGGGATACGGTGATGATTTGAGGCCTTTGGAGGTCAAACCCTGCACCCAGGATGAAATAAATCTCTTAGCAGAGAAACCTGCAATAGCTCCCTTGAACATTCCTTAGTGCTGTGACTGGCTCTGTTTAGACTTTCTTGAACTATAACCCAAAATCTTGCTGACACTGAGTTACTGGATTCCAGAGCTGCCTAGTCTTGTTGTGTTACTGCAACTTGTGTGCCCTGATTGCTTAATTTGATAGTGACCCTGCCCGTCTACTCTCAAGTTGCAGTTTGATGCCATAGAGCAACTCATGCTGACTTGTGGTCTGGTAGCCAATGTTCATTCTTGGCCAACTCTGAATCTTTCTGTTTCTATGCTGATTCTGGGCCTCCGTTTATGTGCTCAACTCTGCCTGTGCCCTTGTGGATGCTTTTAAGTCTTCCTATCCCTAATGGGGCTCTTGGTCAACTCAAGATAGAGCACTTTTCTTCTCCAATGGGAAAATGCAGGCACAGAGAAACCAAATTATTTGTTTAGGGAAACAGAGCTAGAAATTTAGTTGGGCCAGAATTAGAAACTTCAGATCACATTGCATCTAAAATATAGTAATTAACAAGACTTCATTCTTAAATAAAATGTTGCTTTAATAAAATACTGCACATATATATTTTTCTTTTCAAAGATGTTATGAGCAGGATGGTTGTTTTGAATGATAATGTATGGTATACTATATAATTAGTAGCAAAAACAAGGACTTTCAAATAAATAGGCTTCAGCTTTTGTGTGTGTGTGTGTGGGGGGAGGGGGGCAGAAATACTCTGCGTATCAGCTGAGATTGAAAAACAGGCAAGGAGGGCCTGGCACGGTGGCTCATGCCTGTAATCCTAGCACCTTGGGAGGCCGAGGCAGGTGGATCACTTGAGGTCAGGAGTTTGAGACCAGCCTGGCCAACATGATGAAATCCCATCTCTTCTAAAAATATAAAAATTAGCCTGGCATGGTGGTGCACGCTGGTAGTCCTAGCTCCTGAGAAGGCTGAGACATGAGAATCGCTTGAACCAGGAGGAAGAGGTTGCAGTGAGCCAAGATCCTGCCACTGCACTCCAGCCTGGGTGATAGGTGCGCCATCTTAAAAAAAGAAAAGAGAAAAAAAACAAGCAAGGAGGAGTTGGCTAGCTGGACATAGTGGCTTGCACCTGTAGTCCCAGCTACACAGGAGGCTGCGGTATGGTGGGAGGCTATCACTTGAGCCCAGGAATTCAAGAGCAGCCTGGGCAACATAGTGAGACCCTGTCTCAAAAAAAAAAAAAAAAAAAAAGAGAGAAGGTGTTGACTTTTCCTTTGAGAATGTGCTCTTGGTTGGCTTGGGATAGAGAAAGGAGTCATATTTACCCTCTGGGAATTAAAAGTAACACTGGAGTGACCTGACAGAGGAATCCTGGCCCTCCCCTTGTCATTTTGCCCAAGATTTCAGAGCCTAATTGAAACATACAAA
Organism: Hylobates moloch; assembly: GCF_009828535.3. Taxonomy (NCBI): domain Eukaryota; kingdom Metazoa; phylum Chordata; class Mammalia; order Primates; family Hylobatidae; genus Hylobates; species Hylobates moloch. The sequence continues at coordinate 26,594,231 of NW_026652285.1, read as the reverse complement.
AGCACCACCAGAGTCGCCGTCTAGCCATCTGAAGATCCAGTGGGGTGGATGTGGAGCCAGTGGAAAAATCTGGAAAAAGCAGAGCTGGGCTTATAAGGAGGATGATGTAATGTGATAGAGGAGATGTCAGCTATACCTGAATGTTTGACTTAGTGCAATATCTGGGTCACTGCAGCCATTCAGAAATCCAAGGAAATACAATGACCATGTATGCACAGTAAAAAAATACTAGAAGCAGAATTACCCCACTAACCACCTATAAATTATACTTAAGCTGGTCCCCCATTACTGAGAGTGCATTATTATATAATTAAAGTCATTTAGACATGGCTTGGCATAGCACTTGCATGATACGCCACACACTAAAAACTCCTCCTTACGCAGCCTTCTTTTCCTCTCAGATTCAGAGCTCCTTTCTCCTTTTCTTGGTAAGGATGAACACAGGTAGAAAATTCTCAGTTAGGATCTCCAGCCTGGGCTTGTGAGCTGACCCTACCTGGAAGTCTTGCTTTTGTATATCTGACAGAAGAACAAGTAAGTCTTCAGGGCAAAATCCAGAACAACCCAACTTCTAGCTCAGGTCTTTCTCAATAGCTTCAGTAGCTTTTCAAAAACATCACCCAATATGATTAGGATGGTAAAAGAGGACCACCTGAGCTGACAGCACCTCTGGCCTCAAAATGGGCTGGCAGAAGACCATTCAAAGATAAAATGGGCTGTTCCAGTGGGAGTGAGCTCCCTACTTGTGAGAGTATTCAAGTAGAGAGAGGAGGACCTCCCGGTGGGAAACTTGCATATGGTGGGAGGGTGTACGTGATATGGCACCTCCATCTGAAAGAGTCTATGCTGAGGGCAGGCTGGAGTCACACATGGGAATAAGCCAGGCGACCCTCCAATCTGCTATCTGTGATTTAATTTCACAATGGCAGAATGGATGGCATGTCACTTGCTCCAAATACTAGTGCCCATTGCTTCAAATACTAGTCCTCCTCGATCCCTGGCATGGTTGTTGACTTTAAATACCGAAGACTCCACATCTCTTACAACGATTTCTTGTGCGGCTGGCCCAGGACCTGGGCGAGGCAGTAGGGGATGATGCTGACAGATGCCAGGGGCACTACCGCGCTCTTGCAGAAGGACAAGACGTAGAAGACCAGCTCGACTTGGGACGGGGGTTTCAAGGTGTCAAAGAGGTGCAGGAGGATGAGGGAGGCTACAATAGAGCTGAGGCGGAATGGGAGCCACTTGCTGAGTTTCCCCTTGCAGCTCTCCCTGTACATGCTGGAGTTGAGAGCCAGCCCCAGGCCAAAGAGGGTGCCCACGTTCTTGAGGAGGCTGGCAAAGGGTGTGGTGTCAATGTGGACCCATTCTGGCCGCTCGCACCACCTCTGGGCTTTCTCCAGAGTCCACAGGAGGTCTACACCCAGTCCCTTGAGCAGCAGATAAAATCCGATGGCGAAGCTGAACAGGAAGAAGGTAATGAGAAAATATTTCTTGAGGCTGGCATTATAGATGCTGTGGATGTGGCTGAAAGTTTCTGCAACAGCAATGCCTGAGTGGAAGAAAGAATGGCTGTGAGAGATAGGAAGGATTTGGGACCTTTGCTAGAGGTGGGTTTGGAGCAGTGGGTGACATGCCATCCGTTCTGCGACTGTGGAATTAAATCACAGATGGCAGATTGGAGGGTCGCCCGGCTTATTCCCATGTGTGACTCCAGCATGCCCTCAACATAGGCTCTTTCAGATGGAGGTGCCATACCACGTACAATCTCCCACCGTATGCAAATTTCCTACCAGGAGGTCCTCCTACCCTCAGAGGTAGGGCGCTCACCCCCACTAGAACAGTCCATTTTATCTTCGAATGGAATCGATTGCTGAATAGTTCTTCCTTGTCTGTGTGAAACTGGTCCCCCTCTAATACTGTCTATTTTTCTCAGTTCTTTCTGCAGGAGTTAGTAAGTGATCAATCTAGTCCCTCTGTCACACATTTGAACACAGTTATTCTCTCTAACCTAAACATTCCCAGGTTTTTCATGTGATATGGCTTCCAGGTTCTTCCTCAAACATGGAACCCAGTACTAAATGCTGTGTTACTTTTGTGATTACCATGAAACCATTATCTCCCTTGTTCTCAGCATTCTTCTTTGAATGCTGCTATGTTCTGTTCTTACAAATCTCCAGGGGAGAAATTCCACAGTTTTGTTAAGGTCTTATATTCCAGTGCCTCCCACAAAATCTTTCTTATGCTTAACCTAAATCTTGTCTTACCCTTGTTAAGTGGATCTAAGAAAACACATATTCAAAACCCTGAACCTATAAAAGAGATCAACTGCAGTTATCTATTAGGTTTGCAAATGAATGTATTTAAATGAAGAGCTTTCCTAGGACATCGTGTTAATTTGTTAAATTTGGCAGATTCCCTGAAAAGTAAATTAGGGCCTGTTGAAGATCAGTAAGAAATAAAGATTGTAAAAAGCTCTGAGATTTCAAGTTAATTCAATTTGGTGAGTTAATTTGATGGATGGTGACTTCTACACAATTCATTCTATAGATCTGGGCACTCCTATAGAAATAATCATTTCAGATTGCTCGTTCTTGACTTTCAACCCACAGAAATGCTAACAGTACTGATTACACACAGGATGTGGCTGGAATACTGGGATTTTGTCCTGATTAGGGGGAGAAATGGAATGGGGTTGGGGGGAAGAAGAAGGGAGTCAGATCAGCCCATACCTGACAGGACTCCGGCAACAACTTGATGAGGAAAATGAGCAGCAAGGTAGATTCGTGACAGACAGACATTCAGCTGCACAGCCCAGAATCCCAACCACAAAATGACATTCAAGCACCTGCAACGGAAGAGGCAACCATAACAGAACACAGGTGCAGATCCTTCAGCAAAGAAAACAGCCCCTGCAGAAATGTTAGAGCCTGGCAAACTCAGGTGCTCGCAGTGGAATTTTTGTAAATTAAAGCCGGTACTTAAAAGCCCAAAGATGCCTGTTGGGGGCTGGGTGCAGTGGCTCAGACCTGTAATCCCAATACTTTGGGAGGCCAAGGTGAGAGGATCACTTGAGGCCAGGAGTTCAAGATCAGTCTGGGCAACATAGCAAGACCCCTGTCTCTTTAAAAAAAATCAAAATTGACTGGGCACGGTGGCTCACACTTGTAACCCCAGCACTTTGGGAGGCCGAGGCGGGTAGATCACTTGAGGTCAGGAGTTTGAGACCAGCCTGATCAACAGGTGAAACCCCATCTCTACTAAAAAAAAAAAAAATACAAAATTAGCCAGGTGGGGTGGCTCACACCTGTAATCCCAGCTATTTGAGAGGCTGAGGCAGGAGAATTGCTTGAACCCAGGAGGTGGAGGTTGCAGTGAGCCGAGATTGCGCCACTGCACTCTAGCCTGGGCAACAAGAGCGAAACTCCGTCTCAAAAAAAAAAAAAAAAAAAGAAAAGAAAAAAAAAGGCCAGGCACAGTGGCTCACGCCTGTAATCCCAGCACTTTGGGAGGCTGAGGCGGGTGGATCACTAGGTCAGGAGTTCAAGACCAGCCTGGCCAATATGGTGAAACCCCATCTCTACTAAAAATACAAAAATTAGCCGAGTGTGGTGGCACGTGCCTGTAGTCCCAGCTACTCGGTAGGCTGAAACAGAAGAATAGCTTGAACCCACGAGGTAGAGGTTGCAGTGAGGTGAGATCGCGCCACTGCACTCCAGCCTGGGCAACAGAGCGAGACTCCATCTCAAAAAAAAAAAAATGCCTGTGGCAAGTGGTTAACCCTTGTGTATATGAATTTTAACTTCCCTATTTTATCTGTTTGATAATTAAGGATTTGCATGGGCTGGCACGGTGGCTTACGCCTATAATCCCAGTATTTTAGGAGGCTGAGGCAAGCCGATTGCTTGAGATCAAGAACAGCCTGAGCCTGGGCAACATAGCAGAACCCTGTCTCTACAAAAAGAGACGAGAAATTAGCTGGGTGTGGTGTGTGACCTGTGGTCCCAGCTACTCAGATGGCTGAGGTGGGAGGATCGCTTGAGCCTGGGAGGCAGAGGTTGCAGCGAGACATGATAGCGCCACTGCACTTCAGCCTGGATGACAGAGCAAGACTCCGTTTCAAAAATAAAAATAAAAAGGATTTGCACTGTGGCTGCACACCCAGAATTCTCTGTAGTAGGAATGTCTTCTGTTTCTCTGCTTATTTTAACCTGGATGGGCGACTCTATGGTTGCTACAGACATGGATTTTTATTTAAGCCCTGCTGCTGCTTCACTACCTGATTTTTATAAGTCCCTTCATGGTGTTGGGCCTTGTTTCCTTATGTGTAAAACAAGGGATTGCACTACTGGATCCCTTTCAGCCCAAACATTCTCTGACTCCGAGGTTTACCCCTATCCAAATGGCCACAACTCTTAATCAGTGCCTGCCCAGGTGTGGGAGTGGGCTAGGGGAATGTGAGGAAGAATACATGGTGTGTCAGCTACAGAGAGCCGCCTCCTGCCCTCCACCACCTACACCCCAGTGGTGAGTTCTTACCGAAATCTGTAGGTCGGCTTTTTCTTGCCCCGAAAGATGGAAAGAGTAGACGTGACCATCACGTAGTATACACCTGCTGTACCCATGGCATGGCCAGAGGGGCTCCCTAAAGGGCAGGAAAGAGAATGGAGTAAAGGGGAAAAGGTCCTCATCTGGGAGACAGCGCATCATCTACCCAGCCACCCAGCCATCCCCCTATCCACCCATCTACCCATTCATCCATCCATTCACCCCCCATCCATCCGTTCACCCCCCATCCATCCACCCATCTTACCATCCATTCGTTATCCATAACTCATTTATTTAACAAATTTCTATCTCCTATGCACCAAGCATTGTGCAAGGCTCTGGGAATACAATGGTGAGCAAAGCCAGAAGAGGGCCCTGCTCTTGCAGTTGAATACAGTCTGGAGATTACACAAAGAATCAGCATACTGGGCGTACAATTACAAACTGATCTGCCCTCCACATCTTCTGTTCCTCCTCTCCTTGCACACTCTGTTCTGGCTACACTGGCCTCATTGCTTTCCTTTAAACACACCAAACACGTTCCCACCTCAGGGCTTTTGCATTGCAATCTTGTCTGGCCAGACAGCCCTTCAAAGCTCTTCTGCCAGAAACTTACTCCCTCACATCCTTGAAGACTTGACTCAGATCTCATATTCTCGGTGAGTCCTACTCTGACCACGCTACTTAACCCTGCCTGCAACCGGTTCCGTTTTTTTGTTTGTTTGTTTGTTTTAGAGACAGGGTCTTGCTCTGTCTCCTAGGCTGCAGTGCAGTGCCATGATCATAGCTCACTGCAGCCTCGACCTCCTGGACTCAAGCAATCCTCCCACCTCAGCCCCCTGAGTAGCTGGGACCACAGGTGCACACCACCACACCCAGCAAATTTTTTAAATGTGTTTTGTTTGTTTGTTTGTTTGTTTTTGCCCAGGCTGGTTTTGAACTCTTGGGCTCAAGCAATCCTCCCACCCTTGGCCTCCCAAAGTGTTGGGATTATAGGTGTGAGCCACCATGCCCAGTCTGGTTCCCATCCCATTCTTAATTCCTCTACCCTGAGAGACAGAGGGTCCTGAGATGTGCCGCCCAGACCTCCCTCCTGATCTGCAGGACTTATTTCGCAGCTGTTGAGAGTGTGATGGTAGATGGCTCTCTGCTCTCAGCCTTCTCCGGGCATGGCCCTGGGCTAAAGAGAGTCACCTTGATCAAGGTTACGCTCTCCCCGGGGTCTGATTCCCTTGTCCTAACTTGGGCCAAGTCTGAGGAGCCATCCCCAGCTTCAGAGCTCGCTGTGGGGTTGGATGAGGCAGAATCACAACCGGACCTCTCCTTCTGCCCTGTTCCTGTTCCTTCCCTTCTACAAGTATAGCTCCCCAGAGTATCTAAACTCCTGCACGTGAATCTCCATTTCAGCCTGCTTTCCAGGGAACCCCACAGATAAATAAAGACTTTCTTGCCTCCCTTCCTCCTTCCCTTTCTTTCTCCCTTCCTTCCTCCCTCCCTTCTTCTTCCCTCTAACACTAACTAATTATATACCTTGGGTAATTCATTTAAACTTTCTTTTTTTGTTGTTTTTTTTTTGAGACAGAATCTTTCTCTGTCGCCAAGGCTGGAGTGCAGTGGCGCGATTGCAGCTCACTGTAACCTCTGCCTCCCGGGTTGAAGTGATTCTCCTGCCGCAGCCTCCTGGGTAGCTGGGATTACAGGTGCCCGCCACCATGCCCGGCTAAATTTTTGTATGTTTTTTATTAGTGACGAGGTTTCACCATGTTGGCCAGGCTGGTCTCGAACTCCTGACTTCAGGTGATCCACCTGCCTCAGCCTCCCAAAGTGCTAAGATTACAGGTGTGAACCACCGCACTTGGCCTACTTTCTGAACCTTAGCTACTCTACCTAAGGAGCAGAGATAATAATTTGCTTCTGTAAGGACAGAGGACTAAATCAAATAACCTCTTAAAGCCCCTTTCAACTTTCCAGTCTGTGCCTCCATTAATTTCAGGGAGAAATTCATCCTTGATAACAAGCTGTTATGATGAAAGCAAACATATTTCTACCAAAGATGTTTGGTCCTTCTTTCCTTCTCTTTCTTCTTGTTTTTTTTTTTTTTGCCTATAAACAGTCATTTTCTAATATTATATATATGTGTGTGTGTGTATATATATACATATATATGTTTTTTTTTTTTTTTTTTTTTTTCAGATGGTGTCTCATTTTGTCGCCCAGGCTGGAGTGTAACGGTGCGATCTCGGCTCACCGCCTCCCAGGTTCAAGTGATTCTCCTGCCTTAGCCTCCTGAGTAGCTCAGACTACAGGCATGCACCAGGACACCCAGCTAATTTTTGTGTTTTTAGTAGAGACAGGGTTTTGCCATGTTGGCCAGGCTGGTCTTGAACTCCTCACCTCAGGTGATCTACCTGCCTCAGCCTCCCAAAGTGCTGGGATTATAGGTGTGAGCCACCGTGCCTGGCCTATCCTACATATTAATAGTTTACTTTTTTTTTTTTTGAGACAGAGTCTCGTTCTGTCACTCAGGCTGGAGTGCAGTGGCTCGATCTCGGTTCACTGCAACCTCTGCCTCCGAGGTTCAAGTGATTCTCCTGCCTCAGCCTCCCAGGCAGCTAAGACTACAGGCGTGTGCCATCACGCCCGAACAATTTTTGCATTTTTAGTAGAGACGGGATTTCGCAATGTTGGCCAGCCTGGTCTTGAACTCCCGACCTCAGGTGATCTACCCACCTTGGCCTCCCAAAGTGCTGGGATTACAGGCATGAGCCACCACGACTGGCCTAGTTTACTTATTTATTATAATTTTTGTATATTTCACCTCCTCTATTCAGATTTCAGCTCTACAAGGGCAGGGATCTTTGTGTCTGTGTTGTTCACTGACAGAGGTATCCCTAGCACATAGAACAGCGTATAGCTCCCAGTAGGTGCTTGGTAAGAACAGCTGAATGAGTGAATATGCTCTGAGGTGAATGAGTGGTCTGTGAGAGCGAATAACTAAGGGACCTTCCCTAGTTTTGGGGTCAGGGAAAGGGTCTCTGAGGAAGGGATGCTAGTACCTTAGAGGGTACTAGTCTTAGAGGGCAGCTGAGACTTAGGGTGAGGGAGGGGGCTTCCTATTAGATGCTGAAAATGAAATCTCTCATTTGTTTTGACAGTACCCATCTGGGCCGGGCGCGGTGGCTCACGCCTGTAATCCCAGCACTTTGGGAGGCCGAGGCGGGCGGATCACGAGGTCAGGAGATCCAGACCATCCTGGCTAACACGGTGAAACCCTGTCTCTACTAAAAATACAAAAAATTAGCCGGGCATGTTGGCGGGCGCCTGTAGTCCCAGCTACTCGGGAGGCTGAGGCAGGAGAATGACGTGAACCTAGGAGGTGGAGGTTGCGGTGAGCCGAGATCGCGCCACTGCACTCCAGCCTGGGGGACAGAGAAAGACTCCGTCTCAAAAAAAAAAAAAAAAAAAAAGACAGTACCCATCTGGCTATAACTAATAAGACGTAGGCACAGCGAGGGATTGGACGGTCAGCTCAGGAGGGCGCATCCAGTGGGCCAGGCCATTGGGAAGGACCCCCAGGAGCTCAGGCTTCTGCCCCCTCCTTTCTCAGGACACAGTGCTGCAGGGCGGTGACTCTCACGAGCCCTTTGCCCATGGGTGCCCGTGCCTCTCTGGACTCCATCCAGGTTCTGTAACAGGCAGATTTCCAATACTACTGTGCTATTCAGGAAAGCATTGCAGAAGTGAATTAATTTGTGCCAATCGAAGAGCATGACAAAAGTACAAAGGAATGGCTCTCCTCAAGTCCCCTCAAGGTCAGTTTCATCCATAACAGATGAACGAGGTCCACCCAGCTTCTGTCTCTGCAGGGGCTGGTACACTTACCTGGTCCAGTCTCACAGGTGACAGGGAACTGCTTTATCAGGGGCACGGAAGTGTTGCTGTAGTAGTCGGTGTCCAAAACCCACCAGTAAGGACGCTGTCCAAAGAGAATCCTATGGAAAAACGGAACAAGTTTCTGGGGTTACTGAAGGGAATGCTTTTGCCCAAAGCCTACACCTTCAAGAAGAGTGTAGCTTGAGAAGGATTTCACATGTTGCCTCTAGAAGGGAGAACTGGGTGGCTGGAGAGGAGTGTGAGAGGGAGATTGTTCATGACACATCCTTATGTATGTAACTTTTGCATTTTGAACTGTTTGAATGTATTATCTTTTTAAAAAAAATTTTTTTTTTGAGACAGGATCTGGTTCAGTAATCCAGCCTGGAGTGCAGTGGTGCAATCTCGGCTCACTGCAACCTCTACCTCCTGGGCTCCTCCCACCTCAGCCTCCTGAATAGCTAGGACTACAGGTGTGTGCCACCACATCCAGCTAGTTTTTGTATTTTTAGTAGAGACGGGGTTTCACCATGTTGCCCCCCCCCCGTGCCTGACTGTATGATCTATTTAAACACAAATAATGAACCCCAAGATTCTGAACTCCAGGCAGGTGCGGTAGCTCATACCTGTAATCTCAGCACTTTGGGAGGCCGAGGCAGGCGGATCACATGAGGTCAGGAGTTTAAGACCAGCCTGGCCAACATGGTGAAACACGGTTTCTACCAAAAAATATAAAGAATTAGCCAGATGTGTTGGCACGTGACTGTAATCCCAGCTAGTCGGGAGGCTAAGGCAAGAGAATCGCTTGAACCTGGGAGGCGGAGGTTGCGGTGAGCCGAGATTATGCCACTGCACTACAGGCTGGGTGACAGAGAGAGACTCCATCTCAAAAAAAAAAAAAAATCCTGAAATCCATGTAATGGCAGCTGTGTGACTTTTTTTTTTTAACCTCAAGAAGTATTTGTCCTGGAAGAATGCATATGGAACTACAGTTTGAAACTTGGACTTGCATATACCATGGGTTCCCTCTTCTTTCTTCAGGCCTCAGGGAATCTGCACTTCCTCTGACATCAGAGAATGCACTCCAGCCCCTAGGACGAGCCCCCCCAGGAAACAGGGCCTGCATTTCCATCAGAATTGCTCTCTGTAAGGATGTATATAGCTTCAGATGCTTGTTCTGTATCCTCTCTGGTTTGAAACAGAGTATCTCAGACAAACCACTTCCCCTTTAAAGGTACTAGATATATCTTTCACTGTGGAAATAGGTGTCAACTGCCAGTCAGGATGCCTTTTATCCCCTGTGATGGTGGAATAGTGATTTCTCACCGAAATCAGAGAGAGCTACTAACTCTGGCCTCTATCAACCCAGAGAGATTGCATGGTTCTTCAGTGGAGATCAGATGTTTGGAATAATACTTCATCTTTTTATTCTTTAGAATCATGCGGCTGGGTGTAGTGGCTCACGCCTGTAATCCTAGCACTTAGGGAGGCCAAGGCAGGCAGATCATGAGGTCAGGAGTTCGAGACCAGCCTGGTCAACATAGTGAAACCCTGTCTCTACTAAAAATACAAAAAAGTTAGCCGGGCGTGGTGGCGGGCGCCTGTAATCCCAGCTACTTGGGAGGCTGAGGCAGGAGAATCACTTGAACCGGAGAGGCAGAGGTTGCAGTGAGCTGAGATCTCACCATTGCACTCCAGCCAGGTGACAGTGCGAGACTCTGTCTCAAACAAACAAACAAACAAAAGAAAGAAAGTGGCCAGAATGGGAATGTTTACGTGATAGAAACTGGCAAATGCTAAACTCAGGGCTTTCCCCCTGCCCCCCAGAGAGTCAGTTTATCAGCACTGGATGTAACATAGTTCATAAGAGCATTGCCGCGGAAGCCAACCTGCCTGCCTGGGCTTCCATCCTGGCTCGGCATGTACTAACCTTGTTGGCCTAATCATTAAACTCAGCACCTTGGTCTCTCCATCTACTATTTCTGTCAATAGCAGTAACTACCTCACAGAAAAGCACATAGCACATGGACTGGCACACACTGTTTAATAAATGTTAACCCCGATTATTATTAAGCTGCCAGAGATAGCTTATTTGTAGATTATAAAACAGAAACTCAGATCATTGATATGACTTGCCAAGGACATGTAGTTGGTGGGTGGCAGAAAGAGGGCTGGAGCCCAGTTCCCAGGGTGACTTTTCATTACCCCACAAAACAGGCTGTTGAATCATCTGTGTGTTTCCTTTTTTCATACAGCATACATCATCTATCTTTTTTTTTTTTTTTTTTTTTTTTTTGAGACAGGGTCTTACTCTGTTGCCTAGGCTGGAGTGCAGTGGCATGATCTCGACTCACTGCAACCTCCTCCGCCTCTCACCTCAGCCTCCTGAGTAGCTGGGACTACAGCGCCAACACGCCCAGCTAATTTTCGTAATGTTTTTGTAGAGATGGAGTTTTGCCATGTTGCCCAGGCTGGTCTTGAACTCCTGAGTTCGCCCGGGAGTGATTCGCCCACCTCGGCCTCCCAGCGTGCTGGGATTACAGGTGTGAGCCACCATGCCTGGCCCCATACATCTTTCTTTATGTTACCTCTTCTGCTTCATACTAATAAAACTCTTTGCTAAAAGCCTATATAACTCAGACTTTTCACGAAATTCAACTGTCCTACCCTTTAACCCATATGAAATAGGCTTTCCTGTATTTTCAACTCACTGGTAGGATTTTTTCTGTCTTCCCCCTTTTGTAGATGATCCAAAGTCAGAGAGAGGGGTTGGGAGCATGAGTAGCCCGTGGCTTCCTGAATAGCCTGGGGGAAAGCAACTTCTGATGGACAGACATTTCCAGAGCCAATGCCAGCCTCTTTTCTTGCCGATCTCCTCTCTATATGGTTCTTACCACTTAAAGACGAGGTTGAGCCAGTCTCCAATCACAGCTACCCAGAGGAGTTTAATGCCCACAGCTTCCTGAAGATGGAACCAGATGGGGAAGAGGACATAGAAGGCATTCCTGAGGTCTGCGATCACGGACACCAAGATGAACCAGTCCTGGGAGTCTTGGTAATTCACCTGGAGGTAATGTGTTGACTGGATCCCAAAGTCATGGAGAACATTCATTCCTTCCTCCATCCTCATTTCCTTGGCACCTCAGGAAGACGTCAGCAGAGCCCTTGCAGTTATTCCAGGCTTGGTGGTGATTGCTCTGCTATCAGTCTGTGCCTTGCCCCTGTTTTATATGCCCTGTATCCAGTATTCAGGTCAACCCAGCCCTGATCTTTGGACTCAAAAACCACGTTTGTCTAAAATGTATTGATCAAAAGTGCATCACCAGTAGGTTGATGCAAACGTGTTCAGGGTGATTTACGTAAAATAGAAAAACATGCACACAAAAACAGCCTGATCGGCCATGTACTCAGCAGGGCCAATGATTAACTTTGGCATGCTTCTTGGCAGTGCAAGGGGCTGCCCTCCTGGTCCCCGAAACCAGGCCAGAGACACAGGACAGAGTCTACCTCCACGATGATTCTTGCAAAGATGTCAGATTTTCTATGCCTGCAACTGCACTTATTTGGGGACAAAGAAAAATCTTGGGGCTCTAGCTACTCAAGTTTTAAGTTCTTAATTTTAAAATTAGTAAAGTTCTGGCTGGTTGTGGTGGCTCACACCTGTAATCCCAGCAATTTGGGAGGCTGAGGTGGGAGGATCCCTTGAAGCCAGGAGTTGGAGACCAGCCTGGGCAACAAAGCAAGACCCTCATTTCTACACAAAAATTTAAAAAATTGTTTTGGTGTATGTGGTGGTGTGTACCCTTGCAGTCTCAGCTATTCAGGAGGCTGAGGCAGGAGGATTGCTTGAGCTCAGGAGTTGCAGGCTGCAGTGAACTATTGTCCCACCACTGCACTCCAGCCTGGGCAATCAAGCAAGACCCCAGTCTCTAAAAAGACAAAACAAAAGAAAAATAACAAATAAAATGTAGTAACGTCTATTGTATCAGGGACTGTCATCTTGCTGGTCTTTCCTTAACTGTATTAGAGTCTAGGGTCTGCCTCTGGTTTGGGAGATCAACCCCCTTCCTGGTATTGGCCTCATATCTCTTAGGGCCAGAAAGTAATTGTTTTTGAATGCAGTGATTAATTCATTTAATGACCTTAAAGTTACAGCCCTTGGTGTTGTTTTCTTTTTTAAATTTTCTCTTTTTTTTTGAAACAAGGTCTCACTCTGTCTCCCAGGCTGGAGTGCAGTGGCATAATCACGGCTCACTGTAGCCTCAACCTCCTGGGCTCATGTGATCCTCCCACCTCAGCCTCCTGAGTAGCTGGGACCACAGACACACGCCACCATGCCCGGCTAATTTTTCTATCTTTTGTAGAGATGGGGTTTTTCCATGTTGCCCAGGCTGGTCTTGAATTCCTGAGCTCAAGCGATCTGCCAGTCTTGGCCTCCCAAAGCCTGGGATTACAGGTGTGAACCACCATGCCTGGCCAAGGATTTTAACTCATACGTTTAAGCAAAAGAATGAATGTATAGTCTTACTGTGCAAAAATATGATGAATGTATGGTTCCAAATAAGAATACCAGCAAATTGGTAACTGGAGACTTAAAGAGTCTGAAACTTTCAGTTATTTTTGAAAAAGGGCTTCTGTATCTTGAACTTTCTTATATATATGTGTGTAGATATACAAAAGAAAGCTCAAGATACACTGTGTATGTATGTGTGTGTGTATACTATATATCAGCCTACAAATAGTAGAGAGACCAAAACCCTCACACTTGGGTCACGGAGGACTGTGAAAGGAACCAGGGAAGGAATCAGGTAACGAATTCATGCATTTTAAAAAATAGAGCTATTTAATCATTCTTCATATCACTATTATTTATTATTTATTTATTTGTTTTTGTAGAAACGGGGTCTCACTATGCTGCCCAGGCTGGTCTCAAATTCCTGGCTTCAAGCGATCCTCCCGCCTCAACCTCTCAAAGCGTTGGGATTACAGGCATGAGCCACTGCCTCCAAATTCATGCATTTTTGAGGATAAGAGCCAGGGGGAATAAAATGTTTAAAAACTTGCCTGAATTTCCCATCATTAAGTCCATATTGACATGTAAGGGGTAGCTGGGGACAGAAAAAAGAAACTCGGAGCTAATGAATCTGTGGCAAAGGTTGACAGCATTCCATGCTGGAAATGATTAAAACATCCTCCACGAGGTATGACCTGGAGTCTCCTCCCCACCCCACCAAGGGCTCCCACCCAGCCCATGCTGACTCCAATTGCCCTTGACCGCATGGTTTCTGCTGATCCAAGCAACCTTCTCTTGCCACGCCTAACCTTGGAGAGCAGGTAATGTGGTGGTGACTATAGGTGGGTGCAAAGTAAGCCCATGCGTGGCAGGCAGTGCTGGGGCGTGGGGTATATGTGATCTGCACCGTCAGGGCTGCTGAGCCACAGGTAGGGAGCCTCCCTCTACCCAGATAAGCCTCCGTTGTGAAGTAACTATTGCAGTGACCTCTGGGATGAGAGCTTCTATGGTCTGAGGTGAGTCAAGGTGAGTCTAAAAAAACATACAAAGGCCACTGTCTGGATCATGGCAGGGCAGCCAGCAGCCAGGGTCTCTGAGTCAGGAGGGGTTCTATCATGTGGTCAGCATATGGGGAGGGCCCTGTTTTCTGAGAAGCCTTAGGAAGAATTCCCCTATGGATAAGGAGTTGATAAGTGATGGAGCTGACATCCCACTCTGGGCATCCAGGGACAGTGGGAGTCTTCCTGGCGGTTGGCCACCAGGCAGGGGGACCCTCTGGATCAGAGCAACCTCATAGTCATGAGACGATGAGCTAGTCCTCATCTTTCCACCTGCCAGCCCCTTTCTGCTTCCTCCAGCATGTTTTTATCTGTGGGAAAACAGGTGAGGCCTCAGCTTGTTAGAAAGCTGACTGCATCGAGACACTGTGGATTCTCAAAGGTCTTGTGGATATATGAGGTGAGTGGCTAGAAGTTTTGCTGAGAATCCACTCATCTGTTTATTTGAGACAGGGTCTCACTCTGTTGCCCAGGCTGGAGTGTGGTGGCACCATCACAGCTCACTGCAGCCTCAATCTCCTGGGCTAAAGGGATCCTTTTGCCTCAGCCTCTGCGTAGCTGGGACTACAGGCGCACACCACCAAACTCGGCTAATTTTTTATTTTTTGTGGAGTTGGGGGTCTCTCTATGTTGCCCAGACTGGTCTCAAACTCTCAGCATCAGGTGATCCTCCTGCCTTGGCCTCCCAAAATGCTGGGATTACAGGTACGAGCAACAGTGCCCTGCAGAATCCACTCATTTAAAGAACTATCTCCAGAGAGGGGTTCCCGCCATCTCCTTCTAACTCTTTGTTATTTTCCCTTTTCAGGAAGTGCTCCGGTTTAATTCAACCAACATTTCCTGAGCAAAGCACCATGCCTGGCTCTCTGAGGAATTAAAAGTTAAAAGCCAGGCTGGGCGTGGTGGCTCACGCCTGTAATCCCAGCACTTTGGGAGGCCGAGGAGGGTGGATTACCTGAGGTCAGGAGTTTGAGACCAGCCTAGCCAATATAGCAAAACCCTGTCTCTACTAAAAATACAAAAATTAGCCGGGTATGATGAGGGGCACCTGTAGTCCCAGCTACTCGAGAGGCTGAAGTAGGAGAATCACTTAAACCCGGGAGGCAGAGGTTGCAGTGAGCAGAGATCCTGACACTACACTCTAGCCTCAGTGACAGAGCAAGACTGTCTCAAAAAAAAAAAAAAAGTTAAATCCTAGCTGTCCTCCAGGACCTTGGTGGTCTAGTGGGACAGGGTGGCCTGACATTTACAAAACTATGTAAACTGGAGGATCCTTATGTGAGTGACTAGCTACAAGTTCGCTGAAAAGTCACTGACATAAGGCAGATTAATTAATAGGAGAAAAGGAATACAAATGTATTTAACATGTATATATGGGAGGCTTAAGAATGAAGATCCAACTTCCCAGTGAGGTATGGAAGCTCATCCACCATCTTGAGGTTACAGAAAGAATGGGTGGCTTGGATCCTGTTAAAAACAGGTTATGGAAAGGGGGAGAAGAGGAATTCTGTTGAAGGGCAGAGGGAGAATGATTGGATCGAGGAACAGAAATTAACTTGTAAATAGTTCTCCCCGGATTTTAAATGGTCCTCAGAGACAGTCATTATTTTGAAAAAGGGTCTGTTGAGACTTTTTTATGGTTACATTTTTGGTCTTCTTTTCTGTAATGGATAATGGGATAAAGGAAGGAGAAGAAGAACAATTGTTCTTTCGTGTCAGTCCTATTTTTTTTTTTGAGACGGAGTATCACTCTTGTTGCCCAGGCTGGAGTGCAATGCAATGATCTCGGCTCACTGCAACCTCTGCCTCCTGGGATCCATCGATTCTTGTGCCTCAGCCCCCCAAGTAGCTGGGATTACAGGCGTGTGTCACCAGGCCCGGCTAATTTTTGTATTTTTAGTAGAGATGAGGTTTTGCCATGTTGGGCCAGGCTGGTCTCAAACTCCTGACCTCAGGTGATCCACCCGCCTCGGCCTCCCAAAGTGCTGGGATTACAAGCATGAGCCACCATGCCCAGCCAGTCCTATCTTTATAGGCGAAAGATAGGGGAAAAAAATCTCTTCCAGGCTTCCAAGGGTGAAAAAAACCTCTTAAGGGTTTTTTATTTAAAATAGTCACAGCGTGGTGCGATGGCTCACACCTGTAAATCCAGCACTTTGAGAGGCTGAGGTTGGTGGATCACTTGAGCTTAGGAGTTTGAGACCAGCCTAGCCAACATGGTGAAACCTCATCTCTACAAAAAAATACAAAAATTGGCCAGGTGCAGTGGCTCACGCCTGTAATCCAAGCATTTTGGGAGGCTGAGGTGGGTGGATCACCCGAGGTCAAGAGTTCGAGACCAGCCTGACCAACATTGTGAAACCCCATCTCTACTAAAAACACAAAAATTAGCCAGGCGTGGTGGTGGGCACCTGTAATCCCAGCTACTCAGGAGGCTGAGGCAGGAGAATCCCTTGAACCCAGGAGGTGGAAGTTGCAGCAAGCCGAGATCAATTACACTCCAGCCTGGGCAACAGAACGAGACTCTGTCTCAAAAAAAAAAAAAAAAAAAAATTAGCCCAGCGAGGTGGCGGGCACCTGTTAATCACAGCTACTCGGGAGGCTGAAGCGGGAGGATCACTTGAACCCGGGAGGTACAGTGAGTTGTGATCGTGCCACTGCACTCCTGGGCAACAGAGCGAGACCCTGTCTCAAACAAACGAACAAAAAAAGTACTTATTATATTGGGAGCCATAGTTTGGGGTGAAATATTTTGATTTCCTTTGTAGAAATATCAGTGAGTTCCCTATTATTTTGTCCTTGGTAGAGAAGATTCATTAATGCCCTCTAGGGAAATGGCCAGCTGAGTTGGGGAAGGAATGAGGATGGAAAATCATTCGGGCTCCTCTTTGGTAGGTACCCAAGCAAGCCACTCCTCAGGCATTTTCCCCACAACTAGAAATCCAGAGGCTTTGGATCCTGAGAAGAACATGAAGGAAAGATGCCAGGAAGTACAGTCTGGTCTGCTGATGAATAAGTGCAGCTGGGCCCAGGGCCCTGGCACGTTCTCCCAGGGCAAGGTTGACTCATTCACTCGAACAAGTTTATTTGCAGACGAGAAAGCAAAGAGGGAAAAGGAGCTGTAACTTACCACACACCTCATCCAAAAATTGCATTTACTACCAAAAAGAAAGTCTGATTTTACCTGAAGCTGTATCTTCTATTCTGGGTGGGGGCTCTGGGTTCTGTTGAGAGAGGAGCCACCTTTCCTTTAATCAGTTATCATCCTACAATGGGTTTTTTTTGTTTTGTTTTGTTTTTGAGACAGGGTCTCACTCTGTTACCCAGGCTGGAGTGCAGTGGTCCCATCAATGCTCACTGCAGCCTCCTGGGTCTCAAGCAGTCCTCCCAGCTCAGCCTCTCCAGTACCTGGGACTACAGGCCGGTGCTACCACACCTGGCGAACTTTTTGTATTTTTTGTAGAAACAGGGTCTCACTTTGTTGCCCAGGCTGGTCTGTAACTCCTGGGCTCAAGTGTCCTCCTCTGTCAGCCTCCCAAAGTGTTGGGATTATAGGCGTGAGCCACTGTGCCTGACCTAGAATGGGTGTTGTCTGCATACTATAGATGGGATTCAAAACCTAGCTCCAGTTCACAGCTTCGTCCGAGCAGCAGGGCTACAGCCCAAACTGCAAAATGTACAGTTTTATTTTTATTTTTAATTACTTTCCTTTTGTATGCTTTTTTTTTTTCCCTACCAAGTGATCAATGTAGGAAGTGTTTCACGGTGGACATGGGAAACTGGCCAGATCAACTGCTGTCACCTTCTAAGTGAGTGACCCAGTTTATGTTTTAGAAAAACATGTTGAGAAAAACAGGTGGAGGGAGAGGTGGGTTAATCATTGTTTGCCAGTGCAAAGGGCTGGCTTCTCTCTGGCACAGTGAGAAAGTTCAGCTTCAGGACCTTGAACTGAGCAGGTAGGGGAAGCATGGAGCATGTCTCAGGATGGGCTGCACATTTTGTGCACAGAAGAAAACCTGAAGGCATTTGCTGCATTGTAAACATCTCAGAACTCCCCACTAGATACCTTCCTCCTGCCATCCCAGGGCCTGCCTTCTTCCAAAATCAAAAGAGTCACCAGAACCTTTATGGGAAGCACAAACTGCCCTTCCTCTTCTTCACCTCCCTCTTCCTTAGCCCCCTTCCCCAAAAGAAGCTGTTGTTCCCTCCAGGAAGTAACCTGTTTCCATGAACATTTAACTAGTTCCCTCACAAACAGATGGTAGACTTGTCTGGTTTTTTGTTTTTTTTTTGAGACAGAGTCTTGCTCTATTGCCCAGGCTGGAGTGCGGTGGCGTGATCTCAGCTCAGTGCAACCTCCGCTTCCCAGGCTCAAGCTATTCTCCTGCCTCAGCCTCCTGAGTAACTGAAATTACAGGCGCATGCCACCACGCCCTGCTAATTGTTTGTATTTTTAGTAGAGACGGGGTTTCACCATGTTGGCCAGGCTGGTCTCAAACTCCTGACCTCAAGTGATCAGCCCGCCTCAGCCTCCCAAAGTGCTGGGATTACAGGCTTGAGCCACCACGCCAACCTCTTCTCCCATTCTTAATCAACCCTTTGCAGTGCCAAACCACGTTTGCAGTTAGAAAACATTTTTGCTGTCAAATTTCATCCGTCCTGCCAGGAGTTAAACTTTGTTGATGGTGCACTACAGAGGCAGAGGCAACGGAAGGAAGTTAAAAAACATTCTTGCTGTCAAATTTCATCCTTCCTGCCAGGAGATAAACTTGTTGATGGTGCACTACAGAGGCAGAGGCAAGGGAAGGAAACCTGCAAAAGTGTGGTCAGGACTATTTTTAAATGGCTTTCTTTCCCCTTGGTCCTGGTCTGTATCCCAGAGGCAAAGAAGGGCTATTTGAGGAGAGAAGGGAAGTGTGACTTGAGCTAAGCCCAAACCACTGTTCCTCCTTGCTTCAACTCAAGGATTCTTTGGAAGAATTGAGACCGACTAAAGAAGGAGGGAAAGAAACCGAGTCATCAATTGCCCAGCTGTTGCTCAGCCTGGTTGTGGACGGGAGAGAGGTGGGGGCTGGTGGGTAGGAGGTGGGCAGGGAGCAGAAGGTGCTTCTTCCTTTTCCTTAGCAGACTCTCAGAAACACTCTCAAGCCTCCAGCAGGCAGCCCAGGAAACCGTACCCCCGCCATGGGCATCACCGGATTTTAAAAAAGAAATAAAATTTTAAAACTGTGCAACCTTGGCCAAGTCACTGGAGTCTCTGGGTTTTACTTTTGTCAACTGTAAAATGAGACCCAGGGACCCTCACCCTCTTTTCAGCTTTGATATTCTGAGTAGTGGCAGTCCTTTGAACGTAGCTCCAATGAACTGGTGCCTGGCTTTGAATTATCTAACAGAAGTAAATGATTAATGATTGCCAGAAGAAAAAGATAAATGTGGTCATATTTTAAAAATTATTATTATTATTATTATTATTATTATTATTTTGAGACAGGGTCTCCCTCTGTCGCCCAGGCTTGAGTGCAGTGGTGCAATCTCTGCTTACTGCAACTTCTGGCTCCTGGGTTCAAGCAACTCTCCTGCTTCAGCCTCCCGAGTAGTTAGGATTACAGGCACACGCCACCACACCCAGCTAACTTTTTGCATTTTTAGTAGAGATGGGGTTTCACCATGTTGCCCAGGCTGTTCTCGAACTCCTGAGCTCAGATGATCCATCCACCTCGGCCTCCCAAAGTGCTGGGATTACAGGTATGAGTCACTATGCCTGGCCTTTTTTTTTTTTTTTTTTTTTTTTTGAGACAGGGTCTCATTCTGTTGCCCAGGCTGGAGTACAGGGGCACAATCTTGGCTCACTGGCACCTCCTCCTCCCGAGTTCAAGCGATTCTTGTGCCTCAGCCACTCGAGTAGCCAGGACTACAGGCACATGCCACCAGGGCCCGACTAATTTTTGTTTTTTTTTTTTTAGTAGAGATGGAGTTTCACCATACTGGCCAGGCTGGTCTCAAACTCCCCACCTCAGGCGATCTACCTGCCTCGGCCTCCCAAAGTTCTGGGATTACAGGAGTGAGCCTAAAATATTTTCAAAAGTAATATGCTCACATTATTAAAAAAATTCAGAGTTCAAAAGAGTATTCCGTGAAGCCAGTCGTCCCCCTACCTCTGAATACCTTCTAAACACCAGGGCAGCCAGAACTCAGCCTGACTTGAGGGGCACCATGAGTCAGAGAAGCCCCCACAATTCTCTAGTGAAAGCTCCTCACACAGAACCTGTGGCAATCCAGATTGGGTCATCCCTTCTACCCTCTTTCATTCCCACGTTTTCCTCCCGTCTGGCTCTGGCCATGCAGTCCTTTAATCAACTCTTTCTTTAAAAGCAGGGGAAATTCCATCCCAACCAAAACGCCCATGTTGTACAGTCAGTTATTAGTCCTCCCCTCTTCCAGAGCCAGCTGGGACAGATAATTAGGAAATTAGTAGTCTTGGACCCTTTAACCCACACCTTACCCCCTCTGAGAGTTCTCAAATTAGGACCTTGACTCAGAGAAGGGAAGAGGTGAGGCCCAGAATTGTCATGAAAATAAACAGTGAGGCTCCTAGGTCCCCAGGCCTGGGGGTGGCTATAGAGCTATTCTGAGCTGCGAAAACACAGCAGTGCTCTACTAGCAGTAAACAGCCGCCTGTCCCGCCAGCGCCTGTCTGCCTGGCGGTGCCTGATTTCCAGCCAGCAGGCCAGAGAGACAGGGAGAGGAGCAGGGAGAGTCTAGCGTGCCTCTCTTCTTTAGGGTGGAAGGGAACAGCAGTGTTTATTTTTAACATTTTATTCACTCTCGTAGGTGTGAAGTGGAAAGAGGGGGTCATGTAAGTCCAGGGGTTCTCTCCAACTTTGAATCCCAGAGAGCAGGATGCCCGTTGCTCCTTCCTCAAAGCCTGGGGACTTCAGTCATTGCTTTGGCAGCACGTATACTAAAATTGCAGCGGTACAGGGAAGACTAGTGTGGGCCCTGCACAAGTCGTGAAATTCGTGAAGCATTCCATACAAAATTTAAATTAAAATAAATAAAATATAAAATAAATAAAATATAAAAAATAAAGCTTGGACCAGCCTGGGTTACATGGCAAAACCCCATCTCTACAAAAAAAAAAAAAAGAAACCCACAAAAATTAAATCCACAAAAAACTCCCTAAAAAATTAGCTGAGTGTGGTGGTATGTGCCTGTAGTCCCAGCTACTTGAGAGGCTGAGGTGGGAGGACCACTTGAGCCAGGAGGCAGAGGTTGCAATGAGCTGAGATCCCACCACTGCACTCTAGCTTGGGTGACAGAGTGAGACAAACAAACAAACAAACAAACAAACAAATAAAAATAAAGCCTGGGGGCCAGGCGCAGTGGCTCGCGCCTCTAATCCTAGCAGTTTGGGAGGCTGAGGCGGGCGGATCACGAGGTCAGGAGATGGAGGCCATCCTGGCCAACATGGTGAAACCCCGTCTCTACTAAAAATACAAAAATTAGCTGGATATGGTGGCATGCCCTGTAGTCCCAGCTACTCGAGAGGCTGAGGCAGGAGAATACCTCGAACCCAGAAAGCAGAGGTTGCAGTGAGCCGAGATCACACCACTGCACTCCAGCCTGGGAACAGAGTGAGACTCTGTCTCAAAAAAAATAATAATAAAAATAAAAATAAATAAATAAAATAAAATAAAATAAAATAAGAAACCCTGGGCACTCTGGGAGGCCGAGGTGGGCAAATCATGAGGTCAGGAGATCAAGACCATCCTGGCTAACACGGTGAAACCCTGTCTCTACTAAAAATACAAAAAATTAGCTGGGCGTGGTGGCAGGCACCTGTAGTCCCAGCTACTCCTGAGGCTGAGGCAGAAGAATGGCGTGAACCGAGGAGGCAGAGCTTGCAGTGAGCCAAGATCGCACCACTGCATTCCAGCCTGGGCTACAGAGTGAGACTCCGTCTCAAAAAAGAAAAAAAGAAAAGAAAGCCTGGGGACTTCAGCGTCCTCTGCTCTCCTAGGAAGTCACCTGTGACCTCTTCATTGTCAAATCAGCTGGTTGGCCTCTACTCATCTTTCTTCTTCCTTAATCATTTGGCCACATGTGATACTTCACTGTTAACCACCTTGAAACACTGTGTTCAGTGTTGCTTTGACAAATTCTCCTCTCCTTTCTCTTCCTCCTCCTTCCTTAGCATGATGTTGGACCTTGGTTGGACACCACCTGGATGTCCCATACAGTCCCCACATCCATAGGTTCCTTTCACACCTGTTGTTGCTCAGCCTCCCCTGCTTTGTAAATGAATCTCCTGCTCTCTGCCATCCTCTGGGCAGTGAGCCTGGCAACTTCGGAGCCAACCTTGACACCTCTTCATGCTCCATTTGCAGTCACTCATCAGGATCTGTCCAGATACTTTCTACTCGTGCTGCCCCTGGCCAACCCCATTGCCTAGACCCCGTCCCCCCGCCCACAGTCCCTTTATTACCTGTGATCACCTCTCCTCTTCTTGCTCCCCACCCCAAGTCATCCTATAGAATACAGGCCAAGGAGTCTTCTTACAATACAGTTCTTTTCACTTGTCACCTGAAAAATATTCAGTGGCTCCCCATTGCCTGCAGAATGAAGTTCAAACACAAGCTCACCCACATTGGACCCCAGCTTATCTTTCTAGTTTTATGCCCTGCAGTTCCCCTTGATGGCCACACACCAGATATATTAGATAAGTTTGGATTTCCCAAACATGCCTTGGTTTTTCCAACTTTGCTTTTTCCTCCACCTGGAATATCATTTTCCCCATCTCCGTATGACCAGATTCTAACACTTCAAGGTCAAGAAAATAAAGCCTTCTCAACCCATTGACCACACCTCATTAGCTGCAAAAGATCTGTCTGATTTGAACTCCTATGTTTGGGCACTTATCACATTCAGACCTTGCATTATAATGGTTTTGCTTGCATCTTAACCTGCTATCCTGAGCCCTGAGGGCCAAGAAAGCATTCCTTCCAGTCTCCAGAACTGAGCTCTGCTTACATGTCTGGTGCCCAGTATAGTAGACTGTTCACATGGCTGTGAAAATGCTCCCATCCCTGATGTGTGCTCTTTTGCATTGTGACTTTGCCTCTCTTCCCATCAAGAAGTAAAGTTTATGTCTTCATCCTTTGAATCTGGGCTTGATCTTGTGACTTGCCTTGGCTAATGGGACATTAACAAATGTGATATAAGTAGGCCAGGTGTGGTGGCCCACACTCGTAATCCCAGCACTTTGGGAGGCCAAGGCGGGCAGATCACTTGAGGTCAGGAGTTCGAGACCAGCCTGGCCAACATGGTGAAACCCCGTCTCTACTAAAAATACGAAAATTAGCTGGCCGTGGTGGCGGGGACCTGCAGTTCCAGCCACTCAAGAGGCTGAGGGAGGAGAATTGTTTGAACCTGGGAGGCGGAGATTGCCGTGGGCTGAGATTGTGCCACTGCACTCCAGCCTGGGTGACAGAGTGAGACTGTCTCAGAAAAACAAACAACAAAAAACAAATGTGATATAAGTAAAAGCTCGAAAAGCCAGGACTTACCCTCTTTGGGCTACAATTGGAACCCCAGCTCACAAAGGGGAGAAGTCCGGGCAGCCTCCTGCAGACAGGTTGCTACAACATGGGGCCTGTCTGACAGCCAACCCCAGTCACCAGAGCTGAGAGTGAGGCCGCCTTAGACCACCCAGCCCCAGTCCATGTGAGTGATCCATGGAGCAGTCCCAGGAGAATCTGGCAGAACTGTCCAACAGAGCCTGGGCCAGATTGCTGACCTACAGAATTGTGAGCAAAGGTATTGGTTTGTTGTTTTAAGCCACTACATTTTCAGGTGGTTTCCTTTTTCTTTCCTTCTATTTTTTTTTTTTTAGAGACAGTGTTTTGCTCTGCTGCCCAGGCCAGAGTGCAATGGTGCAATCCGTCATAGCTCACTGCAGCCCTGAATTCCTGGGTTCAAGAGATCATCCTGCCTCAGCCTCCCAAGTAGCCAGGACTACAAGTGCTTGCTACCACACCTGGCTAACTTAACAAAATTTCTTTGGTAGAAACAGGGTCTCGCTGTAGTGTCCATGCTGGTCTTGAACTCCTGGGCTCAAGGAATCCTCCTGCATCGGCCTCCCAAAGTATGGGGATTATAGATGTGAGCTACCGTGGTTTCCTTACACAGTCACTGCAACACCTCATAGATACTACTTAATAAAATATTAAATAATAGCTCACATTCATTGAGCGTTTACTATAAGCTAAGGACTTGTTTTGCAAAATTACATGGGCTGGGCGCAGTGGCTCATGCCTGTAATCCCAGCACTTTGGGGGGCCGAGGCGGGTGGATTGCGAGGTCAGGAGATCGAGACCATCCTGGCTGATACAGTGAAACCCCATCTCTACTAAAAATACAAAAAATTAGCCAGGCGTGGTGGCGGGCGCCTGTAGTCCCAGCTACTCAGGAGGCTGAGGCAGGAGAATGGCGTGAACCCGGGAGGCGGAGCTTGCAGTGAGCCGAGATCATGCCACTGCACTCCAGCCTGGGTGACAGAGCGAGACTCCGTCTCAAAAAAAAAAAAAAGAAAAATTACGTGGGTTTACTAATTTAATTTTCATAAAAATCCTGAGGTAGATTTTATTACTGTTCCCCTTTTACAAGTGAGGAAAGTGAAGTCCAGAGAAGTTAAATAACTTGTTCAAGGTCACATATGTCACATGTGCTGGATCCAAACCCCAGGAACCTAGTTCCAGAAGCCACACTGTAAACCACTATACCGCATTGCCTCTGCTTACGCAGATTGAGGAGAACATTATTGATTTGCAGCCCCTAAAACACCCCTCTTCACCCACATGTCAAATTCTATATTATTTTGTGGTCCAATTTCTAGCCTATGCTTCTTTTTTTTTTTTTTTTTTTTGAGATGGCGTTTTCCTCTTGTTGCCCACGCTGGAGTGCAATGGCGTGATCTCAGCTCACTGCAGACTCCGCCTCTCGGGTTCAAGCGATTCTTCTGGGTCAGCCTCCTGAGTAGCTGGGATTACAGGCATGTGCCACCACGCCCGGCTAATTTTTTTTGTATTTTTAGTAGAGACGGGTTTCACCATGTTGGCCAGGCTGGTCTTGACCTCCTGACCTCAGGTGATTCACCTGCCTCGGCCTCCCAAAGTGCTGGGATTACAGGCATGAGCCACGGTGCCTGGCCTAGCCTATGCTTCTAATCTTCCCACACCCTGCCCTCTCAGGTGTACCTCCAGGCTCTGGGCTACTCCTGGGCTGTTTCAGTGAAGCCCATTGTGGGGAATCAATTTATAGATCTGCCAGCAACTGCCTGCCCAGAAATCCTTTGGCTCCATCTCCCCCTTCCTGCTACCTCTGCTGCATTGCTGGTCCAGGTGGTGCAGGTCTCATCTGGAAAGCAAATGCCTGGGCTCAGCGTGTCAGTGCTGACCTTTGGCCCTGTGTCCTGGCCTGACCCTTGCAGCCAGGGTGATTTTTCATTTAGGATCTTTGGATGTCCTTAGAGCTTCTCTTTTGAAGTAGTCCAATGAGAAAATGGATATGATGTGGCTTTTAAAGAGAACAACATGACTGATATATAACAATGTTTACTGTTTATTCAAATTTCAAAGATGTATTTAAGCATCCACACATGGGCACGACACCATGCTGGGCACCAGGCCACCAAAGCCAGGTTCAGTGTGGGGAGTGAGGGGAGGACACACATGGTCAAGGAACTAGAGTTCAGTTTGCGAACCTCCGTGGCAGAGTTCTGTCCAAAGTACTATGGGAGCAGAGAGAGCAAAGTAAATAATGTTGTTCAGGGAAAGGTAGAGAGAGTGGGATTCGAGTTGGGTTTTAGAGGGTGAATAAGCTGTCACTAGATGAATAAGGAAGAGGAAAGAGGAAGGAAGCAGAGGAAGGAAGGGAGGGAGGAGTCAGAACACACGGGGAGAGGCTTAGTGGGTGGGAATGGGCTGTTTGAAGGAGAACACATGTCTGGGGTGTCTGGGGTGTAAGCATCACAATGACTGCGGTGTAGGGACTGAACCCAGGTATGTGAATGACCTAATATTCTCTGCAGAGAGTGAGAAGCTCTGCAGATTTATAAGAGGGATATTGGCCACGGAAAAACTATAGGAGGGGGCCAGGAACAGTGGCTCACACCTATAATCCCAGTGCTTTCAGAGGCCAAGGCAGGAAGATCCATTGAGCTCAAGGTTCAAGACCAGCCTGGGCAACATAAGGAGACGCTGTCTCTACAAAATATTTAAAAATTAGCTGGGTATGGTGGTGCACACTTGTAATCCTAGCGACTCAGGAGGCTGAGGCAGGAGGATTGCTTGGGCCTGGGAGGCCGAGGCTGCAGTGAGCTGTGATTGCACCACTGCACTCCAGCTTGAGTGACGGAGCGAGACCCTGTAGAAAAAAAAAAAAAAAAAACCAGTGGTGGTGGCATGCGCCTATAGTCCCAGCTACTCAGGAAGCTGAATTGGGAGGATCACTTGAGCCCAGGAGGTTTAGGCTGTAGTGAGCCAAGACTGAACCACTGCACTCCAGTCTGGGTGACAGAGAAACACCTCGTCTCAGAAAACAAACAGGCTGGGCACAGTGGCTCATGCCTGTAATCCCAGCACTTTGGGAGGCTGAGGTGGGTAGATCACCTGAGGTCAGGAGTTTGAGACCAGCCTGAACAACATGGTGAAACCCCATCTCTATTAAAAATACAAAAATTAGCTGAGCGTGGTGGCGGGCGCCTGTAATCCCAGTTACTCAATAAGCTGAGGCAGGAGAATCGCTTCAACCTGGAGGCGGAGGTTGCAGTGAGCCAGGATCGCGCCACTGCATTCCAGCCTGGGTAACAGAGCGAGACTCTGTCTCAAAAACAAAAACAAAACAACAACAAAAACAAAAACAAAAACAATACAAAAAGCCAAAACTATAGGAGAGGAGGGAAGGAGGCGAGGAACTTGCTGACATGGAGTCTCTGCTCTGAAAGTTAGACGTGAAGTCCGTGGCTAGGCTGGTTGCATCAGACGAGGCTGGCTGACATCTCCCAAGATATCTCAAGATGGTTTATTGGTGAATTCACCCCAGTCCAAGGGAGAAGCCTGAATCAGAAACCAGATTCCTCAGCTCACCAATGGGAATTGTCTTTCAGGGAAGATCTATATATACCAAAATTACACCTGAAGGTCAATCTGTTGATTTACTGTAACTGTCAAAGCAAAAGTCATTCTTATTAGAATGTCAGTTAGTTCATTTACAAAAAGAGATGTAAGTGATGTGTCCATTTTCTTCCCATCACCATGATGTGGTGGGAAGCTGGCCTGTCGAGCTGGGAATCAGAACCAGCAGCTGGTCACAAGATAGCTTCAATAAGGCCCGGTGCCTCCATATGCATGGCTAAAGTGCCTCTACGACGGGATGTGTCCTGGCCCTGGCCAGGTCCTCTGCTCCAAATGTGGCTGATTGTCACTGTCAGGGCAGGCTCTGTGATGCTCGCTTTCTGAGGGAGACGGGGTCTTCTCACTCTGTTGCCCAGGCTGGAGTGCAGTGGCATGATCTTGGCTAACTGCAGCCTCTGCCTCCCAGGCTCAAATGATCCTCCCACCTCAGCCTCCCTAGTAGCTGGGACCACAGGTTCATGTCACCATCCTGGCTAATTTTTTTTTTTTTTTTTGGTATTTTTGTAGAGACAGTTTTGCCATGTTGCCAGGCTGGTCTTGAACTCCTGGACTTAAGTGATCTGCCTGCCTCAGCCTCCCAAAGTGCTGGAATTATAGGTGTGAGACACTGTGCCTGGCCCCTTTCTGCACCTTCTGATGGACACATTCTTTATGTCTTAGACTCTCTAGTCAGCTTCCTCTTGGGAGGCTTGGAACTGAACTACCGTCTCCAGAGTTCTCCCAACCTTAGCTACACAGTAGAATCACCTGGGGAAATTTAAAAGCCAGTCATGTCTGTGGTTTGCCCCCAGAGGCTCTGATCATATCAGGCTGAGGCGCAGTCCGGGTACGTTGAGTTTTACAAGCTTCCCAGGTGATTTCAATGTGCAGTCAAGGTTGAGCACCTTTGTGAAAAGCAGCTCTGCGTATTTCTGCCCTTGTCATTTGAGGGTTGACTTTGCTCTGAGAGGGTCACTTAATATGGATCAGGTGCCAAGTGTTTCTCAAGCATTACCTTGTTTCATTCTTTTTTTTTTCTTACAATATTCAGACGAGTCTGATACCTTGTTTAATTCTTCAAACAGGCCTACCAGGCAGTGGAAAAAGAGCTATGGCCCAGGGAAGGCCGTGAGGTGTAATTCTGCAAAGATCTGGGTTCATTCCCAGCCCCCCCTTTTACCAGCCAGATGACTGTGGGCACGTTTCCTAATATCTCTGAATTGTAGTTTCTGCATCTGTGAAATGGGTATAATTAACATCTGCCTTTCAAGGTTGTTATGCAGATTAAGTGAAACAAAGATGGAAATCATCTGGCCCAGAGTATTCTGTCCTGTACTGGCTTTTCCTTCTCAATAGAAGAATTGGGAGTGACACACATCACATTCCTTGGAGGTCCTCAAGAAAGGGAGAGTTCCCCATCATATTCTGACCCAGAGATGTAAAGTTAAAGAGGCATAAGGGGCCGGGCACTGTGGCTCATGCCTGTAATCCTAGCACTTTGGGAGGCAAGGCAGATGGAATGCCTGAGCTCAGGAGTTTGAGACCAGCCTGGGCAACATGGCGAAACGCCATTTCTACTAAAAATACAAAAATTCGCTGGGGTTGGTGGTGTGTGCCTGTAGTCCCAGCCACTTGGGAGGCTGAGGCTCGAGAATCGCTTGAGCCTGGGAAGCAGGGTTGCAATGAGCCGAGATCATGGCACTTGCACTTCAGCCTGGGCAACAGAGCAAAACTCCGTCTCAAAAAAAAAAAAAAAAAGCTATAAGAGACAAGCAGCATGGAGGTGTTTGAGACCCGGGCCCTACTGAGAATGCTACAACCTCTTTCCCTTCACATGATGAAGTCTCTCTGGCAGCTACAGGGAAGCTGGGGCCAGATAGTCTGAGTGAAGAAGGAACAGCCTCTGAGAGGGAGATGAGGGGCAGATGGAGGGCCTTGGGCCAGCTCCCACTTCCAAGAACCATCAGAGAGGTTTACTTGTTCCAGCAGCATCTCCCCTGGGCCAAGCCAGTCAGGGGGCCATGTCTGTCTGTCTGGGACCCACTGTCTCCCCCGCCAGCACCTAGCACAGTACCTAGTGGACAAATTCTTTTTTTTTTTTTTTTTGAGATGGAATTTTGCTCTTGTTGCCCAGGCTGGAGTACAATGGTGCAATCTCAGCTCACTGCAACCTCTGCCTCCTGGGTTCAAGCGATTCTCCTGCCTCAGCCTCCCGAGTAGCTGGGATTACAGGCACCTGCTACCATGCCCAGCTAATTTTTTGTATTTTTAGTAGAGACAGGGTTTCATCATGTTGGCCAGGCTGGTGTCGAACTCCTGACCTCAGGTGATCCACCCACATCGGCCTCCCAAAGTGCTGGGATTACAGGTGTGAGCCACTGCACCTGGCCCCTAGCAGACAAATTCTACCACTGATGTCAAAGAAAATTAAACTGCAGCCTCAGCACTGCTGCAGGCAGCCCCGAATGTTTCCTCTTGAGCATCCAGAGTGCACCTGCCCCAGACACTCATTTGCCATCTGACCAAGGAAGGCAATAGGGTGATGGGGACACTTTTCTAGGCCAGAATATGGGAGAGAGCATCTGGACATCAAAGTCTTATGTCTTTTTTTTTTTTAGACAAGGCCTCACTCTGTCACCCAGGCTGGGGTGCAGTGGTATAATAACAGCTCACTGCAGCCTCGGACTCCTGGGCTTGTCACTTGATCCTCCTACCTCAAGCTTCTCAAGTAGCTAGAACTATTTGGTTATTTTTTTTTTTTTTTTTTTTGAGGGATTCTCACTCTTGGCGCAATCTCGGCTCACTGCAAGCTCTGCCTCCCGGGTTCACGCCATTCTCCTGCCTCAGCCTCTCCGAGTAGCTGGGACTACGGGTGCCCGCCACCATGTCCGGCTAATTTTTTGTATTTTTTAGTAGAGACGGGGTTTCACCGTGGTCTCGATCTCCTGACCTCGTGATCCGCCCACCTCGGCCTCCCAAAGTGCTGGGATTACAAGCGTGAGGTAATTTTAAATTTTTTAGAGACAGAATCTGATGCTCAAGGTGACCTTGAATCCGGGCTCAATGATCTGCCCCACCTCCAAAGCGCCTTGCCTGGCTAGGATTCCAGTGTCTTCGGATAGTTCCTTGGATGCATAACAGGTAGGCTGTGGATGGACCTTCCAGTGTCAGAGAAATCAACCAAGGCCTAAAAAGCTTTTGAATGATTTAAATATATTATCATTTTCCAGATGAAGAAATGGGTTCAGATGGGGTGCTTACTCATGGCCACAGAAACCCTAATGATGAACCCAGATGACTCCCTGAATCCCTTTTAGCTCTGAGCCTGTGAGTTGGCCATGTAAAAGCCATTGTCCAAAGCCAAGATCCAACTGGGTCATCCTTCCACTTGATAGCAAATTGGAACCAACCCAATTGCCCAACGGGGAATGATTTGTTTACTATCGACTTGATAGAGTACCTTTTATCCTTTAAAAACCATCCATTTGGCCAGGTGCAGTGGCTCATGCCTGTAATCCTAGCACTTTGAGAGGCCTAGGCGGGTGGATTACCTGAGGTCAGGAGTTTGAGACAACCTGGCCAACATGACGAAACTCCGTCTCTACTAAAAATACAGAAATTAGCCAGGTGCGATGGCGGGTGCCTGTAATCCCAGCTACTCAGGAGGCTGAGGCAGGAGAATCGCTTGAACCCAGGAGGCGGAGTTTGCAGTGAGCCGAGATCATGCCACTGCACTCCAGCCTGGGCAACAGAGCGAGACTTCATCTCAAAAAAAAAAAAAAAATCAATTTGAGTATCACATGACAACCTATAAAGATGCTTATGATTAATATTAAATGGAAAAAGTAGAATACAAAAGTGTGTTTAGATTATACTTACCTAACTAGGTAAACGCATGAGTGCATAGAGACAAGAACTGCAGTTTCACTTAGATGAATGACCACAGGATGTTGGAGGGAGATTTGGGTGTTTCTAAATTATTATCACATTGTTTTTCATGTAGCTTAAAGGTCTGGATCACCACTGCTTACAGATAAAGTACACACTGCCTTGAATGGCCTCCGACGCTCTGCTCATCCCACCCCCAATCAGCCTTTGCCATTCTGGCACCCTCACCCCATGCTCCAGCCATTGGGGCATTCACAGAACCACGAGCCTTCGTGCCTCTGTCACTGCCAGAACACTGTGTTCCACAGTCCACTACTTGACTAAATTCAGCTCATTCACCACTTCAAATGTCACTCCCCGACTCCCACTGAAAAAGATACAGAAGAAACTCACCATATTACTTGACTTCAGGGAGGGACTAGAATCAGATGTGGGATGGAGACATAAACCCTTTTCTGAAATACAATTTTATTGAGCTATAAGTCACATACTGTATCATTTGCCCATTTAAAGTACATAATTCAATGGTTTCCATAGTGTTTGGTACATTCACAGAATTATGCAACCATGACCAGACACAAGTTCTTTTGTGCCTTTAGGATTTTGAACATGTGAATGTATTACTAATTGAATTAAATAAATGAATCCAATTAAACACACATAACCATCACCTCCTCTCTGAAGTCCTCCCAGACTCCCACCAGGGATAGATGGCTCCTCATTCTG
The DNA here is from genome assembly GCF_009828535.3 of Hylobates moloch. Taxonomy (NCBI): domain Eukaryota; kingdom Metazoa; phylum Chordata; class Mammalia; order Primates; family Hylobatidae; genus Hylobates; species Hylobates moloch. The sequence goes on along the minus strand of NW_026652285.1, from coordinate 26,562,453 downwards.
TGCCCCACTTGTCTGTCATAGCTCTTTTTTTTTTTTAGACAGAGTTTCACTCTTGTTGCCCAGGCTGCAGTGCAATGGCACGATCTCGGCTCATCACAACGTCCACCTCCTGGGTTCAAGTGATTCTCCTGCCTCAGCCTCCCAAGTAGCTGGGATTACAGGAATGCACCACCACGCCCAGCTAATTTTGTATTTTTAGTAGAGATGGGGTTTCTCCATGTTGGTCAGGCTGGTCTCAAACTCCCGACCTCAGGTGATCCGCCCCACCTCAGCCTCCCAAAGTGCTGGGATTATAGGCGTGAGCCACTGCGCCCTGATCATAGCTCTTATCTCAGTGTTTTTGTTTATTTTTTTGTTTGTTTTTAGACAGAGTCTTGCTCTGCCACCCAGGCTGGAGTGCGGTGGTGTGATCTCAACTCACTGCAACCTCTGCCTCCCAGGTTCAAGCAATTTTCCTGCCTCACCCTCCAAGTAGCTGGGACTACAGGCATGCATTACCAAACCTGGATAATTTTTGCATTTTTAGTAGACACAGAGTTTCACCATGTTGGCCAGGCTGGTCTCAAACTCCTGACCTCATGTGATCCACCCGCCTTGGCCTCCCAAAGTGCTGAAATTATAGGCGTGAGCCACTGCGCCCAGCCAGTGTTTTTGTTTACAAAAAGACCTCTCCGCAGCCCAGACTCTGAGCTCTTTGAAGGCAAGTATGAAGAGAGTCATTTTTATGTACCAATGCAAGTCTGGCATTCAGGAAGAGTCCCAGAAACGTTCGATGAGTGAATGAAGTTTTCTTTGCATCCGTGTAGATGGGGCATGGTAGGAGAGGCCAGAGGATGACCCAGCCCTCCTCACTTTGATCCTCATCTCCACTCCAACTCCACCTTCCCCCGTCCTCATCTTGTTCCTTATCCTGTCTCCTCCCCATCACCAACCTCCCCTCTATTCCCTCTCCACCCCTCTCTCACTTCCATCCTACTCCATCCCCACCCCGACTCTGTTCTCCAAATCCATTCCCATTTTGACCTCCATCCATCTTTATTTCTTGAATAGACCCAGTTTTCTGAAATGCAAAGATGTATTGCTGGCCTCTTAGAAACAGCAGTGGGAGCTCTGTGGGCTCAGAGACAGCCTCTTCCTCTGAGTATTCCTCCCTCCACCATGACATTACTATGAAGGCAATTTTATTTACCACAACAAATATTACTATCGAATTAACAGGGGCCCAACACATGGCAGGGACTGGAAAATACTTGCTGAATGAGTAAACGACCTGTGAGTCTCTGGGGCAGCTGAATGAGACTGTTTCCATCACAGGACCCAGACGGGGAGGAGGAATGCCAGAGAAGCTGCAGACTCCCCGGCCATAGAGCCTGAGTGGAGCAGAGGTGGCCCACCGTCAGCCACAGGTCAAGTGTCAGGATGGGGACGGGGCAGGCTCCACCAGGAGGCGGGGCCAGACCACAGGGCAAGGTGGAGATGAGTCTGTGGCACCCCCAGGAAGCTTACCAGATTTGCCCCAGAGCTTCTGACCCTTTGGATCTCTCTGGGCTGCATTCTTCAGGGTCACGTTGCTTCTTTCTTGAAGGTGGAAGGAAATGTTCCCATCAGAACCTTCCAACAGGCCACCTTGGGGGCTTATCCTGAGAGCTCCTTGTGCACACACGCCTTCAGGGTGGCTTGGGTTGTGCCCTCAGACCCCAGTGGGGGGCCGTATGGCATCCTCCTTGGTCAGCAGGTGAGCCACAGCAGCAGGCCCCTCACAGACCTCAGCCTGGGGCCACAGGTCCCTTCTCCTCATCTCTGCATCTGGAGAAGCAACCTGTGGAGCAGCCAAGAATGGCAGCCCTGGCTCCCTACAGCATTCATTTTCAGGGCAAGATAAAGCATTTCCACTATTATGCCTCCCCCACTTTTTTTTGAGGTGGGGTCTCACTGTGTTGCCCAGGCTGGAGTGCGGTGGTGCAATCATGGCTCACTGCAGCCTCGACCTTCTGGGGTCAAGTGATCCTCCCAATTAAGCCTCCAAATTTCTTTAAACAAAAAAATGTAAGAAAGGCAAAACAAGATACTTATCTGGGTTGAGAGGGTAAGAGAAGCTCTATCTTTGAGCTGAGACACAAAATGGAAAGAAGAGGCAGCAGCAGCGGCAGTAGCAGTTCTGCCTTTCCAAACCTTCCCTATCTGCTTTCAAGATATGCTGAAAGTCATGAATTGAAGTGTGGTTCCCACGGCTTTAGTCCTTGTATGAAGGTCCCTTTGCCAGAACTTACTTCCTTTCCAGCCCACATGGTTGACCTGGTGGTCCAGGCAGTTCTCAAGGGAACCACAGGATTCCATGTGATCTGGGATCCCAGTTTATGATCCCTCTTCTGGTCACAAGCTGAATTGGACCCAAATCTGCACCCTGAACTCCCCTCTTGCCAGATCCTGCCCAGTCAGTGCCCTCCCCTCAGACTGGGTGGGCAGCCTGGGCTTCCTGCTGAGATGGGCCCCCCCCCCCCGCCCTTCTTGATTTCACTCCCAGGAAAGACACTGAAGGAACAGAGGTGTGGACGCCACATACTGCGTTAGTTTCTCTTGCCTTGACACACCTGAGAAAGCTTGGTGTTTGAGCCCTACCTCCCCCCAACCTTACTCCCACCCCCAAATCCCCTCCTGGAAATTGTCCCCGTTCTTATTTATGCCTATCCAAAGTCCACAGCCCATGACAGGCAGCCCTGGAGGCTGTTGCCCTGACCTGGCCTCCGGTCCCCCGCTGGGAAGCACATGGCTCCTTTGCATGCCCACTCCTGATTGGCCAGCTCCCCACCAGGCTGCCAGAGCTCCTGAGACTTTTTTTTTTTTTTTTTTTGAGACAGAGCCTCGCTCTGTTGCCCAGGCTGGAGTGCAGTGGTGCGATCTCGGCTCACTGCAACCTCCGCCTCCCAGGCTCAAGCAATTCTCCTGCCTCAGCCTCCTGAGTAGCTGGGATTACAGGCACACACCACCACGCCCGGCTAATTTTTGTATTTTTGCTACAGACGGGGTTTCGCCATCTGCTGGGACGGGACCCCCTCTCTTCCTGATCTCACTCCTAGAAAAAACACTGAAGGAGCAGAGGTGTGGACGCCGCATACTGCGTAAGTTTCTCTTGCCTTGACACACCTGAGAAAGCTTGGTGTTTGAGCCCTACCTCCTCCCCACCTTACTCCCACCCCCAAATCCCCTCCTGGGAATTGTCCCGGTTCTTATTTATGCCTATCCAAAGTCCAAAGTCCACAGCCCATGAGGGGCAGCCCTGGTCAGGCTGGTCTTGAACTCCCGACCTCGTGATCTGCCCACCTCAGCCTCCCAAAGTGCTGGGATTACAGGTGTGAGCCACTGCACCTGGCCACTCCTGAGGCTTTTTAGTGCCTACCCTCAGTGACCTTCTGGTCACCTACGCTGGCTGCTGCAGAGTAACAGAGTCTACTGTCACCAGGGCCCTGGGACCAGATGACCCTTCATCTTTTTCATCCTTCCACCCACAAACCCCCTGGGCTGCTGCTGACACTTGACCATCCTTCCCCCTCACAAACGCAAATTCCGCATGGCCTGTGTAAATGGCAGGAACTTGTAAGAGGATTATTTGTCAGTGTAGGCATCTGACAAGATGACGGGAGGAACATTTTTTTTTTTTGAGACGGAGTCTCGCTCTGTCACCCAGGCTGGAGTGCAGTGGCGCCATCTCGGCTCACTGCAAGCTCCGCCTCCCGGGTTCACGCCATTCTCCTGCCTCAGCCTCTCCGAGTAGCTGGGACTACCGGCGCACGCCACCACGCCCGGCTAATTTTTTTTGTATTTTTAGTAGAGACGGGGTTTCACCGTGGTCTCGATCTCCTGACCTCGTGATCCACCCGCCTCGGCCTCCCAAAGTGCTGGGATTACAAGCTTGAGCCACCGCGCCCGGCCAGGAGGAACATTTTTTGATGACAATGAAAGGCAGAAAGACAAGATGAAGAAAGCTGTTCAGAGACATAGGTCCCCCACAAGGAGATAACCAAGCATTGTTCTTCTTCAAACAAGACAGTCCCTACAGATTCAAGGCTAACCCAGCCCAGGGGCAGAGGAGGACACCAGAAGTAAGGAATGCAGGAAGGAACTACAAGACCGGAGGCAGCAGGGACACTCCCACAGGACATCCGCTAGAAACAGCAGGGAACAGGCCAGGCGCAGCGGCTCACACCTGTAATCCCAGCACTTTGGGAGGCCGAGGCCGGAGGATCACTTGAGGTCAGGAGTTTGAGACCAGCCTGGCCAAATGGCAAAACCCTGTCTGCACCAAAAAATACAAAAATTAGCCCGACGTGGTGGCGCATGCCTGTAGTCCCAGCTACTTGGGAGGCTGACGCTGGAGAATCGCTTGAACCTTGGAGGTGGAAGTTGCGGTGAGCTGGGATCACGCCACTGCACTTCAGCCTGGGCGACAGAGAGAGACTCCATCTCAAACAAAAACCAAAAAACAAAAACCAGCAGGGAATAGAAGCTGAAGTAGCCGGAAAACCGAGAGGAGGAGGACTTTGTCAGCATGAGAGGGAACAGACAGAGAGAAGGACCTGCTGTCCAAGGCCCAAAACTGAGATGCACATCTACTGGGGAACCTGCTCTGGGGCTTTGGGAGAACAGTCTGGTCTCTAGAGGCTCCCTATTCACCTTTAAGACCCAGGGCAGGCCAGGCGTGGTGGCTCACGCCTGTAATCCCAGCACTTTGGGAGGCTGAGGCAGGTGGATGATCTGAGGTCAGGAGTTCGAGACCAGCCTGGCCAACATGGCGAAACCCCATCTCTACTAAAAATACAAAAAAATTAGCCAGGCATGGTGGCACATGCCTGTAATCCCAGCACTTTGGGAGGCCAAGGCAGGTGGATCACTTGAGGTCAGGAGTTCGAGACCAGCCTGGCCAACATGATGAAACTCTGTCTCCCCTAAAAATACAAAAATACCACCAGGCGTGGTGGCGGGCACCTGTAATCCCAGCTACCTGGGAGGCTGAGGCAGGAGAATTGCCTGAACCTGAGTGGCAAAGACTGCAGTGAGCCGAGATCGCGCCACTGTACTCCAGCCTGAGCAACAAGAGTGAGAATCCATCTTAAAAAACAACAAAAAAACAACAACAACAACAAAAAAAACAGGACAGAGGAGAGCTAAGGTGGCCCAAAAGAGCTTCCGAATTTACTGAATGCCACCAAACTCTCACTTAAAAATGGTTAAAGTGGCGAATTTTTTTTTTTTTTTGAGACTGAGTTTTGCTATTTTTGCCCAGGCTGGAGTGCAATGGTGGAATCTGGGCTCACTGCAACCTCTGCCTCTTGGGTTCAAGTGATTCTCCTGCCTTAGCCTCCCGAGTAGCTGGGATTACAGGTGCATGCCACCGTACCCAGCTAATTTTGTATTTTTAGTAGAGATGGGGTTTCACCATATTGGCCAGGCTGGTCTCGATCTCCCAACGTCAGTTGATCCACCTGCCTCAGCCTCCCAAAGTGCTGGGATTACAGGCGTGGGCCACTCGCCTGGGCCAAGGTGGCAAATTTTATGTTACGTATATTTTATACAATTTTAAAAGAAGGAAAAAAGTATAGTCACTTTGGAAAACAATCTGGCAGTTTCCCAAAAGGCTAAACATAGAATTACCGCACAATCCAGAAATTCTACTCCTAGGCACATACCCAAGAGAAGTGAAAACACATATCCACACAAAAACGTGTGCATGAACATTTATAGCAGCATTATCTATAATAATCAAAAAAGTGGAAACAACTCAAATACCCACCAACGGATGAATGGATAATGACAATGAGATATATTGATACAATGAGATATCATTTAACCATAAAGAAGTGAGGCACTGACATACACTACAACATGGATGTACCTCACAAACATTACGCTAAGTGAAAGAAGCCAATCACAGAAGACCACGTATTGTCTGAATCTTTTCATGCAAATGACCAGAATACAGGCAAGCCCAGTGGCACAGAAAGTAGGGCAGTGGTTATCTAGAAATGGAGAGGGATTGGGGGGAAATAGAAAGTGACTGCTAACACGTACAGGGTTTCCTTCTGGGGTGATAAAAATGTTCTGGAATTAGTGGCAATGGTTGCAAAACTTTGTGGATATACTAAAAAACATGAAATTGGGCCAGGCACAGTGGCTCATGCCTATAATCCCAGCACTTTGGGAGGCCGAGGCAGGTGGATCACCTGAGGTCAGGAGTTTGAGACCAGCCTGGCCAACATGGTGAAACCCCATCTCTACTAAAACTACAAAAAAAAAAACCCAAAAAACAAAAAATTAGCCAGGCGTGGTGGTGGGCACCTGTAATCTTAGCTACTCAGGAGGCTGAGGCAGGAGAATCACTTGAACTGAGGAGGCAGAGGTTGCAGTAAGCCAAGAACGCACCATTGTACTCCAGCCTAGGCAACAAGAACGAAACTCTGTCTCAAAAAAAAAAAATCATGAAATTGTATACTTTGTTTTATTTTATTTTATTTTATTTTGAGACGGAGTCTCCCCCTTGTCGCTCAGGCTAGAGTGCAGTGGTGCGATCTTGGCTCACAGTAAGCTCTGCCTCCTGGGTTCATGCCATTCTCCTGCCTCAGCCTCCCAAGTAGCTGGGACTAAAGGCGCCCACCACCACACCTGGCTAATTTTGTTTTTGTATTTTTAGTAGAGATGGGTTTCACCATGTTAGCCAGGATGGTCTCAATCTCCTGAACTCGTGATCCACCCGCCTTGGCCTCCCAAAATGCTGGGATTACAGGCATGAGCCACTGCATCCGGCTGAAATTGTATACTTTAAAGGGATGAATTTTATGGTATGTGAATTATGCCTCATTAAAAAAACCAAACTGTTAAGAAAACCAGGAGTGGTCTGGGGAAATGCTTGGCCACGGCTCCAGGCTCCAGGCTGGGCCATGCCTCACCTCTCTGGATGGGAACTCAGCACAGCTGATATCAACAAAGCTGAGTGTCCTATGTGTCACAGCTGATATCAACAAAGCTGAGTGTCCCATGTGTCAGGCATCACAGGGTCAGGGGGCTCCTGGCTCAGAGGGGAATGCGAGGGAGGGCAGTGGAGGGAAGAGAGTCCTGGCACAGGAAAGAGGGAACCAGGCTGTCAGCCCAGTGCCCAGCTGCTCCCCATCCCTCACACTCTGGCCCTGGAGCCCTTGGCCACATGCCTCATCCCAGGGACCGCCTAGTTGTGAGAGAAGCCCCCGTGGGAGAAGGCAGGGAGGTCGGGGGCACAGGCAGCAGCCTGGGGCAGGCAAGCCAGGGGGTTGACCTCACAGGCCCCAGCATCCTGGTCCCCTCGGAAGTGGATGGAGTCGGCAGAGTAGAAGGAGGGGTCTTCATCAAAGAAGTTGTAGGGTCGGAGGAAGAAGCCCACGCTGTTCCCCACAGTCACCGTGTTAGGAATGTCCTCTGCATGTGGGATATGCAGAAAACCAGCTGTCACCCAGGCCACCAAGTCCTAGCAGGGGAGAAGAAAGAGGATCACAAGGTCTGGCTTTGCTGAGGATGTGCCCTGCCTCCCACAGTGACCTTGCAGATAGGGAGTCAGCTCACCCACCTATATGTTCTTAGTTCCTCAGGAAAAATGTGAAATCATAAAGTTTCTTTTTTTTTTTTTTTTTTGAGGCAGAGTCTTGCTGTCACCTAGGCTGGAGTGCAGTGGTGTGATCTCGACTCATTGCAATCACCACCTCCTGGGTTCAAGCCTCAGGCACCCGAATAGCTGGAATTACAGGCACACGCCACCACACTCTGCTCATTTTTGTATTTTTAGTAGAGATGGAGTTTCACCATGTTGGCCAGGCTGGTCTCAAACTCCTGAGCTCAAGATATCCACCTGCCTCAGCCTCCTAAAGTGCTAGGATTATAGGCATGAGCCACTGCACCCGGCCAAAGTTTCATTCTTAGTGGTTTCTGAAGATCCCTGAGGAATCTGGCTCCTGAGGCAGTGAAGTGGCTCATCCTGTGCCCCTGACTCCTCCCCTCCTCCACAGCTGCCTGCTCACCCCTCCGTGCAACTAACCTGCCCTGCAATGGTCTCATTGTTGATGAAGTCAGTGAAGTCCACAGTGGGTGTCCAAGGGTCATTCAAATTGTAGATGCTGGTGCTACTAGGTTCCTCCTCCTTCCGCTAGGTTACCGCCAGTTGGTATCTACAGGAGTTTTTTATTAGACCTACAAGTTCATCAACTGTCCCACTGCCTGAAGCTGCACTGAAGAGTGAACACAAGGGGGAAATGAGCCCCAAAGTCTTGGAGTATTGAGCCTCTGTATCATTCTTTGTCCAGTTCTCTTTGCCTGTCTCTGTCTCTCTCTCTCTCCTCTGCAGCGTTCCCCCACTTGTCCACTGACCTGTACCTTAAACATCAACTGGCCCACCAGACTTCAGGTAGGAATGTTGCTCATCCATCCATCTGGATCAGAGCATGATGTTGAGCCTGGGCCTTGGAACCATACATGTGGACCTGTTTCCCATCCTAGGTCAAGTTCAGTATCTCAAATACCTAGATTTCAGGGAATCCTCTCTCAGATCTGTGTTCCCATCTCACTGTTTTTTTCCTCCAACCTTTAATGTGAACATTTTAGACATACAGAAAAGTTGGAAGAATTGTATAGTGAACATCCACATACTCAAGTCTAGCGTCTACCATTAACATTTTCCTAGATTTGCTTCAATGCCTCATATCTCAGCATTCCTCCACCCACCCATTAGGCTTTGAGTGGCTACAGATTGTGGCCACAGGAATGTGTGTGTGTGTTTGTGTGTACCTGTGGGAGGTGGAGCAGTGTGGAGCCCTTCATACTTTCTACCTACCCCACTCCCTCCTGACCACCGACCACTCACCTCCCCCAGCTGAAGCCTCTCTCCATGGAGCTGTTCTGGGGCAGTGGCTCCCCAGAAAAGCTGCGCACCTGGATGCGGTAGCCCCGGGGGTGACCCCACTTGTTGCTGTGGTTGCTGGCCAGGTACAGGTAGCGAGGGGTGGCGCCTCCCATGGGGAAGGCGGCCTGCTCCTCCGTCTCCAGCAGCTTCCGGGTCACCTCCATCCTCTGCATCTGGTGCTCAGGGCTCCAGGGCACAGCCATGGGGACAAAGGCCATATCCTCGGCCCATACCCAGTTCTCTAGTCCTGCTCAGGGTAGGATCAGGGAGGGCCTGTCATGCAATTGCCCCGGCCCCTCTGGACTCTGCCCCCACCTGGCTTCAGAGTGGGGGCCAAAGAGCAGCCCAGAACTGAGGGTTCTCCTGCTTCTCTTCCCTCTCCCCGAGCTAGTCCCAGTCCAGGGATTTGGAGGAGGTCTTTCTCCCTACTGTCTTCTCTGGTAATAATCCCAGATGCCTTGCGACTGGGCCTCCACCAATGTCCTCCCTCTGAGGGGCTGCATGGGAGGGTGTTTACCTGAGGTTGGAACAATCTCGTGGGCAATGGGCAGGGTGGCACTCCCTCTGACCTGAAGACTTCCCCTCACATGTGAAGCCCTGTGGCATTGCCAGGACTGCCTTATCATGAAAATAAGCCTCACATTGACTGAACCTGAAGGAGCTGTGTAGGCGGCATGCCGAGTGTCTTCTGTGTATTCATGCTTTCACTTTTACAACAATCTCAAAAAGGAGGAACTATCATTGTCTCCATTTTACAGATGGGACAACTGAGTCTTAGAGCATTCAATAATGTACCTTGGTTGGTCAGCAAGGACACACGGTTAATATCATGGCAGTGCTGGGGACCTGGGTCTTAGTCTGGCCTTATACTGCCCACACATCAGCACATAGAGAAAGACAGCATAGAGAGACGCCACAACACAGGAACAGCAGACATGGGGACCAAGGGGAAGGAAAACCAGTACTGGGCCCAATGCTGCTGGGGCTTGGAGGTACCTTTCGCAGTTTGAAACTTGGCAGAGAGCAGGGAACGGGGCTTAAGACACAATCTGTTTCCTGAACTTTTGGAGTCTGAATGATTTTGAGTCCAACTAGGTCCCATATTAGGAGTCAAGTTAAGTGATCTGAGACAAGGAGCAATAAATCAAAACATGCTGGTAGCTCCCTCTGCACCTTCCAAAGACCAGGAGAGAGGAAAGACTGATTCAGCAAACCCTTAGTTTCCTTTTGTAGATTCACTGCCCCTACTCTATATCCCAGTGTTTCCACCCTTAGGTGGCAATTACAGACTAAGAGTTTTTTTTGTTTTGTTTTGTTTTTTGAGACAGAGTTTCGCTCTTGTTGCCCAGGCTGGAGTACAGTGGCATGATCTTGGCTCACTGCAACCTCTGCCTCCCAGGTTCAAGTGATTATTTTGCCTCAGCCTCTGAGTAGCTGGGATTACAGGTGCACACCAGCATGCCCAGCTAATTTTTGTATTTTTAATAGAGATGGGGTTTCGCCATGTTGGCCAGGCTGGTCTTGATCTCCTGACCTCAGGAGATCCACCTGCCTCAGTCTCCCAAACTGCTGGGATTACAGGCATGAGCCACTGTGCCCGGCCACAGACTAAGAGTTCTTTATGGTCCACGTGCACAAGTAGGCTCCTGTGGCTAATCACAACAATACCTAGTATTTCTCAAGCGCCCACTATGTGTCAGGCACTGTTCCAAGTGTTTTAAAAGTTGTCATCATTTAATACAGAGATAAAGATAGATGTGTGTGTATGGGTTGGTTGGAATATATGCTTAAATTTTCTAGCTAAGTCCATTGAGAGGGCCTAAAAGCAATGACATCCCAGTAACAAGGAGCACACTTGGTGCCCAGATATTGGTTTCTAAATACCATTCTCCAATAAAGTGAACCTGATCTCCTTGGAGACAAGGTTGATTCCAGGGTAGGAGCAGGGAAAATGCCAGATGAAATTGAAACATTTTTGGGTGCCAGAAAGTAAAGAAGTGCTCAAAAACGTGTGGAGGTATGTGAAAAGGACATAGGAACTAATCTGAAGGATCTCCCAATGGCCAACGTTGGAAAAATGTAAAGAATAAAATAAATGAAGTACTGGGTTATAACCCTTAGAGTACAATAAAAAACCATGAGTCTATACAATTTGAATAAATAATTGAAAACAGAAATAAAAAGGAAGGACAACTCTTCCTTATGGAAAATTCCAATTAATAAATGGATAAGGAATAAGGAAAAAATTTTAAGGCTAAAGAAAATGTGGTATATGTACATAATGAAATACTACTCAGCCTTAAAAGAAGAAAATCTCATTGCAACAACATGGATGAACCTAGGGACATTATGTTAATTAAATAAGTCAGATACAGCAGGACAATATTATATGATCTCACTTATATGTGGAATCTAAAAAAAAGTTGAACTCATAGCAGTAGGACATAGAATGGTGGTTATCAGGGCCTTAAGGAGGGTGGAGTTGGGGACATGTAGCTCAATGAATAAAAAATTTCAGAAGTTCAAGAGATCTATTGGACTGGGCATGGTGGCTCATGCCTGTAATCCCAGCACTTTGGGAGGCTGAGGAGGGAGGATCGCTTGAGCCCAGGAGTTCAAGACCAGCCTGGGAAACATAGCGAGATCCCCATCTCTTTAAAAAAAAAATTAAAGGCCGGGCGCGGTGGCTCACGCTTGTAATCCCAGCACTTTGGGAGGCCGAGGCAGGCGGATCACAAGGTCAGGAGATCGAGACCACGGTGAAACCCCGTCTCTACTAAAAATACAAAAAAAATTAGCCGGGCGTGGTGGCGGGCGCCTGTAGTTCCAGCTACTCGGAGAGGCTGAGGCAGGAGAATGGCGTGAACCCGGGAGGTGGAGCTTGCAGTGAGCCGAGATCGCGCCACTGCACTCCAGCCTGGGCGACAGAGCGAGACTCCGTCTCAAAAAAAAAAATTAAAATTAGCTGAGCATGGTGGCATGTGCCCATAGTCCCAGCGACCCAGGAGGCTGAAGTGGGAGGATTGCTTGAGCCCAGTAAGTTGAGGCTGCAGTGAGCTGTAATCACACCATTGCACTGCAGCCTGGGTGACAGAGTAAGACCCTGTTTCAAACAACAACAAAAACCCCAAAGAGATCTATTGTACAACATGGTGACTATAGTTAATAACAATATGTTATATATTCTTGGAAACTGCTAAGAGTAGATTTTAAGTGTTCTCACCACCAAAAAATTATAAGGGCTGAGCATGGTGGTTCACACCTGTAATCTCAGCATTTTGGGAGATCGAGGTGAGAGGATCACATGAGCCCACGGGTTGGAGATTGCAGTGAGCTATGATCACACGACCTCATTCCAGCCTGGGTGATAGAGTGAGACCCTGTCTCAAAAAAGAAAAAAGAAAAGATAAGAAAAAAAGAATGTAAACCATCTGAGAGCAAAAATGTTGTTTCTTTTGTTAAATTGCATAGTGGGGTGCTTGGCACAAGTGTGCATTCATACATTTTTGTTGCTTGCTTGAATAATGTTATGTGAAAAAAACAGAAGTGGCGAAACGTAGGTACATTATGATAATATTTGAATATAGAAATCTAAATGCTTATATCAGTATATCATATTTATACATAGTATGCAATATAATAAATTCTATAATCACAGAGGTAATTTTTTAAAGCATGGAATACTTTTTTTTTTTAGACAAAGTCTGGTTCTGCACGCAGGATGGAGTGCCGTGGCTCAATCTCAGCTCAGTGCAACCTCTGACTCCCAGATTCAAGTGATTCTCCTGCCTCAGCCTCCTGAGTAGCTAGGATTACAGGCATACCCATGCCCAGCTAATTTTTGTATTTTTAGTACAGACAGGATTTCGCCATGTTGGCCAGGCTGGTTTTGAACTCCTGACCTCAAGTGATCCGCCCGCCTCAGACTCCCAAAGTGTTGGGCTAACAGGCACAAGCTACCGCGCCCAGCCCAATGAAAACTTTTAAAGCTAGGCATGGAGACTTCAGCTCACCCCTCCAGCACCTTTGCTTCTGCCAGGATGCCTTACCTGCTACATCCAGGTCCACCTTGAAGTGGGCGCTGTGGGTGTGGACCGTGCCCAGGGTGTGCTCTGAAACTTTGTTCCCATACCTCTGGGCAGCACCAAAGGGGAATGCTGAGCTGATGTAGCCGGTGGTGTGGAGTCTGACTTCTATGGCCCCATTAGGGTGGAAGACCGTATCCCACACATAGTCATAGTTGAGCATAGTAGACACAGATCTGACGACCAGCACCGTTTCTGCAAGGCCCCCAAAGTAGTGGGAGTAGAAATCTGAGTGGTGTCGCCGCAGGGGGAGGCCCTGGTTCTGTTCAAATACACAAAAGGCATCACGTATTGTCTTGGGGGCCTGGGAATCGGAAAGGAAGTGCCAGTCCACGTAGGTGGCCAGGTAGGGGCAGTCCACCCCACGGGTCAGGGGCGTGGAGAAGTGGCCCAAGCCAAAGCCACTATCTATGTACCGGCTTCGTAGAGCAGAAGGAGAATTGCCTCCATAGATGGCCAAGGCCTCCTGGACGCTGACTTCATAGGCTACCCTCTCCCCTTGGAAGCGAACGTCAAAGATCCTTGGGCCACTGAATGCTCCGAGACCAAAGGAGAAAGCCCACAGTGAGGAGGCCACTTGACTTCCCCGGACACTGAAGCGGGGGCCCTGGGGATGGAACTGCAGAGGGGGAGCTGGACCTGGGGGCACAGGGGACTTCAGGGACCAGGACCCACCTGTGCCATTGTCTGGGATCAGCACCACATTCACCAGGCCAGCCTCAAACTGGGCCTCCAGCTGGGCCAGGCTGTCGTAGTAGCGGCCTTGATAGAACACCTTCTGGATGGTCCAGCGGGCAGGGTCCAGGGCCTTGTGGTTCACTAGCAGCTCCAAGCCCACAGGGTTCAGGAAGAACCCAGCCCCCGAGATGTTGTAGTAGAGGCCAAACCATGTGGCCCGGTCCCCTGATTGCAAACCACGGGGAGCCGTGGTCATTGTCACCAGGTTCCGTCCCTGGCGCTTGTAGAAGCAACAGTGGTGGAGAAGCCCAGAAGCCTGGGGCAGCTCTCTGTCGAAGATCATCTGGTCTATGTCCAGGTACTCTCGGAACAGCACGGGGCGTCGGTGATAGGGCAGGGGGCCTCCATGACGCTCCACAGTCACGTCCCGCGTGTAGGAGGGGTGAGGCAGTGGCCCCACCACCAGCTCACTCACGTTGGGCTGGGGTTGCCTGCCAAAGAAGACGATGGCCAGTGCCTCCCGGGCAGGTGGGGGGCTCCCCCTGTCCAAGTGAGCCAGGGCTGCAGCCTTGGGAGGCAGCTGCAGCTCCACTGAGAAGACACAGTTGTCCGAGGGCCGGGCCTGGGCTGCATCCACCAGCCCTGGCCCCAGCCGCTGGGTCAGAAAGTGCATCACAGCTGTCAGCTCCTCTCGGCTCAGGTCTGCAAACAGCTGGCTCTGGCCAGGGTGTGTCCACGGCTGGGCACTAGGAGATATGGTGGGGCAATGGGGAAGCTGGTTCAGCTTACATTCCCTCTCACCTCCTTTCTCACTCCCAGCCCCATCTTCACCCATGCCTGTCACCAGAACACTAAACAGGGACAAAATAATGAAGACAGCCATAGCTGAAGCTCCTGGGTCGTCTTCAGGCTCTTGGTTCTGAATGCAGAATACAAAATCGACAATGATAAACAGAGAGAACCTGGGTGCAGGATGTTTCTCACAGCCTCTGGAGGGTCCTGGTCTCTGTGTGGTGCTGCCGGTCAAGAGGAATGTTGGATATTGTGAAAAACCCCAAGGGCAGAGGGGTCAGGGGTGGAGCTAGAGGGGACTAGGAATCAGGTCGTGTTCAGGAGGTGGGGCAGAGTTAAACTTTGATTTTAAATGACCCACGTAAGCCTCTATCCTCCTGTTCCAAACCAAACAACGTACTCAGGATCAGGGTCAATGAACCAAGTAGGCAGAGAGGTGCGTTTTGGAGATAAGAGCTTGCAAGGTGCAAGAGGAAGTGGAGGGTGGTGACTGTCCTGCGGCTCTCCTTTCTCTTCCCCCCAGGTGGAACTTTTCTCCTGGCTGCAAGGCTGCAAGGGAAAATCACCTGGCCACACCTCCACAGCCAGATTCCCTCCTTCCCTCCTCTAGTTTTTGATGTCCTCCAGGCTCTGCCTCCCACCACTCTCTCCTGCCTCCATCCATCCACCAGAATCCTAGCAGCAGCCTGAGGGAAGCCTGAGAGTAATGATGAGAAAGCAAAGCATCTAGTAGGGAGCTGGGGGGCTGAAGGGCTGAGCCAGGTCAGCTTTGTGGAGGCCCCGAGCGCCCTAAGTCACTGCAGGGGAGTGTGCAGGGTGCAGAACAAGCTAGAAGCTGCCTGGTTCATTGGGGTGGGGGTGAGTGTGGGGGTAGGAACCAGAGTATAACCGAGACCTTCATGCCTCCCCTTGTACTGGACTGAGGGATAGGCCAGGGCAGAGGTCAGGTGGGGCTGGGAAAACTGGCTGTGGACTTATCTCAGGCCTGAAAATCCTTTTCCAAAATGGTGCCGACATGGAGAGTGAAGCCACCTCTGTCCTTCACAGCCAATGGCTAAGCAGCTTCTTTTCCAGGTGACAAACATGTGGAAAGCCACTGTCATTTGGGCAGCCAGGTCCTGAGGGGAACTGGAAGAGACTGAGGGTTCCAGAAGGGGGATGTGCTTCCCTCATGTACCTGGGGAAGAATTCTCTCCAACCTGGACACATCTAGGAAGACTTCTCCGGAAGAGATGTTCGAGCGGACCTTGAAGATGATGCATTCACCTGGCAGAGAAGAGGAAGGATATTCCAGCAAAGGCACAGAAACCTGAAACAGCTCAGCACAAGCAGGGTGTTCCGTATCTGGGATCAGGATCGGGATCAGCCTATCTGGTGGGAGTTGGGGAGGAGGGGAGCAGGCAGAGGAGGTAAGATCATGAAGACTTAGGCCGGGCGTGGTGGCTCACGCTTGTAATCCCAGCACTTTGGGAGGCCGAGGCGGGCAGATCACGAGGTCAGGAGATCGAGACCACAGTGAAACCCTGTCTCTACTAAAAATACAAAAAAATTAGCCGGGCGTGGTGGCGGGCGCCTGTAGTCCCAGCTACTCGGAGAGGCTGAGGCAGGAGAATGGCGTGAACCTGGGAGGCGGAGCTTGCAGTGAGCAGAGATTGCGCCACTGCACTCCAGCCTGGACGACACAGCGAGACTCCGTCTCAAAAAAAAAAAAAAAAAAAAAAAAAAGATCATGAAGACTTGCGTGGCACATGTTTTCAGCAAGGTAGTCATTGCAGGAAGACAGAGAGACAGACACCTGGAAACCTAGACCAGGTCATTGACCATGACCCTGAGTGCGTTGTTTGATATGGAACAGGAGGACAGAGGCTTATGTGGGTCATTTAAAGTCAAAGTTTAACTCTGCCCCACCTCCTGAACACGACCTGATTCCTAGTCCCCTCTAGCTCCACCCCCGACCCCTCTGCCCTTGGGTTTTTCACAAAATCCATCATTCCTCTTGACTGGCAGCACCACACAGAGACCAGGACCCTCCAGATAAATCAACACCAGAAGGGTCAGGCTATCCAGAAATGTTTATGCCATTGGTTGTGTGTCCGGAATTGGTGGGTTCTTGGTCTCACTGACTTCAAGAATGAAGCCGCGGACCCTCGCGGTGAGTGTTACAGCTCTTAAGGTGGCGGACCCTCGCGGTGAGTGTTACAGCTCTTAAGGTGGCGCGTCTGGAGTTTGTTCCTTTTGATGTTCGGATGTGTTCGCGTTTCTTCCTTCTGATGGGCTCGTGATCTCGCTGGCTTCAGGAGTGAAGCTGCAGACCTTCACGGTGAGTGTTACAGCTCTTAAGGCAGCGTGGACCCAAAGAGTGAGCAATAGCAAGATTTATTGCAAAGAGCGAAAGAACAAAGCTTCCACAGTGTGGAAAGGGATGGGAGCGGGTTGCCACTGCTGCCTTGGGCAGCCTGCTTTTATTCTCTTATCTGGCCCCACCCACATCCTGCTGATTGGTAGAGCCAGAGTGGTCGGTTTTGACAGGGCGCTGACTGGTGCGTTTACAATCTCTGAGCTAGACACAAAGGTTCTCCACGTCTCCATCAGATTAGTTAGATACAGAGTATCCATACAAAGGTTCTCCAAGGCCCCACCGGAGTAGCTAGATACAGAGTGTCGATTGGTGCACTCACAAACTGAGCTAGACACCCTGAGCTAGACACAGGGTGCTGATTGGTGTGTTTACAAACCTTGAGCTAGATACAGAGTGCCGATTGGTGTATTTACAATCCCTGAGCTAGACATAAAGGTTCTCCACGTCCCCACCAGACTCAGGAGCCCAGCTGGCTTCACCCAGTGGATCCTGCACGGGGCTGCAGGTGGAGCTGCCTGCCAGTCCCGCGCGCTCGCATTCCTCAGCCCTTGGGTGGTCGATGGGACTGGGCACCGTGGAGCAGGGGGTGGCGCTCGTCGGGGAGGCTCAGGTGGCACAGGAGCCCACGGAGGGGGTGGGAGGCTCAGGCATGGCGGGCTGCAGGTCTGGAGCTCTGCCCCACGGGAAGGCAGCTAAGGTCCGGTGAGAAATCGAGTGCAGCACCGGTGGGCTGGCACTGCTGGGGGACCCAGTACACCCTCCACAGCTGCTGGCCCGGGTGCTAAGTCCCTCATTGCCCAGGGCGGGCAGAGCCGGCTGCTCCAAGTGCGGGGCCCGCCAAGCCCACGCCCACCTAGAACTCCAGCTGGCCCCCAAGCGCCGCGCGCAACCCCGGTTCCCACTTGCGCCTCTCCCTCCTCATCTCCCTGCAAGCTGAGAGAGCCGGCTCTGGCCTTGGCCAGCCCAGAAAGGGGCTCCCACAGTGCAGCGGTGGCCTGAAGGGCTCCTCAAGTGCCGCCAAAGTGGGAGCCCAGGCAGAGGAGGCGCCGAGAGCGAGCGACGGTTGTGAGGACTGCCAGCACGCTGTCACCTCTCAGTTGTATTTTGATAAGGAAACTTGCCTGGTTTTCCTGCCTCTTGTTCTTTTCTTTGACTTTATTTTTTTTTGAGACAGTCTTGCTCTGTTGCCCAGGCTGGAGTGCAATGGTGCAATCTCAGCTCACTACAAGCTCCGTCTCCCAGGTTCAAGCAATTTTCCTGCCTCAGCCTGCAGAGTAGCTGGGATTACAGGCGTATGCCACCACACCCGGCTAATTTTTGTATCTTTATTTTATTTTATGTTATTTTAGATGGAGTCTTGCTCTGTCACCCAGGCTGGAGTGCAGTGGCTCAATCTCAGCTCACTGCAACCTCCACCTTTCGGGTTCAAGCAATTCTCCTGCCTCAGCCTCCCAAGTAGCTGGGATTACAGACGCGTGTCACCACACCTGACTAATTTTGTATTTTTAGTAGAGATGGAGTTTCACCATGTGGCCAGGCTGGTCTCAAACTCCTGACCCCAAGTGATCCACCCGCCTCAGCCTCCCAAAGTGCTGGGATTACAGGCGTAGCCACCGCGCCCGGCCTCTTGTTATTTAAAGCTGTAGAAGTAGTGGGGCTCATTTCAAGGCTGTAAGAAAAGTAGGGTTCCCCTATCCTGTGGGACAGAATTTCAATATAATAACTCCCCCCTCCAGGCATGTGAGCCCTTCTTGTCCTCAGGGAAACCAAGAACCACATTTTCTCTTGCTGAGCTGGCTTTTATGCTCTATAGAAGCTCTTCATGAAAAAAAACTGTTTTGGGCTGGGCGCGGTGGCTCACACTTGTAATCCCAGCACTTTGGGAGGCCGAGGCAGGCGGATACGAGGTCAGGAGATCAAGACCACGGTGAAACCCCGTCTCTACTAAAAATACAAAAAATTAGCCGGGCGTGGTGGCGGGCACCTGTAGTCCCAGCTACTCGGAGAGGCTGAGGCAGGAGAATGGCGTGAACCCGGGAGGCGGAGCTTACAGTGAGCCGAGATCTCCCCACTGCACTCCAGCCTGGGCGACAGAGTGAGGCTCCGTCTCAAAAAAAAAAAAAAAAAGAAAAAACTTTTTAAAAAAGTTGGGTTTTTTGTTTTGTTTTGTTTTGTTTTTGAGACATGCTCTCTCTCTGTCACCGAGGCTAGCATGCATGGAGTGCAGTGATGTCATATATAGCTCACAGCAGCCTCAAATTCCTGGGCTCAAGCAGTCTTCCCGCTGCAGCCTCTTTAAGCTCTTGGATTACAGATGACAGCTCCCTGGATCAACTTGGGAAGGAGGAAGGTTTTTGAGAGATCCCCTACAGAGTGAGGACAGATCTTAGGGGAATTTTGTGGGATTCACAAGTAGGGAGTGTGTGTGTGTGTGTGTGTGTGTGTGTGTGTGTGTGTGTGTTGAGGGAAAGAATGGCTAGAGCCCACTCTCCTGCCCAGCAAGGCCTTAGGGAAGTGATAGCCTCAGAGGGAAACTCATGCCGAGGCCCCTCCTCTGTCCCCACCTTGGCAAGACTTGGCAAGGCAGTGGAAAGTGAGTTTAACAGCAGTGATCACTGTCTACTGAAGACTAGCTGACAGTCCCCAAAAGTCCCAGATTCCAGAGTCTTACCTAACCCTACAGATAAGCACCCTCAACAAACATGCCTGGAGTTTAATTTCCTGCCAGCCAGGTAGCTGAGGGCACAGAGCTGGTTATCTAACATAAAAAAAAATAAGGCCAGGAGTGGTGGCTCATGCTTGTAATCCCAGCACTTTGGGAGGCTGAGGTGGGTGGATCACCTGAGGTCGGGAGTTCATGACCAGCCTGGCCAACATAGTGAAACCCCATCTCTACTAAAAATACAAAAATTAGCTGGGCGTGGTGGCCCACGTCTGTAATCCCAGCTACTTGGGAGGCTGAGGCACAAGAATCACTTGAACCTGGGAGGTGGAGTTTGCAATGAGGCAAGATTGTGCCACTACACTCCAGCCTGGGTGACAGAGCTGGACTGTATCTCAGAAAAAAGGTAAGAGAAAAGAAACGAAGAGAGAAAAAGAGAGAGAGAAAGAAAGAAGAAAGAAAGAAAGAAGAAAGAAAGAAAGAAAGAGAAAGAAAGAAAAAGGAAGGAAGGAAGGAAGGAAGGAAGGAAGGAAGGAAAAGGGAAGGGAAGGGAAAGGAAGGAAAGGAAAGGAGAGAGGAAGGGAAGGAAGGAAGGAGGGAGGGAGGGAAGGAGGGAGGAAAGAAAGGAAGAAGGAAGGAGGGAAGGAAGGAAGGAAGGAAAGAAAGGGAAGGGCAGGGAAGGAAGGGAGAGAAAGAAAAGAAAAAGAAAGAAAGAAGGAAGGAATGAAACAAAGGAAACAGGCTGGTGGTCATGCAACCACACTTTGGAGATGGATGGGAAGACGAGGTCATGAGATCCGCTTTGATCAAATGGAGAAACCCTGTTTTACAAAAAACAAAATTACGGTGAGCCATCCCGATACTGGGGCAGAAAACCAGTAGGCGGAATGAACCAGAGATCAACTGCACTCACCTTGGCCACAGAATTCCAAAAAAAAAAACATCAAAGAAAAGAAAAGAAAGGAAGGTAACCAGGCATGGTGGCTCACATCTGTAATCCCAGCACGTTGGGAAGGTGAGGTGGGAGGATTGCTTGAGCCCAGAAGTTCAAGATCAGCCTGGGCAACATAGCAAGACCCACATCTCTACAAAAAAGTAAAAAAAAAAAAAAGAATTAGCTGCTGTAAGGCATGATCATGATGCCATTACACTTCAGCCTGGGCAACGGAGCAGGATGCTATCTCAGAAAAAGAAACAAAAAGAAAAGTGACATTTAATATTTATGCCCGAATGTTGGGGAGTAGAACTCACACCCAATATTCCCATCAATGAGCAGTAACATGGAGATGAGGAACTAGAAAGCTTCTTGAAGTCAAGACAGACAATAGAATTACTGTAACTAAGGCATGAAGGGGTCATTGGAAACAGGCTGTGAATCAGAAATTTAAAGAAAATAAATACTGCATGTATTCACTCCAAGAAAAGTAAAGGTTAAATGAAAAACAGAAGTTTTATTCTACTGCAGGCAAGGCTATAGACAGGTCATGGTGACCTAGCCTGCAGAAATAGGCTCCAGACACCCCTGAGCAAAGTTAAAAGAAGAACAAATTCCTTTGCTGTCTCCCCTTTCTCTAAACCATTAATTATGACTATGTTTGCCAATACTTGTATTCAGTAAAATTGATAAGTTTCTGTTTTACAAGTTATGCCAAGTCAACAGTTATGCTATAGATTATGTGACTTGTCACTATATAGTTTACTGCCTTTGTCCTGTTTCTGTGTACTAGCCTGTATAAGCTAGACTCTGTCTTTGTTCAGTGCTCAGCTTTTTAGATGTGAGTACACTGAGCTGGTACACACCTAATAAATATCCTCCTGTATTCACCCATACTAGTCTCTCTAGTTCTCTGTGTCCTGCAACAGTTGTGTGACCTTTAGGATAAAGGAAATAAAATCTAATGTCAAGGCCTAGCCACAAGGCAGTCCATCCCAGCCAGGGAACTTGTGTCTGGTCCTTTGGTAAGTTATGGTCAATAGCGGGGAAGGTACCTCCAGCTCTTGGCTAAGAACATGCCATTAAGACAACTAATGTTGGGGCTGGGCACAGTGGCTCACGCCTGTAATCCCAGCACTTTGGGAGGCCAAGATGGGCAGATCACTTGAGGTCAAAAGTTCAAGAACAGCCTGGCCAACATGGTGAAAGCCCGTCTCTATGAAAAATACAAAAATTAACTGGGCATGGTGGTGGGCACCTGTAATCCCAGCTACTCAGGAGGCTGAGGCAGGAGAATTGCTTGAACCTGGGAGGCAGAGGTTGCAGTGAACTGAGATCACACCATGGCACTCCAGCCTGGGTGACAGAGCAAGACTCTGTCTCAAAAGAAAAAAAAGACAACTAATGTTGACCAGGTGCAGCAGCTCACACCTGTAATCTCTTCATTTTGGGATGCCAAGAGTCGAGAATCACATGAGCCCAGGAGTTCAAGACCAGCTTGGACAATACAGAGAGACCTCATCTCTACAAAAAATTAAAAAAAAAAAATTAGCCAGGCACATCCTAGCTACTTGGGAGGCTGAGGCAGGAGGATTGCTTGAGCCCAGGAATTCAAGGCTGCAGTAAGCTATGATTGTGCCAGTGCACTCCAGCCTAGGTGACAGAGCAAGACCTTGTCACTAAAAAAAGAAAAAACAGAAAGAGAAAAGATTTATTTTGGTTGAATGTGGTGCCTCATGCCTGTAATTCCAGCACTTTGTAGGAAGAGACAGGAGAATGGCTTGAGCCCAGGAGTCCAAGACCACCCTGGGCAACATAGCAAGGCCTCATCTCTACAGTAACTTTAAAAATACATATACATATATAGGCTGGCGTGGTAGCTCATACCTGTAATCCTAGCACTTTGAGAGGCCAAGATGGGCAGATTCTTTGAGCTCAGGAGTTCAAGACCAGCCTGGGCAACATGGCAAAACGCTGTCTACCAAAAATATAAAAAATTAGCCAAGTATAGTGGTGCATGCCTGTGGTCCCAGCTTCTTCAGAGGCTGAAGTGGGAGGATCACTTGAGCCCGCAGGGTGGAGGTTGCAGTGAGCCAAGATTGCACCTCTACACTCCAGCCTGGGCAATACAGTGAGAACCTGTCTCAAAAACAAAACAGGCCGGGCGCGGTGGCTCACGTTTGTAATCCCAGCACTTTGGGAGGCCAAGGCGGGTGGATCACGAAGTCAGGAGATCGAGACCACGGTGAAACCCCATCTCTACTAAAAAAAAATACAAAAAATTAGCCGGGCGTGGTGGCGGGCGCCTGTAGTCCCAGCTACTAGGAAAGGCTGAGGCAGGAGAATGGCATGAACCCGGGAGGCGGAGCTTGCAGTGAGCCGAGATTGCGCCACTGCACTCCAGCCTGGGCGACAGAGCGAGACTCTGTCTCAAAAAACAAAACAAAACAAAACACCAAAAACATATATGTAGAGAGAGATTTGGCCAATGACAAATATTGACAGTTAAAGTAAGAAAGGCTGGCAGGGCTTGGTGGCTTACACCTGTAATCCCAGCACTTTGGGAGGCCGAGGTGGGAGGATCACTTGAGCCCAGGAGTTTGAGACCAGGCAACATAGTGAGACATGGTCTCTACAATTTTTTTTTTTGAGACAAAGTTTCACTCTTGTTGCCTAGGCTGGAGTGCAGTGATGTGATCTCAGCTCACTGCAACCTCCACCTCCCAGGTTCAAGCAATTCTCCTGCCTCAGCCTCCGGAATAGCTGGGATTACAGGCACCCGCCACCATGCCCAGCTATTTTTTTATATTTTTAGTAGAGACGGGGTTTCATCACGTTGGCCAGGCTGGTCTTGAACTCTTGACCTCAGATGATCCACCTGCCTCGGCCTCCCAAAGTGCTCAAATTACAGGCATGAGCCACCGCGCCTGGCCTACAAAATTTTTTTAAATTAGGCAGGCATGGTGGCACATGCCTGTAATTCCAGCTACTCAGGAGGCTGAGGCGGGAGGATCGCTTGAGTCTGGGAGGTTGAGGCTGCAGTGAGCCATGGTGGTACCACTGCACTCCAGCCTGGGTGACAGAGCAAGACCTTTTCTTAAGGGGGGAAAAAAAGAAAAAGAAAAAAGGAAAGGAAAGAAAGAAAGAAAAGAAGGCAGGCAGGCAGGCAGGCGGGCGGGCAGAGATCACCCACGGAGGACTTCTGGAGAGAGGAGAAAGGAGGACCAAGGACAGAGCCCTAGAAAAGGCAAGAGCTTGGGGCTCCATGAGTAGGTAAGGGGAGCAGAAGTCAAGGAGCCTGAGAAGACTGAGAAGGAGCAACTATGGATGAG
Organism: Hylobates moloch; assembly: GCF_009828535.3. Classification (NCBI taxonomy): domain Eukaryota; kingdom Metazoa; phylum Chordata; class Mammalia; order Primates; family Hylobatidae; genus Hylobates; species Hylobates moloch. Next base: position 26,538,694 of record NW_026652285.1, on the reverse strand, counting down.
AAGGAGCAACTATGGATGAAAAGGGGACAATGTGGGGGAGTCAAGATGGGAGAGGGTTCCAAGAAGGGAGGACAGTTGGTGTTGTCAAATGCCACCGAGAGGTCCAGAAAGTAGGCGGCCAAGAGCTCTTGTTGATTTTGTGTTTAAGAAATCACTGGGGGCCGGGTGCTGTGGCTCACACCTGTAATCCCAGTACCTTGAGAGGCCAAGGCGGGCGGATCACTTGAGGTCAGGAGTTCGAGACCAGCCTGGCCAACATGATGAAACCCTGTCTCTACTAGAACTACAAAATTAGCCGGGCATAGTGGCAGGTGCCTGTAATCCCAGCTACTCAGGAGGCTGAGGCAGGAGAATCACTTGAACCCAGGAAGTGGAGGTTGCAGTAAGCCAAGATCATGCCATTGCACGCCAGCCTGGGCGACAACAGTGAAATTCCGTCTCAAAAAAATAAAAGAGGCGAGGCAAGTGGGCACACCTCATGTCCTCACAGGGGGTTGCCATGTCCACATTCCTGGAGAAGTCCTAGTCATGCCGTCTGACCCAAGCCTCAGGGGTTCCCTTGTCCAACTCCTTTATCTCAGGCCACTGGGCCCCAACTCCTAAAGATCTGAGCCTTGGCAGCACCAGTTCCTTCAGAACCTGACATCCTCAGCCAGTAATCACTCCTAGACAACTGACCACAAGTCTGAAGCCAAGACTCCAGACAACTTCTGTGGTCTAAGGAAGAGATTGGATTGGGGTGTGGGGCTGGAGGTCCACCTTGCGGCCCTCCTGAGTTGAACTGATGTTCTAACAATCTAGATATCCATTCTGCCTCCCCTCATCTGGGGCCTGGGGCAGGTGGCATCATCACCATGCTGAGACGTAAGGAGGCAGACACAATCAGTCACGTTTTCATATAAAAGCTTGTGAGAATTGACATACAATTACACACACACCACATACAAACACTCATGATCTTTGGTCTGGAGATGGGTTTCAAGGCAACTAAATTCCAGTGAACAAGATGGTGAGGGGGTGGGGGTGGATACCTGAATTCCTTTGCTCCCCTTCCCCCAGCACTGATGATGGTGCAAGTAGCCATAAGAAAGAGCCATAAGGAGGTGGGGACAAGAGGATATGCATTGAAAGGAGAAGTTCAGGCCGGGCGCAGTGGCTCACACCTGTAATCCCAACACTTTGGGAGGCCAAGGCAGGCAGATCACCTTAGGTCAGGAGTTCGAGACCAGCCTGGCCAACATGGTGAAACCCCGTCTCTACTAAAAATACAAAATTAGCCAGGCGTGGTGGCAGGCACCTGTAATCCCAGCTACTCAGGAGGCTGAGACAGGAGAATCGCTTGAACCCGGGAGGTGGAGGTTGCAGTGAGCCGAGAGTGTACCATTGCACTCCAGCCTGGGTGACAAGAGTGAAACTCCATCTCAAAAAATAAAAATTAAAAAAAATAAAAAAGAAAGTTCAAGTCCTCAGGTCAGAGGGCCTATGAAGCCTGCATCAGTGTCCCAGCAGGCCAGGCATCCCCCTTTCTCCTGCATCTCTGTCTTGAGTCTGCCCTTCTCTCCATCTCTCCCTGTCCTCCTTCACTCTTGCTTCTACTCCTGGCCATATTATGAATTAATATGCCATTGCAGGCCCCCTGCTCCTCACTGAAGGCTTTCTCCCTGTTCTTTAGAGCCTAATTTCTCTCCAGCTCACTGATTCCTCCCCATCCATTGTTCCACTGACCTACGGCAGAACTTGGGCTTGGGACAGAACAGACAGAAGGTAGCAGAAGCTTCCATGATGCCAGAGCTCCCAGAACATATTCTGGTCTTTTTCTGGGCAGAAGCTGAGTGGCATCCAGAATGTGTTTCCTGCACTGTACCTCCTGCCCTGGCCTGGGCTTCTGGCAAGCAGAAGTCACCCCTCCTCACTGCTTCTCATTGCCCCTCATTGAGAGAGAGAGAGAAGAAAAAGGCCGGGCGCGGTGGCTCACGCTTGTAATCCCAGCACTTTGGGAGGCCGAGGCGGGCGGATCACAAGGTCAGGAGATCGAGACCACGGTGAAACCCCGTCTCTACTGAAAATACAAAAAAATTAGCCGGGCGTGGTGGCGGGCGCCTGTAGTCCCAGCTACTCGGAGAGGCTGAGGCAGGAGAATGGCGTGATCCCGGGAGGCGGAGCTTGTAGTGAGCTGAGATCGCGCCACTGCACTCCAGCCCGGGCGACAGAGCAAGACTCCGTCTCAAAAAAAAAAAAAAAAAAAGAGAGAGAGAGAAGAGAGGAGAGAGGGAAAGGGTAGGGGGTGTGTGTGTCAGGGAATTAACCGAAGTTTAACATTTCCTCAAAGATGTACAAGCATGAGAAGGCAAAAGGAGTTACTAGAGGCCACACCTGCTTCTCTGGATCTCAAGAACTGGAGAAAATTTCATTCCTGGTCCCATTCCTTAACCCACTTTACCCTACCCCCAACCTGTTCCCCACTAAAAAAAAAAAGTGTCAGTAAAAAAAGAAGTCAGTTCCTGTTTGGGTCCATTTATTGTTTATTTTGAATAGGTAATACAGTCACATGGTTCAAAATTCAAAATGTACAAAAGGGTATAAGTGTTAAGACCCTTCCCTCCCCTGTCCTCAACCTCCTGGTTCCCCTCCCAAAAGTAATCAGTGTTATCCATTTATTCTGAATAGGCATACATAAGCAATTATGTATTTATATTCTACTCCTTTCTGAAACACAAATGGGAAGTGCACTATACACATTTCTGTGGCTTGCCTTTTTCACCTGAAGATTATTACATATTAGTATATAAAGACAAACAATTATTTTTTAGCTGCATACTATTATATTGTAAGGCTGTATCAGAATTGATTTAACCAATCCTTTAGGGAAAAAAGTTTCCATTGTTTCTCATCTCTTGCTATTTCTTTGTCCCCATCCCCAATCCAGACCTCAGGAGGGACAGCAGTGATGGGGAGGGAGCCCAAGCCTGGACCAGGCCAGGCCCTGCCCCACCCAGGCCAGGCCCCTCCCCATTAGGCCAGACCCCCACCTCACCCAGGGCCCAGCTCATTTGCATGCCTGAATGTGATTGGACAGCCCCTCCTGGCTGGGTGGCTGGAGTTGTAGGGCCTTTGGCTTCTTCTCTTCTTTGATGCCCACCCTTGGTTTCCACTCCAGCCTCCCAAACAGGCTGTTGCAGAATACAGAGACCTGGCACAAAATGACCATTCTTCATTACCACTGCAGCCCCAAATCACCTGAAATGCTAACTTGAGCTGCTGCTGTCACGATGACCATCCTCCTCTAGAGAGCATGAGGCAGGCAGACACAAATGCACAGAAGCAGCTGTCCTGAAACACACCCAGCCCCAGGACAGGGGTAGGAGCAACTCCTACTCCCAGTAAGCAACAGACACAAGGGAACGACACACAGGGATTGGCCACTTGGATTAGGGGCCCCGTTGCATCCTTGAGACTTCCATAGGGCTGGAGAGGAAACGGAAGTTGATTGAAAACTGAGGGCTGGGGGAGTACCAGGGGCTGGGACATAGGGATATCCTCTCAGGATTCGGGAGAAATTGCAGGATAGGAGAGAAGGCAGGAACAGGAGGAGGAGGAGGAGGAAGTAGGCGAGAGAGAGGAAGATGAGAAGGAAAGGACCTGGATGAGAGGGAATGTGAGCAGAAGCATCCTTTCCAGCTCAGCTATGGACTTGAAGGACTGACAACCCTACCCTGGGGTCTCCAGGGAATAACCCCCTTTAAGAGTCCTTGGAGGTGGCCTAAAAAGATTCGGGAAAGCCAGATAGCAAAAAACGGAAACATCTAGGGAAGCCCTCGGCCACGGCTCCAGGCTGGGCCATGCCTGGCCTCTCTGGATGGGAACTCAGCACAGCTGGCATCAACAAAGCTGACTGTCCCCTGTGTCAGGCATCACAGGGTCAGGAGGCTCCTGGCTCAGAGGGGGATTCGAGGGAGGGCAGTGGAGGGAAGAGGGTCCTGGCGCAGGAAAGAGGGAACCAGGCTGCCGGCCCAGTGCCCAGCTGCTCCCCATCCCTCACACCCTGGCCCTGGAGCCCTTGGCCACATGCCCCATCCCAGGACCACCTAGTTGTGAGAGAAGCCCCCGTGGGAGAAGGCAGGGAGGTCGGGGGCACAGGCAGCAGCCTGGGGCAGGCAAGCCAGGGGGTTGACCTCACAGGCCCCAGCATCCTGGTCCCCTCGGAAGTATACGGAGTCGGCAGAGTAGAAGGAGGGGTCTTCATCAAAGAAGTTGTAGGGTCGGAGGAAGAAGCCCACACCGTTCCCCACAGTCACCGTGTTAGGAATGTCCTCTGCATGTGGGATATGCAGAAAACCAGCTGTCACCCAGGCCACCAAGTCCTAGCAGGGGAGAAGAAAGAGGATCACGAAGTCTGGCTTTGCTGAGGACATGCCCTGGTAGGGATTCAGCTATCTAGCCCAAGGATCATGAGTCTTTAAACATTTTTTCCTACTGGATAGAAGTCAAAGCATAAGTAGTCCATTTCATATTAGCAACACCTGCTTCCCCGTCCCTGGCTTGCAGCCTCCATCTCTTGACATTTCCCATCATATCGCCCATTGCCTATCTACCCCCAGAGGGTGACACCCACAGGCTACTTCAGCTCCTCTTCCCCTAACTCTCCAAGAGTTCCCCACAACTGAGGAAAGAAGGGTGGAGGAATAAGAACCAGCGCTTGGGAAGCAGAACCAGGCCAACATTGTGAAATTCATCAAGTCAGGAATGGGAGAAGCTTCAGATACAGGAGATGTCATTTTCCCTGGTAACTTCCATCCCTCCTGAGTCCTGGAGCCTGGAAAGGACTCAGTCCATGAAACTGGAACTAAGAGGGCTCTAAGATCTCAAGGACAGGCCCAGGGCCTCACTCAGTGTCTGCATATGGACACCCAGCTCAGGGAGGTTCCCTCAAAGGATAATGATCAGATATACTGAAGTGCAGAAGGCAGGAATCAGCACCACCCCCGAGAAGCGAAGGTGGTTTTCAGGGACCCTCCCAAGAGAAAGCAAGGCTCATCCTGTACCCCCTACCCCAGCCAGCTGACCTTTCCAGCAATGGTTTCATTGTTGATGAAGTCACTGAAATCCACAGTGGGGGCCCAAGGGTCATTCTGATTGAAAACGCTGCTGCTACTGGGCTCCTCCTCCTTCCGCTGGGTCACAGCCAACTGGTACCTAGAGAGGCACTGGTCAGGCCTCCATGGCCATTGACCTCATCCTGCTGCCTGATTATGACAAAGGGAGCTGAGTGCTTAGAGCTCAGCTTCCCCAATTGCAGTCACACAACTGACTCGGCGCTACAGAATCCCCGACGACACCCTAAGGGGGGTCAAGTCCTCCTGCTTATCCCCAGCCATTTAACAGCACAGCCCCTCTCCCATCCAAAACAGAAGAGAGTTCTCACTCCTGGGCTTTAGCCTCCAAGGGGAAAATGTGCCCATCATGGTTTCTTTGGATAACTAGAAAAACCTTCGGCCAGGCGTTGTGGCTCGTGCCTGTAATCACAGCACTTTGGGAGGCCAAGGAGGGTGGATCACGAGGTCAGGAGTTCGAGACCAGCCTGGCCAACATGGTGAACCCCTGTCTCTACTAAAAATACAAAAATTAGCCAGGTGTGGTGGTGTGCGCCTATAATCCCAGCTACTGGGGAGGCTGAGGCAGGAGAATCGCTTGAAACTGGGAGGCAGAGGATGCAGTGAGATTGTGCCACTGCACTCCAGCCTGGGCAACAGAGCAAAACTCCATCTCAAAAAAAAAAAAAAAAAGAAAAGAAAAGCCTTCCTGAGAGATCTCTCCCCTCACATATAGTGTGAGCTGAGTGTCCGCCAACACTCCTTTCCCACTCTCACTGCTCCCCTCCTCTCTGACTGCCCACCACTCACCTCTCCCAGCTGAAGCCTCTCGCCATGGAGCTCTTTTGGGGCAGCGGCTCTCCAGCAAAGCTGAGCATCTGGATGCGGTAGCCCCGGGGGTGACCCCACTTGTTGCTGTGGTTGCTGGCTAGGTACAGGTAGCGAGGGGTGGCGCCTCCCATGAGGAAGGCGGCCTGCTCCTCCGTCTCCAGCAGCTTCCGGGTCATCTGCAGCCTCTGCAGCTGGTGCTCAGGGCTCCAGGGCACAGCCATGGGGACAAAGACCATATCCTCGGCCCAGACCCAGTTGTCCAGTCCTGCTCAGGTAGGATGGGGGAGGGCCTGTCAGGCAACTGCCCCGGCCCCTCTGGACTTGCCCCCACCTGGCTTCAGAGTGGGGGCCAAAGAGCAGCCCAGAACTGAGTGTGCCTCTCCTTCTCTTCCCTCTCCCCAAGATACCTCCAATCCTTCAGCCAAAGCTGTTGACCTATAAATTAAAACATTTCATCAGGGAGTTCATTCCATTTCACTCATTCATTCTATCAACATTCATTAGCAGAGAGGACTGTACTCGTCCCTGGGGATAGAGATGAATGATCATCCTTACCCTCTCGCTTTCCACGCAGACAGGCAAACCACTGACTGGCCTGTCCTGTGAGAGAAGCATGGCCTAGGCAGCTTCCGGGTCACAGGCATACAGTTGCAGGCAAGAAAAGGGGGCAACTTTTCAGCCTGGCCTTAAAGGACATTACCAGAAGAGATGACATGGAAGGACATTCTAAGCAGAGACAAAGCGTAAGCAAACAGGAGGATGCCTGACTGTAACGTGTGAAGTGCGCGTCCAGGGACATGGAGTATTTGGGTGTAGCTGTGCAGAGCACAGCAAGGCAGGGTGGAGCTGCACTGTGAAGGAAAGAGTTTTGAGGGGGTTCTGTGGACAGGATCCCACAGGTGATGACGAAAGTGAGAGCTGAGTAAAGGGCAGGCTGGTGTGGATGGGAGGCCCTCTGGGTGCAGAGTGGCTCTTGGATCTGAAAGTAACAAGAGCAAAAACAGCAGAGAGAGGGCTGGCACCTGCAGGGCATGACAGTGTGACCTGGCGAGATACTGCAGGTGCAAAACAGAAAAAAACAAAAAAACCAAAAAACCACCTGGCAACTGACTCAACGTGGGGAAAGACAGTGAAAAGACAAAGATGAAGACTCCAAGCCATCATGTAGCCTTGGCTCTCTGTGTGACCAGACTCCAGGATCTATCCAGAATGCTCCACAGGATCCATGTGACCCCTCACACTTAAGCGAATTGTGCCCAGAGAAAGAAGGAAAATCAGGGAGGAGGGGGGTCCATCTCCAAAGGAAATGTACAACCTGGAATGACTGATCTGCACATGCCAGGGAAGTGGTAGAATGCAAAGAGATCCTCCAACACACCACCAGCACAGGCCAGACACAGAACTGAGCTGACAAACAGAAGGCTGCTCCCAGCAGCAGAGCCCATATAAGTACAAGGGAGGGAAGAGGGCAATGGGGACCCTGTTAGCCCAGATCCTGCCTCCTCCCTGAGCTTGGCCATTTCCCAAGATCTTTGGACGAGGTCACGTGGAGGAAGGCTGTAGCTTTGCATGCAGCCAGTGAGCTAAGATCCAAATAAAACTCAGCAGCCAACTCTCTCCCATCCAGCAAAAGGGGAAGCACAAAAATCCACATCTTCTTTTCTGGGATAATCTACATAAAACCCAAAGCAAATGGAAACAACTTTTCAGCCCTTCTTCCAGAAGCCTTCTCCCCACCAAAATGTCTTACCTGCTACATCCAGATCCACCTTGAAGTGGGCGCTGTGGGTGTGGACTGTACCCAGGGTGTGCTCTGAAACTTGGTTCCCATACTTCCCAGTAGCACCAAAGAGGAATGCTGAACTGATGTAGCCCGTGGCATAGAATCGGACTTCTATGGCCCCACTGGGGTGGAAGACCACATCCCACACATAGTCATAGTTGAGCAAGGTGGACATAGATCTGACGACCAGCACTGTTTCCGCAAGACCCCCAAAGTAGTGGGAGTAGAGATCTGAGTGGTGTCGCCGCAGGGGGAGGCCCTGGTTCTGTTCAAACACACAAAAGGCATCACGTATTGTCTTGGGGGCCTGGGACTCCAAAAGGAAGTGCCAGTCCACGTAGGTGGCCAGGTAGGGGCAGTCCACCCCACGGGTCAGGGGCGTGATGTACTTGCCCATGCCAAAGCCTCCATCCACATAGCGGGTCGTCATTGCTGCTGGGGAATTTCCACCATAGACGGCCAAGGCCTCTTGGAGGCTTATCTCATAAACTAGTCTTTCTCCCTGGAAGCGAACGTCAAAGATCCTTGGGCCACTGAATGCTCCGAGGCCAAAGGAGAAAGTCCACAGTGAGGAGGCCACTCGACTTCCCTGGACACTGAAGCGGGGGCCTTGGGGATAGAACTGCAGAGGGGGAGCTGGACCCGGGGGCACAGGGGACTTCAGGGACCAGGACCCACCTGTGCCATTGTCTGGGATCAGCACCACATTCACCAGGCCAGCCTCAAACTGGGCCTCCAGCTGGGCCAGGCTGTCGTAGTAGCGGCCTTGATAGAACACCTTCTGGATGGTCCAGCGGGCAGGGTCCAGGGCCTTGTGGTTCACTAGCAGCTCCAAGCCCACATGGTGCAGGAAGAACCCAGCCCCTGAGATGTTGTAGTAGAGGCCAAACCATGTGGCCCGGTCCCCTGATTGCAAACCACGGGGAGCCGTGGTCATTGTCACCAGGTTCTGTCCCCGGCGCTTGTAGAAGCAACAGTGGTGGAGAAGCCCAGAAGCCTGGGGCAGCTCTCTGTCGAAGATCATCTGGTCTATGTCCAGGTACTCTCGGAACAGCACGGGGCGTCGGTGATAGGGCAGGGGGCCTCCATGACGCTCCACAGTCACGTCCCGCGTGTAGGAGGGGTGAGGCAGTGGCCCCACCACCAGCTCACTCACGTTGGGCTGGGGTTGCCTGCCAAAGAAGACGATGGCCAGTGCCTCCCGGGCAGGTGGGGGGCTCCCCCTGTCCAAGTGAGCCAGGGCTGCAGCCTTGGGGGGCAGCTGCAGCTCCACTGAGAAGACGCAGTTGTCCGAGGGCCGGGCCTGGGCTGCATCCACCAGCCCTGGCCCCAGCCGCTGGGTCAGAAAGCGCATCACAGCTGTCAGCTCCTCTCGGCTCAGGTCTGCAAACAGCTGGCTCTGGCCAGGGTGTGTCCACGGCTGGGCACTGGGAGATATAGAGGGGCAATGGGGAAGCTGGCTGGGTTCACCCCCATCTCCACCCCTGCCCACCAGCAGGACACAAACCAAGGCAAAGATGGTGATGACGGCCAGAGTGAGGAGCACAAGGATGGTCTTCTGGTTCATTTTCCCACGAAGAGGGACAGCGGATTCAACCAAAGGAGAGCAATGTATTCTCACGCCAGCAAGACGGGGGCTCTGTTGGCTCCTGGACGGGGGGGGGCTCCCGGACTCTGGCTGAGGTTCCCGATAGTCAGATGCCTGGGACTAAGGGTGGGAAGGACACAGGAAGGCTGGGGCAAGGGGGCGGGGTGGCCGGGCTTGGAGGCGGGTCTGAACAGCTGTGATTTCCACAGACCTTACATGGTTTTGTCTTCCAGGCTCCAAATCACTCTACTTTCTGGGTCAGGGTTGGAGTTGGGGAGAGTTGGGGCTAGGTGGAAGAGGAAGGAAAATTTCAAGATAATGCAGCACCGGGAAGGAGCAGGATCTGCGCAGAGCGGCCTCTCCTGAACCCCCCACTTAGTCAGGGCCAGATATTTTCCGGTAACTTCAAACTATTGTTCTCCTTCCAAAGACCCCCACCCCCTGCCCCTTTAGCTTTCCAAATGACATTCCTTGGCCAGGTCTATCCCCCTTGCCCTCTGTCCCCCTGCGCTAATTTCCCTGGCCAGAGTCTTTAGTATTCTCCAGGGGACTCTAGATACTTAAAAGGTCAAACAATAAATTCAAGTAAAATTCCTCTAATACTTTTTATTATAAATTACATATAACATCTGTTTTACAAAATTCTACCTACTCTTCCTTTTGAATGCACATGCATAAAGAGATGTCTGATGTAATGTGAACACCACCGATTTCTGAGTAGTAGGATTTGTGGTATTTTTCTTTCAGTATTTTAAAATCATTTTTATAATTTAACATTTTAGAGATGAACAGGAAGTAAGAATTAACCAAAGGCACTGATGGGGGTTTCGTGTGAGAGGAACATTGAAGGGGTGGGAATCTGGGGAGCAGGTGTGATAAAAACACAGAGAACAGAAAGTAGAAATAGGGAAAAGTACATGTGCCTAACCACGCCCCCCGCCACACCCTCAGGACTAGAAGCCTTGGTAAGAGAAAGGGGGTAAGTCCGGGACACAGGCTGCCAGGTCAGGGAGGCAGGCCACAGGATTGATGCTGCAGAGCCCAGCATCCTGGCCCTTCTCAAAGTAGACACTGCCAGGGGAGAAGATGGAGGGGTCCTCATCAAAGAAGTTATAGGGTCGGAGCAAGAAGCCAACTCTGTTCCCCAGAGTCACTGTGTTGGGGATGTCCTCGGCATGGGGAATGTGCAGGAAGCTGGCTGTGACCCAAGCCACCAGATCCTGCAGGAAGAGGGAGGAGCTGGAGGACTATGGAAGCAAGACCCAAAGAACCACCCTTCAGCCACAATCCCAGCCTCCAGTCTCAGCCCGGCTTCCACTCTGCCCAGCCTCATGCCCATACAACACGTGGAGCAATCCATGTAAGCAGCTGTGCGGGGAGAGGGGGGAGCCAGTGTCCCAGAGCTAATCTCACCCCAGGAGGAATGACCTGTGTTGGTCATCAGAAAACTCCATGGCCTCTGAATCTGCGAACTGGAAATCAGCCATTCCCTCTAACCTCTGGCCAGAGGCTGGGCAGCCAAGATGCCATGCCCACAGGTGTCCCTTTCCTATGTCCCTAGGGCAACCAACCTCTCCTAAGAGGGTTTCATTGTTGATGAAGTCAGCAAAGGTAACTGTGGGTGTCCAGATGTCATTCTGGTGATAGATGCTACTGCTCTGTGACTCCTCCTCCTTTCTCTGGGTCACCACAAGCTGGTATCTGGCCAGGAATCATAAGAAGGTGGTTTTGGAAAAATGTCAAGTGCCTTTACTGGCCCAGGAGTCCCTTAGATCCGATTCTGTGTGAGACCATTTCCCACCGTGTATCTAACTTGGGTTTGAGGGAAGGTACAGGGATGAATGGTAGCCGTGGGCTGGGAGTTTGTCTCCAAGGACTGGGGCGGGGGAGGGGCTGTCCTTTCCTTCCACCCAGGTCAGGGCCCTCCTCACCTCCCCCAGCTGAGAGCCCTCTCCATGTCACTCTCCAGGGGTATGTGTATGCCAAGGGGGCTGTGGATCTGGATTCGGTACCCGCGCTGGTGACCCCAGGCATTAGTCTGGTTGCTAGCCAGATAGAGGTAGCGGGGTAGGGGGCTTCCCAAGAAAAAAGCTGTCAGGTCCTCCTTTCCCAGGACCTGCCGAGTCAGCTGTGGGCGCTGTAGCCAGTGCTCCGGGTTCCAGGGGGCGGCCACAGGTTTAAACACCACGTCTTCAGCTACCACCCAGTTTTTCAGCCCTGCCAGGGGGAGGGAAGGGAGATGAGTTCCACACCAGGTAAGGTCTCTGGGCCAGGTCCCTGTCTTCCCCATGATGTCCACTGTACTGGTGTGACAAAAGGCAGAGAGAGCATCAGAGCACACTGTGCTGGGAGCCAGGAGGTCTGGGCAAGCGCAAGCTCCTATCTTCTTCCAACTTGCCCTATCCAATAGGGTAACCACTAGCCACACGTGGCTACGAAAATTAAAATTTAGGGCCAGCTGAGGTGGCTCACACCTGCAATCCCAGCACTTTGGGAGGCTGAGGCGGGTGGATCATGTGAGCCAGGAGTTTGAGACCAGCCTGTGCAACGTGGTGAAACCCTGACTCTACAAACAATAAAAAAATCAGCCAGGCATGGTGGCACATGCCTGTGGTCCCAGCTACTTCGGAAGCTGGGGTGGGAGGATTGCTTGAGCCCAGTAGGTTGTGGCTGCAGTGAGCTGAGATCACACCACTGCACTCCAGCCTGGACAACAGAGCAAGACCCTGTCTAAAAAATATATATATATTCAGTTCCTCTGTCACACTAGCCACATTTAAAGTGCCCAATTGCCATACATGGCTAGTGACTACTGTTTAGAGCCACAGCACAAATACAGAATATTTCTATCACTGCAGAAAGTTCTATTAGCACTGGACTACCAAACAGTCCCTGGATCAATTTGCTTCTCTGATTCACTTTCTGAATCCCTACACTGGGCATACTTAAAGCTGTTCTATGACTGTGCCCAATAAACAGAAAAGCACATGCAGCTGACTAGTGACATTCTTTTAACTACGAAAGGGATAATGGTATTTGTCTTGGAGAAGCTAGCTGAAAAACTGACTCCCAAGCCGGGTGTGGCGGCTTGCAACTCAGGAAGCTGGTCGCAGGATGGTGCAGATCCCTTGAGTCCAGGTGCTGGACATCAGCTGGGGTAATAGAATGAAACACTGCCTCTTTAAAAAAAAAAAAAAAAAAAAAGGCCGGACATGGTAGCTCACAGCAATTTGGGAAGCCAAGGCGAGTGGATCACTTGAGACCGGGAGTTCAGGATGAGCCTGGCCAACATGGTGAAACCCCATCTCTACTTAAATAAATAAATAATACAAAAATAAAAATTAGCCAGGTGTGGTGGTGTGCTACTCTGGAGGCTGAGACACAAGAATCGCTTGAACCTGGGAGGTGGAGGTTGCGGTGAACTGAGATTGCACCACTACACTCCAGCCTGGCTAACAGAGTGAGACTCTGTCTCAAAAAAAAAAAAAAAAAAAAAAAAATCTGGGCGTGGTAGTGTGTGCCTGTCATACCAGCTACTCAGGAGGCTGAGGCAGGAGGATTGCTTGAGCCCAGGAGGTCAGGGCTGCAGTAACCTGTGATTGCACCACTGCACTCCAGCCTGGGTGAGAGTGAGAAGCTGCCTCAAAAAAAGAAACGAAAACCCAATCCCTCCCTTCCCATGGTCCCCTGCATACTCCTCCCAGCTCTGAGACTTCACTTTTGATCTCAGCAAGGTGGGAAGTACTGTCAGTCTTTTTCAGAAGCGAGCACATTCATACCTTTGTCTGGGAGTTCCTTGGAATTCTACAGCATCCATAACCTGCATCGCCTAACTCAGCACTTGGTCATACACTTTCTGCAGGTCTGGACTGTTAGTTCCTTTCAACGAGACCTATATGAAGGCACCTGGCACAGGAGGCACTGCGCTGAAGCTGGTGCCTCTGCAGCCATCCTGTGCGCTGGTGCCTGACACAGCCTCTCTGGCCCACAGCGGCAGCCCATGCTGCACACGCTAGGGATCCAATAAATGTTACTTCCCAAAACAAGCCTCTTTAATGCCAAAGATGCTGAAGAAAAACCTCCAATCAGAAGACAAGTCAAAATCCAAGTATGTCAAAGAGTAATCTAGTTAATATGATCATTTCAATCACGCTATTAGTCCTCCCTACCCTCCACGCCACTGCGAACACAAGTGCAAGTGTGTGCACACAGACACACGCAGGCACGCACGTGCCATGTCTTTAGACTTGTGGATAAGAAAACATTTTCAAAAGAAATACTAGTTTACATTGCATTATACTCGGGCAGTCATTACCTGTCCCATCTCCCACCACCCTCCTTAGTTTCCCTTAAAATGGAGAGGGTCTGGTGAGTTTCTTCTCATTTTCTTTGTGGATCTAAAAGTCTGTGAGTCTGTAAGTTCCTTTCTGTCCTTGACAAAATCTGTCAGGAACAGCAAGTCCTCAGTATGCTTTGAGCCCTTTGTGCTTGAGAAATCTCTTTCCATACTTGCAGCAAGCTGACTGTGTGCCATGAGTCAACTGTGATGACAAGAATGGGATGGCCCTCCCGACGAGGAGTGGCCCTATCCTGGGGAGCAACCCCAGCTTTGCTACCCTCTCCTTCCTAAGCCCCAGGTCCACCCCCACCCTGAAGACTCTGGACAGACTGCTTCCGACCTCAGCTCAGGACCCTGCCCTCCCCACCCCCACTGACCCTTAGAATTAGGAAGAAGCAAAGTGCTCCAACTCTAGCCCCATTGGGCCAGTTCACCCACCCAGTGTCACTTGAGGCTAAGGCAATCATGCCCAGCCATTACATTTAAACTAGTTTCACAATCACAGCAAGTCAAAGGGGCTGGGAGGGGGAACCCTTTTCACCTTTTACCAGATTCCCAGTAGCCCAGTAGCAGACTGGCTGTACTGAATATGCTCAAACAGTCCCTGCCCTGTTGCCACTACAGCTGTGGTGTTGGAACACCCCGCTCTTTTTTTTTTTTTTTTTTTTTGAGACGGAGTCTTTCTTTGTCCCCCAGGCTGGAGTGCAGTGGCGCGATCTCGGCTCACCGCGACCTCCACCTCCTGGGTTCACGCCATTCTCCTGCCTCAGCCTCCCGAGTAGCTGGGAATACAGGCGCCCGCCAACACGCCCGGCTAATTTTTTGTGTTTTTAGTAGAGACAGGGTTTCACCGTGTTAGCCAGGATGGTCTCGATCTCCTGACCTCGTGATCCGCCCGCCTCAGCCTCCCAAAGTGCTGGGATTACAGGCTTGAGCCACCGCGCCCGGCTGGAACACCCCGCTCTTGCCACTTGTTATTTCAGCTTGACCTGGGAGATTCCCTTCCCTTCCCTTCACCCCACCTGACCCCGCCCCCAAGTCTCCATCCTCATCCCCTCAGCACTCACCTGCCACATCCAGGTCCAGCTTGAAGTGGAAGGCATGTGTGTGCACCGTTCCCAGCACTCGTTCCCCCACACGGTTCCCAAAGAGGAGGCCCTCCTCTCCCCCTTTCAGGAAAGCTGTGTTGATATAACCCGTGGCATGGACCCGCCCTTCAAGTGCCCCATTTGGGTACAACACAAAGTCCCAAATGTAGTCATAGTTGCCCACAGATGACACAGACCTGACCACAAGGGCTGAGCTGGCCAAACCACCATAGAAATGATTTTGAAGGTAATTGTGGTGCCTTCGAAGGGGCAGTCCCTGGGCTTCCTCAAATACACACACAGCCCCTGGAAGCAGCTGGACTGCCCCTTTGCCCACTAATATATGGATGTCCACCATCGTGGCTTGATACGGGCAGTCCACTCCCCGCACCAAGCCTCGGCTGTTACGGCCGAGTCCAAAGCTGCTATCCAAATAGCGAGTCAGCATCGTCTTGGGTGAATCGGCACCATAGATAGACACACACTCCTGGACACTGACTTCATAGGCTACTCGCTCACCCTGGAACCGAACATCAAAAATCCTCAGGCCGCTGAACACCCCATGGCCAAAGGTAAATGACCAGAGGGAGGATACCACCAGGTTTCCTTGCACACTGTAGCGGGAACCCTGGGGCGAGAACTGAAGAGGGGGAAGAGGACCCGGAGAGTTCCGAGATCTCAGGGATGAAGCTCCATTTGGTGGGGGTAGAGGGACTCTAACCACTTCCAACCGGCCAGACTTAAACTCCCGTTCCAACTGGCCCAAGTCTGCATAGTAGTGCCCAAGGTAGAAGACCCGCTGGACAGTCCAGTGGGCAGGGTCCAGGGCCCTGTGGTCCAGTAGTAGTTCCAGCCCCACGGGGTGAAGGAAAAGACCAACCCCTGAGATGTTATGGTAGAGGGCCATCCAGGTAGCTCGGTCCCCCGAGCGCAAGCCCCGAGGGGTGGCATGCACAGCTGCCAGGGTAGAGCCATTGTAGTTGAAGGTGGACGCCAGGAAGATGGGTGCCTTGGGTAGCTCCACCTCTTTCAGATGCCTCCACATCTGCGTAAACTCAGCTCTCAGCACCGGGCGACGGTGATAGGGCAGGGGCCCGCCGTGACGCTCCACAGTCACATCCCGCATGTAGGAGGGGTGAGGCAGCGGCCCCACCACCAGCTCACTCACATTGGGCTGGGGTTGTCCACCAAAGAGGACGATGGCCAGTGCCTCCCGGGCAGGTGGGGGGCTCCCCATGTCCAGGTGGGCCAGGGCTGCAGCCTTGGGGGGCAGCTGCAGCTCCACTGAGAAGATGCAGTTGTCCGAGGGCTGAGCCTGGGCTGCATCCACCAGCCCTGGCCCCAGCCGCTGGGTCAGAAAGCGCATCACAGCTGTCAGCTCCTCTCGGCTCAGGTCTGCAAACAGCTGGCTCTGGCCAGGGTGTGGCCAGGGCTGGGCCCTATGGGATACAGAGGGGCAGTGGGGAGGCTGGCTGGAACCACCTGGGCTGGTCAGCAAAACATAGGCCAGGGCAAAGATGGTAATGAGGGACAGTGCCAGGAACGCCAGGACTATCTTGAGATGCATGGTGGATGCTGAGAGCTGAAATCAGAGTTCTAACAGCTGCTCCTTCCAGTTACTGACATCAAGTCGGGGTTTATATTCACTAGGATGGATAGGAATGGAGAAAACTCCACCCCATGGGTTGGGCAGGAATTTCTGACCTTGATTTATGTAATTCTGTTCCAATTTTCTGTCCTGTGGTTTGGCCCTGGGCACTGCTTCCACATGCATAGCCTCTTCCTTGCCCCTGAACTCCCACTGGTAGCAGTCAGTACCAACTACTGATTTCCATCATTTAGACCAGATGAAAGGGAATCTGGGTTAACGATGCTAACCTCCAGTTTCCACCCGGAATGGGTCTCAGGAAGAGTACAAACCTCGGATGCCTTAGCGGAATGTAACCTTAGCGGAAATACTTATCCTGAATCTCAGTGTCCTCAACTGTAACAAATAGATACAACTATCCTATAGATTCCTGAAGATTAAATGTGATCATGCACATTAGGTACTTAACAGCCTGGCACAGGGGAGGCACTCACAAACCTCTAGCTTTTGGTAGTCATCTCTGAAAGAGAACAGGGCAGCTGGTCCCCCATTGTTCAAGACCTTAAACTCTTTTTACAGAGACAACGAGGGGATCACTGGAAACCAGAAGGCTACTTGCAAGGTGGAAGGTGAGGAAACTTTATTTCAGAGGGAGACAGATTCCTAGGCAGCCCTCCAAGTAATTTGAAAACCAAAACTAGGAGTCTCCTCAAGAAACTGAAGACATTATTCAGGGAGAATTAGTATAAGGTAAAGAAAATGACTGGGTAGGACATGCCTTGAACCAGTTCATTCCTTACACATGGAACGATAGCAACCTCTACTGGCAGTTCATGGGTATCACTCGGGAAGGAAGGAACTAGGATCTTCTGAAAGTAGGGAGAGAAGGCAGCTTAGGTCTGGGAAGAGCTAACTTTCCCGTAATTCAGACTGAACACAAATGAAGCACCCACCCTTGCTCAGTAGGCAGAAGCCTCAGTCTTTCCACTATACTGGGGAAAAGATTCAGCTCAACTGGCATAAGGACACACAACAGGGTGGCTAGGTGTCCATGGAGGTGGGTGTCCAAGCGTGCACACGAGTACGTCCCTAGCCACCAGAGCATTGCACCAGGGTCTGCGGCTTTAGAAAGAGGTCAAAGTACCTGTATTTTTAATAATTTCTTGACATGGTAAAAGAATTTTACATTACGATCCAAGGGTGATAGGGTGAGGAGGAGGGGCAGTGGAACAATCCAACAAACAAAACGGGAAACTGAGAAACACATGGAGGGAAGGGGGAAGGGTTTTAACTGGAAGGGATCTGGAGGGTGGGTGGGAGCACTGCCCAACTAAAATGCAATTGGTTTGTTACTGAGTACTATTCGTGGGAAGACAGCATCCTGACTCCTTCTCTACAGAATACTGGGAGTAAAAATGATGCATCCCTGGTGGAAATATTATTGGGGGTTGGAAGACAGAGACAGGAAGAATAAGTCAGAAACAGACACTAAGAGTCACTGGCAGGCTGACTGCAGGTATCAACTCTCCAGCCATGGTAGAATAAAAGAGCTGGGGGCTGAAGGGGATTAACACAAAAGCTGTTAACAATTAAGTGATATCTCTGGAAGATTCGAGAGACAAGAGGCAACTCTTCTATAGATTTCACTTGCCCAGCGCGTTTCCACATACACAAACGTGTATATGCATGTGTGTGTGCACATACACATACAAACCAATGATTGCTTTCCCCGGAAGCCCGACACTATAAATAAGAGAAATAGTTCCCAAAAGGAAAGCCCAGCATGAGCAGCATCCGGACCTCACACTTACAGACACCTTCACCCCAACTGAAAACTGGCTGGGAAAAGGCAACCAGGAGTCAAGCTTTTGCAATAATGCCAAAAACGGCTGAGTCAGAGAGGAACAGGCTTTCCCCAAGCCCTCTGCTTCTCATCTCTCTGTTCCCCACCAACTCACCCTGGGTACCAAAAAGCTACAGTATCAGGAGGGAGGACGGGCCCAGGACGTTTGTCTGGGTAGATGACAACTAAGACAACCATCACCTCCTGAAAGGTATGTGACAGGGATCGTGGAGAGGGAGGATATGTTAGCTAATGGAGTAGGAGTAGTAGGAGTGTGTGTGTGCATGTCTGTATGGGTGTATACATGCATACACATACATGCATGTAAAAACGCCCATTATAAAAACATCTGAAGGAGCTTTGGAATTGACTGAAGGCCTGAGGTGTTTCTTGTCACGATCAAGATTCAAGGTGGGATGTACACAGATGTGAAGCCCTAATTCATCACCAGGGCAACTGTGGGAGGATCCAATGCTCCGCAGAGGAAAGAAACAGTAACCTCATGTGAGGAAGAGAAGTTTGTCCCCCTGCCGCACTAGTTCCTAAAAAATACCTAGCACTTTCCTTCCGGTTCCCTCAGCTTTTAACCAACTAATTATCAAAAGGAAGAAAACATAAAGCGCAAGACACAGGAGGGAGAGAGGAAAAGAGTGAAAACACAAGTATTTTTGTGCCAACATCCTGCACACACAAACCTGGAGTTCTCCAGAAATTACGACAGGTTGGGTGTGGGGTATTAGGGAAGGAAATAGAAGAGTTCCTGAGGCCTGAAAAAAGAGGTAAACACATCACAGAACTAGATGAGAGTTTCATTAGACTCTAACTAAAAACAGAGAGGTGTGATTACTATTTCCAGCCAGTTTCCCCATCACGATAGTCATGTAACAAACCAAGGCAATGTCGGTCTTGAGCCAGACTCACAGAGTCCCCTGGCTCTGGCCCTGGCCTCAGTACAGAGTCTCTGCATTGCTGCTCCGGGGCCGTTTGATCTTCTCGATATTTTTCAGGATCATGTCATGTAGAGTGACCTGGGAGAAGAGGGATCAGGGGAATCACATATCTGTACAAACCTTACCTCATCAAGAAAATGAGAGACCCCTCCACAAATCCCCAAGCAATCATCTGCATACAGTAAGTCCTTAATGTCACCAATAGGTTCTTGGCAACTGCGACTTGAAGCAAATCAAAGTACGGCAGGTAAGCAAATCAAGTACAGAAGGTCCTCAACCTGGTTTCAAATAACGTCATTTTGTTCGATGTCATTTTGTTACAATGTTAATGAAAATAAACTTGGTTTTGATATACATCATTTTTAAAGTCACAGTTTCTAAGAACCTATGGACAACATTAAGTGATGACTTACTATATATATATATATATTTTTTTTTTTTTTTTTTTTTTGAGACAGGGTCTTGCTCTGTCACTCAGGCTGGAGTGCAGTGGCGCGATCTCGGCTCACTGTAACCTCTGCCTCCCGGGTTCATGCCATTCTCCTGCCTCAGCCAACCAAGTAGCTGGGACTACAGGCGCCCGCCACCAAGCCTGGCTAATTTTTTGTATTTTTAGTACAGACAGGGTTTCACCGTGTTAGCCAGGATGGTCTCGATCTCCTGACCTCGTGATCCGCCCGCCTCGGCCTCCCAAAGCGCTGGGATTACAGGCGTGAGCCACCGCGCCTGGCCAACTTACTGTAATTTTAATCTCACTTGAGCCTGCATTCAGGGTGGCAGCACCGTCTCTCTTATACTTCAACTGGGTATAAATGGGTATTTCCAAGGCCCCAAGTGTGTAATAACAACTAACATGTATTGTGCACTTAACATAGTAAGAATTGTACCAGGTCCTTCAATGTGTTATCTGTTATTTTTAAAAAGCGAATGAATTTTATGCAGTAGGTACTCTTCACTCTTCAGTTTTGTTTTTTTTTTTTTTTGAGACGAAGTTTTGCTCTTGTTGCCCATGCTGGAGTACAGTGGCACGATCTCGGCTCGCTGCAACCTCCGCCTCTTGGGTTCAAGCGATTCTCCTGCCTCAGCCTCCCGATTAAGTGGGATTACAGGAGTCCACCAACGATGCCCAGCTAATTTTTTGTATTTTCAGTAGAGATGGGGTTTCACCATGTTGGCCAGGCTGGTCTCAAACTCCTGACCTCATGTGATCCACCTGCCTCAGCCTCCCACAGTGCTGGCATTACAGGTGTGATCCACCACACCCAGCCTTTTCAGTCCCATTTTATTTTTTCATTTTTATTTGAGGCAGAGTTTTGCTCTTGTTGCCCAGGCTGGAGTCCAGTGGCCCTATCTCGGCTCACTGCAACCTCCGCCTCCCGGGTTCAAGCAATTCTCCTGCCTCAGCCTCCTGAGTAGCTAGGATTAAAGGCATGTGCCACCACGCCCGGATAAATTTTTTTTGTATTTTTAGTAAAGGCGGGGTTTTTCCATGTTGGTAAGGCTGGTCTCGAACTCCTGACCTCAAGTGATCCGCCCACCTTGGCCTCCCAAAGTGCTGGGATTACAGGTGTGAGCCACCACACCTGGCCTATTTTTATTCTTTTTTGAGACGGAGTTTCGCTCTTGTTGCCCAGGCTGGAGTGCAATGGAGCAATCTTGGCTCACCGCAACCTCCACCTCCCGGGTTCAAGTGATTCTCCTGCCTCAACCTCCCAAGTAGCTGGGATTACAGCCATGCACCACCAGGCCCGGCTAATTTTGCATTTTTAGTAGAGACAAGGTTTCACCATATTGGTCAGGCTGGTCTCGAATTCCTGACCTCAGGTGATCCACCCGGCTTGGCCTCCCAAAGCGGTGGGATTACAGGCGTTAGCCACTGCACCCAGCCCAGTCCCATTTTAAAGAAGAAATTGAAGTTTGAGCTTGAACAGTTTGCTCGAGGTCATACAATACAGGTAGAGCCTGGTTGCAAACCTACGTCTGTCTGACTCTGACACCTATATCTTAACCATATTGTACTGCACACCCCTCCACTCAGGTAGAAAGAAGAGAGATACCCAGCTAGATGACTTCATGGTTCTCAACACTCAGGTGATGCATAGAATTTGGTCTATTCATTTTACCTCAGACCTTCATCTCAGCCCTTCAGAGAATTTCAAGAATACTCTCAACAGAACTAAGAGAAGCCACAGCAACTATGGACAAGGACTGAGGTTACTCACATATTGATTCCTCAGCTCTGATATGATGAGCCGAAGGCTGATATATTCTTTCTCATCAATCTCTGTCACGGTGCGGCGATAGTCCTCCTGCAAGGAGGGTAGAGGAAAAAGCTAGTCCCCAAAGCCCAATTGTTCCCAGACAGCTCCTTCCCAGTAACAGTCACTCTTCACTATCCTGCCACCTCCACCCTCAGGCCACAAACCCCTTACTTACCACATGGGGATATTTAGCTATTTTAGAAACCAATTTGGCTCTTGTAATATAATATCTGGAAGGAGAGAGAAGAGGAGGAAGCTGCAGGAGACCCCTGATGGCGCCCAGCACCTCATCAGCCCCCAAATGCCTCGGCCAAGCCCAAGCAGCCCTACCTAGAAATCTGGTCCAGATAAGATGCAGCTTCACTCTCAACAGTTCTTAGCTCTGCAACTGTTTCCTCCTAAAACAAACAAACAACAGGTGCATCAAAAGCCACTTCCATGTCATCCACAGCAGCCCCAAAGAAAAAGGAAAAAAAGGTAACACAAGGGAGATGAGAGTATCTCCCAAGCTGCTCTTCCCAGTTTGTAATTCAAGTACATTACCTGAATGGACACCCCAAAGTTGTTTCCATCTTCTATCCTGGGAATCAGGAGCTGTACCCACATTTTGACCTGGAGGTCAAAACATATATGAGGACCTTTGCCTGAAGGCTGAAGCCATGAAGTACACAATTCAGACGGTTGGAGCCAGATGCCAGGAACACAGAAGTCAAAATACCTAGTCTGGCCAGGCGTGGTGGCTCATGCCGGTAATCCCAGCAATTTGGGAGCCCAAAGAGGGTGGATCACCTGAGGTCAGGAGTTCAAGACCAGCCTGGCTAACCATGGCCAAAATGGTGAAACCCCGTCTCTACTAAAAATACAAAAAGTAGCTGGGTGTGTTGGCAGGCACCTGTAATCCCAGCTACTCAGGAGGCTGAGGCAGGAGAATCGCTTGAACCCAGGAGGCAGAGGTTGCAGTGAGCCGAGATGGCGCCACTGCACTCCAACCTGGGTGACAGAGTGAGACCCCATCTCAAAAAAAAAAACACAAAAAAACCTAGTCTGCCAATTCCCATACCACCCGTACATCCACTGTTTTTTGCACTTCAGGTGGGGTACTTGGGGCCGGCAAGTACGGCCCATAGGTCACCAGCCTGTGCCTCACCGTGTTACATTTCTCAATCAACAGCCGGATCTCAGGTTTCACTTTCTCAATAATGTCCACCAGCTGCTGGTTGCTTTTCAGCATCCCATTGGGCATCACAAACACCTTGGTTCCTGGCAGAGATGTGAAGGTCAAATGATCAGGGAAGAGGGAAGAACACAGCATCCCCTGCCTCTCTCTCATTTTCCCTATACTTATCAGATGCTATGATCTCTGCCTTTGTCATAATCCTACCATGACACCACTATTAGAATCAACGAGAATGTATGGAACAAAAGAACAGATGAGCATCTAAAACATGACAAAAGTCTTAAACCCTCTGTTTATTGGAAAACCAGGTTTAGAGCACTAAATAACAAGCACGTTTGGAGGAGTTGGGAATGCTACCTCTGGGGAGTAAGATCAGATCTTTCCTCCTGGTCAGGAGAACACTAGATCCATCCTGCTTCTCAGGGTTGCAAGTCAGGGGTGGGGTGAGGGGAGGTGAGGTAAGGGTGCCTCTTACCTTGGAAGGCTTCTTCACACTCATCCAACCTTCGCTTCTTATAAGTGGGCTAAGGATACAAAGAGGCAGGGATGAGCCTGCTTTTGACACCCACATCTCCATCGCAAGATACCCTTCAAACAAGTTTAATCCCTTCCTCAGCCTCATAGCTTGGGTTATTAATTTCTGCACAATTTCCTAAGTACATATAAAGCTTTAAGAAAGATTCTTAGAGGCGGGGCGCGGTGGCTCATGCCTGTAATCCCAGCAATTTGGGGGGCCGAGGTGGATGGATCACCTGAGATCAGAAGTTCGAGACCAGCCCAGCCAACATGGTGAAACCCCATCTCTACTAAAAATACAAAAAGTTAGCCAGGCGCGGTGGTTCGTGCCTGTAATCTCAGCACTTTGGGAGGCTGAGGTAGGTGGATCACAAGGTCTGGAGTTCAAGACCAGCCTGGCCAAGATAGTGAAACCTCATCTCTACTAAAAATACAAAAATTAGCTGGGCGTGGTGGCAAGCACCTACAATCCCAGCTACTTGGGAGGCTGAGGTAGAGAACTGCTTGAACCCGGGAAGCGGAGGTTGCAGTAAGCCGAGATCGCACCACTGCACTTCAGCCTGGACAACAGAGCAAGACTCCGTCTCAAAAAAAAAAAAAAAAAACAAAAACGAAAAAACAAAAAATTAGTCGGGCGGGGTGGCAGGCACCTGTAATCCCAGCTACTCGGGAGGCCAAGGCAGGAGAATTGCTTGAACCTGGGAGGTAGAGGTTGCAGTGAGCCGAGATTGTGCCATTGCACTCCAGCCTACGTGACAAGAGCGAAACTCCATCTCAAAAAAAAAAAAAGAAAGAAAGAAAAGATTCTTGGCCTGGGCGCCATGGCTCACGCCTGTAATCCCAGCACTTTGGGAGGCCAAGGCACGCAGATCGCTTGAGCTCAGGAGCTCGAGACCAGCCTGGGCAACATAGGGAAACCCCATCTCCACAAAAAATACAACAACTAGCTGAACATGATGGCACATGTGCCTGTAGTCCCAGCTACCTGGGAGGCTGAGGTAGGAGGATCACTTGAGCCCAGGAGTTTGAGGTTGCAGTGAGCTGAGATTGAGCCACTGCACTCCAACCTGGGTGACAGAGTGAGACTGTGTCCCCCCTCAGAAAAAGAAAGAAAAGGTTCTTACCACAAAGCAAATTACGCTCTAGTTTGGATGACCAACTTTCCAGAAACGCAATACATTAAGTATTATAAAGAATAGGAAAAAAGAACCCATCAAAGCAGGGAAGATAATTAAAGAAATACGTACAAATCTGCTGGTTCCACAAAGGAACACATTATTCAGTCAACGAACATGTATTCAGCAATTGCTAGGGACCAAGATCAACACTAGGTGCTGGGAATACAAAGATTAAGATAGCTCCTGCCGGCCGAGTGCGGTGGCTCATGCCTGTAATCCCAGCACTTTGGGAGGCTGAGGCGGGCGGATCACCTGAGGTCAGCAGTTCAAGACCAGTCTGGACAACATGGTGAAACCCTGTCTCCACTAAAAATAAAAAAATTGGCTGGGTGTGGTGGCATGCACCTGTAATCTCAGCTACGTGGGAGGCTGAGGTGGGAGAATCACTTGAACCCGGGAGGCGGAGGTTACCCTAAGCTGAGTTCGTGCCACTGCACCCAGCCTAGGCAACAGTGAGACTCTGTCTCAAAACAAACAAACAAAAAAAGATAGTTCCTGCCTTCCAGACGTACAAGTTCTATCAATGAGGCAGTACTACAGACAACAATACAGTATCATCAGTGTTATAGTAGCATGTGGACACATGACTGATAAGGACCAGGTGTTAGAGATGCACAGCAAAGACAGCGATTGCAGTTACATGGCGAGAACTTCATATCCCATAACACTACTTAAGACATGGAAACAAATATAAGTCTTGTTCAGAGCCATGAGAAAAACCAGGTAACCTGATGAAGCTAGTTCTCTTTTTTTTTTTTTTGAGACAGAGTCTCGCTCTGTAGCCCAGGCTGGAGTGCAGTGGCGCGATCTCAGCTCACTGCAAGCTCCACCTCCTAGGTTCATGCCATTCTCCTGCCTCAGCCTCCCGAGGAGCTGGGACTACAGGGGCCCACAACCACACCCAACTAATTTTTTCGTATTTTCAGTAGAGACGGGGTTTTACCATTAGCCAGGATGGTCTTGATCTCCTGACCTCATGATCTGTCCACCTCGGCCTCCCAAAGTGCTGGGATTACAGGCGTGAGCCACCGCGCCTGGCCTAAGCTAGTTCTCTTTTATTTGAAACTCACTCTAACACTGACAGTAGCATTAGCACATTCTCTTCACGTCGTAAATGAAACTCAGGGTCTAAAAGGAATATACTGGAGGTCCCGTGCAGTGACTCACACCTGTAATCCCAGCACTTTGGGAGGCTGAGGCGGGTAGATTACTTGAGCTCAGGAGTTTGAGACCAGCCTGGGCAACATGGTGAAACCCCGTCTCTACAAAAATCAGCTGGGCATGGTGGTGCACTCCTGTAATCCCAGCTACCTGCAGGGCTGAGGAGGAAGGATCGCTTGAGTTCGGGAGGTCAAGGCTGCAGTGAGCAGCGCTCACACCACTACACTCCAGCTTGGGCAAAAAAAGTGACACCTTTCTCAAAAATAAATAAATAAATAAATAAGAAATAAAAGAACTATACTAGAGTCATCATGTCTGTAACAGAGTCCTAGTTCCCAGATCCAAATCCCACTGTTCCCTCTGTACATCTTAAACTGACAAGGAAACAGAGGACAGAGGACCTACTGCTCAAGAACACAAAGATAAATATAGGACACTTACACCATCCAGTCCATCATGGCTATTGGTGAGAAGAATGGGGTCAGGGACTGGGAGATTCATGTCAGAGTGGATCTGAGTTAGGTCATGGATGTTTAAGATTGGTTCCTGAAAGACACCCACCCCAAAACATTAATCTTTTCAAGCTGAACAAAGAAGTATTTGATTCGAAGAGCAAGAAATGAAAGTGCTTTTACAGTTTAAAAAAATAAAAAGAAGAAGAATCAACACACAGGTTGTCCCAGTTGACAGTAATACCAGGGCCAAAAAAATCGGGGAATTTGAGGAAAGAAAAGGGTCTCTCACCTTCAGAAAACTATCAAGTTCTAACAACTTCTTTGGGAAAAAATTTGCCACCAAGTCTTCTGCCTAAGGAAGAGGGAAAATACAGCTGAATTAATATCTGTGGGAAGGTCTCTCTCTCTCCATAGGTATCTCCTCTTTGGGAAATTCTCAACCAACAATCATTTTTCTATTTATTTCACTCACCTCACTTGTGATCCGCTCCCTGAAAGAATCAACCTAAAATTAACAAAGAGAGCAATTCAGTACCTGCGGACAGAGGTAAGAGCAGGATGGAGAATCCCAAATCCAACTGTCTCCCTCACCTTGTAACTGTAATAAGAAGCTGAGAGGCCCCCAGACTGCAAATACTTTATTTTTTTGAGGATCCATTTTTCCATCTCAGGAGAAGAAAGCAGGGCTTTGAGGACACCTGCCTGTCTCCTCTGTCCTCTCCCTTCCCTCCCTCCCTCCTGTGTCTGAAGCTGTCTGAATTTGATAAGCAGACAAAAGACAGGTAGTTAGGGAAGATGTGAGCTCACAAACGTGCCAACCCCCACCCAGACCTGGTCTATGATACCAGGCAGGCCAGCCGCCAAGGGCAGGGGCAGTGTCCAGGGACGTTGTTGGGCTGGGGGATTTCCAGCTGTCACTGGCTTAAAGCCCTGAGTCCAACACGTGTCCGCGGAGGTCTCCCCGGGACTCTCCATCATCAGACGCGGTACAGAAAGCCATCCTATATTTTCCTCTCCCGCGAAGCCGACCCCGGGAGTTGGGGGCTGGGCTGAGCCGAGCGGAAGCTCAGAGCTGGTATCCCCAGGGAGACAAAGACGCCATGGGGAGTAGGAAGCCGGTCAGACTGCTGGGGGATCACAGCGAGGGGCAAAAAGGCCGGACCGGCGCCGCTACCTTGAGCTTCACTTCCTGATCCACCTTCAGCAACGAGGCCATGGCCGGGCCGGGCCGTGTCCGATCCGCTGGACAGCGGAGGCGCTGTGGACTCCAGGGAGGGGGCCGGAGGGACCTGAGAAATCTCGGCTGCCCTCGGGACCCGGCCGCCCTCGCTGGCTCACTCACTGCTCGCTCGCTCACTCCCTCCGTGCCGTCCGCCCGCCCGCCGGCAGCCTGCTGCCTGGTCGCTCTCTCGCTCGCCCTCCCGGCTTTCGCGGCTCACGCCGGAAACTGCGTCACAGCCAATCGCCGAGACTCCTGCGAGGCTGTGCACGTGCGCTGCGCAGCCGCGATGAGGCTCGGCTTTGGACGCTCCCAGCTGGGTTTACACTGCCGGGGTCAAGTGTCGGGTAGGGGTGAAGTAAAAGGAGAGCTGTGGGGAATGGTGCGCTGTGGGGAATTGAGCCTCCGAGAGACTCGGAAACGGTGCGACCCTCTCTGTTGTCCCGGAACTCGCCTTCACCGAAGGGACCTTCTCAGCCGCTGCAGTCCCGGGGACAACGCCGTCGCGCCCCAGTGACGTAGGCTCGGGGTAGTCGGGGACCCGGGTACTGGGTTAGGGGGTGTAGTCCTTGATTCCCGCTGCCTCTGCCCGTTTGCCGAGGCTCAAGTGTTTAGGCTAGAGCGAAAAAGACAAGTGCCGTTGTACCAAGCTTTCCTGGTACATTTCCCTGCCAACTGATTCTCGTAAGCTTCCAGACCTCAAAGATCAACTACCTAATCGGCAAATTGATCCCCAGAGTAGGGTAGGGCTTGTCCAAGGCGTTCCCAGTACATCCTGAGCCAGAACGCAGATCTCCTAACTTCTACGGCAGTGCTGTATCTATTTGCCTAGTGGAAGCTTGAGACTACACCTCTTCATGCACCCATTCATTCGATCTCTCTCTCGACATTGGATATTTCATTCAATAAAATGGACCAGGGCACTGTGTCAGATTCTAGAAATATGTGAGTCACATATGTAGGTTGAAATCTTCTAGCAGCCACAATTAAAAAGTAAAACAAGTGAAAATTTTAGTCGTATATTTAACCCAGTTTATACAAGTATTTCAACATGTAATCAACATTTAAAAATCGAGATCGTATGCATTCCTTTCTCATACCAAGTCTTCAAAATCCAGTGCGTATTTTACACTTAACTGCACATCTCAATAAGGCAACACCACATTTTCAGTACAGTGCTCAGTAGCCACATGTGGCTGCTGGCTTCTGCACTGAACAGCACAGCTCTGGGAAATCAAAGGCAAACAAGAGTCAAGGTCGCTGGTCCCATGGGGCATAATATTGGAAAAACACCAGAAAGTAAACTGACAAGGTAACTGCAAAATTTGATAAATGTTAGGAAACAAGTGGATGACATAGAAAATACCAGAGATCTATTTTAGATCGAATGGCCAAGGAAAGCCTCTGAACAAGTGACAAGCTGTGATCTAAAGGATATAAAGGGGTTAGCATGGAAAGAGTGAGAAGAGCCTTGAGAGGTATAAGTGCAGCTCAGGCAAATGCTCTAGGGAAGGAAAGAGATTGTCTTGAAGACAAAGACTAGTGAGCTGAAGGTGAGGAGGCTTGTTAGTAAACAATCTAGATTAAGTGCAAAAGGAGGTCATCAGATTTGTATTTTGGGGTCGCTCTTGCTGTTGAACATTTATCCTAGGCTGGCCTCTCTACTAAGTGCTAGGGAAATGAGGGGAATACACAATTAAATGGAGTAAAGCACAGAAGACTGACTATGGCCTTTGGGATCAGAGACCTGGGCTTCAAATCCCACCTCAGCTCCTTACTAACTGGAATCTTGGGCAAATTATTGAAATGCTGAGTCTCAATTCCCTCATCTGTAAAATGGAACTTTAATAATTAGTAATAAATAATAGTATGTAATTTTGTAATGTTGTGAATATTAGAAATAATATATGTAAAACAATTAGCACAGTGCTTAGATACAAAATAAATAGTAGCCACTGTCAGATAAGTAAGTGATCTGTTCATGCTTAGCATGAAGAGGTTACTCCTTAAATTACAGTAATTATTTCCATTCCTGCTTTCAAGCTCAAAGTCCTTTTCAGCTTGTAGAAGGCCACATATAACATCTTGCTCATAAACATCTATCAGTTTTCCCCCTTTTACCTCTGTTTTCTGTTAACACATTTCCCTGGGAACTTTTGAGATCCGATTTGAAACTTCAGGAATTATTTCCCACATTTACTCCATTCTATTTTAAGTATGCCACTATTCTTATTTCTGTCAGAATTTATAATGTCAACTGGAAAACTTAATATGTTTGTGCCTGTTAAAACATGCTTTGTTCTCAAATAATTATGTTTTGTCTCCTTCAAGTAGGTTATAAGACAGATACACATTCTCTTTATTTCCCTTCCTCCTCCCCATCCAAGTGTTTCATATAATACTCCATTCGTTTGTTTATTCAGTGAACAACTGGAGAGTACCACTACATTTAACAATAACTATTCATTTCTGGGTGCTTACAAGTCACATATGATCACTGATGACTGGTCTAATTTTAAATTCATGTCCCAAAATCTCAAATGAGTGTACAACACTGCCTGAGCTCCTACTACATGCTCCTGACAAGTTTGCACTCCCACCTTCCCAATGACTATCATACTTTCTCATCTCCCTGAAACTCCAGTATTCCTTCTCTCCCACCTCCAACTTATGGCCTGGGCTCATTCTTTATTGAGAAAACAGAAGCAAATGAGAACTGCCTCATCATCTCACCACCAAATCTGCCAATCTGCAAAATACTTTCTGCCTTTCCTCTTTCATTGAAGGAAACAAACCTGTTCCCATCTCTTCCTTTTGTGCTTTGGATTCCATCCCCTTTCACTTTCTCAATCTCATATCTGTGCCCATGATTAGCCCCTCTTTTTCCTACATCACATCCTCTGCTGGGTTATTTCCAGACACAACCAATATCCCCTATCTTGAGAAAACTCCCCCCCGAATCCAGATTCCTCTGTAGCTGTTACTGCCTTTCTGTGCTCTCCTTCCTGGCAAGACTTCTTGAATTATTTATTGTCTCTTACTCTACTTCCTCGTGCCCCATTTACTCCAATCCACTCTAATCACACTTCTCAACCCCACTTTCTCACTGATATAATTTTTGTTAGGTTACCAATGACTACCATGTTGACAGCACCAGTGGTCACCTCTCATCTTATTTGAATCTCTCAGTAGTACTCAACATATTAGCCACTCCCCTTCTTAAAAAACACAGCAACCCGTTCTGATCTTTCTCCAGCCTCTACAGTGATTCCCCATTTCCTTTGCTGGCTCTTCCTCCTCTGCTCCACTTCTTAATGGTGGCATGCTTCAGGAGACTTAGGTCCTTTATTCTCTGCTTACACTTTCTCCCTAAGAGGATCTATGCATGTTCGGCCAGGCAGTGGCTCACGCCTGTAATCCCAGCACTTTGGGAGGCCGAGGCGGGTGGATCACGAGGTCAGGAGATCGAGACCATCCTGGCTAACACGGTGAAACCCCGTCTCTACCAAAAATACAAAAAATTAGCCGGGCGTGGTGGCGGGCGCCTGTAGTCCCAGCTACTTGGGAGGCTAAGGCAGGAGAATGGTGTGAACCTGGGAGGCAGAGCTTGCAGTGAGCCGAGATCGCGCCACTGCACTCCAGCCTGGGTGACAGAGCGAGACTCCATCTCAAAAAAAAAAAAAGAGGATCTATGCATGTTCATAGCTTTAAGTATCATCTGTATTCGGCCGGGCACGCATGGGGGCTAATGCCTGTAATCCCAGCACTTTGAGAGGCCGAGGCAGGCAGATCACCTGAGGTTGGGAGTTCGAGACTAGCCTGAACATGGAGAAACCCCGTCTCTACTAAAAATACAAAATTAGCCAGTGTGGTGGTGCATGCCTGTAATCCCAGCTACTTGGGAGGCTGAGGCAGGAGAATCACTTGAACCCGGGAGGTGGAGGTTGCAGTGAGCCGAGATCGCGCCATTGCACTCCAGCCTGGGCAACAAGAGCAAAACTCCATCTCAAAAAAAAAACAAAAAAAAATCTGTATGCTGATTTGAGGGCCCCAGATTCATATCTCCCATCTGACATCTTCACTGAGTTCCAACCATCTATTTTATGTTTCTACTTGGAAACCTAATGAGCACATCAAACTTAACATGGCCAAACCAGAATTCTTGATTCTCCCACACACCTGTTATTTTCCTATTCTTCTCCATCTCAGTAATTGACATAACTGTCCACCTAGTTCAAACCAAAAACCTAACAGTCAACCTTGATTCCTCTCTTTTCCTCATCTCTCCACATTCAACCCATCAGCAGGTCATGTCAGCTTTCCCTGTATAATGCATCCTGTATGAGTGTACTTTCCTCCATCTCTTGTTACCCTGGCCAAAGCCACTGTCATCCTTTGCTAGGACTATTACAATAGGCTCCTGTCTGGTCTCTCCATTTCCACTCTTGCCACCCCCCACCAACTGTCACATTCTTCACTCAGCACCAAAATTTATCATTGATTGATTGATTGACTGACTGAGACAGGGTCTTGCTATGTTGCCCAAGTTGGTCTGGAACTCCTGGCTCAAGTGATCCTCCCGCTTCAGCCTCCTGAGGAGCTGGGATTACAGGTGAACACCAGGCCAGCTCAAAATAATCTTTTAATATCTCAGCCACAGAGATGGTAGCATCTACTCAAGCTGAATATCTATACCTAAAGAGAGAGAGAGAGAGAGATCCCAGAAACCTCAACTCTAGGGACCCACCCAAGAGAAATGCATAAATATATTCACCAAAAGACATGAACAAGAATGTTCATAGCAACACTATTCACAATAGACCAAACTGGAAACTACCCAGATGCCTCTTAACAGCAAGAGAGATATCTATATTTTAATATAGTCACACAATGGAATACTACAAAGTATTGAGAATGTATGAACTAAAACTACACAAGGTGGGTGAATCTCATGATGAGCGAAAGGAAACAAAAGTATGTCATGTATGATTCCATTTACATGAAATTCAACAAACAGTCAAAACTCAATCTAGGGTGTTAGAATTGACAATATTGTTTGCCCTTAGGGTGGGCATCAATTAGAAGGAGGCATGGGAGAGGGAGTTGGGTACTGGTTACATTGACGTGTTCGTTTTGTAAAAATTCATTGAAAATACCTGTATATGATTTGTGTCTTTTCCCCTGTGTATTCTATCCCCCAGTAAATAGTTTCTTTTTAAGTCAGCCAGTCATGTCTCTTCCCTACTTATCACCCTCAGTGGTTTCCAGGTAACACAGGCCTTCCTGAATCCCCCAGTTGAAGCAGCTCATCCCACCCTGCCCCCACTTACTCTCTATCACATCACCCTCTTACCTACTGTATTAGCTTTCTAGGGCTGCTGTAGCAAAGTACCACAAAGTGGGTGGCTTAGAACCAGAGAAATATATTGTCTCAGAGTTCTGGATGCTAGAAATCCAAAATTAAGGTGTCAACAGGACCATGTTCCTTCTTAGGGAGCTAGAGAAGTATCTATTCCAGACCTCTTTCCTGGCTTTTGGTAGCCTCAGGTCTTCCTTGGCTTACAGGTCACCCTTTGTCTCTTTACATCATCTTCCCTCAGACACAGTACTTGTCTGTCTCTGTGTCCAGATTGCCCCTATTTATAAGGACACAGTCACATTGGTCT
Source organism: Hylobates moloch (assembly GCF_009828535.3). Taxonomy (NCBI): domain Eukaryota; kingdom Metazoa; phylum Chordata; class Mammalia; order Primates; family Hylobatidae; genus Hylobates; species Hylobates moloch. The sequence continues at coordinate 26,505,961 of NW_026652285.1, read as the reverse complement.
AGGGCTAACATCAGTGACCTCATCTGCAATGATCCTATTTCCAAAAAAGGTCACATTCCCATGTGTTAGTCCCAGATGTTAGGACTTCAACATCTTTTGGGGGACATCATTCAACCCATAATATCTGCCATTATCTGAAATTATCTTATTAACTTGGTTACATGTTTATTGTCAAATTTTCTCCTCTAGAATATAAACTATTAGAGCAGTTCACCAGTATATCCTCTCAGACCTAGAATAGGGACTGGCACATAGTAGATCCTCAGTAAACATCTGTTGAATCGATGACTGAGGATATGTTGTGTATTATTCACAATCCCTCAAGCACTACATACACTGACTACATACACTTCCCAAGTGGGAGGATACACAGAGCATTCACTATGTAACAGTCATTCCCCTCCATTCCACATGTATCAGCTCATTTATCACATTACCCTTTATGATATTTACTATTGTATACTATCATTCTCATTTTGTAAATAAGAAGACAAAGCACAGAACAGTTGAATAAATTGCACAAGGTCACATGGTTAGTGGATGGTAAAGAACCAGGTGGTCTCAACTTCCAAATCTCAGTTGTAACACTATACCCCCACCTCTCTAGAAGCCCGTTACTTCTCTATGCGTTTCTGAGATGTTAGGGACAGCCAAGCAGGAAGAAACGCAGGACTACGAAGCAGCCACACCAGGACTAGGTGAGAATTGTTTGGGGATGATTCCAGTCACCTCCCCTAAAGGGGCTTTCATGCTGAAAGAGCCAAGAGGAAGAAGGATTGTAAACACTATCCCTAGTCACAAAACCAGGAGAAAAAGCAATCTAGTTCCACATATCACATCCAATACCAACTATAAGAAAACCACATACATTTAAAAGAAAAGAAAGACACCTCTGGAAGTGGGAATAACTTTCTAAGCAATATAAGTCATCAAGAAAAATAAGCAGATTTGACTTGAAAATTTAAAACTTCCTGAACATCTGGAAAATATGTTAATTAAAGCATTCATGAAAAATTACTAAAAATACTGAGAAAAATACTAAGAATCTAATACCTAAATAATCAAAGAATGCAAACATAATTCAGAAAAAAGTAACTACTGCTTGAGCCCGGGAGGAGGAGGTTCCAGTGAGCTGATATTGCACCACTGCACTCCAGCCTGGGTGACAGAGTGAGACCGTGTGTCTTTTAAAAAAAAAAAAAAAAAAAAAGGCCAGGCATGGTGGCTCACGCCTGTAATCGCAGCACTTTGGGAGGCCAAGGCGGGCAGATCACGAGGTCAGGAGATCGAGACCATCCTGGCTAACATGGTGAAACCGTCTCCACTAAAAATACAAAAAATTAGCCGGGCGTAGTGGTGGGCGCCTGTAGTTCCACCTACTCAGGAGGCTGAGGCAGGAGAATGGCATGAACCCAGGAGGCAGAGGTTGCAGTGAGCCGAGATCGTGCCACTGCACTCCAGCCTGGGCAACAGAATAAGACTCTGTCTCAAAAAAAAAACAACAAAGTAACTACCATAGGCAAATACATAGCAAAAAGTTCAGCCTTACCAGCAATCAATGATGCTAATTAAAATAACAAGGAAGTGCCATTTTTTTGCTTTTGTTCCCCAAATATATGATACCCAATACTGGCCAAGGCAATATGAAAACAGGCTTCCTCATACATTACTGCAGGCAGAATATAGTTATGTGCAAGCACTTTGGAAAATGATGCCCAGTGTTAAGGAAGAGACATTAAATAGCTGACACACTCTTAATTCTGTAATCTCAGTTATGAGTCTCTATCATAAGTAAGTAGTCAGCTCTTCATTGCGGGATTATTGTAATCACCCAAAGGGGAAATAGTAGAATTTCCAGCAGTAAAAAAATACACTAAGGCAGTACATTTAGTGTAGTGTAATGTAGCCATGATAACTACAATAACTGTGTAGCAACATAGAAAAATGTTAAATTTATAAAGCAGAAGCCGGGCAACAACGTGAGACCCCATCTCTTTTTTTTTTTTTTGAGATGGAGTCTCGCTCTGTCACCGAGGCTGGAGTGCAGTGTGAGACCCCATCTCTACAAAAAAAATTTTTTTTTTGAGACTGAGTCTCGCTCTGTCGCCCAGGCTGGAGTGCAGTGGCGTGATCTCGACTCACTGCAAGCTCCGCCTCCCGGGTTCACGCCATTCTCCTGCCTCAGCCTCACGAGTAGCTGGGACTACAGGCGCCCACCACCACGCCCGGCTAATTTTTTTGTATTTTTAGTAGAGACAGAGTTTCACCGTGTTAGCCAGGATGGTCTCGATCTCCTGACCTTGTGATCCACCCGCCTCCCTCGGCCTCCCAAAGTGCTGGGATTACAGGCTTGAGCCACCGCGCCCGGCCTCTACAAAAAATTTAAAAATTAGCTGGGCATGGTAGTGATCAACTGTGGTCCCTGCTACGCTGGAGGTTGAAGCAAGAGGATTGCTCGAGCCAAGAAGTCAAATCTGCAGTGAGCCATGTTTGTTCGTTCCGCTTCACTCCAGCCTGGGTAACAGAGTAAGACACTGTCTCAAAATGAAAATAAAATAGACAATACTACATACAATTTTGGGTTAAGCAGTGGTTTCTTTTACACCAAAAGCATAAACATTGGACTTTATTGAAATGAAAAACTTTTGGCCAGGCACATTGGCTCACACCTGTAATCTCAGCACTTTGGGAGGCCACAGTGGGGGATTGCAAGGGAAGACGGGAAATGTTCTAAAACTACATTATGGTGATAGTTGTGCAACTCTGTAAATTTACTAAAAATCATTGAACTGGCCGGGCGCAGTGGCTCACAACTGTAATCCCAGCACTTTGGGAGGCCGAGGTGGGCAGATCACGAGGTCAGGAGTTCGAGACCATCCTGGCTAACACGGTGAAACCCCATCTCTACCTAAAATACAAAAAAATTAGCTGAGTGTGGTGGCGGGCGCCTGTAGTCCCAGCTACTTGGGAGGCTGAGGCAGGAGAATGGCGTGAACCCAGGAGGCGGAGCTTGCAGTGAGCTGAGATTGCACCACTGCACTCCAGCCTGGGTGACAGAGCGAGATTCTGTCTCAAAAAAAAAAAAAAAAAAAAATCATTGAACTGTACATTTAAAAAGTGTGAGTCTTATGGTATGTAAATTATACCCCATAAAGTTGTGTTTAAAAATGAAGTAAGTCCCTCTGCTCAAGACCCAGTCATCTCATCTCATTCAAAGTGAAAGCCAGAACTTTACAATCTCTATGAGAGCCTAGGTGCTAGCTCAACACTCTTACCTCCCTCACCCCATTTTCTGTATCTCTTTTCCTTGCCCATCTTCTAGCCACACCAGTCTCTGCTAATCCCCAAACAGGCACCCTCTGTGCTCTTGCTGTTCCCTTGGCCTAGAATGCTCTTCCTTAAGATGTAGGTAAGAATTCTTTCCTCACCTTCTTCAAGCCTTTATTTGAATAACACTTTCTTTTTTTGTTGGCTTTATTTTTGGTTTTTTGTGTGTGGGTTTTTTTGAGATGGAGTCTCCTTCTGTCGCCCAGGCTGGAGTGCAGCGGCATGATCTCGACTCACTGCAACCTCCGCCTCCGGGGGTCAAGCGATTTTCCTACCTCAGCCTCCTGAGTAGCTGGGATTACAGGCACATACCACCATGCCCCGCTAATTGTTGTATTTTTTAGTAGAGACGGGAGTTCACCATGTTGGCCAGGCTGGTCTCGAACTCCTGACCTTGTGATCCGCCCGCCTCGGCCTCCCAAAGTGCTGGAATTACAGGCGTGAGCCACCATGCCCGGCCTTTTGTTGTTGTTGTTGTTGTTTTGAGATGGAGTCTTGCCCTGTCGCCCAGGCTGGAGTGCAGTGGCCCGATCTCGGCTCACTGCAACCTCCACCTCCCAGGTTCAAGTGATTCTCCTGCCTCAGCCTCCCGAGTAGCTGGGATTAAGCTGGGATTATAGGTGTGCCCCACCACGCCCGGCTAATTTTTGTATTTTTAGTAGAGACGGGGTTTCACTGTGTTGGCCAGGCTGGTCTCGAACTCCTGACCTCACGTGATCCGCCCTCCTCGGCCTCCCAAAGTGCTGAGATTACGGGCGTGAGCCACCGCGCCCGCAGCCCCCTGAATTTAGAGAATAGCAGTGCCTCCCAGTTCTCTGCGGATTTGGCTCCTACACTTCCCGTTGTAACCTTGGTCATCCGCTGAAGCCCGCTGCTTTTCCCAGCCCGGCCTCTGGGGGCCGCTGCCGGGCCTATGAGCCTGTGGACCAGGAGCTCCTGCTGCCATAGCCGCGTCACGTCCGGTCGCGGGCGGAAGTTTTCCGCCGGCGTACCGGGAAGTCGCTGAAGACAGAGCGATGGCAGTTCTGGAGGCCTCGCTCTGGGGCCGACCCGAGGCCACAGTGCCCCCGCGGTAGACCGGACTTGGGTGACGGGCTCCGGGGTCCCGAGGTGAAGAGCATCGGGGGCTGAGGTGGGACCTTAGAAGGGAGTCTGGGAACTCTCACGGCTCTTATTGGAGTCCCTTCCCTGACCCTGGGCTCTAAACTGCCTTTGCTCAGGCTGCCCCGGAAGCAGGTCCGCCCCGTATCATACCATTCCTAGAGGGAACGGCGCAGGCTGGGACTTCCCTCCCTTTACCATCGTCACCAAAGCATGTGGTAACCCCGGGCCGGAGGTTCAAGGGCGTCGCTTCTCCCTAATGTTGCCTCTTTTCCACCGCCTCAGGGATGGAAGGGTCTAAGACGTCCAACAACAGCACCATGCAGGTGAGCTTCGTGTGCCAGCGCTGCAGCCAGCCCCTGAAACTGGACACGAGTTTCAAGATCCTGGACCGTGTCACCATCCAGGAACTCACAGGTCAGCAAGACCCTTGGAAAGAGGGTGGTCAAGAATGTGGAAGGTGGGCAGCTTTGGTGATATAATTCTTATGGTGGCTGTGTAGTCTGCCACAAACTCGTCGTGTGAACCTAGGAAAGTCACTTCATCTGGTTCCCTGTTTTCTCCTCGGAAACATAAAGCATTCTGACATTGTGGGCTTCTGAGAGCTTTCCGACCGGGCGCGGTGGCTCACGCCTGTAATCCCAGCATTTTGGGAGACCGAGGCGGGCAGATCACCTGAGGTCAGGAGTTCGAGACCAGCCTGGCCAACATGACGAAACCCCGTCGCTACTAAAAATACAAAAATTAGCTGGGCGTGATGGCACATGCCTGTAGTCCCAGCTACTCGGGAGGTTGAGGCAGGAGAATCGCTTGAACCCTGGAGGTGGAGTTTGCAGTGAGCTGAGATTGCACCACTGCACTCCAGCCTGGGCAACAGAGCAAGGCTCCGTCTCAAAGAGAGAGCTTTCTTTTTTTTTTTTTTTTTTTTGAGACAGAGTCTTGCTCTGTTGGCCAGGCTGAAGTGCAGTGGCGCGATCTCAGCTCACTGCAACCTACGCCTCCTGGGCTCAAGCAATTCTCCTGCCTCAGCCTCCTGAGTAGCTGGGATTACAGGCGTGTGACATCACACCTGGCTAATTTTTGTATTTTTGGTGGAGATGAGGTTTCACCATGTTGGCCAGGCTGGTCTCGAACTCCTGACCTCAGGTAATCCGCCCGCCTCGGCCTCCCAAAGTGCTGGGATTACAGGTGTGAGCCACCATGCCTGGCCGAGAGAGCTTTCAGTAGCAAAAGAAAGATCCTTATTTTCTGCTCCTGCTGTTTCAGAGAAAAGGAATATGTATATATAATAATAAATGGTATTTTTTGAGGACTTACTATATAGTAATACCAAGTGCATTACACGTATTACTTCATTTAGTCCCTGTAACAACCCGTACGGGGTATACCACCATTACATCATTTTTCAGATGAAGAACTGAGGCACAGAGAGGTTAAGTGACTTACCTAAGGTCCAACAGCTGGTAAATGGAGTAGAGTCTTAAAGTCTAAAGAATTTGCTGGACGTGATGGCTCACACCTGTAATCTCAGTGCTTTGGGAGGCTGAGGTGGGAGGATCGCTTGAGCTCAGGAGTTCAAGACCAACCTGAGCAACCTAGCAGAGATCTTGTCTCTACTAAAAAAAAAAAAATTGCTAGGTGTGGTAGGTGGTGGAGGCTGAGGCAGGAGGATCACTTGAGCCCAGGAGGTCAAAGCTGCAGGAAGCTACATCATGCCACTACATCATGCCACTGCACTGCAGCTTGGGCAACAGTGCAAGACCCTGTCTCAAAAAATAAATAAATTAATTAAAAAGGCCAGGAGTGGTGGTTCACACCTGTGATCCCAGCACTACGGGAGGCTGAGGCAGGTGGATCACTTGAGCAGGAGTTTGAGACCAGCCTGGGCAACACAGTAAGACCCTGTCTCTATAATTAAAAAAATAAAAAACCCCAAAACCCCGCAAAGTCAGAAGAACTCAGATTAAGTCAGACAGTAAAAGAGAAGACTGAATAGACAGCTTAGGTAATCTTATGGACCTGGAGTCAGCCTGCTTGGGTTTAAATCCTGGCTGTCGTTTACTAGCTGAAGAACTTTTTGTAAGTTACTTCATTTCTCCAAGCCTTGGTTTCTGATTTTTTCTGTAAAACATTAAACTGCCTCATAAAGAATTTATAAAGTTCAAATAGACAAACCACAGAAACACTTAGGAATTTGCTGGGCAAATAGTATTCAATAAGTGTTAGCTGCTATTATTACCTGGTTTCTCTTTCTTGAGGGGAAGTTAGCTCTGTTTGTTTGTTTGTTTGTTTTTGTTTGTTTGAGACGGAGTCTCACTCTATTGCCAGGCTGGAGTGCAGTGGCGCGATCTCGGCTCACTGCAACCACTGCCTCCTGGGTTCAAGCAATTGTCCTGCGTCAGCCTCCTGAGTAGCTGGGACTACAGGCACGCACCACCATGCCCAGCTAATTTTTGTATTTTTAGTAGAGACGGTTTCACTATGTTGGCCAGGATGGTCTCGATCTCTTGACCTTGTGATCTGCCCGCCTCAGCCTCCCAAAGTGCTGGGATTATAGGCGTGAGCCACCGCGCCTCTTGAACTCTTTTAAAAACAATTTTTGACTTTTTATTATGGAAAATTTGAGACATATATAGTCAAGAGAATAGTATTGCCTGCCTTGTATTCATCACCCAGCTTCAACAATCAGCCATATTCTCACATTCTTATGTTGTCTACACCTCCATTCACCTCCCATCCCCTGCTCAATTACTGTTTTTCACACCTTTTTAGAAAGGTAAATTGTCGTGCCTTGAAATGTATGAATCTTAGCCGTACATTTTTGACAAATGGATACACTTATGTAATCTGGACCATTGCAATTTAGCAATGTTTCATCTTCCTAGAAAGTTTCCTTATGTTCCCTCCTTGCTATTCTGGGGGAAACAGGATGTTTGCTTTTGTGATGGAAAATTTCAGAGTATATCGTGAACCCCTGTGTACCTATCACCTAGTTTCAACAATTATCAAAACATATCTAATCAAGCTTTGTCTACAGCCCCATCCATTCCTTCCCACTCTGAATTGTTTTGAAGCAAATCCCAGACATAAATACTATAAATATTTCTGTATTTTTGACAGATAAGGATTCTTAAAAATAAATGATGCCGGCTGGGCGTGGTGACTCAGCCTGTAATCCCAGCACTTTGGGTAGCTGAGATGGGTGGATCAAGAGGTCAGGAGATCAAGACCTGGCCAACATGGTGAAACCCCGTCTCTACTAAAATACAAAAAAATTAGCTGGGCATGGTGGTGCGCGCCTGTAGTCCCAGCTACTTGGGAGACTGAGGCAGGGGAATCACTCGAACCCGGGAGGCAGAGATTGCAGTGAGCCGAGATCGTGCCACTGCACTCCAGCCTGGCGACAGAGTGAGACTCCATCTCAAAATAATAATAATAATAATGATACCATTATGCCTTAAAAAATTGAACATTTCCTTAATCTGATTTAATGGGGGTGAGGAGGACCACAGATTCTTTTTGGTGTAAATGGTACTTTAAGAAAAATTGGAGGTGAGGGTGGTGATGAGAATATTTCACATTCTTTTCCCATACTTTCAGATGCCCTCCTGCTTTAATAAGACTGTTTCTGATCCAATATTTTCCTTGCCCTTAGCTCCATTACTTACCACAGCCCAGGCGAAACCAGGAGAGACCCAGGAGGAAGAGACTAACTCAGGAGAGGTAATAGAAGTGCCCTCTCCCCTATCCTCCTCATGTAGTAAACATTCCAAATGAGAGATATGATAGGAAAACACAGGAATGCAGGCTTGGTTTCTGCAGGCTACTTGGCACTTCTAGAGCTCCCAGACTTTTGGGGTCTCTGGGTAATGAGACTTTCTACATGATCAGGCTGCTATGCACCATTGGAGGTACAGATCTGCACCTGAGGTCACAGGGTTACTGAATGAGCCATTTTAAAATGTTGGAAAGGGCTCTTTATTTGAAGCAGAATTATAAGTTATTGTAGGTTGGAGATGGTATGACCTGTGTGTCCAGGTCGTTCCAGAGCATTAATTTGCATCTGTTGTTCTAGCTAGTTGTTAATATCTGCTCCTCTCCATTCTCAAAAGCATCCTGGTTAGGACAATGAATTGTATGATTGCCCTGGACAGAAAGAATTGTCAGTGTTAGAGAACATGTCATTTTAAGCTGTGATAATATCAGTGATCCTGTGGAGCAACATCCTGTGAGATACTATTGAATACACACCTGAGATTTCTTCTCAAGTAGCAAGGGAGCTGGAGTATTTATTTACCTGCAGCTGCCAGTCACTGGGGGAGTGCTGTTGTCAGGTTTAGTGGAAGTCATTAATTCTGGCCAGCGCCCCTTGCAGGCAGTGAAGAGTCCAGGAACCAGAGAAGCCTTAAGCAAGGAGGCAAAGGGGTCTGGCATTTGAAGTCAATAGGTGTCGTGAGATTTTGGTCACATATGAGTAATCTCAAAATACTGAAAACATATAAATTATCTACTTTGTACTGTGGCAGACTTCATTGCAGTCTGATGTGGCTTTCTCCTTGTACTATGATTTAGGGCATTCTGTCCCCTGCCCCTGACTGCTAAGTGTTGAGAAATGCAAATTTAACCATACATAGAGTGTAACATAGTTAGGAAATGCTGTTCCCCACACAAAAAAATCAAGTGGGACTTAAGGTTTGTCTGTATCATGGGTCCTTTCTTCGTCCATATATACAAGGATTGCTTCGATAATACCCATTTTTTAAGTCTCTGTGGTTTATCAAGTCTTGTGGTTATCAGGACCAAAGCCATATAGTTCTGAGGCTGTTTGGGAAATGAACTCTACCTCTAAGCTGTCAGAATTGTAATGCCCTCTTATTTCTTTCCCAGGAGCCATTTATTGAAACTCCTCGCCAGGATGGTGTCTCTCGCAGATTCATCCCCCCAGCCAGGTGCCTACTACTTCTCAGCCCCCATTCCTTGCCAAAGGCTAGTAGAATTTTAATTAAATCCAGGAATTGAGACTTGGAGCCAGGTGATAGAGATGCATCATCACCTAGCCTTTTGGCCCTTTCAGAAAAGATGTATTCCCTTATACCTGGCCCGTCACCTTCCAGTATGGATTTTTTCCTGTAGCCATTCAGAAAGTGGGAAAGGATAGTAGCTTTAATGATGAAATATTGAAAAAAATTGAGGGAGTGATTGACTAATCACCAAGAGATGGGCTCTTGAGAAGTTTCAAAATAGCAAATGTTGTTAGATGTTCAGGTCCTTAGTTCTCATTGCTGCAGGTAAAGAGCTTGCTGGCAAGGGGTATAATATTTTTTAAAATGGCCTTTTCTGGTTCTCCCTTCTTTTCCGTTGTAGACATATCAATTTTTTATGCTCCCTCTCCCTCCTTAGTCCATCAAGGCCAACCTTCGTGCTGAGTGTCCCTGTGGAAGACCAGCATGGCCTTCCTTTGGGAGAGAGGTACCCTTGGGAGGTCAGTCGGGCTAGGAGTGGGTATGTTCCCTGAGGCCCCTCAGCTGGTGCTTGAGAGTCTCTGCCACTGGCATTGTAGTAGGTGGAGGAAGCCTCTCTGTTCCCTCATGTGGCCCGTGGGCGGGGGGCTGTCTGCAGGATGATGTCCACAGAAAGTGCCAACAGCTTCACTCTGATTGGGGAGGCATCCGATGGCGGCACCATGGAGAACCTCAGCCGAAGACTGAAGGCAAGTCGGCCCCATTCTGGTGGCAAGAAGTAGGCCTGGCTGGGAGAGTGGGTAATTGAGCAGGAAGCATGGGGGAGGCCCTACCCTGACTCTCCCACACTTCCAGGTCACTGGGGACCTTTTTGACATCATGTCGGGCCAGACAGATGTGGATCACCCACTCTGTGAGGAATGCACAGATACTCTTTTAGACCAGCTGGACACTCAGCTCAACGTCACTGAAAATGAGTGTCAGAACTACAAGTGAGTGTCTCCAGAGCCAGGGCTCAGCGCTGTTACTACTCTGGGACTGCTTGGCCCTTACCCAAGAGCCGTACTCCACTCAGGCAAATGGAGCTCTAGTAAGTATAGTCTGCCTGTGTCTTTGGCAGACGCTGTTTGGAGATCTTAGAGCAAATGAATGAGGATGACAGTGAACAGTTACAGATGGAGCTAAAGGAGCTGGCACTAGAGGAGGAGAGGCTGATCCAGGAGCTGGAAGACGTGGAAAAGAACCGCAAGATAGTGGCAGAAAATCTCGAGAAGGTCCAGGCTGAGGCTGAGAGACTGGATCAGGAGGAAGCTCAGTGAGTGCTCACCCTGTTCTGTCTTCTCACACTCAAGGCTCCAGGAGAGGAAATGGCTTCCAGCTGAATGTGTCTGAATAGTTTGTAAACTAGTCAGCTGTCAGTCAGCAGCATGCCTGCCCTAGATCCTGCATATTGCTTCCATGCCCTTTTTCTAGAGGTTTGTTGGGAGAGTTACCTATGAAGAGTCAGCATGATTAAGTGAAAAAAGTATGTTGGTTAAATAGTGCAGAAACCAGAGCTCCAGTCTTGGCTCTGTCCTTTAGGGAATGGGCTTATTTGGATGAATCAGCCACTTTCTAGCCACCCTTAGCTGAAAAGATGAGCTAATTAGCCTACATTTGTTCCCTCCAAGCTTAAAAATTTCACAGGGGCCAGGTATGGTCGTTCATATCTGTAATTCCAGCACTTTGGGAGGCCAAGGCAGAAGGATCACTTAAAGCCAGGATTTAAGACCATCTGGGGCAACATAGTGAGACCCCATGTCTACAAAAATGAAAATTAAAAAAAAATTAGGCTGCTGTGGTAGACCTGTAGTCCTAGCAACTACTCAGGAGGCTGAAGTGGAGGATAACTTGAGCCCAGGAGTTTGAGGTTACAGTGTGCTGTGATCACACCACTGCATTCCAGCTTGGGCAACAGAGTTGAGACCCTGTCTCAAAAAATAAAAACATTATAGATGTCCTTGACCTGAGAGAACCCTCTCTCTAGTGGAGACACAGTGTCCATACTAACTAAAGTTGTGGAAGTGAAGGACAGAGAAAAGTCCATTTTTTTCACACAGTAGTATAACAAGTTTCACTGGAAGTGGGGTATAGTAACTATTTAAAGGACAGTAAGTGTATAGAAGTGAAACTTTAGAAGGCCAATTATGGCCAGTTCACGGAAGAAGCCACTGTTTTTTTAGAAACAGAGTCTTACTCTGTCGTCCAGGCTGGAGTGCAGTGGTGCAGTCGTGACTCACTGTAGCCTTGACTTCCTACACCCAAGCAATCCTACCACCTCAGCCTCCCAAGTAGCTGGAACTACAGGTGCGCAACACCATACCTGGCTAATTTTTGTATTTTTTTTTATAGAGATGGGGTTTCCCCATGTTGCCCAGGCTGGTCTTGAACTCTTGAGCTCAAGTGATCCACCTGCCTCAGCCTCCCAAAGTGCTGGGATTACAGGCATAAGCCACCATGGCCAGCTGGAAAAAGCCACTCTTTTTTTTTTTTTTTTTTTTTGAGACAGAGTCTCACTCTGTTGCCTAGGCTGGAGTGCAGTGGCACGATCTCAGCTGTCTGCAACCTCCACCTCCCAGGTTCAAGCGATTCTCCTACCTCAGCCTCCCAAGTAGCTGGGACTACAGGCATGCGCCACCATGCCTGGCTAATTTTTGTTTTTTTAGTAGAGACAAAGTTTCACCATGTTGGCCAGGCTGGCCTCTAACTCCTGACCTCAGGTGATCTGCCCACCTCGGCCTCCCGAAGTGCTGGGATTACAGGTGTGAGCCACTGCACCTGGCCCAGAAGAAGCCACTCTTTTTTTTTTTTTGAGATGGCGTCTCGGCTCTGTTGCCCATTCTGGAGTACAGTGGTGTGATAGCTCACTGCAACCTCTCCCTCCTGGGTTGAAGCAATTCTACCTCAGCCTCCCAAGTAGCTGGGACTACAGGTGTGCGCCACCATGCCTGGCTAATTTTTGTATTTTTAGTAGAGACAGGGTTTCACCACATTGGCCAGACTGCTCTCGAACTCCTGACCTCAAATTATCCACCCATCTCGGCCTCCCAGAGTGCTGGGCCACCATGCCGGGCCCCAAGAAGCCACTCCTAACCCATTCACCTCACTTCTGAAAAAGATCAGAAATAAGAGGTTTTTTGCCCTGGTTTGGGAGAATTCTTTTTTCCTCCACCTTTTTGCATATAGGCAGCTGGAATTTAAGACATTTCTGTTCCTTCCAGGCAAAACAGCTAGGACATACGTGTTCCTCAGAATGGGATCTATGCCAAATATAAAAGATGGCGAGAGCTAGATGTAATGATGATCACTGAAGAATTGTTCATAGTGTGGTGAGAGAGAAACTTTAGCCCCCAAACTAACAGCCTTCAATGGCCCCCCTTGGCTGCTCACAGGTATCAGAGAGAATACAGTGAATTTAAACGACAACAGCTGGAGCTGGATGATGAGCTGAAGAGTGTCGAAAACCAGATGCGTTATGCCCAGATGCAGCTGGATAAGCTGAAGAAAACCAACGTCTTTAATGCAACCTTCCACATCTGGTAATGAGAGCTGGGGGATGAGGAGCACTGCACATATCTAGACCTTAGCTGTTGACCACTAAGCCTGGGTGCCCACTTCCCACAAAAGAGGGACTGTAGGTTATCTTCACCCAGCCAGGTTTCTTTCATTCATAGTGATGGGATAGACACAATAGGGATTGGAATTCTAGAGCTTGGTGACATCCACCCTTCTAAAGAAAGGAAAAGGCCTGAGCCCTTCAGCCACTTAAAAACCTGGTAAGCTGACTGGTGCTGATTTCTTATCCTCAGGGTGTTTGATGTTTCATTAATTTAATAACTGTTGAGCGTCTACTCTGGAAAAGGCACTATGCTGAGTGCTAGGAGGGCAACAGCAAAACAGTATGCAGTCAACCTTCTAGTTGCATATAATCTAGTGGAAGGGATGGATAAATAACAAGCAGTTGTAATGCAGTGTGATGATGGTAAACCCAGGGTGCTGTGGGAACACATAAAGGCACTTGATCTAGTTTGGGGAGGCCATATGGAGAGTTTCCCCATAGGGGACTTATGTTTAAACTGAGAGGTAAAGTAGAAGTCTGCAGAGAGGGGGTTGTTCCTAGCAGAGAGAACATGATGTGCAAAGAAATGGGAAAGAGGGAGTGGTGAATTCAGAGAACAGAAAGGAGCTTATTGTGACTGAAGATTGAGTGTAAAGGGGAGAGTGACCGGATATGAAACTGGAGAGTTACCAGTTCCTGAAGGATCTCGTAGGCCTCATTAAGAGGTTTGGACTTGATCCAAAAGGCAGAGGAGACACTGAAGCATTTTAGCTAGGGAAGTGACGTAATTACAATTGTATTCGTGAACGATGGCTTTTCCTGCACCATGGGGAATGACTTGGGGTAAAGAGGTGGAATCGTTGGAAAGGATACTCATCAGTAGGAATCTAAAGGAAAAGAATAGTAGCATTGAATTTGGAGAAAAGTGGAAAGATCTAAGAGATTTAGCAGGTAGAATCAGGAGAGGTTGGCAGTTTTGCACGGAAGGAGCTGAGGGAGCATTCAAGGATACCACCCAGGTTTCTGCTTTGGCATCTGAGCAGCAGGGAAAAAGATGATGACTCAAGTTTTGGACATGTATTTAAAGTGCCAAGTACAGCTTACATATATGGACTTGAAGATAGATTTAAGCTAGGTTTGGGGTGAGAGTGGGAAATGTCAAAAGTTTTAAGTGATCCCTGTATTTCCCCCCACCTTTCTACCTTCCTCTGTAGGCACAGTGGACAGTTTGGCACAATCAATAACTTCAGGCTGGGTCGCCTGCCCAGTGTTCCTGTGGAATGGAATGAGATTAATGCTGCTTGGGGCCAGACTGTATTGCTGCTCCATGCTCTGGCCAATAAGATGGGTCTGAAATTTCAGAGGTAGGAAGTGTAGCCCTTTCTTGGGGAGTGATGTGTCTTTGATATAATTTGTATCTCCAACCTGGTACTGCTGTCCACCATGTCAGGAGCCCTTGCTGCCCACAGACTGGGAGTTTTCTGTGGCTGAAGACCTGTCAGCATCTGATTTTCCCCTCATCACAGGGCTGTCTCTACTACTGATCACACAGTCACTGAGTTGCATGACTATAGCATAGTTCCCAGCCTACAGTCCCCAGAGCCTTAGTGTTCCTCAGGATATTTTCAGTTTTTGTTTCTTAAATTTAAACCAAAACATAAACATTTGTTCATGGAAGGCCCCCAGGCAATTATATAATAAATGTAGTTTGTTCATTAAACAAAATCTTTTAAACATGGACCCAGTGGGGAGGTGAGAGAGGGAATTGAGCATAATAAAAGAAGCCCTTGGCTAGAATGAAGAGTGAAATCATTGGGTTATAACTTCCCAATAATCACTTTAGGAGGAGTCCTGTATCCATCTCTGTTTGTGTCTCTATTTTAGATACCGACTTGTTCCTTACGGAAACCATTCATATCTGGAGTCTCTGACAGACAAATCTAAGGTACTCTGTGAAGCTCCATTTTCACTGGAATACAGAGTTCTTATATCTCTTAAGAAAATGGACGATTTGCTTTGATATTGGCATTCAATTTATTTTTTAGACCTAGATTTTAAGAGCCAGTATATTGTTCAATATCTTGTCTAGTTCAGGTTTAGTTTTGGGGGTCTTGTAGACGAAAATTAGGTTTTGACAGTGTGTTGAGAAGGGATATGGGCAGGTCAGAGGAGGGTGTGTGCACTAGGCTAGGAAAAGAATCACCGTGAGATAGATGTTTACAGGTTGAGTATCACCAGAAGTGTTTTAGATTTGGGATTTTTTTTCAGATTTTGGGATATTGGCATATAGATACTAAGATATCTTGGGAATGGGACCCAAGTCTAAACACAAAATTCATTTATGTTTCTTCTTTTGAGACAGAGTCTTGCTCTGTTGCCCAGACTGGAGTGCAGTGGCATGATCTTGGCTCACTGCAACCTCCGCCTCCCAGGTTCAAGTGAGTCTCCTGCCTCAGCCTCTGGAATAGCTGGGATTACAGGCGCCCACCACCACACCCAGCTAATTTTTGTATTTTTAGTAGAGATGGGGTTTCACCATGTTGGACCAGGCTGGTCTCGAACTCCTGACCTCAGGTGATCCACCCGCCTCGGCCTCCCGAAGTTCTAGGATTACAGGCGTGAGCCACCGTGCCTGGCCTGTATGTTTTATATATACCTGATACATGTAGTCTGAGGTAATTTCATACAATATTATAAATAATTTTGTGCATGAAACAAAGCTTGTATACATTGAATCATCAGAAAGCAAAGGGCCGGGCGCGGTGGCCCACACCTGTAATCCCAGTACTTTGGGAGGCCGAGGCGGGTGGATCACGAGGTCAGGAGATCGAGACCATCCTGGCTAACACAGTGAAACCCCGTCTCTACTAAAAATACAAAAAAAAATCAGCTGAGCATGGTGGCGGGTGCCTGTGGTCCCAGCTACTTGGAAGGCAGTGGCAGGAGAATGGCGTGAACCTGGGAGGCAGAGCTTGCAGTAAGCCGAGATCGCGCCACTGCACTCCAGCCTGGACGACAGAGCAAGCCTCTGTCTCAAAAAAAAAAAAAAAAAATGAAAGCAAAGGTATCAGGTATGGAATTTTCCCTTGTGGAATCATATCAATGGTCAAAAAGTTTCAGGTTTTGTAGCATTTTTAATTTTTTTAATTTATTTATTTATTTTTATTTATTTATTTATTTTGAAACGGAGTCTCACTCTGTCACCCAGGCTGGAGTGCAGCCTCCCGGGTTCACGCCGTTCTCCTGCCTCAGCCTCCTCTCCTCCCGAGTAGGTGGGATTACAGGCGCCTACCACAATGCCTGGCTAATTTTTGTATTTTTGATAATGACAGGGTTTCACTATGTTAGCCATGATGGTCTCGATCTCCTGACCTCATGATCCACCTGCCTCGGTCTCCCAAAGTGCTGGGATTACAGGCGTGAGCCACCGTGCCTGGCCTATTTTTATTTATTTTTCTTTTCTTTGCTTTTTGTGGGTTTTTTTTTTGTTTTTTTGAAATGGAGTTTCACTCTTGTTGCCCAGACTGAAGTGCAGTGGCATGATCTCGGCTCACTGCAACCTCCGCCTCCCGGGTTCAAGCAATTCCCCTGCCTCAGCCTCCTGAGTATCTGGGATTACAGGCATGCACCTCCACACCCAGCTAATTAGGTATTTTTAGTAGAGACGGGGTTTCTCCATGTTGGTCAGGCTAGTCTCAAACTCCCAACCTCAGGTGATCTGCCCACCTTGGCCTCCCAAAGTGCTGGGATTACAAGCGTGATCCACCACGCCTGGTCTATTTATTTATTTTTCTTTTCCCATCTACTCTTCCTGAAAAGGTTTTGTAGCATTTTGGATTTTTGGATTAAGGATGCTCAACCTATGGTACATTTTCATTGATAGTGAAACAGTTCTAAGTGCATTGTTATTTGCCCAAGGTTATTGTAGTTCAAATCTATGGAAGATAGAGTCCAGCTACAATACAAGTTTCCAGTGGGATACAGACAGAACATGACTTGAGAGATTGATAGGATTGGGAACAATCTCTGGAAGCCTGTCTTGGTGCCAGATCCATAGCCAGTTTTCTCTTCTTGGGCAGGAGCTGCCGTTATACTGTTCTGGGGGGTTGCGGTTTTTCTGGGACAACAAGTTTGACCATGCAATGGTGGCTTTCCTGGACTGTGTGCAGCAGTTCAAAGAAGAGGTTGAGAAAGGCGAGACACGTTTTTGTCTTCCCTACAGGTCAGTATAGCGCAATGCTGAGTGAACTTGTATAGGACCAAATTGAACAGAATTGAAGCAGCAGTAATAATGGAGGCAAAACAGTATAAATGGTGGGAAAGCAAAAAAAATGGCACAGAATCACATGACATTGATGGGCAGAGACTGACCCAATACTGCAAGCAGGACAGAATGTGACCACCTAGTCCTTGGAGTAGAAGAATGTTGCCTTAGATGGTTTAGGGGGTTTTCTTGGCATAGAGATCAAGCCTCCTCTCCAGTTTCAAGAAGGTTTTTCCCTGAAGCCCTTGGAAATACACAGGAATGCTTCTTTTGATTTCTTTAGGATCCCATTGATGGATGGAAACTCTAGTTTTTACCTAGAGTAAGGCCGCTTCTATCACCCCAAAACAAAGCATTTCTTTTCTTCTGCCTCCTTTCTCCCCCGCCAAGTTCAGGGATGCCTAGGAAAACAGCAAGAAGTACTGTAACCCTCACTCACCCCTACTCCAGGCTTCTCTTCTCTTTGGGTGTGTGTCCTGTCCCTGTACTCTGCAATGACAATGAGGCTCTTGTGACAGTCTTCTTGATTTTTGGCTTTCAAGCAAATCCAAAATACACTATAATTCCTCACCAAGTGTTCTTTAATAGATAAAATGACGTGAATGGTCCCATGATCAAGTCCCTGCCCTGAACTGACTTAACTCAGATCTCAGTTACTAATGAGTTCTGCTGTGTCCATCTGCAGGATGGATGTGGAGAAAGGCAAGATTGAAGACACAGGAGGCAGCGGCGGCTCCTATTCCATCAAAACCCAGTTTAACTCTGAGGAGCAGTGGACAAAAGCTCTGAAGTTCATGCTGACGAATCTTAAATGGGGTCTTGCTTGGGTATCCTCACAATTTTATAACAAATGACTTTTTTCCTTAGGGGGAGGTTTGCCTTAAAGGCTTTTAATTTTGTTTTGTTTGCAAACTTGTTTTAAATTAAATTCGGGTAATATTAAACAGTACATGTTTACAATACCAAAAAAGAAAAAATCCACAAAAGCCACTTTATTTTAAAATATCATGTGACAGATACTTTCCAGAGCTACAACATGCCGTGTATAGCTGCCAGCCCTTGTCACAGTTTTGACTCTTAACCCCATGGACTCCTTTCCCTTTCTTCTCTGAAAAAAACTAATTTAAATTTGCTTTTTTTTTTTTTTAACTGAGTTGAATTGAGATTGATGTGTTTTCACTGGATTTTAATCTCTCTCAACTTCCTGCACTTAACAATATGAAATAGAAACTTTTGTCTTTACTGAGGCAAGGATATGTTTGAGATGCACAGTTGGATAATGTGGGAAAATGACATCTAAGCTTTACCTGGTCACCATGCGATGTGATCAGATGCTTGAAATTTAACACTTCTCACTTGGTTCTTATACTGAATGCCGACTCTGCTCTGTGTTAGAGATATGAAATGGTGTTTGATACTGTTTGAGACATTATGGAGAGATTTAATTATTTGTAATAAAAGATTTGCTGCAGTCTGAAAACTGCCCAGGGGCGCACTGTTGGGTTTTTCTTTAAAATAGAGTACTTTGTATTCTGGGAGAATCAAGTTCTAATGAATGCAGGTATGTGGAAATTCTGTTGAAACATGTTTAGAGTTAGTTTTAGTTTTAAAAAAAGACTCTAGTAAAAATAGATAGCTGTTGAGGAAGCCCTGTTTGTATAGATCTGAATAATGGAACAGAGATGTTAAACTAATTTTAAGGGCAAATAAAGGCTACCTCCTTGATGCTTAGTCAAGGTCACCCAGATAGTCTGGGTGAGCCCCTGATTAATACTGATCGCAATGCCTGATGTTCCTCTTAATGAAATTAAGCTAAAAGTATAAATATCTTGTTAAACAAAAATGAAACAATCTGTCTCCATCTAGCTTTTTAACATTTTCAGGCTGATATGACAAAAAGGGCATGCTCGTCCACCTTAACTCTCTCTGATAAAGAAAAAATAAGCATGAAATTGGCAAACAAAATACAGTTCAAAAGAGACTTGGAACTTTTGTACCCTTAGTATGAAAGTAAACAGAGGGAGGCATGAGTGCAGTGACGGAAGGCTGTTTATATTTGGTGGATTCAGCCTCCCTCATGTGCTAGAGGAAGCAACAGTCTTCAGAGCTCTGGCTGCCAGGTGGGGAGGAATAGACTGCTGTCTCCCCGGAGTGTTGGCTCCCACGCTGTGAGTCAGGATTGCATAAGAGAACTCAGCAATGCTTGCCAAGGCAATACCAGTGATGCTCTGCAAATGCCCCACGACCTTCAGAAATAGAGACAGATTTCTTATTACTAAAAAATCTCAACACGTTTTAGTGCACAAACACATTTCCTGGGATGTTCTCTCAAAGCAATTGTAAATTCATTTTTCTGAAATCCAGATTCCAGTGTTTGCCAATGGCCAAATTATATTAGGATGCCTTTGCCCTGATGATGTTAGCATGGAAACTTTCTGCTAGACATTTCCCTCTGCTGGAGATAAGTTTTGTGAAATATAAGAATGATATTTGGGCCTTGACATTTTCATTATTTGAGAAGATGTAATTGTTGGACTTTGTTTTGTTTTGAAACAGGGTCTCACTCTGTTGCCCACGCTGCCAGGCTGCAATGCAGTGGTATGATTTTTGGCTCTGCACCAAAATCACTGCAGCCTCCACCTCCTGGGCTTAAGTGATCCTCCCACTTCAGCCTCTGGAGTAGCTGGGACTACAGGCACAAGCCACTATGTCCAGCTACTTTTGTTTATTTTTTGTAGAAATGAGGTCTCACTGTGTTGCCCAGGCTTGTCTCCAACTCCTGGGCTCAAACAATCCTCCTGCCTTGGCCTTCCAAAATGCTGGAGTTACAGGCGTGAGCAACCCTGCCTGGCCTTTTTTGTTGTTGTTGTTTTGTTTTGTTTGTTTGAGACAGGGTTTCACTCTGTCACCCAGGCTAGAGTACAGTGGCGCAATCATGGCTCACTGCAGCCTCCAACTCCTGGGCTCAGGTGATCCTCCCATCTCAGCCAAGTAGTCCACATAGTTGTGGGACTGCAGACATGCACCACCACGCCCGGCTAATTTTTTTTTTTTTTTTTTGTGAGACAGGGTCTCACTCTGTCTCCCAGGTTGGAGTGCAGTGGTGAAATCTTGGCTCACTGCAACCTCTACCTCCCAGGCTCAAGCGATCCTTCTACCTTGGCCTCCTGGGTAGCTGGGACCACAGGCATGTGCCACCACACCCAGCTAATTTTTTTTAATTTTTGGTAGAGACAGGGTTTTGCCATGTTGCCCAGGCTGGTCTCCAACTCCTGAGCTCAGGCGATCCACCCACCTCAGCTTCCTAAAGTGCTGGGATTACAGGTGTGAGCCACTGCGCCCAGCCATGACTAATTTTTAATTTTTGTAGAGACAAGGTCTTGCTATGTTGACCAGGCTGGTCTTGAACTCCTGGGCTCAAACAGTCCTCCTGCCTTGGCCTCCCAAAATCCTGGGATTACAGGCATGAGCCACCATGCCCAGCCTGGACTTTAACATAATAGCAGGTTATCGTTATAAAGGGAAATGAACAAGCCTAACTTGGGCCTCCATTTCCAGTTTTATAAAAGGAAAACAAGGAAACATTTCAGCCCTATCCTAGATTTTTCCCTCTCAAATCTTGCACACTCATCCTAATCCTGGGTCTTGGCACTTCTGTAGGTTGTCCTCTGTTTTCCTTTAACTGATGGGTGAAATGTTTTCTGTTAAATGAATTCTCACCATGCTGGTCCTGCTCAGTGGTGCATACCTGGCTCCAACACTCATGGTTTTGGATGAAAGCACTTGCTGCAATGATTCCTACTGCCAACAGCATGAAGTCTTCCTTCACTGAAATAAACTTTTCCCTGAGTGATTAAAACCACATTAATTTTAAAGCTGGAATGGAACTTAATCTTCCAAATCATAGGGTCATGGAACTTCAACTATGAATTATTTGTGTCGATCATCTTGGATTTTTTAGACATGGAAGGAAATGGTCAAGTAATAGCTCAGTGACCTGCTCTCCCATTCTCCCCCAACTTAACTGGGATTAACATGAGCCTTATGTCTTGAATGGTTTATAGGCCTTTTTTAGTTCTATCTGTCTCCCTAACAGTTGTAACTGTGAGGCTTTTAACCAGTCTGACTTTACAGTAATCAAACACTTTTGTCCAAGTTGCAACCCTGTGACTGTTTTTTTTTTTCTTTTTTCTTTTTTCTTTTTTCTTTTTCTGAGACGGAGTCTCGCTCTGTCGCCCAGGCTGGAGTGCAGTGGCGCCATTTCGGCTCACTGCAAGCTCTGCCTCCTGGGTTCACACCATTCTCCTGCCTCAGCCTCTCAAGTAGCTGGGACTACAGGCACCCGCCACCACGCCCGGCTAATTTTTTGTATTTTTAGTGGAAACTGGTTTCACCCTGTTAGCCAGGATGGTCTCGATCTCCTGACCTCATGATCCTCCCACCTCAGCCTCCCAAAGTGCTGGGATTACAGGCATGAGCCACCGTGCCGGCGACTGTTTTTTTTTCTAAATGACTGACCAAAGCAGTCCAGTAACCTTGAGTTTTATGCAGCTATAAAGGAAAAACTAGGAAAGAAAATATATTAATTAGTTAAAGTAATTTAAATTTAAAAGTAAAAGCCTTTAGGGTTTCCCTGACCAGGCTCAGTCACGTGCATCCAAACAACATATTGGAACTAATAAGAACCAGGTAGCCTGAGTAGGTTATCCGGGACTGGATGCCACGCTAGGCTAATTCCATTCCCCAAGTTCTTATGGTCTGTCTCCCCTTCCCTGTTCCTGGAAGGAGCCTACCCTATAGGAGTTGTCTTACCCTTGCAGCTGACTGGGAGTGGAGTTCTCAATTGAAGCCCTCAACAGGCTCTCATATACGGGTTCATGCAGAAGATAGACCAGGTCAAGCAGTGTCAGGCAGGTTGCATGCAGCCTCATGGCTGGAACCAAACAGCCATTGTATCCTAGATGGAGTATGGGAATGATAGGGAGAATTTATGATCATGTCTTCTCTGATCATAACCACAGTTGTGACAAAGCTGTTGAGGTGCTAATGTGCTTCCTGGTTGCTATGTTCTACTATAAGAAACCTGTTTAGCTGGAGATCAGTTTTAAAGGACAAAGGTAGAGGTAGAGAAACCTCCATCTGTAGTATACATACAATTAGCATGTAGTTGTCCCTCTGTTATCTTATGCCTCTATAAAGTCACCTCTTTGATCCTGCAGTAAGAGTGCCTAGTGAGTCCAAACAGAAACCAGTTGCGAAGACCTCTGAGCTTCTTTCCCTGACAAGTGCCAGAGGGAACACCTGTTTCAGTCATCCAGAGACACCATCAAGCTTCCTACTGTTCCTCATTGGCAGGTTCTGCCCACCGCTCCCAAACTCCTGTGCACATTTTTTTTGTTTGTTTTGAGAAGGTGTCCGCTCTCTTGCTCAGGCTGGAGTGCAGTGGCACGATCTTGGCTCACTGCAACCTACACCTTCCAGGTTCAAGCAATTCTTGTGCCTCAGCCTCCCAAGTAGCTGGGATTACAGGCACCCACCACCAGACCCAGCTAATTTTTGTATTTTTAGTAGAGATGGGGTCTCACTATGTTGGCCAGGCTGGCTTGAACTCCTGGCCTCAAGTGATCCACCTACCTCAGCCTCCCAAACTGCTGGGATTACAGGCATGAGCCATGCCCCCCCCATGCACATTTTGTATTGCCTTCTATGGAAGTCTCCAACCCATATTCCCTAACACAATAAGATACCTAAAACCTCTAAGAGCGTCTCTACATATGCCAGGGGAGTAGGCAGATTAATTTGGAAGTTCAAGGACTTCAAAACATCAAGCTCTGATTCCAGCAGTTCTTCTTTAGTGTGTAGATAGCCTAGAGCCTGGAGGAAATTCAAGACTGTAATGTTGCTGATTATCTGAGCAAAGAAAAGAGAGGGAAAGAAGAATGTTAGGATAAAGGTCATACATCTTGACAGAGTGCACAAAGCCCTTCATAATCCAGCCTATTCCTTCATCTTCAGTCTTGTCTCTTGGTAATTCCCCCTCATACTCTGCTTGTCATTCCAAATTACTTGCGGTTCCCAAACCCACCATGCTGACCCTCTCCAAGCCACTACACAGGCTGTTTTCTATACCTAGATCTCCCTTCCTTTCCTCCCTAATTCCTCTGCCTCTTCTCTTAGGATCAGGATCCTCCCATCTCCCACCCACCCCATTTCAAGAAGTCATTTTCTCTAAATACACTTCCTTGACTCTCCAAGGCTGATGAGGTACATTTATAGCCCTCTGTATTTACATTAATCAGAGCTTTTTTTTCCACACTATTTGTATGTGTCTTTTCCCATTACATAATAGGTTCCTTGTGAGCACAGACAATATTTTTACTGTTGTAGCCATGGCACCTGGTGCAGCATCTAGCCATAGAATAAACTCAGTAAGTATTTGTTGAATGAATGAATATTTTACTGTGTAGGCATTGGGTAGTGATGTGGAAATATTTTTTTCCCTTATAAATGTAATAGTTTGCTTCTACTGCTGATAAGTATGCTGGCAATTCAGGCACCTTATGTAAACTGCCCTTGAGTCCAAGGGGAGGAAAGGTGACCAGTATAAATGATGGCATCTGTCCCAATTATACTTTGGGAACAGAACTTCAGGCTATTTAATGACTGCCTCTGTGTGAGTGAGAGGGGGAGAAAGAGAGAGAGTGTGTGTGTGTATGTGTGTGTAGAAGGTATGCTTAGGAAGCATAATTACACTGTGGAATTTCCATGAGTTGTATCACCTAACCTAGGAGTAGGTTTCTTACAGCTACCTTGTTTTTTTTGTTGTTGGTTTTTTTGAGACAGAGTCGCTCTGTAGCCCAGGCTGGAGTACAATGGCACGACCTCAGCTCACTGCAACCTCCACCTCCCAGGTTCAAGCAATTCTCCTGCCTCAGCCTCCTGAGGAGCTGGAATTACAGGTGTGCACCACCACACCTGGCTAATTTTTGTATTTTTAGTAGAGACAGGGTTTTACCATGTTGGCAAGGCTGGTCTTGAACTCCTGACCTCAGGTGATCCACCTGCCTCGGCCTCCCAAAGTGCTGGGATTACAGGTATGAGCCACCGCGCCCGGCCGTTGTACTTTGTAATTTATTTATTTTCTTCTTGTCACTGACTTGAAGCTTATCACAGCCCCCCTTTGTATAAAAGCTGGTTTCTTCCTAAAACTCAGGTGCCCATGAGCAACTCCAGCTCCTTACTTTGTTTTGGAAGGAAAGTTTGCTGGCCAACTGAACACATGACACAAGACGGAGAGTAAACTTGTTGACAAGCTGCTGTTTCAGAGCCCTCCAATTCTGAGACTCTCTCTTATTATCTCTTGGCTGGATTGTGGCTTGCCTGCAGATGTTCTCTGCCTGTTTTACCATAAACCTGTAAGGAAGGGAGGGAGAGTAAACAATCCTTACTCACACAAACTAAAGGGAGTTTAATTTGCTGGTTAAGAAATTTACATTTGAGGCTGAGCATGGTGGCTCGCACCTGTAATCCCAGCACTTTGGGAGGCCGAGGCAGGCAGATGACTTGAGCCCAGGAGTTCAAGACCACCCTGGGCAACATGGCAAAAACCCGTCTCTAACAAAAAAAAATAGCCAGGTGCCAAGTGTGGAGGCACATGCTTGTAGTCCTAGCTACTCAGGAAGCTGAGGTGGGAGGATCACTTGAGCTCAGGAGGTCAAGGCTGCAGTGAGCCGAGATCCCACCATTGCACTCCAGCCTGGGTGACAGAGCAAGACCCTGTCTCAAAACAACAATAACAACAAAGAAATTTATATTTGCAAGTTAGAGAGGGTGTAAAACCAGGTCTCAGGGTAAGGGGCAACTACTCATACTTTCTTAAAGATGTAGGTACATTAGCCACTCTGAGAGGCGCCGCTCAAAAGGCATTATGCCAGGGCTTTACCTTTCTAGGATTTCTACAGCCTGGTAGCTCACAGATTTCTCCAGACACCATTGTTCAGACAGGAGAAAAACAAACTCTGCCAAAACAGGAAAAAAGAGCCTAATTCACAAGATGCAACCAAAACCACTCTGTGAACTCTTGGCGTTGTGTAAAAGCCATGATGGGGCCAAGGGAAGAGGGTCAGGAGGTGAGAAAGATGAGACTAAAACAACCAAAGCTGAGCTTAGTTTCTTTTGCTGCCAATAGGCAGATCAGAGGCATGAAAAGGAGGCTGACTGAGTGCCAAAGACAAGGGCTTACCAAGCCGCCTCAGTGACCCTTGAGCCTTCCTGTGGGTTTCAGCTGATAAAAGTCTTGGCCAGTTACACACAAACATACCAGCTGGTCTAGGTGACCTCTACACCATGCTGGGAACCCCCAGCTTCAAGGAAGATTCTTGGATTGATAAAAACCCTAACCCCTATATTCTGTTTTCTGTGGAATGTTGGCAGGAACAGAAAGATCCCTCCTGGAGCTTCGATATTCTTTATGACACTGTTTGTTTAGTAACCACCCTCTGGAGAACTCCCATTGCTTTACAAACACAAGTCACCTTACAGCTGGACACCATCTCTCCACCACCAGTTTGCTGGGTAAATCTGTGGTGGCTGAGCCTCTCCCCAGGAGCAAGTGTGTTACTGTGAAGTGGCTTGTTTTGAAGAAACATCCCCTAAATCGAAGAACATAGCCCAATTTAGGGGGAGGGAGTCATTGGGAAGGCGGGAAGGGTGAGATACCTTGGCAAGATTTTAGCCTGCCTCTGTTTCTCTTTGAAAGAACAGCTCCAGATTGAATTATATTTATCTTGCAATATCATTAGAGGGTGGAAACAAGGGTAAATGTCAGTTCTCAACAAAGAAAGCTCCTACAGACTGAAGACCTTTTAGCATTGATCCGTAGAGAATTACACATTTAGTCAAATAATCATATGTCTTCAGAGAAAATTTAACTTTCTTAGAAAATGAAGTCAAGCTTACACAAGTAACAATCTACTCAACACACATTACACATAGATAGATGTACAAAACCTCATCATTACAGAGGCTACAGTTTGGCTAGCAATGTCCAATGCAGGACAGAATTAGTTTAAGCAATTCAGCAAAATACCCTAGAACACAGAATTGTGTCTCTTATTGGTCATTTTATTTGCTGGACTTTAGGCTTTATTTCTTAGTTTTGTTCTTTGTGTATGTGTGCAGTTGTTAAGTTTTGGTTTGGTTTTGCTCTGAATTATCTGGGCATTTGTTTCTGTTTTCCATTTTAATTTGCCAAAAAAACTGAGCTTGAATTAGGTGGAATGGATGAGGGTTACACCTTTCCCTTGCTATTGGCCCCACCTCCTGGATAACAAGCATACTCAGATCTGCTATTAACTAAAAGACCCTCCCCTTTAACCTCTTAGGGTAGGGCTCCACCTCTCTCTTTCCCATCACTGTTGAATTTTTTTTTTTAATAAATAAATAAATAATAAATAGACGGGATCTTCCTATGTTACCCAAGCTGGTCTCAAACTCCTGGCCTCAAGCAATCCTCCCGTCTCAGCCTCACTGTTGAATTACTTGAAAGCCTGGCTTACACACCCACTGCTTCCACTTCATCGTTCACTTCCTAATTTTCTATCTGTTGGCTTCTACCTTTCCTAACTTGCTGAAATGATTCTCAGAGGACAGTAAATGTGTCCAAATTGTTAAAATATCATGGCTTTTTGCAATCTTTAGTTCTGTTGATGTCCCTAAAGCATCTGAAACTTCTGACCATCATCCTTTTCAAAGTCTCCTCTTGGCTGCCAAAAGTCCCTTGGTTCTGTTCCTATCTCCTCCTTTTATTTCCTTCGCAAGTCTTCTTACTCCAATTCTCTGAACACAAAGTGTTTTCCCACGGAACTGTCCTTGACCTGCTTTTCTTTTCTCCTTCTAGGAGCTTATCCTCTGCCACAGTTTCAACAATATCATTGTGAAGATAACTTGAAAACCTTGATCTCCATTTCTGACCTCTCTTCTAACCTACTCTTTGAATAGTCTACAAGAACACTTCTTTTAGATGTTCTGCAAACACTTTAAACTCAGCAGATCCAAAACCAAAGCTATTATACACACACACACACACACACACACACACACACACACACATACACACACATATATATATTTTTTGAGACAAGGTCTCACTCTATTACCCAGGCTGGAATGCAATGGCGTGATCTTGGCTCACTGCAACCTCTGCCTCCCGGGTTCCAGCCATTCTCCTGCTTCAGCCTCCCAAGTAGTTGGGATTACAGGTGCCTGCCACCACGCCTGGATAATTTTTGTATTTTTAGTAGAGATGGGGTTTCACCGTGTTGACCAGGCTCCAAAGCCATTATTATCTTTCCCAAACAAAAGTCACTTTTCCTCCTGCTTTATTTGTGTAGTGTGTCTGTGTTTTTTTGTTGTGTTTTGTTTGGGGTTTTTTTTTGAGACAGAGTCTTGCTCTGTCGCCTAGGCTGGAGCACAGTGGCACAATCTTGGCTCACTGCAACCTCTGCCTCCCAGGTTCAAGCGATTCCCCTGCCTCAGCTTCCCGAGTAGCTGGGACTACAGGCACTTGCCACCATGCCCAGCTAATTTTTGTATTTTTAATAGAGACGGGGTTTCACTATGTTGGACAGGCTGGTCTCGAACTCCTGACCTCTTGATCCACCCCCCCCCCCGGCCTCTCAAAGTGTTGGGAATACAGGCGTGAGCCACTGTGCCCGGCTGTGTCTGTGTGTTTCTTTTAATGACCACTATACTTCCAGTCTTCTAGGCTCAACCGTTTAGCATAGTCACCTTTTCCTCCTTCACTTCCTAAATTTATCCACAGCAGAACCCTAGACTTTGCCTCTAGAATGTTTTTAATCCACCCTCCCTTGTTATTCCCTCTGCCCTATCACCTAGCCTACTGACATAATCCACCTGTCTGCCTACCTCCCATCTCCCTCTGGTTTAATCCATCCTTTACCTCCTTTACATCACTGCCAAAATAATGCTTACTAAGGCAGGGTTACCATCATATCCCTTATTTTAAAACCTTCACTCCCTTATTTAAAAACCTTCAATGTCTTCTTGGTTTCCTACTAAACCAAGGATAAACTCTTCCCCTTGGCATTCAAACTTCCACATGGAATGTCTCCAAACTACCTTTCCGGTATTAATTTCAACTATTCTTCCACATGCACTGGCCAACATGGACTACACTGTACCCACATGCACCCTAAGCACTCCATTTCCATAGCTTTACTCATGCTATGAGCTATGCTTTGAGTACATAGTAAAGCTATGCTATGAGTAAAGCTACTCATTCTACCTCTTTTTGGTAGAAACGCTGTCTCCTTCCTCCCCCTTCACCAACCCAATGTCCTCCTTCCTTCAAGGTCTGCCTGAAATGTCCCGATGTCTGGCCCATCCCCTGAATTCTTCCTATTACCCCATCGCTCCTCTCAACCCCCATAAACGCTTGTTTTATCTCTCTCTGACCTCTCTTATCTAACCATAGTACCTAGTCATTGCATATTTGTTCTAATATCTCCCCCAAATTGCACATGGTTTGAAGGCAAGACCTCTATCTCTATTTCATCTTTCTTTTTTCCCTTTTTTTTTTTTTTTTGTGAGACAGAGTCTCGCTCTGTCACCCAGGCTGGAGTGTAGTGGCACCATCTCAGCTCACTGCAAGCTCCACCTCCCGGGTTCACGCCATTCTCCTGCCTCAGCCTCCCGAGAAGCTGGGACTACAGGCGCCCACCACCACACCCGGCTCATTTTTTTGTATTTTTAGTAGAGACGGGGTTTCACCGTGGGATGGTCTCGATCTCCTGACCTCATAATCTGCCCGCCTCGGCCTCCCAAAGTGCTGGGATTACAGGCGTGAGCCACCGCACCCAGCCTTTTTTTTTTGAGACGAAGTTTCATTCTTGTCGCCTAGGCTGAAGTGCAGTGGCACGATTTCGGCTCACTGCAACTTCCGCCTCCTGGGTTCAAACAGTTCTCCTGTCTCAGCCTCCTGAGTAGCTGGGATTAGAGGTGCGTGCCACCAGGCCTGGCTAATTTTTGTATTTTTAGTAGAGACAGGATTTCACCATGTTGGTCAGGCTGGTCTCGAACTCCTGACCTCAGGTGATCCTCCCACCTCAGCCTCCCAAAGTGCTGGGATTACAGGTGTAAGCCACCATGCCTGGCCCTCTATTTCATCTTTCTAGCCAAGCGGTGCCACTCATAAGTACTCCATACATGTCGAAGAAATCAAGGGGAGAGCACTGTTGTGTCTCGTCCATCACTATATCCCCAGCACCCCACAGAGAGGTGTTAGCAAACATTCTCTGAATGAATAAAATCAACGGAATCTCAAGGTCGGTGCCTGAAAGACACAAGCCCCAGTCTCCCATGAACCCAGCTCCCCGGCCCTGCAGCCGCACCCACGATCAGGGGCTCCCTGAAGCTGCCCAGCCGCCCGGAAGCCTCCCGCACTGCTTGCTCATTCTGCAGGGCCAAGTGAAGCAGGGCGTCTTCGATCGTCTCTGTGGCGACAACTCCAAACTGAAAGTCAACGAGGGAGGCCGATCTTGGCCTCATGGGTCCGTCCATATTCACGAGCCTCTTGGTACACCTGGACAGGTTCACTGGATCCACATACCGCCCCCCTTAGCTCCTCTCCAGTCTTCTGCCACACCCTGGATTCCTCGTCCCCTTCCAATGAGTGTGCCGTCGCCTCAAGTCTGAGGAAAACCCAATTACCACCACAGCCTCAAACCCTCCACAGCTTTTTCCCGCCCCAACGGCCACGGACTCCTCAGCCAATCAGAAAGCACGTCCGCTTCTCACCTCCCGCGTCCATCCCCTGTGGCCGGGAACCGCGGTTCTGCCCGGCAAAGGGCACGCGGACTACAACTCCCAGAGTCCACTGCAGCGGCCAAGGACTACTGTTCCCAGCGAGCCCCGCGCGGCGGCACCGCGAAGGGAGGAGCGGCAACATGGCGTCTGCGGGAGCTGGTGACCCTCTGGATTCTAAGCGTGGAGAGGCCCCGTTCGCTCAGCGTATCGACCCGACTCGGGAGAAGCTGACACCCGAGCAACTGCATTCCATGCGGCAGGCGCAGCTTGCCCAGTGGCAGAAGGTCCTACCACGGCGGCGAACCCGGAACATCATGACCGGCCTAGGCATCGGGGCCCTGGTGTTAGCTATTTGTATCCGTCCGTGTTGTGGACTCAAGGGGACCGCATATAGGGGCAGGGGAACAGAGTGTGCAAGAGGGCTGAACCCCCTTTTAATTTGGGGGTAAAATGGGGTTAGTACTTTCTTTTGTTATTCCTAAGGTACTCTTTTAATTTGACGTATTAATAGTAACGGAATTGGGGTTCCGGGTTTAGAAACAGCAGCGGCGGGCAGCCGGAATCACTGATTTGGGAGAGTAGCAAGAGTGGTAGAGCAAATCTAGGAAACGGGAATGTGCATATTCCGTGTGGTTTCCTGAACCTACCTCCCCAGATGGTTACACCTTCTACTCGATTTCCCAGGAGCGTTTCCTAGATGAGCTAGAAGACGAGGCCAAAGCTGCCCGAGCCCGAGCTCTGGCAAGGGCGTCAGGATCCTAATCTGGATGGGTATTGATCATGTCCAACCTGCTGGAGCCCCTTCACATGGTGGATGATGCCCCATGACCCTGTGGAAATTGAATCCTGCTCACAACATTGTTGGCCTTCTTACTGACCTTGGACCATGACTGAGCCCAAGAAACCAGGGACTTACGCATTTGGCCACTGTCAAAAGAACAGAACTTTGCCCACCGCACACTTGCTGTGTACAATGACTGAGCCCTTTCTTGTAGTTTGTTTCCTTGTTTGAGAGGTGTGCATGCGACCGTGGCTTTTCCCAAAGTTTCTGACTTTGTGGTTTACCCCCTTCATCTTCTAGGGATGCAGCTGTTATGAGGTTAGGCATGGCAGCTCTGCAGTGTTTGAGCCTACAGTGGGATACATAGGGTCAAACTGAGAATAATAAACTGAGTCATTCTCCTGGAGTCAAGTGAGTATGGAGGCTGAGAGGCAGCATATGGCACTTCATGCTGCAAAGCTTCACAAGCAGTAGCTGCAGTGGTGGCATTGCCCCAGGGAGCTGTAAATGTTTAACTAGAATTACTTTTTCCATGAGATCTTTCCACCTGATTTAAGGGAGAGATCACTGGGCAGTTTGAGACTGAACCCACGTCTTAGGGGAAGGAAGGTCACTCTTCTGTCCTCTACCCACAAGAACATACTGTAACTCTACTGCTTTTCCCATCCCCAGAGAGAGGGAGAGAGAGAAGTGGATGAAGGGTGAAAGACAAGCAGTCTTCATTTTTTTAACTTTCCCTGGTACCTGCCTGTACAGGTCTAGGGTGGGGTCTGGAGGGGATCCTAACTTAGTCAAGTGGATCACTGACCTTGCAGTTTCCTCATTAACTGATGGCAGGAAGCCAGAGGGCTGGGCAGCTTCCACCCCTGCCTCCTATTGTGAAAAGAAAGTCCCTTTTAAATCCTTCCCTGCCTCATCCCACAAGGCTTTGCTCCCCCAATTCCTAAGGCATGGCATATGGATTCACGGCGTCCTTGTTTCCAGCATTTTTATTGGTTGCTGCTAATGTGGTGTGAGCATATCCCCTACACTCTCCCAGCTGGGAGTGGGCCCCTCTAGAAGCATCCAGGCTTGGGTGGGATTGCTTAGTGGTTGACTCTTGGCAGGGGAGGGGCTAGAGATGAAGATGGTAGGCAGCAGAACTAGCACCTCCACACAGCAAACAGTTCACATAATGTTTGGCTTTTCACTATAATGGAGCTGCACTCTCCATGTCCCCCTGGCCTTCTACCCCTTCAGTGTTGGGATCTTCCTTGCTCAGTTGTGTTGGTCAGAAAAGCATCAGATTCTGAGAACACAAGCTCCATGGTGGGCCCTGGTGTGGGGGAGATACATGGCTTCTGTTCTGAATTCACTGGAGGGAAAAGAAAAAGTGATGAAGAAACCTCCAAGGTGGGAGGAAGGCGAAGCTGCAGCCAGGTACTATTCCCTGGGCTCTCCCTCCCTTGGTCCCGCCCTCACCATCCTGCCAACATCCCCGGCGAATGTCACCCCCTTGCTTGCCCGCTGCTCCTGGGAGCCGGTGCTGCTGCCACTCAGGGAGTTCCTTCGCATGATGCCTGGGAGCAGGATGGGGGAGGGAGAGCACTAAGTGAGGAAAGGGGAGGTGGGGAGAGGGAGTCTATTCCCCTGGGGCAGACCCCCAGGGCCTGGAGAAAAACAGTCGACAGGAAGGGGTCTCAGGGAAAAGATGGAAGCTGGGTGACTGCAGTCTCACCAGGGCCTGGGGGCTCAGAGCGCTGTAGGCTGTTGCGGCGGGAGGTGGGGAAGCTGCCCTTGGAGAGGCGGCGCTGGCGGCTGGACAGCATAGCAGCTGGGGCCACAATACCCGGTGGGGGCTGCTTCCCCAGCCGGCTGTACAAATCTTCAATTTCTTTTTTCTGTAGTGTCTGTAGTGTTTCCACCTCTGACAAGTGCCTGAGGATGCACAGAGGGCATGAAAGGGCTAGCCACACACCTTGCTCTCCCAGGTTCACCTCTTGCTCCTCCATCCTCCCCAGACTCACTTCTGCCGAAGACTCTGCAGCTCAGCCCAGAACTCCTCATCTTCCCCACTGCTTTCTGACTCCTCGCTGCTCAAACACAGGCTGCTGTAGGAGTAGTTCATCCACACTGGGCTGGGATGGCTCAGGGGTGGGGGGCTGCCCCCAACTTGGGGTTCCTTCCCATCATCTCCTTCCTCCTCAACTCCAGCCCCCAGACCCTCAGCTGCACGGTCGCTCTCAGCCAGAGCTTCCCTGGTCTCTGGCCCGCCTCCAGCACTGTCCTCTGTATCTGAGCTCTCTGAAGTGAGCTGAGGGGTTGAAGGTTTCGGAGAACCAGAGAGGGTGGGGGATGTTTGCTGCAAGGGAAGAGGCTCAGCCGGTTCCTTGGATGAAGTCACTTGGAAACGCCCAACAAGCTGCGGCTTTCCCTCTGTAGGGCAACGAGGAAGAAGGCATGAGGAAAGGAGAGCAGTGACAGGACAGACAGTGAGTAGGGATAATGGCAGGGGAAGGTCAGTGGTCAGAGGCCTCACCTTCAGAGATGGGCGCCAGCCTGGCTTCCCCTGGGAGGGGCCGAGCAGGAGGTGGCAAGGCCTAGAAAGTGTGGAGCCATGAGAAGGGAAGAGTGCAGAGTGGAGTCTCCCTAATCATCCCTCTTGGTTTTCTACTCACCTCACTCTCCACCTCAGCTGTGTGGGGTGAAGCACTCTCCTGGCCACCAAGAGCAGGGGGAGGGGGAAGGGGCAGGCTAGGGAGGGGACTAGGAGGGGCTGGAGGAGACTGGGAAAGGAGCCCAGGTGAGGGGGACAGCAGGGACTGGGCCACAGTCATCACAGCCAGTGAGAAGGCACTAGCCAGAGAAAGGAGAGGGGCTGTTGTGGTGGAGGGGAGGGGAGAAGTGGAGGGGCATGGAGGAAAGAAAGGGGGACTAAGAGTGACCTGAGAACAAGTGGGAGAGAATGTAGGTGGAGAAGTCGTGGGGAGAGAACTCTGGGGAAACTGAGAGAGTGGGACTGGAAACTCGGGTGCGCTGGAGGAGAATGGAAGTGGAGAGCTGGTGGGGTGTGGAGAGGGATTTGAGGAGACCTGGGAAGAAATGGGGGAGAATGGGGAGGGGCTGGGATGACATGGGGGAGAAGTGATGGGGAAGATGGGAACTGGGGAAATGGCAGTTCCAGGGGAAAATGGGTTTCCAGGAGACAAAGGAGTTCCAGGAGAAGATGAGGAGGTGGAGAAGGCTGCCCAGCTCCTGTGCTCCAGGGAGGTGCTGCTCTGGAGCTCTGCTGGGAAGGAGGGTATGTTGAGACCACAGTCCCACATGCCGTATGCCCTTCCCAGGAGCAACCCCAAGGGTTGGGATGAGTAAGGACACAACTCAGTACATACCATTGGATGGGTCTGGGAGGGGGACAGGCAGGGCAGGTAATGGTGCTGGCTCCTCCTGAGGCAGGAAAAGGAGTCCACAGTCACAGTGGGGAAGAGCAGTCTGACATGGAAGGCATCAGACCAGGGTTCCTAAGCTAGGACCCATGAACCTCTAGGAGTCTGTACGTGAGTTTCAAGGGATTCAGAAGCATATGTGCTGAAATGTATAGAGGTAAAAGGGCATGATGTCTGCAACTTACTCTTTAGTGGTTCCGAAAAATATAATATGTATGCACACATACAGAGGGGAGAGAAAGAGACGATGATGCTAAGGTGGCAAAACACTAACAATTGGCAAATCTGGGCAAAGGGTATCCAGGGGTTCTTTATATAATTCTTGCAACTTGTCTCCACAAGTCTGAAATTATTTCAAAATAATGAGTTAAAAGTATGTATTGAACAAGTTTTCGAGAACAAGAGTTCACGGCTTTCATCATATTCTCAAATGGGGTAAGAGCCACTGTTTTAGGCCAGGCGCCGTGGCTCACGCCTGTAATCCCAGCACTTTGGGAGGCTGAGGAGGGTGGATCACGAGGTCAGGAGATCGAGTCCATCCTGGCTAACACGGTGAAACCCCGTCTCTACTAAAAATACAAAAATAATTACCCGGGTGTGGTGGTGGGCGCCTGTAGTCCCAGCTATTCGGGAGGCTGAGACAGGAAATGGCGTGAACCCGGGAGGCGGAGCTTGCAGTGAGCCGAGATCGTGCGACTGCACTCCAGCCTGGGCCACAGAGCAAGACTCTACCTCAAAAAAAAAAAAAAAAAAAAAAAAAAAAAGAGCCACTGTTTTAGGGTCCCAGAGATGAAGAGGAGTTAAATCCAAGGGGACCGCTGAGGGCAGAGAGTAATGAACCCTGGAGCAGAGCGTCCATTTCCCCTGGAAGTGTCCAGAGGGGTCTGACCTGGGGGCTTAGGGTATCTTCAGCAGCCTCCACGGGGCCAGTGTCTCTCTTCAACAGGGTCTCCACTCGCTGGATAATCTCCCGAATCCGTCTGAGAAATCCGTCTCGCTCCGAGGGCAGAATGAACTCGTTATACACCTGGCAAGGGTCAATAGGATGGGGAGGGAGAGCTTGCTATCTCACTCATCCCTCTCCCCCTGCTTCTGATCTGAAAACATCAGGCCGGGCGCGGTGGCTCACGCCTGTAATCTTAGCATTTTGGGAGGCTGAGGCGGGCGGATCACCTGAGGTCAGGAGTTCAAGACCAGTCGGGCCAACATGGTGATACCCCGTCTCTACTAAAATACAAAAAGTAGCCGGGCATGATGGCGGGCACCTGTAATCCCAGCTACTCGGGAGGCTGAGATGGGAGAATCACTTGAACCTGGGAAACGGTGGAGCCAAGATCACACCACTGCACTCCAGCCTGGACGACTGAGCAAGACTCTGTCTCAAAAAAATAAAAATAAAAAATTCACCCTTCACACTACTGCTTCTGCCAACCACCAACCTAAAACAAGTAAATACCTACTGTGTTCCAGGCACTGTGTGGTGTAAGGAGAAATACAGCCTAGAAGGAAAGGTGCTAACATTCATAGGATGTGTATATATACCAGCTGCTTTGCATATATTATCACATTTAACACCACCAGTAACTTTCTGGGGCCCATATTAATATTGCTGTGGTAGAATTAAGATAACCAATGCTCAAAGAGGTTAAGTTCCGTCTGCCTAAGGTCACAGGATTTAAACCCACATCTACCCAAAGCCAGAGCCTGAGTTATCTTCACTGCTGCCTCGCATGCTTTTGGACACAATTTCTGCCCCATAGGGTTTATAAAGTATAACACACAGACCCACATACACCCATCCCACACAGTTAAGTCAGAGTAAGGCAATAAATGGCAAATGTCACATTCAAATCCATGAATACTTATTGAGCACCTACTATGTGCTGGCATTGTGCTGGGTACTGTGGGAATACAGGGAAGCATGAAACAAGGTCCTAGGCTTAATGAAGCCCAAAACTTAGTGGAAGAGACACATAAATACATAATTAAACCTACTGCAAGGCAGCCCGTAATAGGTAAGGCACTTACAAGTGAGATATAGATAGAAATGCTGTTCCAGGGTTGGGGGGATGGGGGTGTGGAAAGGCAGAGTTGTTTAATGGGTACAGAGTTTCAGATTTGCAAGGTAAGAAAACCCCTGGAGATCTGTTTCACAGCAATGTGAATATACTTAATATTGCTGAACTGTACACCTAAAAATGGTTACGGTGGTAAATTTTATTTTTATGTTTTTTTAATCACAATTTTTAAAAATGCTATTCCAAAGACAGAATACCACCCTGGGGATAGGGGGAAGCTGGGGCAGTTTCACAGAGTAAGTCTTTGGAGATGAACATTGACAGATGAGAAAAGCAACCTCTGTTGAGGACCTACCATGTGTGGACACTTCTGCATTACACTGTGTCATATCAGAACATCTTTGCAAAACAAATACTATCATCTGCATTTCACTTATATGTAACTGAAGTTTACAGAGTTAAGAAATTTGCCCAAGTTCATTGGATTAGTAATAACAGAGCTGAAGTTTGAACTTAGGTATTACATGAAAGCGACCCCTTCCTCTATTCCAGGCTGTTCATCAGGAAGAGAACAGCAGTCTAGGCAGAGAGAACAGTGTAGTAGCTTTGAAGCATGAAAGGCATGGTACATTATTATTATTATTATTATTATTATTATTATTATTTTGAGACTGAGCCTTGCTCTATCAGCCAGGCTGGAGTGCAGTGGCACAATCTCAGCTCACTGCAACCTCACCTCCTGGGTTCAAGAGATTCTCCTGCATCAGCCTCTCGAGTAGCTGGGACTGCCTCACACCACGCCCAGCTAATTTTTATATTTTTAGTAGAGACAGGGCTTCATGTTGGCCAGGCTGGTCTCGAACTCCTGACCTCAAGTGATCCACCTGCCTCAGCCTCCCAAAAGTTCTGGGATTGCAAGCGTGAGCCACCATGCCTGGCCTATTCAATCTTTCTTTCTTTTTTTTTTTTTTGAGGCAGAGTTTCGCTCTTGTTGCCCAGGCTGGAGTGCAATGGTATGACCTTGGCTCACCGCAACCTCCACCTCCCGGGATCAAGTGATTCTCCTGCCTCAGCCTCCCGAGTAGCTGGGATTACAGGCATGCACCACCACGCCCGGCTAATTTTGTATTTTTTAGTAGAGACGGGGTTTCTCCATGTTGGTCAGGCTGGTCTTGAACTCCCGACCTCAGGTGATCCGCCCGCCTCGGCCTCCCAAAGTGCTGGGATTACAGGGGTAAGCCACCACGCCCGGCACAGCCTATTCTTAAAATAGTGAGGACTCAAGTGTAGCTGAATGTGCTGTGAATTTTAAAGGCTTTGGAATTTGGACCTTACTCTACAACCACAAGTAGCCACTAAATAATTTCGGGTGAAAATCAACAGATCAGATTCAAGTCGCAGGAGAATTCTGCTGCAGAGGAGTGGAGGGTGGACTGGGTAAGGACAGAAAAGAGGACAAAGGACTCTGGGTGCATGGGGTGGGGTCACTTTGGCTGTGCAGGATCAGAGGGGGTTTGAAAGCCCAATACAGAAGGCTCTAAGAGTGAGAGACCCTTAAGCAGGTGGAGGCAGAGGCAGGAAGGCACCCAGCCTCTTCAGAGGCCCATTTTGAAATCAGTATGGCTGGAGGGAAGACTCTGAAAGGGTCAAGTGGTTTGATGGAAGGTGATGAGCCTTGTGTGCCAGGTGATATTGTGTCTTTGTCCTGGACACAAGGTGAATGACATGATGGAGGAGATGCTTTAGAGAGGGCTCCTGATGCCTGGTGTTTCTCCCATTCCTTTCCCTCCTTCACCCCATGGGCTGGCATCCACCGCCCCCACTCCACTGAAACTGGTCTCCCACAAAGATCTCCTAATAAAAGCCAGTGTGGTCTTGCCTGAGAATTCACCCTATGCCACCTCCTTGAAACTCTCTCCTCACTCAGTTTTGACTAACATCCTCCTACCTCTCTGGCTTCATCTCTGTGTCCTTCGATGACCTACCCTCCCACTTCCCACTCCAGAACTGGTGGTATGCGCTGAGACACACTCTGCAACCCTCTGTCTCTGGCTTTGCTGGCTCATCTCCCTTCACTCTCAACTCTGTACTGACTACTCCTCCATCCACATCTCTCCAGCCCTGCTTGACCCATATCCCATGGCTATGGAGGGTCTTGTCTTGGCTGTCTCTTCTTCACTCAAGCTCATCATGACCTCTTTAAAAAAACCTTTCATTTCTAGTTTCCTCTCTCCTTTGGTGGCCTACTCTCCTCTCCTTTGGTGGCCTACAAGTTGTCCTTGACATCCCTTCTCCCTAACTCCCTATCATATCAACTCAGCAAATATTTATTGAGCATCTACTACGTACTATGTTCTGTACTACGTCAATAGGTTACTGGATTACAGAGTAACTTATTTTCCCGAAACAACCCTCAGATTCACCCTTTCTCCTCTTCCCTCCCATAAGCCACTCTCTCCTTTGTCCACAGATGGCTTCCTGGGTCTACCTCCCAGGTATTTTCCCTTACCCTAACCCCCTTCCACATCCCATGGCAAATGGTTTTCATAAAGCCTACTGTCACGTTACACTCTGCCTTTTTTTTTTTTTTTTTGAGACAAAGTTCACTCTGTCTTCCAGGCTGGAGTGCAGTTGCATGATCATAGCTCACTGCAGCCTTGACCTCCCAGGCTCAAGTGATCCTCCCAAGTAGTTGGGATGACAGGCATGTGCCGCCACACACGGCTAATTTTTTAAATTTTTTGTAGAGATAGGGTCTCATTATATTTCCCAGGGTGGTCTTGAACCCCTGGGCTCAAGCGATCCTCCTACTTCATCCACCTAAAGTGCTGGGATTACAGGTGTGAGCCACTGGACCCAGCCCGCTCTGCCTAACTCTTTATTTATTTATTTATTTATTTATTTATTTATTTATTTATTTATTTTTAGACAGAATCTCACTCTTGTCGCCCAGGCTGGAGTGCAATGGTGTGATCTCTGCTCACTGCAACCTCTGCCTCCTGGATTCAAGCAATTCTCCTGCCTCAGCCTCCCGAGTAACTGGGACTACAGGCATGCGCCACCACACCCGGCTAATTTTTGTATTTTTTAGTAGAGACGGGGTTTCACCATGTTGGCCAAGCTGGTCTTGAACTCCTGACCTCGGGTGATCTGCCTGCCTCGGCCTCCCAAAGTGCTGGGATTACAGGCGTGAGCCACCATGCCTGGCCTCTGCCTAACTCTTAACATTGTCTATTCTACAATCTGGGCCCACTCTACCTACCCGGCTTCACTCCCCACAACTCTCCTATAGGAATCTTTACTTCCAGTGATAGTGGTTTCCTCATGAAGCCCTCCCAGACCCATATTCCAAGTCACTCTCTACTTGGAATGCCTTTGCTTATGCTGTCCTTGCATAGGGACACCCTCCATGGCCTTTCCACCCTTCACGGCCTTTCTCACCCATTTGCCAAGATCCTGGGTAAGCCCATTGCCCCTGCTGCCCAGCCCATCCTTCACCTACAGCCACAGTATTGCACGTCTACCAGGCACTTATACGTAGCACTTGTGTGTACCCGGTCAATGTGAGTCTCAAATTGCTCCAGCTGAGAAGCCAAACCTCACTGGATAAACAGAAATCTCCCCCAAAACAAGGGCTGAGACATCTTCAGCGTTACTGTGCTAAGTGTCAACCAGAGATTTAAAAACACTTGCTGTCGGATCAGTGGGTTTCAGTCCCAGCGGACATCAGGAAGGAGACTCTTGTTCCAGATCCAAACACTCTGTCCTCATCTCTCTCCTCCTCACCATGGCAGCTGCAATCTCTTCTGGGCTGTCCCCATCCAGATCAAATCGGAAGGTCACCATCTTGCTGTTATGGGTCTGTAGCTGGCACTCAACCACTCTGTCATTCTGGTCTGAGACCTTCAGATTCAAAGTCAGCAGAGGGGAGGAAGTCAAGCCCTCTTCATCATGCTGTGTCTCCACCCTACCCCAGCCAAGTGACAGCAGCCACAATAGACTTGGAGATAAGTAGACCCCACCCCTAAAGTCTGGTATTAGAAAACAGACTGGCCGCCTCTTGAGTACTAGTCACACACTGCTTCTCCCCTTTTCTGGGTGACCTCCCCCGCCTCCCCCTGACACTTCCCTTCTGGCTCTGTAGGTTACTCTGTATCTCCTGTACTCCATCCTTACACTAGTGACCCGCAGCCGGGATCGGGGTCTGCGCCGGAGATTCCTCCCTGGGGGTCTCCTCATTTGTCCCATCCCTTCTCCCACATCACTAAGGCCTGAAGCTGCATCTGAGGCATAGCTGGTAAAGAGAAGGAGACAGAATGACTGTCAGAGCAGACACTGGGACCCCAGTGTCCCAGGTGTCTCACCCTGCCACCCCAACTTGTACCAGAACATACCTGTCCCCAGGGGAAAAGTCACTTCCAGGGCCAGAACGTGGAATGGATAGGGCAAAAGCCTGAAACAGGATAAGGGTTCATGAGGTCAGGGGAAGATAACTGTTGAGATCTAGGGAGATGGTATCAAGGATGCTAGGAGGATATTAGGGAGATGGAATTAGGGAAGAGGAGGACAAGAATGGTGGATTTCCAGGGACATGGGGCTGGATCATAAGATTGGGTTTCACAAGGAGGGAGATAGGTCATAGGCTTGGAATGGCTGGGAGCCCCCCCATGCAACCCCCTCTCACCGAGGGCAGGCAGAGATGGGACTCAGCCAGGCTGGATGGCACCCCCCCACGGGGCTGAAGGGCAGGGTCTGAGGCATCCAGGAAGCCAGAGGAGCTGAGGTAGCCATCAGTCTCGCAATCCGCTGGTTGGGGAGGGAGGGGATCAAAAAAAGGGGAAATAAAAGGGAATAGTGGCAGAGGAGGGGGCCTGCCTAAGCAAGGAGGGGCCTGGAGCTGTGGGAGAGTTCCTTCCTGGAGGGAGCTTCATGGCTAGAGGTGGAAGGCAGGGTAAGTGACTGCTGTGGGGGTGAACTTCTGGGTAGGGGGCAGAGGCCAAGGTGTTCTGGGACCTACGTCTCAAGATCAGGGGTGACTTACAAGTGGTAGACGAGTAGCTGGCGTGGCGGAAAAGGAAGGGCTGGTGCTGGTCTGCCTCTGGCTCCTCAGGCTCAGGAGGGAAGACACTGGAGGGACTGGGAGCCATGGGCACAGTTGCTGGTGGAGGTCCTGGCTCTGGTGGGAGTGCCTCCAATTCCCTTGCTTTACGCAGCTTCTCACGCTTTCGCTGGATGGCAGCAACCCGTTCACGTACTGCACGGGCCACTGGCTGGTAATCGGCTTCACAGACCAAGCCCAGAGCCACCTGGAGTTGGGGTGGGGGATGAGGAACACAGCTTGGGACCCCCCATCAAAGATCCATCAGGACACCTTCTTGGGAACTCCAGGATATGGGAGGAAGGAAACCAACACTTACTGATTACCCCACTATGTCTGTTAACTGGCAGCTCCTTGCATTATCACCACTAGATCCTCCAAACAACCTTGTGGGATAAATCTTACCATTCCATTTTAGAGATTAATGAAGTGGCTGGTTCATAGTTATACAGTAAGTCAGTGGTTTCCAATGGGAAGAAGAGATGTTTGGCAATATCTAGAGACATTTTTAGTTGCCAAAACTGAAGGGTAGGTGCTACTGAATCTAGTGAGTAGAAGCCAGGGGTTCTTCTCAACATCCTACAATGCACAGAACAGTCCTTAAAACAAACATGTCAACAGTGCCAAGGCCAAGGATCCCTTGTCAGCAATGGATCAAGATTTGATCTCAGGTCAGGTTGGGCCATGCTATGGAGACCTGCTCTAAATTTCTAACACATTCTCAGATTCTTGACCTACCGTAGGTGGTCTCCACCCTTGCAACTGTCATGTCTCTATTAAGAATCCCATACTCGGCCAGACACGGTGGCTCACACCTGTAATCCCAGCAATTTGGGAGGCCAAGACGAGTGGGTCACTTGAGGTCAGGAGTTCGAGACCAGTCTGGCCAACATGGTGAAACCCCGTCTCTACTAAAAATACAAAAATTAGCTGGGCGTTGTGGCTCTTGCCTGTAATCCCAGCTACACAGGAGGCTGAGGCAGGAGAATTGCTTTAACCCAGGAGGCAAGGTTGCAATGAGCCGAGATAGTGCCACTGCACTCCAGCCTGGGTGACAGAGTGAGACTCCATTACTCCCAAAAAAAGAATCCCATACTCCCTTCAGGACTTCCTAAGCCAGCCCCCAAGCTTCTGCCCTTGCATCTTATGCCTCTCCTCTTCTACCAGCTTCCATTCATCACCTCCTCATTCCTTTTAGCCGCAAGCTTTGCTGAGTGAGTAAAGGAGGTGGGGAAGGGTAACCTGATTTAAAATCTGAACCACCACAGTTTCTTTTTTTAGACGCGTGTCGCCAGGTGGGTCAGTGGCGATTTGGTCATGCAAGTCCGCCTCCGGTTCAGCCTTCTCCTGCCTCAGCCCGTGGTCTCGATCTCCT
The DNA here is from genome assembly GCF_009828535.3 of Hylobates moloch. NCBI lineage: Eukaryota > Metazoa > Chordata > Mammalia > Primates > Hylobatidae > Hylobates > Hylobates moloch. The sequence continues at coordinate 26,463,188 of NW_026652285.1, read as the reverse complement.
GACCTCGTGATCCGCCCGCCTCGGCCTCCCAAAGTGCTGGGATTACAAGCGTGAGCAACCACGACCGGCCACCACCACAGTTTCAATCCAGCTCTTCCACTTACTTGGGGCCCTGGACAAGGTATTCAACCTCTCTGAATTTCCATTTCCTCATGAAAAAGTTGAGATAAAACTGCCCCCCTATGCAGGATGGGTAGCAAAGATCAAATGCATGTGAAAGCGCTTTAAGCCATGTACAGATGTGGGCTATTAATGAGCTCTTACTCTGTGCCAAGCACTGCCAGGGATAAAAGAATCAATAAAACACAGTCTCTGCCCTCATGGAGTTTATAGTCTAGTGGAGAAGAAAGATAGGAACTTATTCAGGTTTAAGACAGGACCGATAGTGGGGAGTGCTGTAACCGAGAACCTGCTGAAGTGGAAAGAAGCATTTAAGTTTGACTCCAAAGGGGACGGCTTCCCGAAATCGATGGTTCTGATCATATTGGAAGAAAAAGAAAAAGAAAAAGGGGGAAGGGGGAAAGAAGGAAAAGATAAATTGGCAAGAAGGGCATTCCAGGAAGAACAGATCGGCTGGAGGTAAAGCAGGGACGCTGGAGGACCTCCCTCTGTAAAGGAAAACTGGGTGTGCGTGCGGGTAAGTTAGAGCTGGAGAGGTAGGGAGACGCTGCAGGAGATTTTGAGAGGGGTGAGGTGCCCCGCCCCCATCGCTGCCACCCCTCCTGCGCCCCATCCCTGTTGCACTGTACCCTCGGGTCAATGACCTTTACACGTCCAGTGACAGCACAGTCTGTCCTCCGCTCACCATCTCCTGTGCCACCTCCTCGGCCGCGTCCCGGCCCAGCTGGAACAGGAACTCGATGGCCTGGTTGTCCCGTGGGCGCCCCCCGCGCCGCGCGTCCTCCATGCGCAGCCAGAGCTTGAGGCCCGGCTTCTCGCCGTCGTCCTCCTCCGCTAGTTCCACGTGCACACCGCGCTCCTCGCGGAAGAAGGCGTGGGCCAGGAGGTCCTGGATGGTGAACCTGAGGGTGACGGGTGGGTGAGCCGAGCCCGCCGCGGCCCGCGGCCCTACTCTACCCACGCTCTGCCCTTTCACCCCCACCTCTCGTTCTTATCCGTGCGGATGCAGCCTTCAATGATCTCCTTCACCTCGGGTATCTTCACCTTGTGGAAGCTGTTCGGCTTTCTGCCCTGGGGGAAGGGGTTGCATGACACCTCCGGTCCTCTGATCCCCAGCTCTTGGCTTGACACCCCCCCACCCCTTACTCCACTCCCGCCTTAGGCAGCTGCGCGTGCAGTTGCAAAAGCCTGACTGCTACTGGAAGATGTGATTTCAAATTCCAATCCCCGCCACCAAGTATTTACAGTGTGACCTTGAGCAAGTCTCCCGCTGTTTGTTCATCTGTAAATCGCAGGGTGGAACATTTGCCCCGCTCACCTCACAGGGCAGCTGGAAGGATTGGATGAGAGATGGGATGCGAAATCATTTGTGAACTCTTGGGAGCACCACACATATTATTATTCTAAATAGCGTGTACTGGTGGGGGCGCGTGTGCATTCAATATCCTTCTGTGTTCACCAAGGCGACTCTGTGTCTAGCCTGTTTTCGTGCAGGCAAAGGGCACTGACTGCGGGCTGGCCGGCGCAGGAAAATGGGAAGTGGCCCTGGAATTGCCTTTCCCGCCAGCCCCATCCCTCTCACCGAAGTGACCTTGCGGTAGATTTGCGCGGCATTCTGGCACTCGGAGTACGGGTACTCAGAGGTGGCCATCTCCAGCATGCACATGCCGAACGCGTACACGTCCACGGCCTCATCGTACTTTTCCTCGTACATCTCGGGGGCCATGAATTCCGGGGTCCCTGTAGGATCCACAGCAGGGATCAGGTTGCTGGGCACTCTGGCCTCGTCCTTCCCATTGGGCTAGGCAGCCCCAGGCAACCCTGCGAGTGCAAGTGACCCCGGCCCACAGTGGGGTTGAGGGGGGTGCCATAGGTCTCCTCAGCTTCCCTGTCGTCTGGTAGTTCCGTGGACCTTGAAGGCCCTTGCTGAGGGGAGGAAGTCCCCAGGTTCTCTTCTGAGGTGGGAGAGGAAGGAACGGCATGGACCCTCCTGGAGAGACGCACCGATGACACTCTTGGCAAAGGAGGCGCGCTTGAGCGTGGCCAGGCCCAGGTCCCCGATTTTGACAGAGCCAGTAGGGCCCGTGATAAAGACATTGTCGCACTTGAGATCCCGGTGCAGGATGGGAGGAACCCGGGAGTGTAGGAAATGAAGTCCCCTCAGGATTTGGCGGCTCCAGCGCTGAAGGACCCGCGGCTTCATCTCCCGGAACCGCCTCAGGTACCTGGGGGAGGGCGCACAGCCAGAGTCCTGGTGGGGGACACGTCCTCCGGGGAGGAGCCCCCCACTGGGAAGTTCCCCCCTGCCGCACCCTGCTGCCGCCTCCGCATCTTCTGCCAGCATTCTCCTAGCCTATGTCTGCTCGGCTCCAGGGAGAAACTGAGTCAGGGGATGTGGTGGATAGACGTGACGTTACCCAACGGGTTGGGAAGTAAATTGATAGATAGGGCCGCGGCCAAGGTGCTGTGGGAGCGCAGGAAGGGATGACTAACTGCCCCAAGCATGAGGGAGGGCTTCGGAGAGGAAATACTTTTGTGTTGCATCTTGAATGATGAGTAGGAGCTCAAAGGTGAAAGGGGGAAGGGATGGAGACTTCCCAGGCAGACAGGACACAGTGCTCAAAGGCAAGGAAAAAAAGTCAGTGACAAGGCAGGGTGGGAGGAGGTGCCAGGAATTTGGTGTGTCTGGAACTTAGGCTGAAAGTGAGGCTGTATCCTAAGGACTTTGTGAACAGGTGACCCTGTGTGGGCTTTATTCCAAGACCATGAGAAACTTTGAAGCGGTTTTAAGGAGGGGAGTGACAGTTCAGATTTCCAACTGGGAAAGATCCTCCAGGCTGCAGGAAGATAGGATCGCTTAGAGGGTCGCAGAGTTTGGGAAGGCCCTTTAGGAGGCTGCTGCGGGGCTCCAGATCAGCGAGATGGCATTGAGATGGTGGCATGGATGAAGCAGTGAAAGCCAGGTGGGGAGAGGTTAAGGAAAGATTTGGGGACAGACTGATGAGGGGGCAGAGTGGAGAAAGAGGAGTCTGGGGAGACACCCAAGTTTTTTACTGGAGTGCTGGGTGGACATTGCCACTCACCGAGGCAGGGACACAGGTTGGGTGAAGGGAGATGGTGCACCTGGTTTTACACCTGGATATTAGAGAGTTTGAGGAGCCTGGGAGTTCAGGAAGCAGTGGGCACACACCCCAGCCTCCCTCTCCCCACCCACTCATGCGCAGAGCTCACGTCTTGAGCGTGCCTGAGGTCATGAGTTCGGTGACCAGCACGATGCAAACCTGGCCCCTCAGGACCGACTTCCACGAATCGTAGAAGCGGACGATGTTGGGGTGCTGCAGCCCCTTGAGCATCTCCACCTCCTCTGAGAAGCGCTGCCGCTCAGCTCTAGACAGTTTCCGAGTCTGTGGGATGGGGGACGGGTGTCACGTCAGGCCCAGGACACCCACAGAAAGGAAGAGGGACACCTGGAGTGGGTTGGGGGAAGAGGTGAGGGTTGGAGCCCACAGATGGGGTGGGGTTAGTGGGATTACTCGCCCAATGGGCTGCAGACCCTGAACTCTCCAACGGTCCCACACGTAAGCTGATCCAAGGACACACCCAACCTGGGCCTGGGGCAGCCCCCTAGACCCCCTGCTGGACACAAGCACCTTTATGCAGCCCGGTCCCGGAGCCCTGAGCTCAATAGTGCCTTTGTGGCTGCCCAGGCCAGCCATGGGGCGGGAGGGGGCACCCGGGGGCTGGCAGTGAGCAGGCAGCAGGCGGGCAGCAGGATACTGCGGGCAGGGAATTGGGGCCGGCAAGGGGGTTGGCCCCAGAAACTGAGAACTGCTAGATCCAGACGGAAGGCGGGAGGGATACGGAGGGAGGTACTGAGAAGGAAAGAAAAGATCCAGGACTAGGCGCCAGGAGGCCACCCACCCCCATAGTTGTCCCGCCCCGGCTCCTCTCCCTCCCCTCACCCCCCAATTTGGCTGCCTCTCCTGGCCTGGCCCAGAGCCTGGGGCGTGGCACTGGCAGGCGCTAGGGGCGAGCCCTGTGCCAGGGCTGGAGAGGGACCCTTCCCCTAGGCTCTGTCCCCTGATCTGAATCCGAAGCTTCAGGCCCCAAGTTGACTGGGTTCTCCTAACCCATATGTAGCATGGGGACAATGGGAGGAAGGTCCCCCTAAAGCCCATGGGCTTAGTGCCTTTAGGTCTGGGAAGGGAGAGCACAGGTAGGCAGTGGGATGAGGAGCAGAACTGGACTCACTCGAGAGCTAGAGCTCCCTATGTCCCCCTCCTCACAGCTGTGGAGAAGTCCAGAAGTCTGACTGCTCCAGAAGGGATTAGGGGACCCCATTCTGCCACAACTGCCCTAAATCTTCTGGAGTTGGAGAGGACCCTTGCCCAGCTCCTGGCTTCCCGCATCCCAGCCTCCTGGTCTGCAAATAGGTGGGGGACAGGAGGAGTGAAGGGATCAAGAGGACCAGGGTCATAACTAAGGATCTCAGGACTTAGGGGAGAGGAAGGGGTTGTGGGTACCCACCAGCAGGAAACTGACCTGAACTGGCTCCCCTGCCCAACTTCCCATCCTATTTTCCGCCTCTCAGGGTTGAGCATGGAGACTTTAAAGTGAGAATGTTCATACCCATGGGGGAGTCACCAGACACCACCTGCCTCAGTCTCTCCTTCTGCAGCCCAGTCAGCCAGATCATTCAGGGCAAAGACAGCAGAGGTGTTTATAGACATTTGACTGGAAAAATACATCCTTCCCTTGATGCTGTCTACCCCACCCTCTGTCTCTCATCCTAAGACCTCCAGAGTCCCATCCCAAGGTGCCACCGAGGGGGCTCCCAGCCGCACCTGCAGCTCACACCAGGCCACCTCCACTGTGGTGTCGGTGTCTAGCCCTCGATACACGGTCTTGAAGGAGCCACGTCCAATCTCGATGTCAAACTTGAGGTATCGGCCATCGGGGGACGTTGCCACAGCCTGGGTCTCCATGTCCTCCTTTTCTTCCTGCTCCCGCCGCCGCTCTAGGGCCACAGCTTCAGGGACCCTCGGCGGCTCCCTGGACCCCGGGCCCACTGCAGAGTCCGGGAGCTCGGGACGCGCGGAGTCTTCTGCAGCCTTCCCAGGGGCTCCCTCGGTCCACGTGCCGTCGGGGGGTTCTTTGGAGCTAGGCGGTGGGCTCCTCGCGGGGCCAGGACCAGAGGAGTCCGGAGGATCGGGGGGTTCCGGAGCGGGTGAGGCTGGCAGGGACCAAGAGCTCAGCAGCCCCAAGTCGACTGAACTACGGCGGCTGAGACGAGAAGAGCGCGGCCGGGGCTCAGCCTTCCCGGAGAAGCGGCGCGCTCGGCGAGGAGGGGGCCCGAGGCGGGGCTGCCCCGCGGTGGCAAGAGGCGGCGGGGGCCGCAGGGCCAGGTCGGCCTCAGTCTGGGACATGGGGACGGTGGTCTCCGTGGCCGGGGGTGCCAACATGAGGAAGAGCAGGGCGCCGAAAGGTAGAAAATCAGACGGCCAGAGAGGAGGCGGCCTGACAGGCGGACCCGCTGGGTGCGCAGCGCTCCGGCTGAGCGGCTGGGGCCCCAGCCCCCAGCTCGGCCCGGCCCCGCCCCCGGCCCCGCCCCGCGGCCCGCCCTTGCCCCCCAGGGCCGCACCTCCGAGCTGCTCCCGCGGTGCGGATCCCCGCGAGCAGCCCCTCACCTTAGTCGCCGCCCCGCCCAGCCGCGTCCCCTTCTTTCCCGAGCCCCCGGCCGCAGTCTCACTCTGAGGCCAGAACTGAGTGGGAGACCGCGGTGCGTCCTCCCGCACTAAGAGTGCGCAAACCTGTTTGTGCGCAGGGGAGGGCAAGAGAGAACGACACCCGGACCCTAGTGGGGGATTACTTAAGGCTACCACCCTCCTGCACACCCCAGATAAGGCAGCACCACCCCCTCCTAACTGTCCAGAGTAGCCCCAGGCCGAACATAGAGAGGTCAGTGGAAAGGTCTGACGTTGTTGTCCCTCTGGTCTGCATAGGGAATGGGTGTGTACTCGCCAGGATAAGTCCCTCCCCCAAACCGAGAGCTCGGTCATCCATCCCCTCCAAGCCACCTTGGCCGCAGCCTAGCCCTGGCCAGAGTGGCTGTTTTTGCTATGTGGGCTCTCCTTCCTCCCCTTCTGTTTGCCAGTCTCCAATAAACCAAAGTCCACATCCGGCTTACCCCCCTCAGCTCCTCTTGGCCACAGTTACCCCACCCAGACCAGATAGGTGGAGGGAGGGGCTTCAGAGTAGTTCAGGACTTCCATGGGGGAGATGGTGAGGGAAGGGGAGCCCTTAAGTGACTCCAATTCAGAGAGAAAGCAGTCTGTCCCCAAGCTGTGTTCCACCAGCACTCCTCCACACAGCCCACCCAGCAGATGTAAAACCACAGGCTCACTGGAGCTCACAGGGCCCTGGAGGACCTTTTCTTCTACAAAAGCCATAAGCTTTCTTTTCTCTCCCCTCTTCCAGGCTGGGATTTACTCAGGTGGCAACACTTCACAGCCCTCCCCATCCCCATTCCAGTACTGTAGTAATTTAAGAGGCAGGCAGTGGGAGTTGAGATTTTAATATCATAAATCGGTGTCGGGCCACACCTCTCACTGCCAGGCCCACGGGCCTCCTATCTTCATATTGCCTGGAAGGCTGCCTGCAGCCAGGGCTTCCCCCATCCCCTGGGAAGGATCCAGCACCAGCCTGAGAAGGGAGGCAACAGCAGCTAAAGGGGTGGAAGGAGGAGGAGACAGAAGCATGCGCTGCAGGCGCATGTGTGTATGTACTTACATGTGTGAACACATATAAAGTGTCAGGTTTACAGACCCTGGCTCAAGGACAGTCTAGGATGGGAAAGGAGGTAGGGCAAGAAGAAGCACATCTTTTCTCCCTGGTGCTTCAGCCTCACCCTATCCAAGGGACAGACATGTGGGGTGTGAGAAACCCATCCCCAGGTCCCAGCCTTCAGGACTGGAGCCCTTTTGAGTCTGGTGGAGTCACAGATCCAGTCTTTGGGGGACACTGGGTCTGTCTCCTTTTGAAAGCCCTGGAAAGGTGGGAGGTAAGAAGTAAAGGGAGACAGGTCCCTGCTAGAAGAACTTGACGCCCCGGCCATCGCTAACGGTGATGATCTCGGCCTTGTGCTCCTGCTGTAGGGCCTGCAGAGCCCGCAGTAGAGTGGCCTCATCCAGCCCATGGAACTCTGAATAGGGAGAGATAGGCAGTCAGAGACAATCAGCTCCTGGGGCCCAAGGCCTCTGAGGAGAGTGCTCTGGCTGGAAGCTGAGACCTCCCAGAGGCAGGGTATGCATATGCCATCTATACTGCTACAGCTGCCAACCACACTTCCCAGGCACTCCTTAGGAGTAAGGGGTGGAAGAAAGCCTGAATCAGCATGAAATGAGTTTGTGCTTATTTCCCCCTTCCTGGTTCTCCTCTCAGACTCAACCTCCCCCACACCTCCCATTTGTGTCTGATGCACAAGAATGACACCATCTGCTTCAGGGCCACAAAGGGGCCGTGAAAATCAGGCCTAGGGAGATTGGAGCCATTGTCACTAGACACTGACCCTAGGGGATCTATCCTAACACAAAGAATATAGCCAGTACCCCTGGCCAGGAGACTGTTAAATTCCAGCACTGTTATCTGCCCTTTTTCTAGCTTTTAGCTGGGAGCACAGGCCAGGTGCGGTGGCTCACGCCTGTAATCCTAGAACTTTGGGAGGCTGAGGTGGGAGGGTCACTTGAGATCAGGAGTTCTAGACCAGCCTGGCCAACGTGGAGAAACCCTGTCTCTACTAAAAATACAAAAAATTAGCTGGGCATGGTGGTGGTCACCTGTAATCCCAGCTACTCAGGAGGCTGAGGCAGAAGAATCACTTGAACCCAGGAGGTGGAGGTTGCAGTGAGTCAAGATCGTGCAACTGCACTCCAGCCTGGGCGACAGAGCAAGAGTTTTTCTCAAAAAAAAAAAAAAAAAAAAAAAAAAAATTTGGGAGCCTATGGCTAGCTGAGTATGTGGAGATATGGTAAGATACTGCAGGGAGATGTGGGAGGCAGCAGGCAAGCCCTGACAGGCTTGCTTACCTCACCCCTGCGGGGGCTCAGCTAAGTCAGGGAGCTTGCTTTCTGAGGAAGCCTACAACTTTGCCCTGCCTGAGTGGTGGGCTGGGCAAGGCTACAGTGCTGAAATCATGGGGTGATGGTGGGAGTAGCAAGCAGAGACCTGCAGGGCAGGAGGGGGAACAGCCAAGAGCTATAGACTCTGCTAGGGCAGCCAGGGCCTGGCAGAAGGAGGAGACACCCCCTGTTATCCCAGCTAAGATCGAAACTTGTGGTGATCCAGAGGATCAGAATCTGGAGTCGGAGAAAAATAACTAAGAGTGTTTACGCTATGTAAAAATCAAACGGTATACAAATCCTTGCCTGGCCAGAAACCAAAGTATTTAAATGGGCTGGGGGTGCTGGCCCAATCTCTTCAGCTGACACTCACAGATCTTGAGCCCTCTATAAGAATAAAGGGTGAAAGAGAGCCTGAGTCAGCAAGGAGTGAGATTTCAAGCTTAATCCCCTGCCCTTGTTTCTCATTCGGCATCTATAGCAGATGCTGAATGAAGAAAGTTTATTTATAATTTTTTTTATTATTTATTTATTTTTATTTTTTTTTTCTGAGACGGAGTCTTGCTCTGTCGCCCAGGCTGGAGTGCAGTGGCGCAATCTCGGCTCACTGCAAGCTCTGCCTCCCGGGTTCACGCCATTCTCCTGCCTCAGCCTCTCCGAGTAGCTGGGACTACAGGCGCCCGCCACCACGTCCGGCTAATTTTTTGTATTTTTTAGTACAGACGGGGTTTCACCGTGGTCTCGATCTCCTGACCTTGTGATCCGCCCACCTCGGCCTCCCAAAGTGCTGGGATTACAAGCGTGAGCCACCGCGCCCGGCAATTTTTTTTTATTATTATTATTTTTATTTTCTGAGACGGAGTCTCGCTCTGTCATCCAGGCTGGAGTGCAGTGGTGCGATCTCAGATTACTGCAACCTCTGCCTTCGGGTTCAAGCGATCCTCCTGCCACAGCCTCCCAAGTAGCTCGGATTACAAGCATGCACCACCATGCCCAGCTAATTTTTGTATTTTTAGTAGAGACGGGGTTTCATTATGTTGGCCAGGCTGATCTGGAACTCCTGACCTCAGGTGACCCACCTGCCTCGGCCTCCCAAAGTGCTGGGATTACAGGCGTGAGCCACTGCACCCGGCCTATTGTTATTTTTTAAGATAGGGTCTCGCCCTGTTGCCCAGGCTGGAGTGCAGTGGCGTGATCATAGCTCACTGCAGCCTTGACCTCCTGGGCTCAAGCGATCCTCCCACCTAAGCCTTCTGAGTAGCTGAGACTACTGGTGCAAAGCACCATGCCCAGGTGATTTTTAAATTTTTTGTAGAGACAGGATCTCCCTATGTTGCCCAGGCTGGTCTCAAACTCCTGACCTCAAGCAATCCTCCCACCTTAGCCACCCAAAGTGCTACGATTACAGGCATGAGCCACTGTGCCCAGCTGAAAGTGAAATTCTTAACTTTTCATGGGTCATAGATGCCCTTGGAAATCTTGTAATATCTACCTATCCCTAGAAAAATGCGCATGCATCCACAAAAGCAAAATTTGGGATTTTTTGCATGTGAATTCAGGTGGCTTATGGAATCCTTGGACACGGGTTAAGAACTTAGAATTGCTTGAACGTAGGAGGCGGAGGTTGCAGTGAGCAGAGACTGCCCCACTGCACTCCAGCCTGGGTGACAGTGACTCTGTCTCAAAAAAAAAAAAAAAAAACAGGCGGGGCACAGTGACTCACACCTCTAATCCCAGCACTTTGGGAGGCCAAGGCAGGCGGATCACGAGGTTAGGAGTTCAAGAATAACCTGGCCAACATGGTGAAACCCCATCTCTACTAAAAATACAAAAAATTAGCCAGGCGTGGTGGCGTGCACCTGTAATCCCAGCTACTTGGGAAGCTGAGGCAGGAGAATCACTTCAACCCAGGAGGCGGAGGTTGCAGTGAGCCGAGATTGCACCATTGCACTCCAGCCTGGGTGACAGAGCAAGACTCCATATCGGAAAAACAAAAACAAAAACAAAACAAAACAAAACAAAAAATGAACTGTGAGTGGGAAGGGAAAGGCATTACCCTCATCCTCTGTGTCTTCCCCGTTAGTCAGTTCATACAGGGTAAAGACGGAGTTGTTCTGGCCACTCCTGGAAACCTGTGAACACGAAAATGAGGAGTGAATTAGAACCAAGAATCTCCCAGGAGACAGTGAATTCATCAGCTCCACCCCTCTGATCCAGGAATGATACCTATTCCCAAATCAGGACTCACTGTCACCTCTGCAGAGTGGCCTAAAAGCCATAAACCCTACAAGTGCTATATTTATATGTGTACACACTCATTTGGAACCACTAAACCACACGTCTTCACGTGTCTGAGGAGTGACCTCGACCTCTCATTCTGGTTGTTTTCCTGTTCCAAGAATGGATGGTGTGTATTTGTTATATTTAGAATGTTGATGCTTCTCACCCTCTTCTCTTCCTTGGGAATGTTTGGGGCTGGTGGTTTAGGGGGAAGAGTATTCTGTCCCCACACCCACACTGGTTCAGAATATCTCATTCATGTTGTGGACAGTCCCATAATGGTGCAGCGGGGGAGGGGCCCCAGGTTTTTTCCCTTCCTTTCCCCATTTATCTCCTGTGGCCAGAGGCTCCAGCCAACAATAGCACTCAGGGTTCCCAGTTCTGCATTCTCCAAATATGGCCTCACATAGCCCCTGGCCTCCTACAGGCAAAGAAAGGGAGGTTCTATGCAGCCAAAGACATTGAGTCACTTAAAGAGGTTTGCATAAAAGGCCTACACTTCCTCTTTCTGCCCTCTCCCCATTTTGCTCAGTCTGGATCTGGGAACACTGGGTATCTGCTAGGCCCTAATATAGTTAACCTTTGCCATGGGTCACTGTTGAATACTTGGCAGAAGCATGATCTCACCCACTGATAGATGAGTTTCCCCCATTCTTCTGGCCTCCGCCACATGATCAGGAAGCTAGACTTGCTCTTATCCAACCACTCGAGGTTCCCTGTAAAACAGATACTTATGAAAGCATAACCAGGCGCAGTGGCTTACACCAGTAATCCCAGCACTTTGGGAGGCCAAGGCGGCAGGATCGCTTGAGCCCAGGAGTTCGAAACTAGCCTGGGCAACATGACGAGACCCTACAGAAAATACAAAAAATTCTCTCTACAGAAAATACAAAAAATTAGTCAGGTGGGTGGTGACACATGCCTGTGGTCTCAGCTACTCAGGAGGCTGGGATGGGAGGATCACCTGAGCCCGGGAAGTCGAGGCTGCAGTGAGATAGGACTGAGCCACTGCACTCCAGTCTGGGTGACAGAGTGAGACCAAAAAAAGACTTTTTTTTTAATCTCCCAAAAAAAAAAAAAAAAGTATCATGATCTAAAAAGAAACAGAGGCAAAAAAAATACCAAGGTGGGACAGAGTGGAAGAGACTCAGCTTTCAGAAAGAGAGATTCAATATTTATTTTACTATGATTAGCTACAAGGCACTCATCCTTCTTCCACTTCTCTTCAGGTTTAAGGCACAGACAGAGATTTCAATTTTGTGTACAAAGAAGAAGAAAGGACTTGGGAATTGGGCTGCCTACTTTACCGAAGACTCTGGCCTTCAAGCCAGGAGAGAGAAAAAGTTATTAAAGCAAAAAAGACTTATCCTAATTTGCCCTCAGGAAAACCCAACTAGGAAGAAAAATAAGGAATCTGGGGAACTGAACCCACCTTTCTTCCTCAGTTCCTCTAATACAATCTGGATCGACTCCACAGGAAGCTTTCCTGGTTTAAAGTTAAGGGAATGGCATACACATGAGTTGGGTAGGATAAAAATTCTCAGAGCCAGTCCCATGTTGAGAAACACCTGCCCCTTCCTCTCCCACACACATATGTGTGCAATTTCCCAACATGATATGAATTGGCATTTCCTGGATATTCAACGGAGGAAGGTAAAGAGAAACTCTTCCAATTAAAAGGAGCTTTATGTGATTGTGCCACTGCATTCCAGCCTGAGCATGAGAGGAAGACCCTGTCTCCAAAAAAAAAAGAAAGGAGCTTTAGAAAATGAAAGGTACTGTCATTCCTCACCCTCTGTCTGTTGCCTTCCTGCAGCCTTTCTCCACAGATATTTTAGGGATAAATCAGGCAGCAAAAACAAATGACCCTTACTTCCTGGCAGGAGGGGGACAGAGAAAATAATTAAAGGTAGTTACCCAAGTCTGGGCCTCACACAGAAAAGGATGGACGATACAAATAGTCAAAAGGATTTAGGTTAAAAAGCTTGGAACTTGGCTTCAGGGCAGAAATTCTAAGACCTTAATGACATCCGAGCAGTCCTCACTGCCAAGAACAAGAGGGTCTGGTACTGCATTTGCCGGGGGAAAATGTCAGCTACACATTTTCACTCTTTAAGTCCAGTTTGGGAGGGAATCCGCCTACCATGAGTAAAGGAGGGCAGGCGGGGGGGTGGGGGGTGTCTGGGCATGTGTGAAAGCGCAGAAGTGCATGTGTATGGGCTGTGGAAGAGCCTGAAGGAGGATACGCTGTAGCTTGACGTTGTTGAAGAGCGGGCTCTCCTGAGCTTCCATCACCGTCATGCTGGACTGTTTGTGCAGGCGGCAGAAGGACAGGACCAGCGAGCACCAGGCGGCCAGCTGCTTCTGCCGAGTGTCCACATTCGGTTGTAACCTGCCGGGTGAAGGGAGTGGGGCGCAGAATTAGAGGGCGGGAGGCAGCACTTGCCCGGGACGCGTTTCAGGAAGAAAGTAAGGGACTGAGGGTGTTGGCGGCCGGGTCTTTTCTCCCCCTCCCCATGTGAAGCATCAGGGCTGAGCCCAGGGTCCGGGGGAGGGGAGGGAGGCACAGCGGGGCTTCTTGGGGTCTGAGCCTCACGTAAAGAAGGGTGGGAAGCGATACTGCCACGGCCACTCGAAACTCATCGCCATCGTAGTAGCCCAGGGAACCCGGAAGCTACCGGCTAAGGACTTCCGGCCTTCGCTTCCGCACGTCCGGGCAGAAGGCAATGCAGAAAGGTTCCGGAGGCCTTTCTGGAAAGAGGAAGACCGGCAGGAGGAGTCCTCGTCATCAGGCAGTCCCTCACTGTTATCCTAAAAAGCCCTATCTTTTGGAGCAGGAAGAGTCCTGGGAAGTCTTCTGGTTCAACCCCAGAGAAAGGCCATGGCTTCCCCAAAGCGGCGAATTTTTGTTGCTGAAGTAGATCGGCAAATAAAGCCCAGATCTCCAGATCCCAGCCTTTGTTTCCTCTATACTAGGCTTCTTTTAATATTAACATTTCTGTGAATTGCCATTTAATTTGATCAACTCACAATTACCCAAGCTCCTCAATTCCAGTGTCCTTTGTTTTATTTTTAATTTTTTATTTATCTGTTTGTTTATCTTTGAGAAAGGTCTCCCTTTGTTGCCCAGGCTGGAATACAGTGGCACAATTACAGCTCACTGCAGCCTCTACCTCCCAAGATCTGGCGATGGTCCAGCTTCAGCCTCCTGAGTAGCTGGGACTACAGGCACACACCACCGCACCCAGTTATTAAATACATTTTGTTGTTGTTGTTTTGGTAGAGATGGGGGTCTCACCAAACTCCTGGGCTCAAGTAATCCTCCTGCCTCAGCCTCCCAAAGTGCTGGGACTACAGGAGTGAGTTAATGTTCCCAGCAACCCGGCTAATATTTTCTAGAGATGGGCACTCACTATATTGGCCCAGGTTGGTCTCAAACTCCTGGGCTCAAGCGATCTCTAGACCTCAGCCTCCCAAAGGGATAACAGGTGACCAACCCGGCCCTCCAATTTCCTTTGACTTCACCATTCCTCAGGCTCCTGCAGCACCCATGGGAGCACACTTTGTAGCTTGAATCACTAGAGACAGCCCTACTTCCATGATTCAGAGCTGCAGACTTTGACCACAACCACCTATCTCTCACCTCTGCCATGACCTCGCCTTCCTTGTCTCAAGACCTAGGACCCCTTTTGGTTTTATCTGACAACTTACCCAGCCTAAACTACTCAATTCTGTCCCCTTACCTACCTATCTACAGGTCAGTTCCCAAACCAATGATCGTTGCTCCATGTCCCCCACCTTTTTTTCACTCCTGGGCTCTGGAGTATTGCTGGAAGAAAAATAACGAGAACATGTTTGCCAAGCCCCAGATTCCCTGACTAGCCTCACTGCCGGGCTCTAAGGGCAGCTCCATGATCCTCTGTCTTTTATTGACTCCCTGTCACCCTCAAGATAACTATTCAAACTTTTCCACATCCATCAAGCCACTCCACCTGTCCCCATCTCTCTGCTCTCTGCAGAATGCCTTTCGTTCCTGCTTTATGAGATTGAGGCCATGCATGTGAACCCTTTAAGTTTTCCCTCTGTCTGTCTCTATACTTGATTCATCACTCAAAAATTTCTCTCCACTTTTACTCCTTCCTTTTTTTTTTTTTTTTTTTTTGAGACGGAGTCTCGCACTGTTGCCGGGCTGGAGTGCAGTGGCTTGATCTCAGCTCACTGCAACCTCTGCCTCCCTGGTTCAAGCGATTCTCCTGCCTCAGCCTCCCCAGTAGCTGGGATTACACGCATGAGCCACCACACCCAGCTAATTTTTGTATTTTTAGTAGAGACGGGGTTTCACCATGTTGGTCAGGCTGGTCTCAAACTCCTGACCTCAAGTGATCCTCCCACCTCGGCCTCCCAAAGTGCTGGGATTACAGGCGTGAGCCACCGCATCCAGCCTACTCCTTCCTTTTGGACTCAGAAATGTTGCACCCTTTGGCATATGTTCTTGCCTCCCCTTTTCAACTTCCTCCAGGACTTCTCTATCATCTTCCCTCTCGCCCTTGCCCTTAGCTCCTCTCTCATATACTATAACTATGCGCAGGTCTTCCTTAATTAAAAATATGTAATCCCTTGGCCAGGCTCGGTGGCTCATGCCTGTAATCTCAGCACTTTGGGAGGCTGAGGCAGGCGGATCACATGAGGTCAGGAATTGTTCAAGACCAGCCTGGCCAGCATGGTGAAACCCTGTCTCTACTAAAAAATACAAAAAATAGCTGGGCGTGGTGATGGGCACCTGTAATCCCAGCTACTTGGGAGGCAGAGGCGGGAGAATCGCTTGAACCCGGGAAGCGGAGGTTGCGGTGAGCCGAGATCGCGCCATTGCACTCCAGCCTGGGTGACAAGAGCGAAACTCCATCTCAAAAAAAAAAATAATAATTATATATATATATATATATATATATATATATATATATATATTTAGACAGAATTTCGCTCTTGTCACCGAGGCTGGAGTGCAATGGCACAATCTCAGCTCACTGCAACCTCTGCCTCTCGGGTTCAAGCGATTCTCCTGCCTCAGCCTCCCAAGTAGCTGGGGCTACAGGCGTGCATCATCACCACGTCTGGCTAATTTTTGTATTTTTAGTAGAGACGGAGTTTCACCATCTTGGCCAGGCTGGTATTGAACTCCTGACCTCATGATCTACCCGCCTCGGCCTCCCAAAGTGCTGGGATTACAGGCGTGAGCCACCGCACCCGGCCCAATAATAATGATATTTACATCCCTTGGTATCATAGCGAGACTCCAGCTATACGAAAAATTTTAAAAATTAGCTGGGCATGGTGACACATGCCTGTAGTCCCAACACTTTGGGAAGCTGAGACAGGAGGATTGTTTGGCCCCAGGAGTTTGAGGCTGCAGTGTGGTATGATCGCACCACTGCACTCCAGCCTGGATGACAGAGCAAGACCCTTTCTCTTAAAGAAAAAAAAAGAAAAAGTACAGGCTGGGCGTGGTGGCTCACGCTTGTAATCCTAGCAATTTAGGAAGCTGAGGCAGGCGGATCACTTGAGATCAGGAGCTGGAGAGCAGCCTGGGCAACATGGTGAAACCCTGTCTTTACTAAAAATACAAAAATTAGCTGGATGTGTTGGTGCACATGCCTGTAATCCCAGCTATACAGGCACAAGAATTGCTTAAACCCAAGAGGTAGAAGTTGCAGTGAGCCTAGATCACACCACTGCACTCCAGCCTGAGAGACAGAACAAGACTCTGTGTCAAAAAAATAAAAAAATAAAAAAGTACAAACCTTGACCTTGTCATCTCATTTCAATTTTCTGTCTGATTTCCAACCTTTCCCTCACCCAAATCCTTCATGTTCACAGTTCCTGTGACCTTAGTCTCTGGGTAAAAGAAAAAAAAAGAAAAGGCCAGCTGCAGTGGCTCACGCCTGTAATCTCAGCACTGTGGGAGGCCGAGGTGGGCGGATCACTTGAGGTCGGGAGTTCAAGACCAGCCTGGCCAACATGGTGAAACCTCGTCTCTACTAAAAATACAAAAAATTAGCCGGGCCTGGTGGTGCACGCCTGTAATCCCAACTACTCGGGAGGCTCAGGCGGGAGAATTGCTGGAACGCGGGAGGCTGAGGTTGCAGTGAGCTTAATCGTGCCACTGCACTCCAGCCTGGGTGACAGAGCGAGAGTCTGTCTCAAAAAAACAAAAAAGAAATAAAAAAAAAAGTAAAAACACTGTGCACTGTACTTGGTCCACAGAATGACCAACAAATATTTGTTAAATGAATGAATGAATGAACTATTCAGTTGATAATACCTTCTCAAAGCTCACTATTTCCTTTGACTTTATGGCACTCCTTTTTTTTGAGATTGAGTTTTGCTCTTGTTGCCCAGGCTGGAGTGCAATGGCAAGATCTCGGCTCACTGCAACCTCCACCTCCTGGGTTCAAGCAATTCTCCTGCCTCAACCTCCCAAGTAGCTGGGATTACAGGCATGTGCCATCACACCCAGCTAATTTTATATTTTTAGTAGAGACGGGGTTTCTCCATGTTGGTCAGGCTGGTCTCAAACTCCCAACCTCAGGTGATCCGCCTGCCTTGGCCACCCAAAGTGCTGGGATTATAGGCGTGAGCCACCGGCCCAGCCTTTTTTTTTTTTTTTTTCTTTTTTTTTTTGAGGTGGAGTCTCGCCCTTTCGCCCAGGCTGGAGTGCAGTGGTGTGATCTCAGCTCACTGCAACCTCTGCCTCCCGGGTTCAAGCAATTCTCCCTGTCACAGCCTCTTGAGTAGCTGAGATTACAGGCACTGCACGCCCGGCTAATTTTTGTATTTTTTAGTAGAGACGAGGTATCACCATGTTGGCCAGGCTGGTCTCGAACTCCTGACCTCAGGTGATCTGCCTCCTTGGCCTTCCAAAGTGCTGCGATTACAGGCGTGAGCCACCACGGCTGGCCTTTGACACTCCTTTATTCTTGTTCTGCTATTACATCTCTGATCTTCCCTCTGTCCCTCTTATTTATTTATTTATTTTTGAGATGGAGACTTGCTCTGTTGCCCAGGCTGGAGTGCAGTGGTGTGATCTCGGCTCACTGCAACCTCCACCTCCCGGATTCAAGCGATCCTCCTGCTTCAGCCTCTCCAGTAGCTGGGACTACAGGCGCCCGCCACCATGCCCAGCTAACTTTTTGTATTTTTAGTAGAGACGGGGTTTCACCATGTTAGCCAGGATGGTCTCGATCTCCTGATCCGCCTGCCTCGACCTCTCAAAGTGCTGAGATTACAGGCGTGACCCCACCGTGCCCAGCCTATTTATTTGTTTTTTTTTGAGACAGGATCTTACTCTGTTGCCCAGGCTGGAGAGTACAGTGGTGTGATCTTGGTTCACTGTAGCCCGACCTCCCAGGCTCAAGTGATCTTCTCATCTCAGCCTTTTGAGTAGCTGGGACTACAGGCATGCACCACGAAACCCGGCTAACTTTTAAAATTTTTGTAGAGATGGGTTTTTGCCATGTTGCCCAGGCTGGTCTCAAACTCCTAAACTCAATCAATCCTCCTGCCTCAGACTCCTAGTGCTGGGATTATAGGCATAAACCACTGCACCCAGCCCTTTTCTCATTCTTTAAGTGTGATGTTTCCTAAGAGTGTAACCTCAGCCTTCTTCTTTTCTTTTCTTTTCTTTTTTTTTTTTCTTTGAGACGAAGGCTCACTCTGTTGCTGGAGTGCAGTGGCATGATCTTGGCTCACTGCAACCTCTGCCTCCCGGGTTCAAGCCATTCTCCTGCCTCAGCCTCTCTAGAAACTGGGATTACAGGCGCACAGCACCGTGCCTGGCTAATTTTTGTATTTGTGGTAGAGACAGGGTTTCGTCATGTTGGCCAGGCTGGTCTTGAACTCCTGACCTCAGGTAATCTGCGCACGCCTTGGCTTCCCAACGTGCTGAGATTACAGGTGTGAGCCACTGCTCCCGGCCAGCCTTCCTCTTTTCAATGAACCCTTCTGTCTTAGAGTTCTCATCCATCTAATGGCTTTACAGTGCACTTCTGTGCAGGAGACTCCCACACTTATATTTCCAGACCCAACCTCTTTCCACTCCCATCCCCCCATTTCTAACTCTCTGTGGAATATAACAGCTTGTTCCACTGTTACCTTATAATTGTACATTCTTTTCTTCAGGACAGTTCTTCCTCCTCAATGGCTCTTTTCTATTATTACTGCCATAATTGTCCTAGTAACTCAAGTCCAAAGCCTGAGTCACCCATAACCTCTCCTCTCCCTCAGCCCTGGCCTCTCCCTCCTGTTTTATCCAAGTCCTGCTAATTTTCTCCCTATGGGAGAGAGTAAAAAGGGAGGTGAATTAGGAAATTATTGCAATAATCTAGGCTTGAGAAAATGAGGACGTGGAGCAAAGGAGTGTTGAATGGGGAAGTGGAAAATATTCCCTAAAGATATCTTGAGTTTTCACCTGAAACAAAGGTTTGCTTTATTTCCATGAATGCATCTGTCTTCCCTAAAGGTATATCTACTCCCTTCGTGGCATGTATTTGCCTTCATGCATTTCATGAATATATATCAAGGGTCTGTTGGTATTTTTTTTAATTTTTTTTAGAGACAGGGTTGCCAGTGGTGGAGTGCAGTGGCCCAATCATACCTCACCATAACCTTGAATCCCTGATCCTCCCCACTCAGCCTCCCAAGTAGCTGGAACTACAGACATGTGCCACTACATCCAGCTGAGTTCTTGTTTGTTTGTTTCTTTGTTTGTTTTTGAGACGGAGTCTCACTCTGTTGCCCAGGCTGAAGTGTAGTGGCACGATCTTGGCTCATTGCAACCTCCGCCTCCCAGGTTCAAGTGATTCTCCTGCCTCAGCCTCCTGAATAGCTGTGACTACAGGCGCATGGCCACCATACCCAGCTAATTTTTTTTTTTTAGACGGGGTCTCACTCTGTTGCCAGGTTGGAGTGCAGTGGCACAGCTGCAACCTCTGCCTCCTGGGTTCAAGCGATTCTCCTGCCTCAGCCTCCTGAGTAGCTGGGACTACAGACGAGTGCCACCACACCCGGCTAATTTTTTGTATTTTTAGTAGTCCCTAAAGAGGCTCAGAGTGCCACAAGGAGTAAACAGATGTATCCATGGAGAATAAAGTTGTTTTGTAGATGTTTTTGGAGACCTGGCAGTTGTGTCCAAGGGAGAGTTGAAGGTGTAGGTTACCTGGTAAGAACTGGGCCTCACTATCCAGGGAACATATAGGTGTGTTCATATACAGCAGTGGTGAGTTGTAGAGAGGGGCTGGGTATGATCCTAGAAAGTAGGAAGGTATCTTAAGAGAGTGTTGTGTGTCTCAGGAAGCTGATAGAAGGGTCCAGCTAAGAACTAGTGGTTGTGCAGGCACAGCAGGCTCATGCTTGTAATCCCAGCACTTTGGGAGGCTGACTGGGGAGGATCACTTGAGGCCAGGAGTTCAAGACTAGCCTGGGCAACACGGTAAGACCCCATCTGTATAAAAAAAAATTAAAAAAAAAGACCGAGTGCGGTGGCTCACGCCTGTAATCCAAGCACTTTGGGAGGCTGAGGTGGGCGGATCATGAGGTCAGGAGATCGAGACCATCCTGGATAACACGGTGAAACCCCATCTCTACTAAAAATACAAAAAATTAGCCGGGCGTGGTGGCGATCACCTGTAGTCCCAGCTACTTGGGAGGCTGAGGCAGGAGAATGGCGTGAACCCAGGAGGCAGAGCTTGCAGTTAGCTGAGATCGCGCCACTGCCCTCCAGCCTGGGTGACAGAGAGAGACTCCGTCTCAAAAAAAAAAAAAAAAAAAAGTAGCCAGGCATGGTGGCACACACCTGTGGTCCCAGCTACTTGGAAGTCTGAGGTGGGAAGATCTTTGAGCCCAGGAGGTCGAGGCTGCAGTGAGCCATGTTTTGCCACTGCACTCCAGCCTGGGTGACAGAATGAGACCTTATTTCAACAAACAAACAAACAAGGAACTAGTGATTGCTGTGGATATGGCAGTTTTCTGACCCCAGGGTCCAGTGCTCCTCAGCCTTGAGCCTTTTCCAGATCATATACGTCTTCTGGTTGCTGGCTTTAGTGGACACCAGGGGGCAGTGTGTTGCTAGGCTGTAGGCCACACCCAGTCCAGGATAACGTAGGATGAGGGCAAGGGACATAAGAGAGGGGTGGGGAACCTAGTAAAGGAAGCCCCCACTGCTTTCTCCCTCAATTGTAAGGTCCTGAGGAATAGATTCCTGTTGCTCAGTCAGGGTTCCTCTTCCCAGGCCCTGCGAGTAAACTGAGGCATGAAGAAGGGGAATAGTCAGGGCTCCTGGGCAGCCTCCTGCTCCTCTTGCAGGAGTCATAAGCAGAGATTCCTCCCTTGCCCCTTCCCCCACACCTCCCCAGTTGCAGGCCCCCAGCTGCTGTCCAGACCGGAAGGGAGTCTCTTCCTGCTTGTTTCCTGGAGCCGAGTTTGGATAAGAGCAGGAAAGGCCCGCCTGGGAGGAAAGAATATAGGGGTGTGACCTTCATGGAGGCAGAGAGCAGGGGGGCAGGTGAAATGAACAGAACAATGGGCCATCCAGATTTTTCCAGTTCTACTACCCAGAGCTGAGGGCCTGTGGGAGTGTCAGGGAAGGACACAGGTTCCACTGAAATGGGGAGAAGGACATTGTCCAAAAAAAAGTTTTATTTTGAAGATTACAGAACTTGTGCCATGACCCCACCTGGCTTCCATTCCCAGCAATCCAGGGATCTGTGGTGGGGATGGGAGTGAGAAAAGGGAGTAGGAAGGCAGGAGGGAGGCCTGGTGGGGGTGGGGAAGTGGAGTAAGACGGTTGTTGAGAAGCTCGTGGCCCTAGGCCTGGGCCTCACTGTCTTTACTCCTCCATACTACAAGAGTGATGAGGAAGGGGATGAGGCAGATGGGGGCTATGATCATGGCCAGGAGTACATCCTCTGGGGGGTCGGAGAAGGTGGGCTGCACCAGGGAGCAGTTGGCAAAGTGGATCTGGTGAGTCTCAAAGATGATCCTCTCTGCCAAGGGATTGGGGAAGCCCAGGTCAAACAACTCTGCAAAGTGCTCCAGGCAATCTCGCAGGGTGCTATAAGGCCTAGGGGCAGAAGAGGACTTGAGTGAGGGAGGGGGTGGACCCAGGGAGAAGAGTGCCCCACTCTCACTCAAGGTCTACCTGCAATGAACAGGTCCACGCCCTGGCCTGAGCCACCCTCCATCACTGCCCCTACCTGCTAATCATGGCCCAGTCGCACCAATCCTTTTCAATAGAATCCATTTGATCCTTATAACGATTCCAGCAATATTGGACAGCTGTCTCATAGTTCTCCACCGTCCCCCCTGTAGGTACAGATGCTGCACAATGACCACACCCCTGCCCCTCCCTACAAACCCTCCTGCCCAGGTGCTTGCAAGGTGAACCGCCTGTCTTCAAACGTGGGAACCCTTCAGAAAGTTTCCCTAGCAAAACATTCTGGCTGAGGACAGAGTCCCAGCTCAGGAATCCTATAATGACTTCCATGTGCTAAGCACTTTCCATCCCAGCCTTATAAGAACTTCCACGTACACTTTTTCCTGGGGTCTTCTCGCCCACTTGTGAGGTGGGCAGCTCAGAGCCGGGCAGGGGCTTTGTGGGAGGACAGGGAGAAAGAACACAAGGAACCCCAAGAGAGAACAGAGGGGAGTTTAGTGGGGCATCAGCTGGGGTTGGGCAGGCCTCGTGGGAAAGGAACCCTCCCCACTGAACTCGCTCTCGTCCTTGCCCTCGGCCACCCTTCCACACCCCGGGTACCCACCTTCTGATCCCGGTGTGCCTGTGGTGGGAAGAGGCTGAGCCAAGGCCTCGTGGGGCTTCAGGACAGCTGTGGGAAGAAACGGGAGAGGAGGGTAGCATAGCGGGGACCCCGGCAGTGGAGCCTGCGAGGGGGGTTGGGGGACTGAGACCATCCGAAAATAGGCTACCTTGGAAGAAAAGGAGGAATAATCTAGCCCCCACGGACGCCTCAGTGCCGGGGAGGGAGGGGCTGGCACCAGCTCCTTGTCACTCACACCCGGGCCCAAAACCCCCTTCCCTGGCCAGCTCCCGTCCTCCCAAGCCCTCTCCGAGGAGCCGGGGCCAGCACCCCAGCTTTCTCTGGGTGGGAAGCAGCTCATGCTGCGCCCGCCCCGAGGTGGGGTCAGGGACCGTCCGAGGGCCAGTGCTGTTCGGTCCGTCGGTCCGCACCCGCACCCCGGGGCCCGTTCCGGCCTCGGCCATCCAGCCCCTCTCCCCTCTCGCCTCTCCCCTCTGGGGCCTCTCGCGCCTCCCGCCCGGGCCTCGGGGCGCCGCGCTCACCGCCCAGCAGGAGGAGGAGGCGGAGCGCTGCCGGCCGCCGGGCTCGGGTCCTAGGGAGACGCGGGCCGCCGGCGCGCTCCACCCGGAGCGAGGCCATCGTGCAGCAAGGAGGCGAGGAGCGGCGGCGGCGCTGAGCCGGGCCCGGGTGTGGGGGCGCCTATATCCCCAGCCCAAGCTGCAGGAAGCCGCGCCGCTTCCTCGGAGGGGCTGGGACGGCGGCGGCCACGTGGGGGGCGGGGGCGACGCCCGGCGCCCGCGGCTGGAGGGGGAGTCGCTGCCGCACCCGCGCCTGGCGCCCGCTGCTCCCTCCGCCTCGCCGGCGTTGGCCCACCCTCTCGTAGCTCACCCCGCGAGGCTGGACAGCTCCCGGAACCCCGGAACCGCGATCGATTTCGGGGGCTCGGCTGGGTGGCGCCCAGGACTTTCCAGGGTCTCCCAGGATCGCTCCCCGGATTCGAGTCGCCCCCTCTCTCTTTCGGGTCTGGAGGGGTCGGCAAGCTACTCTCCCAGACCTGGAGAAGAGGGAGGGGGCTGGGAGCTCCAGCGGCCTCTCGACGCCGCTGCATCTAAGGGGCTGTCCTGGGTTGTGGGGGAAGGGGCGCCTGGAGCTGAGCCAGGCAGCTCAGGGTTCCTTATCCTGTCCCTAGGAATACCAGCTGATGTCAGCCCGCCAGCCAAAACTAGGGAGGAGAAGCGGGAGCCGGCCCTCCGGAGTCGGGAGAAGGTCTGGGGAGTGGGGTAGAGGGGAAAGCAAAGTCCAAATACCTTCCCTTCAGACACCTCCTGGGGCCTAGACCGCACAAACCTGTTGTGGGGAGGGCAAAATACGATGACTACGTTCCCAGGAAGAAGGTGCCACCGCTCTTCAGGACCACGGTTGGGAGAAAGAAGGGAGGGGTTTTAGAACCTTCAGTGTGCGACTTCATGTGCCAGGTGAGTGTATCACTATTTTACAGACAGAGAAGCTAAAGCTCAAGGCCAACGGCCCGGGATTTGAATTCAGAAGCTCTGGGTTCTAATTCTGTCTTCCTACTCCCCAGCTATAGAGCCTTGAATGACACGTTTACCTTCAGGACTTCTCATGTAAAATAGGGACATTCCCCTCCTCACTGTATGATGGCAGGGCATCCGCACTTGCTAAATGCTAGTTTCCTTTCCTCTTTTCCTAAGTGACTTGTCTAAGGTCACACTGTTAAGGAAGCAGCGAGGCTGAGCCTGGGCCTCCAGGGGCCCTGACTTCGACCACACCACAGCTGCCTCTTGTGTCCTGGGCCAGAGGTTCATTAGTCTGAAGCAGCTGAGGAGCCCAGGAGCTGGTTTGGCCATGAGGTTCAAGTCCCAGACACAGCTGTCAGCACCAAACTTTCCTAAATTACTCCCAGACACTGACCCTTGGACTCAGCCCGCTGCTGTTGTCCCAGTTTACTGATTCCTGCCCACCACAAATTATCTGTCCTGATCTCTCCTGAAGTCTTCATCTCCGGATCTCAAGCTCTTGGATCATGGGCACGGATAACCTGTTGTCCTCCTCTATGGTCAAGAGGCTGCTTTTGCAAGGAATCCAGTGGGAGAGAGTCAATGGCCTGCTTGACGTGAACTCCAAAGTCCTCCTGGTAAGGATCATTTCTACAATGATGCAGAAAACAGCCATGCAGTCTCTGAGATATTTCAGGCTGGGACCAAATCTTGTCCTTCCTGCCTGCGTAGGATTGCTCCTTTCAAGAAGGAAGCATGGGAGATTTCTGAGTGATAAGATGGGAGGAAGGAGCAAGGAGGTGCAGAAAGCAAAACAAGCCATTTTCACTGGGTTGGGGCCAGAAGCACATGAGCCCACTATGGGTTAGGACTGGGGTTGGGGTCAAGATTAAAGGAGACCAAAGCAAATGTTAGATTTAAAATAGAGCCTGGGCAACAATAGTGAAACCCTGTCTCTACAAAAAAAAAAAAAAAAAAACCTACAAAAAAATTAAAAAAAAATTAGCCTGGCATAGTGGTATGCACCTGTAGTCCCAGCTACTCGGGAGGCTGAGGCAGGAGGATCACTTGAGCCCCAGAGGTCGAGGCTGCAGAGAGCTGTGATTGTGCCCTATCTCAAAAAAAAAAAAAGGACAATATGGCATAATGATAATGGATAATGATAACGGATAAAAGACAAAATACTGATGAGGATTCTGAAGGTAGGTTCTGCCTCTGTCTTACTGCAGGTAACTTGGGCAGGTTATTTCACATCTCTGGAGCTCAAGATTTTCATATGTAAAATGGCCTTAAAATCAAAAAAGAAAATATAGGTAACTTGGTAGGAAGTTCCTATTTTATTTTTATCTTACTTTACTTTTTAGGAACAGGGGCTCACTCTGTTGCCCACATTGGAGTGCAGTGGAAGAATCATGGCATGCTGCAGTCTTGAGCTTCTAGGCTCAAGAGATCCTCCTGCTTCAGTCTCCCAAGTAGCTAGGACAACAGGCATATTTTTTGTAGATATGAGGTCTTGCTTTGTTGCCGAGGCTGGTCTCGAACTCCTGGCTTCAAGCAGTCTTCCTGCATCAGTCTCCTAAAGTGTTGGGATTCCAGGCATGAGCCACTGCACCTGGCCCTCGGGAAGTTTTATTTTTAGCCTAGGGTTGGAGTTAAGTTTGCATCATGATGTTGAGACCTCCAAAGGAGAGCTTATCATAGTCATTCCTGAGCTCGGGTGTCCAAACTGTCTAATTGGAGAATCTGGGAATTTTCTCTCGTTTTGATTTTCCTCTTCCACTTTTCCATGCCAGTTGGATGTTTGAATGTTTTTATTGACCTCTGAGAGCATCCGGGTAGCTGAGGGTTTACTGTGGGTGTCTTTGGAGATGAATAGGGACAGGAGACCTCACCTTTCTTTTCCATGTAGCCATAGGAGATAGTCCCACGATCTGATGATCTGTAGCAATGGGTAGAGGAAGGGCTGTATTAGGAACAGAAGCTGGTTTCATCATGGGAAGTCCCCTGTTTTCCACTCCTGAGGGCCCTCACCTTCCCTTTCTAAGCCCCTTTCTGCTTTTGCTATTAAAAAATACACTTTTTAAATCGCAAGTAATATATAAGTATATACTAGCTGCAAAATATTTAACCCAGAAAACTTTGTATCCCCACTCCTATCTCATTTCCCACATATTTTGGATTTTTTTAAAGAAAAGCATAAATGGGATTTTATACTCTTATTATTCAGTGACTTTTTTTTTTCTTGAGATGGAGTCTCACTCTGTTGTTGCCCAGGCTGGAGTGCAGTGGTGCCATCTTGGCTCACTGCAACCTCCACTTCCCAGGTTCAGGTGATTCTCCTGCCTCAGCCTCCTGAACAGCTGAGATTACAGGTGCACGCCACCACATCCAACTAATTTTTGTATTTTAGTAGAGGCAGGGTTTCACCAGGTTGGCCAGGCTTGTCTTGAACTCCTGACCTCAAGGGATCCACCTGCCTTGGCCTCCCAAAATGCTGGGATTACAGGTGTGAGCCACTGTGCCTGACCTCAGTGTCTTTTAAAAAATGTGATACTATTGCTGGGTATGCAGCTCATGCCTGTAGTCCCAGTTACTCAGGAGCCTGAAGCAGGAACTTGAGCCCAGGAATTGGAGACTAACCTGGGTGATATAGCGAGACTCTGTCTAAAATAATAATAATAATAACAATAATAATAAAGAAGCCAGGCACAGTGCCTCACACCTCTAAACCCAACATTTTGGGAGACCAAGGCAGGAGGATCACTTGAAGTCAGGAGTTCAAGACCAGCCTGGGCAACATGGCAAGACCCTGTCTCTACAAAAAATAAAAATAAATTAGCCAGGCTTGGCACATGCCTGTAGTCCCAGCTACACAGCAAGCTGAGACAGGAGGATCCCTTGAGCCCAAAATTTTAAGGCTGCAGTGAGCCATGATCATGCCACTGCACTGCAGCATGGGCTACAGAGTAAGACCTTGTCTCCAAATAGGAAAAGAAGAAAGAAAGGAAGGGAAGGGGAAGGGGAAGGGGAAAAAGGAAGGAAAGGAAGGAACACTTAGTAACATGTCTTGGATGTCTTTCCATGATACTACATATGTATGTATGCCTCTTTCTTTTTAACTGTACATAGTATTGCCTTTAGTCTTTTTTTTTCCTTGTGTCCAGTGAAATCTAGGGGGTTTTCTTTGTTTGTTTTTTATTTATTTATTTTTGAGACGGAGTCTTGCTCTGTTGCCCAGGCTGGAGTGCAGTGGTGTGATCTCAGCTCACTGCAACCTCCGCCTCCCAGGTTCAAGCAATTCTCCTGCCCTAGCCTCCCAAGTAGCTGGGATTACAAATGCCCCCTACAAGGCCCAGCTAATTTTTGTATTTTTACTAGAGACGGGGTTTCACCATGTTGACCAGGCTTGTCTCAAACTCCTGACCTTAAGTGATCTTCCCACCTTGGCCTCCCAAAATTCTGGAATTACACCGTGCCTGGCCTGGAAATCTAGTTTGTTTGTTTTTTTGTTGTTGTTTGTTTGTTTTTGAGATGGAGTTTCGCTCTTGTTGCCCGAGCTGGAGTGCAATGGTGCTATCTCGGCTCACTGCAACCTCCGTCTCCTGGGTTCAAGGGATTCTCCTGCCTCAGCCTCCCGAGTAGCTGAGACTACAGGCGCCCACCACCACGCCCAGCTAATTTTTGTATTTTTAGTAGGACATGTTTCACCATGTTGGTCAGACTGGTCTCGAACTCCTGACCTCAGGTGATTCACCTGCCTCGGCCACCCAAAGTGCTGGGATTACAGGTGTGAGCTACCGCGCCCGGCCATAAATCTAATTTTTAAGTTTCTTACACATTTCCTTATTCCTCTGCCCCCCACCACCTAGGGCTTGGAAAGAGAGGGATCTGGTTCTCGTCCAGCTGGACATTGTCTTGAGACTTCTGGCCCCAGTGTAGGTTAATTCCTCATGAGCAGGGATCCTACGACCATCCTACTGCCACTTCCCTTCTTGTTACAGGCCAAGGGTCATCCTGCCTGGAGCAGGGCAAGAGGTGACGTGACCCTTAGGAAGAGTGGCATCTCTAATCTTCGACCTCCACCCCCACCACACACACAAATGCAGAGCCACCCAGGAGGAAGTAAAAAGTGCTAGGGCCTTCTACACCTTAAAATTATATGTGGAGCATCCTGCAATAAGCGTCTCTATGATGCACAGTCATTCACACCTGCTGGTCTCTCCCCCAGCTGTCTGCAAAATGAAGAGCAGAGCACAAGAGAAGATGTGAGAAAGAGGCAGGGTCGGGGAAGCCAGAAGTCCTGGCTGGCAGGGGCTGATCCTTCCTAACTAGAGAGAGGAGACAGACTTCTTGAGAGGGCAGGGAGATAGCAGGGAGAACTAGAGGAGCTATAGCCAGGGAGCCAGCTAAGGGAGGGAAGACAAAGGAGTGGAGACACAACTACTCCATCTCTCCCCAGCCTCCCCATCTCTAGAATGATGGCACATCTGGGAGGGGCCTGACTACCTTTCGGGGGAAAAATGGTCACTGGGCCTTGTGCGGTGGCTCATGCCTGTCATCCCAGCACTTTGGGAGGCCGAAGTGGGTGGATCACCTGAGGTCAGGAGTTCGAGACCAGCCAGAACAACATGGTGAAACCCCATCTCTACTAAAAATACAAAAATTCGCTGGGCGTGGTGGTGCCTGCCTGTAATCCAGCTACTTGGGAGGCCGAGGCAGGAAAATCACTTGAACCCGAAAGGCAGAGGTTACAGTGTGCTGAGATTGTGCCACTGCCCTCCAGCCTGGGCAACAAGAGTGAAACTCTGTCTGAAGGAAAAAAAAAAAAATGCCATTGGAGAAGATGGGGTCCTTCCAGAGAAGATGATCAAGTCATATTATTCATCAACTGCTGGGGACCTAACAGTCACTACCATTTATTGAACACTTACTGTGGGCTGCATAATATGCCTACTGACACGTGCTGAAAGCTTTGCATGTATGTCTGAAAGGCACACCACTATAACATCAGAATTATCTTCTCCATGTGTGAAATGGGGAAACAGGAGGAGAAAGGTTACAGTCCCAGAGTTAGTAATTTGCAGAGCCAGGATTTAAACCCAGGATAGCCTGATGCTAAAGTTCATGTCTTAACCATTATGATTTATCACCTCCTCTCACTGCAGATCAGAATACCAATTTCTTACTGGGTCTGGAAAGGAGGAGAGAAGGATAGAGAGTTTCTTCTAGGACCAAATTGATTCCTCCACAAATAGGAAGATCCCCAGACTGTGTGCACACACCCTCCTCCTCCTTCCTTCTCCAACCCTGGCTGGACCATGACATCACATGGTGGAGACTGTTTTTTAAAAAGAACTCAGGCCAGATTTACAAGAATGATGCTCAGGCAGCGTGACTGTCAAGGACTGTGGCCAAATGACCCATAGCACACACCCAGCGGTGCTGAGAACATAGCTAGTCCCTTAGCACCTGGGGCTGACTCATGGTTGCTGTAGGACCCAATGCCAGATGCCAGGATTGCTTTCTCTCTCCATTCATTAGGACTGTCCTATGAAACCCTCCCCAGGAACCCTTCTACCCCATCCCGGCATGCCAGGAGCCTGGATACTGCATAACACAGGGTACTCATATTTGTTTACCAAGCCTTGAAGATGACAGGCAATATGCTGATATGCTCAATGCATCATACAAATTGTTTTATTTAAAACTGAACTATTAAATTAAGTATCATAGCAACTCACTTTACGGACAAGGAAACTGAGGCTCAAAGGTTAAGGGCCAGGCATGGTGGCTCACTCCTGTAATCTCAGCAGTTTGGAAGTCTGAGGTGGGAGGAGGATTGCTTAAGCCCGGGAGTTTGAGACCAGCCTAGGCAATATAGGGAGACTCCATCTCTACAAAAAATTATCTGGGCCTGGTGGTGTGTGCCTGTAGTTCCAGCTACTTGAGAGGCTGAGGTGGGAGGATTGCTTGAGCCCAGAAGTTGAGGCTGCAGTGAGCCATGATCATGCCATTGTTCTCCAGCCTGGGCAGCAAAGCAAAATCCTGTATTGAAAACAAACAAACAGGCCGGGCACGGTGGCTTACGCTGTAATCCCAACACTTTGGGAGGCCGAGGCAGGTGGATCACCTGAGGTCAGGAGTTGGAGACCAGCCTGGCCAACATGGTGAGACCCATCTCTACTGAAAATACAAAAATTAGCTGGGCGTTGTGGCACATGCCTATAATCCCAGCTACTTGGGAGGCTGAGGCAGGAGAATCGCTTGAACCCGGGAGGTGGAGGTTGCAGTGAGCCAAGATAGTGCCACTGCACTCCAGCCTGGGTGATAGACAAAAAAAAAAAAAAAAAAAGAAGAAGTTGAAGCAGTGTGAAGAAGAGGTGAGAACAACCCCCGGACCGACCAAAGCCCGTGTGCCACTGCATCCTGCGTCCAGCGCCTACGTCCCGCCGCCATCACTGCCACCACCATGCCCAAGAGAAAGGCTGAAAGGGATGCTAAAGGAGACAAAGCCAAGGTGAAGGACGAACCACAGAGAAGATCCGCGAGGTTGTCTGCTAAACCTGCTCCTCCAAAGCCACAGCCCAAGCCTAAAAAGGCCCTGCAAAGAAGGGAGAGAAGATACCCAAAGGGAAAAAGGGAAAAGGTGATGCTGACAAGGAGGGGAATAACCCTGCAGAAAATGGAGATGCCAAAACAGACCAGGCACAGAAAGCTGAAGGTGCTGGAGATGTCAAGTGAAGTGTGTGCATTTTTGATAACTGTGTACTTCTGGTGACTGTACAGTTTGAAATACTATTTTTTATCAAGTTTTATAAAAATGCAGAATTTTGTTTTACTTTTTTTTTTTTAAGCTATGTTGTTAGCTCACAGAACACTTCGTTGTTGTTTTTTGGGGAAGGGGCGTATGTCACTAATAGAATGTCTCCAAAGCTGGATTTATGTGGGGAAAACACATTTCCCTTCTACTTTTGAAAGATTTCCTCTTGGCTCCCAGGAGGAGGGATTGCCTGACTTTGACACACATGGCCACCTTGGCACAAAAGCCTTGTGGTATGGAATAACAAATTCGTTTTTATGTCCTCTTCTCCCTTTCCATCCTTCAGCATAGACTTAACTCCCTTAAGCCCAGACATCTGTTGGGACCTGACCTCTAGTCATTGGTTACCAGTGTGTCAGGCAATCTGGATTTTCCAGTGATGCCGCTGAGATGGCACCTGTCAAAAGAGTAGTGGTTCCATTTCTAGATTGTGGATCTTCAGATAAATTCTGCCTTTTTCATTTCACTTCCTGAAAGTCAGGTTCAGCCTGTGAAAAGTTGTTAAACAACATGCTAAATGTGAAATGTCAACCCTCACTCTAAACTTTCCCTGTTCAGAGCATCAGATGAAGACTTCATTGGGTTTCATAATGGCTTTCTGATTTTTGGTAGTCCATTGAAGGAGGGAGTTTGAAAGTTGTTGTATACTGTTAACGATTGTCTGCCCATGTCCTGCCTGAAATGCCATGATTGTTTATGGAAAGTGTCTTTAATAAAGCTGGATACAGCTTGAAAAAAAAATAAGTCAACTTGCTAGAGAGAATCGAATAGGAAAGAATGAGGAAGAGTGGCTAGAAGGGCAACCTGACAGGGCCCCTCAGGGCACACAGGTCTTTCCCCACTCAGTACTGTCCCTCTCCTGATTATGCTTACTTTGTCTATAGACAGTACCTTTTCACATTCTTTCCTGCAAGACACATTAACACATTAGATGGACAATGAAAAAAATACATTATTTTCTAGATCATAAGCAAGGATCCAACATACGTTAAGCAAACATGACACTAATAACACATGGGTGTTTAACACGTGGGTGTGATGTCTGTAATGTGAACATAAGTAATGTTACAAAAGGCAATATTTTCCTCATCTGTAAAATGGGGGTGATAATAATATCTGTAAGTTACAAGGTATAAAGCATTTAAAGCACAACTTGGCCCATAGTTAATACTACATTATTCTTATTACTGCCTTAGTGCTTAAGAGCACACACTTTGGAGTCAAGTAGACCTGGGTTTGCATCCCAGCTCCATCGCTTACTTGGCTATATCAGACTTTGTGCGACCGGGCGTGGTGGCTCACACCTGTAATCCCAGCACTTTGGGAGGCTGAGCCAGGTGGATTACCTGAGGTGAGGGGTTCAAGACCAGCCTGGCCAACGTGGTAAAACCCTGTCTCTACTAAAAATACAAAAAATTAGCCAAGTGCAGTGGCACACACTTGTAATCCCAGCTACTTGGGAGGCTGAGGCAGGAGAATTGCTTGAACCCGGGAGATGGAGGTTGCAGTGAGCCAAGATCGCACCACTACACTCCAGCTTGGGCGACACAGCGAGACTTCATCTAAAAAAAAAAAAAAAAAAAAAGACTTTGTGCAAGTTACTTAACTCCTCTGAGCTTGTCATCTTATCTGCAAAATGGGATCACTAGCGTGTATCTCACTGAGCGGTGCAGATGAACTATGTAAAGAATTTGGCCCAATGCCTAGCACTGCTAAGCATGCAATAAATGGAAGTTACTATCATAATGTGTAACACATATAATTATGACAATTATATTTCCAAGATATTCTGGGATCTTTACAGTTTCATAATTTTGCTCTTTTTACTATACAACACTCCTTTTTTTGAAACAAATATAGATTTTGGAGTCAGACAGACCTAGTCTGGATTTGAATTCCAGCTCTCCTTCTTACCAGCCTAGGGCCGTGGAGAATGTTGTCAATTTCCCTGAGCCTCAGTGTTCTTCTCTGTAAAATGTGGATAATACCTGACTCCCAGGCATTTTGCCAGGATTACATGGGATTCCTACCCAGTGCAATGTCTAGTGATAATATAAATGCTAAAAGCAACTTGTTAAATGTATAAATAAATGTGATTTATTTTTGCTCCTTTACATGCAGTATCATAGATATAATTTGTAGATGTGTGTACTGTGAATACAGTGGCCACTTCTCTTGCTCCCAAAGTGTCTCTGTAGCTTGGTGTTTCATCCTAGCCACAGAAGGGTTCAAAAGGCCATAGCATCAGCAGTGTGGGACCCTGCTGATAGGGAAGAGAGAAGGGGAAGTCACAGAACCAAGAGAAACTCCCTTTTCCTGTCTGGCTAGGATTTGTTTGTCTTCCACACAGGCTGTATGTTCCCTGTTGATATGGGGGTCTGTCAAGTGTCCAGCTTTGATTGGCATCTCCAGTACAGAGGAAGTAAGGAGCCCCTTAACTTTCAGGAGCTGTTTTCCTCTGGACTTGCAGACTAGAGTCCCAAACACGTTCTCTTTCTGGCACCACTGGTGAGAGCAGAAAGCAATGGAGAAAATCCAGAATCATGATGTCAGAGCTAGAAGACCTCAGAGAAGGGAGGCGGTATAGTGGAGTGGTTCAGAGTATTGATTGGATGGGTCAGAATAACTCAGCCCAAATCCCGGCCATACTACTTACCAGCTGGATGACCTGGGGCAGGTTATAGAATCTCTCTAAACCCTAGTTTCCTCAGCTGTAAAGTGGGCATAAGAATATTCCTGATTCAGCCGGGCACAGTGGCTCACACCTGTAATCCCAGCACTTTGGGAGGCCGAGGTGGGCAGATCACGAGGTCAGGAGATCGAGATCATCCTGGCTAACACGGTGAAACCCCGTCTCTACTAAAAATACAAAAAAAATTAGCCGGGCGTGGTGGCGGGCGCCTGTAGTCCCAGCTACTCGGAGAGGCTGAGGCAGGAGAATGGCGTGAACCCGGGAGGCGGAGCTTGCAGTGAGCCGAGACTGCGCCACTGCACTCCAGCCTGGACGACAGAGCGAGACTCCGTCTCATCCAAAAAAAAAAAAAAAAAAAAAGAATATTCCTGATTCATATGAAATCAGATATAAAGCTCTCAGGACAGTGTCAGGTACATAGTAAGTACTCGTTATTTGAAAGCTGTTACCATTTTCTCTTGTTCTGCCATTTCATTTTCACAGTTGAGGACCCTAATGGCCAGAAAGGAAGCACAACTCATTAGCTGTCCACCCGATCAGAGCTACTTCCCAGGCAGGGTTGTGCCAAAGGCGTGTCCTTAGGGATCAAGACCCTGCATTAACTGTGCTGAGAGCAAGAACCAGCAGCACCATCCTAGCTGTGGGGTTGGAGCCTTGAGGGTATGTGCAAATCAAGGCATGACTTCCACCCAAATGAGTGCCCAAAAGAGAAAGTCCCTTCCTGCTGGAATTATTTATTTTGTAATTAACAATGACTATGGAAGCCCTTTCTGATATTTTGGTTTGGAGGCTCAGAGTTCAAACTTATAACAGCCATGGACAAGAGTTTATTGTGGGCCTGTTCTTACTTGCTGAATTGAATTCATTATTATGATCCCTAAGCAACTAGGGGTCAGGAGCTAAGTACGTAAGACAGCTAGGATTTTGGGATCAAAGGACAAAGTGTCCAGGAGTGGAGAGGCTTCAAAAATTGAGCCGTGTTTCCAGGTTCTGTAATGTCCAGACCTCAACTGCTTTGGAGCTGCCTTCACCTCTAAGTGTTCAGGGAAGGGTCTGGCACTTCAACTGGCCCCACCAAGTCCTGGGCAGCAGCCCCAGTTTCTGGTGACCTTTGTGCAGCTTTTGGGTTGTGGTTTGCTTTGTTTTCTTGTTTGTTTCTTCATGGCAGGGTGGCCTTTCCCTGCTTCTGGGTGGGAACTGGCGGGAGGGAGGATGGTTTGCTCCCATCTCCACAGCTGTGTTTACACTTCCCTGTCAGGAACTGTCTGTGGCCCAGCCTTTCCTCAGTCTGCTGTGTCCCCTCTGAAATTTGCTATTTGATATCTCTGTGGGCATTACAAGGGAGGGGCGCAACAGGCCAAGGGGTCACCATCCGAAGGGGGCTCAGGTTGGAAGGCGGGAATACTAGTGCAGAGAGCTCTGTTTGAATTCTGAGAAGCATCATCTCCTTCCCTTTCTACCAGTGGCCTGAGGACCAGCAGAGGACGAAAGTACACTTAGAACTCGCCCGTCCCAGAAGGACTAGAACACGTGACATGTCATTTCTAATCACGGGCTTGAACACAATCTTGCTTTGTGATGGGGATGTGAGTGTACAGAGCAGAGTGGTCTTCCCTAAGGCTTCGCTGGGACCAGTGGTCAAAGATACAGCATGTTAAAGCCAAGAAGATTATGCTAAAATATAAGCAAATTAAAAAGGATTTAAGAAAATGGTCAAGTAAATAATGCTCTTCTTCTCCAGGGAGCAAGTTGAGCTGGTATTAATCAGTATACTAGGGTTGCTGGACTCTGGGCCAAGCCCAGGAGAGTAGCTGCCAAGGCAAATCAGGCATCAGGTTTCAAAAATTAAACACATAATTTTATTTTTCTGCAATAGGGAACTTTCAGAAAAAGAACCAGCCCTATTAGGCTACTCAGCACACTTTGTCCAGTTTCTTTCAGCCCCAGAGGCCTCCAATTTAAAGCAAGATGAGCAACTGGAAGCCAGGAGTGACACAGTTATTCCCTTCTCCCATTAACTGCCTGGGGGTGGAGCCGGGAGGAGTGGGGCAGGGGTGATTGTACTGTTTTTCAAAGGTCCAGTTGCTGACCACTTGCCAGCAGTTTTTCTACGAATTTACAGGACAAAGACCTGAAGGGTTGCAAAAGAAAAAGAATTGTAGAAGAAGAGCTAGCTAAAGTTTGGCTGATAATGTCTCAGGAAATGTCAGCTAAGAAAGGGTCTGGTCTCAGGAAAAGCTCTCCCATCACAATAAGGAGGAACCAACTGGCAAACAAATTTTCCTCCAAGAATCTCACACTTATTGGTGGTGTGGAAAGTTGTTTTTATTATTATTGTTATTATTATTGAGACAGGTTCTCATTCTGTTGCCCAAGCTGGAGTGCAGTGGTGCAATCACGGTTCACTGCAGTATTGACTTCCCAGGCTCAGGCGATTTTCCCACCTCAGCCTCCTGAGTAGTTGGGACTACAGGCCCACACCACCATGCCTGGCTAATTTTTTTGTGTTTTTTATAGAGATGGGGTTTCACCGTGTTGCCCAGGCTGGTCTCGAATTCCTGAACTCAAGCAATCTGCCTGCCTCATTCTCCCAAAGTGCTGGGATTACAGGTGTGAGCCACTGAGCCTGGCCAAAAGTTATTTTTGTAATCTTTCAGTGAATGAGGGTTACTAAGCCCTCCCTGTGTGTAGTCCTATCATGGTGGAGGTGAAAGAGATATACAGTGTAGTAGTGAGTGTAAAGTGATACTGAAGTTGAAGGGCTGGGAAATCCAGGAGGGCTAGAAGGCTTAATGAAGAGAGGGGGCCGGGCGCAGTGGCTCACGCCTGTAATCCCAGCACTTTGGGAGGCCGAGGCAGGTGGATCACGAGGTCAGGAGATCGAGACCATCCTGGCTAGCACGCTGAAATCCCGTCTCTACCAAAAATACAAAAAATTAGCCGGGTGCGGTGGCGGGCGCCTGTAGTCCCGGCTACTCGGGAGGCTGAGGCAGGAGAATGGCGTGAACCCCGGGGGGCGGAGCCTGCAGTGAGCCGAGATCGCACCACTGCACTCCAGCCTGGGTGACAGAGCAAGACTCCGCCTCAAAAAAAACAAAACAAAACAAAACAAAACAAAACAAAAAAACGAAGAGAGGGAACTTAGGTTAGGCTGTAGATCAGATTCTGATCTACAGCTTTGGCATAAATCCCTTCAACTTCCTTTCCACCTGAAAATATTTCTGTAACCATATTTTGTTATGTCAAAATGTCTTTGTATCTACTCTCTTGTTATTTGGCATCCTCTCCTAAGGCAGTGTTGTCCACTTCTGTGGCTTCAGTTACCAACAATATGTTGATGGTTTCCAAATCTCTCACTACTCTCTCTCCTGACATTCAGATCTTCTGGACAGCTCTCCTTAGCTAAAGCTACAGTCTTTCTCCCAACAATTATTAATGTTGTGCAGTGGCTCTCAAACTTCACTATACATTGTAATCACCTGGATGCTTTAAAAACTCTTGAAGCTCAGGCCATACCCTAGATCAATTAATCAGACTTTTGGGTGTGGGAGGTGGGCATCAGTAGTTATTAAAACTCCTTGGGCCAGGCACGGTGGCTCACGCCTGTAATCCCAGCACTTTGGGAGGCCGAGGCGGGCGGATCACGAGGTCAGGAGATCGAGACCATCCTGGCTAACACGGTGAAACCCCGTCTCTACTAAAAATACAAAAAATTAGCCGGGTGAGGTGGCAGGCGCCTGTGGTCCCAGCTACACAGGAGGCTGAGGGAGGAGAATGGCGTGAACCCTGGGGGGCGGAGCCTGGGGGGCAGTGAGCCGAGATCATGCCACTGTACTCCAGCCTGGGTGAAAGAGCGAGACGCCTTCTCAAAAAAAAAAAAAAAACAACAACAAAAAAACTCCTTGGCTGGGTGCGGTGGCTCACGCCTATAATCCCAGCACTTTGGGAGGCCAAGGTGGGCGGACCACCTGAGGTCGGGAGTTCAAGACCAGCCTGACCAACATGGAGAAACCTTGTCTCTACTGAAAATACAAAATAGCCAGGTGTGATGGTGCATACCTGTAATCCCAGCTACTCGGGAAGGCTGAGGCAGGAGAATAGCTTTGACCTGGGAGGCAGAGGTTGCATGCGGTAAGCTGAGATGGCGCCATTGCACTCCAGCCTGGGCAACAAGAGTGAAACTCCATCTCAAAAAAAAAAAGCTCCTCAAGCTCCCCAAGTGTGAGCCAAGTTTGAGAACCACTTATCTAGAAGGCAGCAGGAATAGAAAGGAATGCCAGTGTAAATTGCAAGTATAAAAGAATATTTTCCTTGATTTGGTAGTTAAATGGATAGGGGCAAGGGAAAAACAGCAAAGTCAAAGTTTTTATATAAGGAAAAGAACACTAAATCTGGTTGGAATCCAGCGATCTGAGTTTAAGACCTGACAGAATTATTCATCTGTGTAAGGCAAGTCTTTTAACTCCTTTATGCCAGAGTAACCTGATGTGTAAACTGAAGTTGCCCTACGTACTTCTTACAGTTGTTATGAAGATTACTTGAAAAAATGAACATTATAAGCTTTTCTAATTATATACTTTGAGACAAAATCAAAATCAAGATATTATTTTGCATTTTAATTTTAAAAATTTATATTTTGAAATAATTTCAGATTTACTAGAGTTGCAAATATGGTAGCATTCCTATATGTCCATCAAACTTTGTCAATTACAATGATTAAAACCAGGAATAAGATTGATAAAATACTATTAACTAATCTAGAGATTTTATTCTAATTTCTTCAAATTATCCCACTGGTGTTCTTTTTCTGGACCAGGATTCAAGCCAGATCCTGGCTTGAATTTAGTTGTCATATCTCCTCAGTCTCCCAATCTGAGATGGTTTCTCACCCCTTGTCTTTCATGATCTTGACACTTGAAGATATCGGCCAGTTATTTTGTAGATTGTCTCTCATTTTGGATTTGTCTGATGTTTCCTCATAATTAAATTCAGCTTATGCAGTCTGGGCATGGTGGCTCATGCCTGTAATCCCAGCACTGGGAGGCAGAGGTGGGTGGATCACCTGAGTCAGCAGTTTGAGACCAGCCTGGACAACATGGTGAAACCCCATCTCTACTAAAAATACAAAATTTGCCGGGTGTAGTGGTGCATGCCTGTAAACCCAGCTACTTGGGAGGCTGAGGCAGGAGAATCGCTTGAACCCAGGAGGCAGAGGTTGCAGTGAGCCGAGATTGCACCATTGCACTCCAGCCTAGGCAACAAGAGTGAAACTCTGTCTCAAAACAAACAAACGAACAAACAAAACACGCACAAAAAAATCAGTTTATGCGTGTTTGTCAAGAATACCACAGAAGTGATTTTGTGTGCTTGTCATTGCATCATGTTGAGAGGGACCTGGTAAGAATACCTCTCAGCCTGGGGCAATGGCTCATGGCTGTAATCCTAGCACTTTGGGAAATCAAGGTGGGAGGATGGCTTGAACCCTGGAGTTCAAGACCAGCCTGGGCAACACAGCAAGACCCTGTCTCCTTAAAAAGAAGAGGGAGGCCAGGCGTGGTGGCTCATGCTGGTAATCTTAGCACTTTGGGAGGCCGAGGTAGGCAGATCACCTGAGGTCAGGAGTTTGACAGCAGCCTGGCCAATACAGTGAAACCCTATCTCTACTAAAAATACAAAAATTAGCCGGGCGTGGTGGCAGGAACCTGTATTCCTGGCCGCTTGGGAGGCTGAGGCAGGAGAATTGCTTGAGCCCGGGAGGCAGAGGTTGCAGTGAGCCGAGATCGAGATCGCGCCACTGCACTCCAGCTTGTGTAAGCAACAAAGCGAGACTCCGTCCAGCCTCGCCCCCGGCAAAAAAAGAAGAAGAAAACAATACCTCTTATCACTAGTGATGTTAACTTTGATCACTTGGTTAAGGTGGCGTCTGCCAGATTCTTATCTGTAGAGTTGCTATTTTTTCCCTTTGTAACCAGCAGGTGTCTTGTGGGGATTTATTTCGATACAAGGCTATAATTTTGATTCTAAGTGACTATAGAAGAACTATGGACAGAAATAGGGAGATCAGACATAAATAAAGGGTTTAGAACCCATAGACCGGTGTCTGGGGAACTGGTAGGGGTGAAGCATCGGTATGAAGGTGCTCTGGGTTGGCTTCAACGCTGAAGTGAGATGTGGCTTGTCACCAGCGCGTGGGGATGGCGTATCTGCTGAAAAGGGTCTTCAGGAAGATATTAGTGACTCTGCGAAGGTTTCCCCAGAGCCCTTCCCCTCCCCTGCCAGCGCCGCTTTGGAAGCCGTCGGGGCGGCTGCACCCGCCAGGACTCCTGAGTGCGGCGGTTTTGGCGGCAACTGACAGTCGTGCGTCCGCGCGGCACGGGTGAGTCAATGCGCAAGCGCCGACAGGAGGCGCGGGGCGGGGCACGGCGCAGGGGTGGGGCCGCGGCGCGCATGCGTCCTAGCAGCGGGTCCCTGCGGCTCGGGATGGAGGGTGAGTGAGTAAACAAGCCTGGGCCGGGCGGTGGGGCCGGGCCTCCTCCCCTCGCCGCCCTGGGCCTGAGGGAGGGAGAGGCGGAGGGATCAGGGAATTGGAAGGCATCAGAAGGACACACTGCCTGCCTGGCCGGGGGTAGCAGGCGCCCCTCTTCATTCCGAGGGCTGGGGGAATGGGGGCGACGGGGCGAGGGAGCCCCAGGCGAGGACAGCGTCTGGGGCTACGAGGGCTGTGTGCCCGGGAGGAGGAGCGGCGCGGGCGGGCTCGGGGACGGGGAATCCCGTTGGACGGCGGGGTGGGCCGGTGGGCGGGAGCCCCAGCGCCCAAAGGGCGCGTGTGGGCGGTGGCACCTGCGGGGGCCTTTAGCGAGGTGGACCCTGGGGACCTGGAGCTGTGCTTGGGGAGGGCTAGAGACCGGGGCTGATGTTGCGATGGCTTTCGGGGATGTTGAGAAGGGGTAGCAGTAAAAACAGGGCCGGAACTAGGGTGAGGTGAGTAAGGCTCCCAAGGCACAAAGTGTAAAGGAGTACTGAGTCAGGGTCGTGCAAGTGCAGTGAGCGCCTCCTCACGTGCGTCCTGGGTGCCTCGGTCGCCTCGCCCCAGGGCTGGCCCTGAGCAAGAATCTCCTTCACTCCACACTTTTGGTCTCACGCCAATGATCGCTCACCCCCACCATTCTCCCGAGGATCAAATGATATAAATAAAAGTGCCTTGAAGCAAAGACAAGGTGTTGTATTTGGGACATGCCTGTTAGGAAATGTGGGACAAACTTTTATTTCAATAAAAAGTGACTACTGAGGAATTGTTTCTTGAGCAGGGAAGGGAAGGGATGCCTGAAGGATGTTAGTGCCCCCCGTGGAATGTGAAGGAATATGGAGGGTGAAATATAGGGTTGTACGTGGTGTAGCCCAGGCCGATAGGAACCTGACGCTTGGCAGGGGAGAATGAAGGTAAAGGAGCTCAGGTAGACTAACAATTAGGTGTGTGCAAGGATGGCATTGAAAACGTGGGTCTCCTTCTCCACGATTGCTGCCATGCTGCCGCTGAATAGAAAAATTCCCACACCCAGTGTTTTTTAAATTTAGGAAACTGATATTGAAGGAGGTTTCCAGCCTGAGAAGGTGCTAAGCCTATTAGAGGTTTCTGTGAAAGCGTGTCTATTTTATGTCTTGGAATCCCCAGATATGCCACTGATAGAAGAGATTACTTACATAGGAGAGAGTGTGTTAAGAGGCTGGGCTTGGTGGCTCACATCTGAAATCCCAGCATTCGGGAGGTCCAGGCAGGAGAATAGCTTGAGCCCAGGAGTTTGGGACCAGCTCAGGCAACAATAGCGAGACCTCATCTCTTAAAAAAAAAAAAAAAAAAAAAAAAGCTAGCCAGGTGTGGTGGCGCCTTCTCCTATAGTCCCAGCTGTTTGGGAGGCTGAAGCAGGAGTATTGCTTGAGACTGGGAGGTCAAGGTTGCAATGAGCTCTGATCCTGCCACTGCACTCCAGTCTGGGTGACAGCGCCTGAGAACCTGTCTCAAGAAAAAAAAAAAAAAAGCCAGGCACGGTGGCTCATGCCTGTAATCCCAGCACTTTGGGAGGCTGAGGGCCTGTAATCCCAGCACTTTGGGAGGCTGAGGTGGACCGGTCACTTGAGCCCAGGAGTTTGAGACCAGCCTGGGCAACATGGCAAAACTCCATCTCTACTAAAAATACAAAATTAACCAGGTGTGGTGGTACACGCCTGTAGTCCCAGCTACTCGGGAGGGCTGAGGCATTAGAATCGCTTGAACCTGGGAGGTGGAGGTTGCAGTGAGCCGAGATTGCGCCACTGCACACCAGCCTGGGCAACAGAGTGAGATTCTGTCTCAAAAAAAAAAAAAAAAAAAAAAAAGGAGGTCGGGCACAGTGTAATCCCAGCATCTTGGGAGGCCAAGCAAGGCAGGCGGATCACTTGAGGTCAAGAGTCCGAGAGCAGCCTAGGCAACATGGCGAAACTCCTTCTCTACAAAAAATACAAGAATTAGCTGGGTGTGGTGGTGGGTGCCTATAATCCCAGCTATTCAGGGGGCTGAGGCACGAGAATCGCTTGAACCCAGGAGGTGGAGGTTGCAGTGAGCCGACATTGCACCACTGCACTGCAGCATGGGTGACAGAGCAAGACTCCATCCCAAAAAAGGAAAAAAAAAAGGGAGAGAGAAGTACTTAAAAACGCACATACATAATAGGAGAAAGGACCATCTATAAAACTGTAATAATGCTATCATTGTCAAGGTTTATGCTTATTGTTGTGTGTCACAAACATAATGAATCAACTCCAAAGGTAGGGATATATGTTTTATTCACTGATGTACCCCAAACACCTAAAACGGTAACACATAGTAGATACTACTATTAAGTATAATAGTAGGTGCTCAACATATATTTGTGGAATAAATAGCGGGGAAATTTCTGGCACTGGGAGTCAGGTGATCGGGATGCTGTATTGTCAGTAACTGGCAGAGTACTTGTATGCTAATTGTGGAACTTGATGCTAAGGCCCAGCTTAAAATTCCTTAAAGTGTAAATGACTTCTTCATTATGATGGTTACATTAGTGCCCTTTGAAACAGCACTAGAGGCTGGGCTTGATGGCTCACACCTATAAGCCCAGCATTTTGGGAGGCTGAGGCTGTTGGATCACCTGAGGTCGGGGAGTTCAAAACCAGCCTGGCCAATATGATGAAACCCCATCTCTACTAAAAATACAAAAAATTAGCCAGGCGTGGTGGCAGACACCTATAATCTTAGCTCTTGGGAGACAGAGGCAGGAGAA
Source organism: Hylobates moloch (assembly GCF_009828535.3). NCBI lineage: Eukaryota > Metazoa > Chordata > Mammalia > Primates > Hylobatidae > Hylobates > Hylobates moloch. The sequence continues at coordinate 26,420,542 of NW_026652285.1, read as the reverse complement.
TCACTTGAACTTGGGAGTGGGAGGTTGCAGTGAGCTGAGATCGCGCCACTGCACTCCAACCTGGGCGTGAAAGAGCGAGACTCCATCTTGGAAAAAAAAAAAAGAGAGAGAGACAGCACTAGAATAAGGAGGCTGGAACTAAAAATGAAATTTTACTCCCAAGAAGACATTTGGGAGAAGGGAAAGGTGAGAAAAATGTGGTCGGGCTTGTTTCTTATATATTTGCCTTTGAATTATACCTTCAAACAACCAATTTAAGTCTGGACACTGTGGCTCACGCCTGTAATGCCAGTACTTTGGGAGGCCGAGGTGGGCAGATCACTTGAGTTCAGGAATGTGAGACCAGCCTGGGCAACATGGCAAACTCTATCTCTACAAAAACATTACAAAAATTAGCCGGGCCTGGTGGTGTGGGCCTGTAGTCCCAACTACTCAGGAGGCTGAGTAGGGAGGATTGCTTGAGCCCAGGAGGCAGAGGTTGCAGTGAGCCGAGATCAAGCCACTGCATTCCAGCCTGGGCAACAGAGCAAGACCCTGTCTCAAAACAAAATAAGAAACCGATTCAAAATATTTAATTCCTAGGATCTGAAACCTGGCTTCATTACTCTATAGGCAACAGTTCCTTCCCTTTGATTTGCTCTTTATATGAAACATGTAACAATCATGTCATTAAGTGTATCGTTTTCTGGTCTTAGATTAAGTTTAAAAAGTTTCACTTTGGGCCCCCCACGTTGTGGCTCACACCTGTAATCCCAGCACTTTGGGAGGAGGCCGAGGGATTGATCACTTGAAGCCAGGAGTTTGGGACCAGCCTGTCCAACACGATGAAACCCGTTTCTACAATTAGCCAGGCGTGGTGGCACACACCTGTCATCCCAGCTACTTGGGAGGCTGAGGAACGAGAATCCCTTGAACCTGGGAGGCGGAGGTTGCAGTGAGCCGAGATGGCGCCACTGTACTCTAGCCTGGGTGACAAAGGGAGACCCTGTCTCAAAAAAAGTTTCCACTTTGTTCACTATTTCTATTTGGTTCACTAGTAGCGTCCCAGAAAAGATTTGAGGTAGCAACACTAAAAACACACTAATTCCATTTCTATATAGAGTAAACTAAAGAGAAAAGAGTGTGTGGAGAAAAGTGAAGATAATTAGATAGGTTGGGATTGAGGGGAAGGGTTAAAGGTTAAAAAAAGAAAAATTGTGCTTCTCCATTCTGGAAAGTCCCCAGCTTTTTCTTTGTTTTATGTCCAAACTGTGTACATATTGGATTCTTTCCTACTCCTTAGTCTATCAGTCAGTCATCAGTTGGGACTTGAGTACACTACACCCTAAAGTCATGAGTTACTTAATGGGTAGTTAGAGTTCAGTACCTTTAGTGTGTTTTATTCTCTAACTCACCTACCCTAATAATTTGATACAAAATAGACTAAAAAGTCTTATTTTTATTGGATGATATGAGCAGGCACTAAATACAGTACAGTATTAAACTTTGGGCTGACACAGTACAGAACCAGTCAAGATAGGGCTCTGGCCTGTTAGGAGATTGCGTTTACTCTTCCAAGTCAGCGTTCTCGCTGGGCACGGTGGCTCAAGTCTGTAATCTCAACCCTTTGGGAGGCTGAGGAAGGGGGAGTACTTTGAGTCAGCAGTTCAAGGCCAGCCTGGGAAACATAGCAAGATCTTGTAGGCTGGGCGCAGTGGCTCACACCTGTAATCCCAGCACTTTGGGAGGCTGAAGCGGGTGGATCACAAGGTCAAGAGATCGAGATCATCCTGGCCAACATGGTGAAACCCGTCTCTACTGAAATACAAAAATTAGCTGGGCGTGGTGGCGCGCACCTGTATTCCCAGCTGCTCAGGAGGCTGAGGCGGGAGAATTGCTTGAACCTGGGAGGCGGAGGTTGCAGTGAGCTGAGATTGCGCCACTGCACTCCAGCGTGGCAACAGAGCAAGACTCTGTTTCAAAAAAAAAAAAAAAAAGATCTTGTCTCCACTGAAAATATAAAAAATTAGCCAGGCATGGTGGCATGTGCCTGTAGTCCCAGCTACTAGGGAGGCTGGGGCCAAAGGATCCCTTGAACCCGGGAGGTCGAGGCTGCAGTGAGCTATGATCATGCCTGGTCAGCAGAGTGGGACCCTTTCTCAAAAAAACAAAATAAAATTAAATAAAATTAAACGAGAGTTATAAATCCTGTGAGCCAGCATTTTCCTTTGGGTCTCATAAAAACTAATCATGTTTACGGTGAAACCCCATCTCTACTAAAAATACAAAAAATTAGCTGGGCATGGTGGTGGGCGCCTGTGATCCCAGCTACTCGGGAGGCTGAGGCAGGAGAATAGCATGAACCTGGGGGGTGGAGCTTGCAGTGAGCCAAGATCGCGCCACTGCACTCCAGCCTGGGCGACAGAGCGAGACTCCGTCTCAAAAAAAAAAAAAAAAACTAATCCTGTTTAGATTTTTGTTACCATTACCTCCAGTGCATACGATCTAATTTTTTTTTTTTTGAGACAGAATTTCGCTCTTGTTGCTCAGACTGGAGTGCAATGGCGCGATCTCAGCTCACTGCAACCTCTGCCTCCTGGGTTCAAGCGATTCTCCTGCTTTAGCCTCCCGAGTAGCTGGGATTACAGGCATGCGCCACCACGCCTGGCTAATTTTGTATTTTTAGTAGAGACGGGGTTTCTGCATGTTGGTCAGGCTGGTCTCGAAACCCCGTCCTCAGGTGATCCACTCGCCTCGGCCTCCCAAAGTTCTGAGATTACAGGTGTGCGCTACTGCGCCCAGCTGATCTGATTCTCTTAATTAAACAACACTAGGAAATACTAATATTATAATTTTATTTTAAATTAGAATTCAGAGCCACAGGTTCCTGTTAGGAAGGTTCTTTCTGTGTGTAGTGCCCAGAAACTCAAACTAATGGCAGATGAAAATACCTCAGAGAAGTTGGAGGGTATAAATTAGAGATGTGCTTTATAGATCCTAACTGAGAGATCTATCAGGCTGTGTACCTAGTCACAGAATTGATTTTAATTGGAACGAAAAGGCCCAATGTGTGTTTCTAGAGTTTTGGCATAATTTCACCTATCATTAGGTTCAATTACATATGAATAAAAAAAATAGGATGGATATTAAAAACTAAGCCAGGGGGGTCTTGGTTACTCTAATCCACACTTAGGCGAGGGAGGTGGGATCACGAGGTCGTGAGATTGTCCCGCCAACATGGTGAAACCCCTCCTAAAAAACAAAAAGGCATGGTGGGGGGATGCCCATACCAAGGTGAGAGGCAAGACTTCATCAGCAGGGGAGATTGAAGTGAGAGAGACGACTTCACTCTCTGAAACGATACTCTTCTCAAAAAAAGGGCACGGTGGCTGATGTCTGGAATCCCAGCACTTTGGGAGGCCGAGTCAGGAGGATCATGAAGTCAGGAGATCGAGACCATCCTGGCTAACAAGGTGAAACCCCGTCTCTATTAAAAATACAAAAAAATTAGCTGGGAGTGGTGGCGGGCACCTGTAGTCCCAGCTACTCGGGAGGCTGAGGCAGGAGAATGGTGTGAACCCGGGAGATGGAGCTTGCAGTGAGCTGAGATCATGCCACTGCACTCCAACCCGGGCAACAGCGAGATTCATCTCAAAAAGTCATAATAATAATAAATACAAATAAGTAAAATAAAAATCTGTAGTGCCATCTGCCTCCAAAGCCTTACTTAGCCTTGCTAGTTAATAAAATTATTATTCAAGAGAAACTATCAAAGACACTGAATTTGCCCCTAAGACAAAGAAGCTATTTCTGCAAAGGGACAGCTTATGTAGATGAAAAAATTTAATAGTTTGGAACTTTTGTATTCTGATCTCAGTCTCTCTGTTTAAGAACTTGTTCCTTAAATTTTTTTTTTTTTTTTTTTTTTTTTTTTGAGACAGAGTCTCACTCTGTCGCCCAGGCTGGAGTTCAGTGGTGCCATCTCGGCTCACTGCAGGCTCTGCCTCCTGGGTTCACGCCATTCTCCTGCCTCAGCCTCCTGAGTAGCTGGGACTACAGGTGCCCGCCATCGTGCCCGGCTAATTTTTTGTATTTTTAGTAGAGATGGGGTTTCACCATGTTACCCAGGATGGTCTCGATCTTATGACCTCGTGATCTGCCTGCCTTGGCCTCCCAAAGTGCTGGGATTGCAGGTGTGAGCCACCGTGCCCGGCCGTTCCTTAAATTTTTTATTGCCATACAATTTCAGTAATGTTTTCCCATTTCCACCTAGGGACAGACTACATTCTAGTTTTAGCCTTTGCAGCAAATTGAGATCCAGTTTTCTGGAGAAAGATTTCCACATTTTTATAGCTTTCTTTTCCTGTAGAGATGTGACACGTAAATAAAGTGGTTCGTATTTCCAATGATTAATCTTTTTAAAAAATAGACTCTATTTTTTAGAATAGTTTGTTTTTTAAGAAAGAAAAAAAAGAAAGAATAGTTTGTTTGTTTTTGGTTTGTTTGAAACAGGGTCTCACTCTGTCACCCAGGCTGGAGTGCAGTGGCACAGTCACAGCTTGCTCCTGCAGCCTTGATCGTGCAGGCTCCATCTGTCTTCTCACATCAGCCTCCCTGGTAGCTGGGACTAGAAGCACACACCACCATGCCCAACTAATTTTTGTAATTTTTTTGTAGAGATGGGATCTCACCATGTTGTCCAGGCTGGTCTTGAACAACTGGGCCCAAGAGATCCACCTGCCTCAGCCTCCAAAAGTGTTGGAATTTCAGGCATGAGCTATCATGCCTGCCCTAGAATAGTTTTAGATTTATTTTAAAAATTGTAGGCTGGGCACGGTGGCTCACGCCTGTAATCCCAGCACTTTGGGAGGCCGAGGCGGGTGGATCACCTGAGGTTAGGAGTTCAAGACCAGCCTAGGCAACATGGTGAAACTCTGTCTCTACTAAAAATACAAAAATTAGCTCGGCCCGGTGGCATGTGCCTGTAATCCCAGCTACTTAGGAGGCTGAGGCAGGAGAATTGCTTGAGCCCAGAAGATGGAGGTTGCAGTGAGCCGAGATTGCATCATTACACTCCAGCCTGGGCGACAGAGCGAGACTCTGTCTCAAAAAAAAAAAAAAAAAAAAAAAAAAAAATCTTATATTAGTATACATGTAACATTTGTTACAGTTAATGAACCACTTTTGATTATATTATTATACTTATTCATTCCGAATTCACTTGAGTTAAAAAAGGTGGAATTGTCTGCAGATTTTTAATGGCAAATGTCTAGAAAATACTGGCCTGACCAAGACTTATTTTTCTCTTAAGTCAGCTTTATTAAGGTAAAAATTTACATATAATAAATCCACCCACTTTATATAGTTCAGTGAGTTTTCATAAAAGTATATAATCATGTAACTATCACCACTACCGAAGTCTAGGACATTTCATCATCCCAGGAAAGTTCCCTTGTGCTCCTTCCCGTTTAATCTCTTACTGTACCTCAGCCCCTGGCAACCACTGATCTGCTTTCTGTGACTAGTTTTGCCCTTTCTAGATTTATTCTAGTAGAACACTTTTTTTTTTTTTTAATAGAGACAGGGTCTCCCTATGTCGCCCATGCTGGTCTCAAACTCCTAAGGGATCCTCCCGCCTCAGTCTCCCAAAGTGTTGGGATTACAGACGTGAAGCCACAGCAACTGGCCAGTAGAACATCTTAAGTGGAATCATATGAAGTTATTTGTGTCTTGTTTTTTTTTCACTTAGTATAGTGCTTTTATTTTATTGTTACTATTATTATTAATGAGGCAGAGTCTCGCTCTGTTCCCCAGGCTGGAGTGCAGTGGTGCGTTCTCAGATCACTGCAATCTCTATCTCCCTGCAATCTCTGCCCCACTAGGTTCAGGCGATTCTCCTGCCTCAGCCTCCAAGCAGCTGTGATTACAGGTGCACACCACCATGCCCGGCTAATTTTTGTATTTTTGTAGAGATAGGGTTTCACCATGTTGGCCAGGCTGGTCTCGAACTCCTGACCTCAAGTGATCTGCCTACTTCAGCCTCCCAAAGTGCTGGGATTACAGGCGTGAGCCACTGCGCTCAACCAGCATAGTCTTTTAATGGTTTTGAGATGTGGTGTGAATGTATAGAAACTATTCATGGCTTTTTGTTGCTGAGTAGTATTCCATTGTGTGTGTATATAACTATACACACTACATTTTGTATCCATTAGCCAATCCACTGATATGTGTGTTGTTTTCACTTTTGGCTATTATAAATAAATATGAACATTTGGGTACAGATCTTTGTGGGGACATAGGTTTTCAATTCTCTTGGATAAATAATTAGAAATTGTGTGCCAGGTTCTGTGGTAAGTATATATTCAGCTTTATTTTTGAAAAACTGGCAAACTGCCTTCCACAGTGGCTATATCACTTTGCATTCCTACCAGCAGTGTATGAGGATTCCAGTTGCTTCACATCTTCACCAACAAGTTGTATTATCAGTCTTTTTTCATTTTAGCCATGGTAGTGGTGTTTGATAGTATCTCATTGTATTTTTCATCTGCATTTCCCTAATGACTAATGATATGGAGCAACCTTTTGTGTGCTCATTTGCCATTCCTGTATCTTTTCTGGTGAAATATCTGTTCAAATTTCTGCTCACTTTTTTTTTTTTTGAGACAGAGTCTCGCTGTCTCCCAGGCTGGAGTGCAGTGGCAGGATATTTTGGCTCAGTGCAACCTCTGCCTCCTGGGTTTAAGCAATTCTCCTGCCTCAGCTTCCTGAGTAGCTGGGATTGCAGGCACACGCCACCACACCCGGCTAATTTTTGTATTTTTAGTAGAGACGGGGTTTCACAATGTTGGTCAGGCTGGTCTCGAACTCCTGACCTTGTGATCCGCCCGCCTTGGCCTTCCAAAGTGCTGAGATTACAGGCTTGAGCCACCACATCCGGCCTTCTGCTCACTTTTTATTGGTGATTTGTCTTATTATTGAGCTATAGGACTTGCTTATATAAATAATTATTTTTTAATTTCTTGATCAAAACAGCGTATGTTTTGGAGTTTATCTTCAATGTGTAGATGAATATAATGAAAGGCTCTTAAGTACTAGCCAAGTACCTAACTGGAATATAAGTGCTGTTTTGCATGTGTAAGTAACTAAAGAATCGATTTAGTAGAAATATAAAGTATTTTTTGTGTGCCACTCCCTTTGCCCAACACGAATGAATCCATCTCTCCAAATCTGCCTGTTCTAGTGAATGCTAAGTTTTTTATTTGTTCACTTTTTTTTAACTTTGATATGATAATTGTTGGTTAGGGTCCAGCTGCTGTGAAAACTCATCTTATGGCTGTGTTTCAGGTGTTTATTTTAATCATATCTGTCTGTTTCAAACAGTATTCTCATCTTTCTTAGACACTTTGTGGGGACTGACCAACTGCCAAATAAACTTTTAGAGATATCGAAGACCCATTGAAAAGCCATGTAAGATGAATATTCACTTATGGACACATGAGAGTCAAATATCACTCTAATTGTAAAAGGAGGAAGTGTGGCTTACTTTACATTGTGATTGGTTAAATCTTAATGGCATTTTTGTGCATGTGTGTGTTCCTATGGCCAAATTAAAACAGTTGAGTAAAATTAGAAATGGTGCCATTAATTATTGGATTATGATATGTTTACTGTCATCTCGACAGACTATAGGAGATCACATTTCAGCTATAGCTCTTTTCTTTAATTAAAAAAAAATGTATTTTTTTTTATGAGATAGAGTCTCACTCTGTCACCGAAGCTGGAGTTGGCAAGATCTTGGCTCACTGAGGTGAGTCCCTGCTTCCCAGTTTCAAGCAATTCTCTTGCCTCAGACCCCCAGGTAGGTGTGTGCCAACATGGCCTGCTAAATTTTGTATTTTCAGTAGAGTCAGGGTTTCACCATGTTGGCCAGGCTGGTCTCGAACTCCTGGCCTCAAGTGATCCACCCGCCTCAGCCTTCCAAAGTGTTGGGATTACAGGCATGAGCCACCACAACCAGCCAGACACGACAGCATCTTTAGATTATGTTCTATTCCGTTACTTAATCTTTTTTCCTTTCTTTCCCTCCCTGCCTTTCTGTTTCCTTCCCTCCCTCCCTCCCTCCTTCCTTTCTTCCTTTCTTTTCTTTTCTTTTCTTTTCTCTTCTTTTTCTGAGACGGAGTCTCACTCTGTCACCCAGGCTGGAGTGCAGTGGTGTGATCTCAGCTCACTGCAACCTCTGCCTCCCAGGTTCATGCGATTCTCCTGCTTCAGCCTCCCAAGTAGCTGGGATTACAGGCACCCACCACCACACCCGGCTAATTTTTGTATTTTTTGTAGAGATGTGTTTCACCATGTTGGCCAGGCTGGTTTCGAACTCCTGACCTCAGGTGATCCGCCCACCTCGGCCTCCCAAAGTGCTGGGATTACAGGTGTGAGCCACTGCGCCCGGCCCTTCCTTCTTTCTTTCTTTCTTTCTTTTTTTTTTTTTGACAAGGCCTCACTCTGTCACCCGGGCTGGAGTGCAGAGGCACGATCATGGCTCACTGCAGCCTCTACCTCCCCATGCTTAGGTGATTCTCCCAACTCAGCCTCCTGAGTAGCTGGGACTGACTGCAGGCACAGGCTACCATGCCTGTGTCATTTTTGTGATTTTTTTGTAGAGACTGGGTTTTGGCATGTTGTCCCAGCTGGTAATCTTCATTTTCAAATACATGGAGAGACCTAAGCTTACTATTTCAAAACGGAAAATAGGAAAAAAGGAAAATGAATGCCAAAAAGGAATGGAAGAGGGATTGCAATTTAAAACCATTATTTTGGCCAGGCACAGTGGCTCATGCCTGTAATCCCAGCACTTTGGGAGGCTGAGGCAGATGGATCACTTGAGGCCAGGAGTTTCAGACCAGGCTGGCCAACATGGTGAAACCTTGTCTCTACTAAAAATACAAACACTGGCCGGGCATGGTGGTGTAATGTTAGCTACTCAGGAGGCTGAGGCATGAGAATCGCTTGAACCTGGGAGGTGGAGGCTGCAGTGAGCCAAGATCATGCCATTACACTCCAGCTTGGGTGCCAGAGCGAGACTCCGTCTCAAAAAAAAAAAAAAATCCATGTGCATGAGATATAATCATGAGCTTATTGTGGTATATGTGTGGTAATGGGCTAAATTTTGCTGTTTTCTTGTCTGTGCTGATTTTTTTTTTTTTGAGATGAAGTCTTGCTCTGTCACCAGGCTGGAGTGCAGTGGCGCTGTCTCGGCTCACTGCAACCTCCACCTCCTGTGTTCAATCGATTCTCCTGCCTCAGCCTCCCAAGTAACTGGGAATACAGGCACCCGCCACCATGCCTAGCTAATTTTTTGTATTTTTAGTAGAGACGAGGTTTCACTATGCTGGCCAGGCTGGTCTCAATCCCTTGACCTCGTGATCCGCCTGCCTCAGCCTTCCAAAGTGCTGAGATTACAGATGTCAGCCACCCTGCCCGGCCTTTTTTTTTTTTTTTGAGATGGAGTCTCACTCTGTCACCCAGGCTGGAGTGCAGTGGTGTGATCTCAGCTCACCGCAAGCTCCACCTCCCGGGTTCATGCCTTTCTCCTGCCTCAGCCTCCCCAGTAGCTGAGACCACAGGTGCCTGCCACCATGCCAGGCTAATTTTTTGTATTTTTAGAAGAGACGGGGTTTCACTGTGTTAGCCAGGATGGTCTCGATCTCCTGACCTCATGATCCGCCCGCCTCGGCCTCCCAAAGTGCTGGCTGGGATTACAGGCTTGAGCCACTGTGCCCAGCCTTTTTTTTTTTTTTTTTTTTTTTTTGTTGAGACAGAGTTTCACTCTTCTTGCCCAGGCTGGTGTGCAATGGCGCAATATCGGCTCATTGCAACTTCTGCCTCCCAGGTTCAAGCAATTCTCCTGCCTCAGCCTCCAGAGTAGCCGGGATTATAGGCATGTGCCACCACGCCCGGCTAATTTTGTATTTTTAGTAGAGACGGGGTTTCTCCATGTTGGTCAGGCTGGTCTCGAACTCCCAACCTCAGGTGATCCGCCCGCCTCGGCCTTTCAAAGTGCTGGGATTACAACCGTGAGCCAGCGCACCTGGCTTTTTTTTTTTTTTTTTTTTTTGAGATGGTGTGTAACTTTGTGCCCGGGCTGGTCTCAGAGTCCCAAAGTGTTGAAATTATAGGCATGAGCCACTGCACGTGACAGAGTCTCACTCTGTTGCCCAGGCTGGAGTGCAGTGGCACAATCTCAGTAGCTCACTCTAGCTTTGATCTCCTAGGCTCAAGTGATCCTCCTGCCTCAGCTTCTTGAGTAGCTGGAACTACAGGCATGCACCACCATGCCCGGATAATGTTTTCGATTTTTAATAGAGATGAGGTCTCACTGTGTTACCCAGGCTTTTATCAAACTCCTGAGCTCGGGCTATCCTCTCAGCTTGGCCTCCCAAAGTGCTGGGATTACAGATGTAAGCCACTGCACTCAGCCTCTTTTCCTTTAAAAAATGACAAAAACAACAGCAAAAGAAAACTTTGAAAAATAGACATAGGATCTGACTGTGTTGGCCAAGCTAATCTCAAACTCCTGGCCTCTTAGCAACCCTCCTGCCTCGGCCTCCCAAAGTGTTGGAATTACAGGCATGAGCCACTGCACATTGCCTGATCATTTATTTTTCTTTTCTTTTCCTTTTTTTTCTTTTTGGTTTTGTGTTGTTTTTGGTTTTGTTTTTGAGACAGGGTCTTGCTCAGTTGCTCAGGCTGGATGCAGTGGTACAATCATGGCTCACTGTGGCCTCAGTCTCCTGGGCTTAAGTGATCCTCTCACCTCAGTGAAAAAAAAAAAAATGTAGGAAATTTTAAAAAATAGGGTGTGAAACTTTAGTTTTTGTTTCAAATTTTGGCTCTTCATAGCTCCTTGTGATGTTTTGTTTTGTTTTTTTTTTTTGAGGCAGAGTCTCACTCTTGTTGCCCAAGCTGCAGTACAATGGCACGATCTCAGCTCACTGCAACCTCTGCCTCCCGGGTTCACATGATTCTCCTGCCTCAGCCTCCCGCGTAGCTGGGATTACAGGTGCCCACCACCACACCTGGCTAATTTTTTTTTTTTTTTGTATTTTTAGTAGAGATGGGGTTTCACCATGTTGACCAGGCTGGTCTTGAATTCCTGACCTCAGCCTCCCAAAGTGCTGGTATTACAGGTGTGAGCCACTGCACCTGGCTAGCTCCTTGCAATGTTTTTAAACATTTTTAATGTTAGGTGGAATAAATAGAGCTAGTTATCTAAGAAACCTAAGTAGTTATTATAGAGTAAAAGCATCATCTTGTGGATTTTATTGAATTTTTACATGTATTTAGTGTTTGTACTTCCTCTAAAATAATTGACAGGCCTGTTAGCTGAGCCTAAAAATTGGTTCAGAAAAGCATTATGGGCAGGTGCAATGGCTCACACCTGCACCTGTAATCACAGTACTTTGAGAGGCCAAGGCAGGTAGATCACTTGAGGTCAGGAGTTCAAGACCAGCCTGACGAACATGGTGAAACCCCATCTCTACTACAAATACAAAAAAATTTGCCGGGCGCCGTGGCTCACGCTTGTAATCCCAGCACTTTGGGAGGCCGGGGCGGGCGTATCACGAAGTCAAGAGATCGAGACCACGATGAAACCCCGTCTCTACTAAAAATACAAAAAAAAAAATTAGCCGGGCGTGGTGGCGGGCGCCTGTAGTCCCAGCTACTCGGAGAGGCTGAGGCAGGAGAATGGCATGAACCCGGGAGACGGAGCTTGCAGTGAGCCGAGATCGCACCACTGCACTCCAGCCTGGGTGACAGAGCGAGATTCCGTCTCAAAAAAAAAAAAAAATTTGGCCGGCCATGGTGGTGCACGCCTATAGTCCCAGCTACTTGGGAGGCTGAGGCAGGAGACTGGCCTGAACCCAGGAGGCAGAGGTTGCAGTGAGCCAAGATTGTGCCACTGCACTCCAGCTTGGGCAACAGAGTGAGACTCTGTCTTAAAAAAAAAAAAAAAAAGCATTATAAAAAAAATAGAACTTAATAAAGTAAAAGGCCTCTTCCCAAATGGCATCAAGTATTATAGAGACCTGTCTTAGACATACAAAAATAGTAGGAGAAACCTTGAAGTCTTTCTGATTCTGAGGGAACATCCTACTGAGGGTGTCAGGGTCTAATTTGCCACACTAACTTAATAGAACCACTGTCTGTTCTCTTTTGAAAAGCTGGACACCTGTTCTGCTGTTGTGTCTTGCCATTCTCCTGAAGAACAGAGGCACACTGTAAAACCCAACACTTCCCCTTGCATTCTATGAGGTAGGTAAAGTATATTACAATACATACTTCTTTAAAACGTGGAACCTTAATCCAATACCAAAAAAGGGGGGATTTGCATTGCTATCTATTTCCATATGTCTTGCTGCTGACTTGGAGATGAGATTATACTGCTGTCATATCCTACTTTTATTGCTAGGCATGTGGTAAATTTAGACAATTTGGCAGTATGGTTTTGTAACATGGGTGGATCTTTCCATGAAACCCGTGGATGCAAACTTGGTTCTTGCTGACCACTTCTCTTACTCAAAGTAAAGAGAAGACTTCCATATCTTGAAGTAATCCAAGTTCCTAGTACCTGTGGGAGAACTTCTTGAGTGCTAAATTAACAACAAGATACCACAGGAGGACAGAGGCTAAGCTTTTTGATAATTGGACCAGAAATTACTGATGTGAAATTTTGTTGTTGTTTTGTTTTTGTTTTTGTTTTTTTGTTTTTGTTTTGAGACGGAGTCTTGCTCTGTCTCCCAGGCTGGGGTGCAGTGATGCAATCTCGGTTCACTGCAACCTCCACCTCCCGGGTTCAAGCCATTCTCCTGCCTCAGCCACCTGAGTAGCTGGGATTACAGGCGTGTGCCACCACATCTGGCTAATTTTTGTATTTTTAGTAGAGATGGGGTTTCAGCATCTTGGCCAGGCTGGTCTTGAACTCCTGACCTCGTGATCCACCCGCCTTGGCCTCCCAAAGTGCTGGGATTACAGGCATGAATGAATCACCATGCCCGGCCTTTTTTTTTTTTTTTGAGATGGAGTCTCACTCTGTCACCCAGGCTGGAGTGCAGTGGTGCGATCTCGGCTCACTGCAACTTCCGCCTCACAGGTTCAAGCAATTCTCGTGTCTCAGCTTCCCACATAGCTGGAATTACAGGCACAAGCCACCATGCCCGACTAATTTTTTTTTTGTATTTTTAGTAGAGACGGGGTTTCACTATGTTGGCCAGGCTGGTCTCAAACTCCTGACCTCAGAAGATCCACCCACCTTGGTCTCCCAAAGTGCTGGGATTACAGGCGTGAGCCACTGTGCCTGGAATTCTTGTTGTTTTTTGTTTTTTGTTTTGTTTTGTTTTTTGAGACAAGGTCTCACTCTGTCACTCAGGCTGAAGTGCAGTAGCGTGGTCACGGCTCACTGCAGCCTTGACCTCCTGGGCTCAAGCAGTCCTCCCACATCAGCCTCCTGAGTAGCTGGGACTACAGGCACTCGCCAACACACCTGGCTAACTTGTATTTTCTGTAGAGACGGGGTTTCACCATGTTGCCCAAGGTGGTCTCAAATCACTGGGCTCAAGTAGTGCTCCCACCTCGGCTTCCTAAAGTGTTGGGATTACAGGTGTGAGCCACTGCCTCTTTTTTTTAAATTGAAACTTTCTGTTGAGCTCACACATTTGGGTTCTTTAAATGTATGTTTTTATGAGTAAATTTAATGGGAATGAAAGCATAATTGATCTTTTTTTTTTTTTTTTTGTATTTGAGGAGTGCTTCATTTCCAGGCAATAAAATGCTATTTCTCATCTCTTTCTCTCTTAGATTACAGCAAGATGGAAATACCAAATCCCCCTACCTCCAAATGTATCACTTACTGGAAAAGAAAAGTGAAATCTGAATACATGCGACTTCGACAACTTAAACGGCTTCAGGCAAATATGGGTGCAAAGGTAAAAAATAATTCCCAAGTGAAAGTTTATATATTTCAATATACTGACACACTGTAAAGGAGTTGGAATTTTTTTTTTTTTTTTGAGATGGAGTCTCGCTCTGTCGCCCAGGCTGGAGTGCAGTGGTGCAATCTCGGCTCACCGCAAGCTCTGCCTCCCGGGTTCACGCCATTCTCCTGCCTCAGCCTCCGAGTAGCTGGGACTACAGGCACCCGCCACCACGCCCGGCTAATTTTTTGTATTTTTAGTAGAGACGGGGTGGAATTTTTTTTTAACTTTTGTTTTGAAATCTTAACAGGGCCAGGTGCGGTGGCTCACACCTGTAATCCCAGCACTTTGGGAGGCTGAGGCATGTGGATCACCTGAGGTCAGGAGTTCGAGACCAGCCTGTCCTACCTGGTGAAACCTCATCTCTACTAAAAATACAAAAATTAGCCAGGCGTGGTGTCATGCGCCTGTAATCCCAGCTACTCGGGAGGCTGACGCAGGAGAATTGCTTGAACCCAGGAGGTAGAGGTTGCAGTGAGCCAAGATGGTGCCACTGCACTCCAGCTTGGGTGACAGAGCAAGACTCCATCTCAAAAAAAAAAAAAAAAAAAAAAGGCCAGGCACGGTGGCTCACACCACTTTGGGAGGCTGAGGCGGGCAGATCACTTGAGGCCAGGAGTTTGAAACCAGCCTGGCCAGCGTAGTGAAACCCTGTCTCTACCAAAAATACAAAAATTAGCCAGGTATGGTGGTCTGTGCCTGTAATCCCAGCTACTTGGGAGGCCGAGTAGCTGGGAGAATCGCTTGAACCTGGGAGGCGGAGGTTGTGGTGAGCTGAGATCGCGCTACTACACTCCAGCCTGGGCGACAACAGAGCAAGACTCCATCTCAAAAAAAAAAAAATTTATTAATTAATAAAATAAGAATATATCTTAATCTTTTCCATGGCTTTGCTAGGCTTTGTATGTGGCAAATTTTGCAAAGGTTCAAGAAAAAACCCAGATCCTCAATGAAGAATGGAAGAAGCTTCGTGTCCAACCTGTTCAGTCAATGAAGCCTGTGAGTGGACACCCTTTTCTCAAAAAGGTACTTTTGGGAGTTTAAGCTCAGTCTTCCTCTCTTCCTTGGGCTTAAAGCTTTTTCCTATATTTGTGACTTTTTAGAAAGTGAATAAGTAAGACAAGGTATGGTGGCTCACACAAGTATTCCCAGCTATTTGGGAGGCTGAGGTGGGAAAATCACTTGAGGTGAGGAATTTGAGACCAGCCTGGGCAACATAGACTGTGTCTCTAAAAAATTTTTTTAAAAAGTAGCCAGACATGGTGATGCACACCTGTAGTCCTAGCTACTTGGGAGGCTGAGGTGGAAGGATTGCTTGAGCCTAGAAGTTCAAGGCTGAAATAAACTATGATTTCACCACAACACTCCAGTCTGGGTGACAGACAAGACTTTATGTCTAAAAAAAAAAAAAAAAAAAAAGGAAAGAAAGGAAATAAATAAATAAATAAGGTAAGGTTAAGGTTAATAGATACAGCTATTTTAGTCAACTTTGAATAATTAAGATAGTAAATCTGTAGCTTCGAGAATAATCTTGGGGGCCGGGCGCAGTGGCTCACACCTGTAATCTCAGCACGTTGGGAGGCTGAGGCAGATGGATCACTTGAGGCCAGGAGTTTGAGAACAGCCTGGCCAACACAGCGAAACACCGTCTCTACTAAAAATACAAAAGTTAGCTGCATGTGATGGTGCACACCTATAATCCCAGCTACTTGGGAGGCTGAGGCCTGAGAACCTCTTGAACCTAGGAGGCAGAAGTTGCAGTGAGCCAAGATCACGCCACTGCACTTCAGCTTGGGTGAAAGAGTGAGACTGTGTCTCAAAAAAAAATAAATAATAAATAAATGAAAGAATTTTCTAGTTAAGAAACTTTGGCTGGACGTGGTGGCTCACACCTGTAATCCCAGCACTTTGGGAGGCCGAGGTGGGTGGATCACCTGAGGTCAGGAGTTTGAGACCAGGCTGGCCAACATGGTGAAACCCCATCTCTACTAATAGTACAAAAAAATTAGCCAGGCATGGTGGCGCACTTCTGTAATCCCAGCTACTAGGGAGGCTGAGGCAGGAGAATTACTTGAACCCAGGAAGTGGAGGTTGCAGTGATCTGAGATGGCACCATTGCACTCCAGCCTGGGCAACAAGAGCAAAACACCATCTCCAAAAAAAAAGAAACTTTATGAAAATAAATTATTATCATTATTATTATTTAGAGACAAGATCTCACTGTGTCACCCAGACTGGAGTGCAGTGTCATGATCATATAGCTTACTGTAACCTCCAACTCCTGGGAAATAGATAATATTTTTAAAATATGAAAAGTAAATATTATCCAGGCATGGTAGTGTATGCCTATAATCTCAGCTACTCGGAGGCTGAGGTGGGAGAATCACTTGAACCCAAGAGTTCAAGGCTGCAGTGAGCTATGATCTCCAGCCTGGGTGACAGAGTGAGACTCTGTCTCTTAAAAAAAAAAAAGAAAAGCAGAAGCTGGGCTCAGTGGCTCACACCTGTAATCCCAGCACTTTTAGAGGCTGTGACAGGTGGATCGCCTGAGGTCAGGAGTTCGAGACCAGCCTGGCCAACATGGTGAAACCCTGTCTCTACTAAAATTACAAAAATTAGCCGAGCGTGGTGGCATGCACCTATAATCCCAGCTACTCGTGAGGCTGAGGCAGGAGAATTGCTTGAACCTGGGAGGCAGAGGTTGCAATGAGCCAAGATCGTGCAACTGCACTCCAGCCTGGGCGACAGAGTGAGACCCTGTCTCAAAACAAAAAACAAAAAGCAGATGGTGTATTGAGAGCAAATATCTTTCCTGAAGCAGAACGTTACTATAATTTCTATACCACTTTGCTTCTCCATGTACTATCCCTATCACCTATGCAGCTAAGTTGATGTCCACTCTCTTAAAGTTTAAGTCTTCAGAAAACTTCCTCATCTTTTAGGACTTTCAGAGGCTCTTTACTGTTGTGTATAACCCAAGTAGACCAACAGTTTGAGCTGAAGTAAACATCAGTTGAGTATGGGAAGTACTGTGCTGAACTCTGTAGAGGACACAAAAGTGAATAAGAGTCCCTGCTTTTGGCCGGGTGTAGTGGCTCACACATGTAATCCCAGCACTTTGGGAGGCTAAGGCAGGATGATTGCTTGAGTCCAGGAGTTGGAGACCAGCGTGGGCAATATAGCGAGACCCTGTCTCTAAAAAAAAAAAAAAAGAAAAATTAGCTGGTTAACTGGATGCAGTAGCACATGCCTGTAATCTCAGTTGCTCGGGAGGCTGAGGTTGGAGGATGGCTTTAGTCTGGGAGGCAGAGGCTGCAGTGAGCTGTGATTACACAACTGCACTCAGCCTGGGCAACAGAGTGAGATCCTGTCTCAAAAAAAAAAAAAAAAGAGTTTCTTACTTTCCACAAGTTTGCAGTCTAGGGATTCCTTTTAAGAGATGATGTTACAAAACTCTCAATTTATTAATTTGTTTTTAAAATTTTGTTTTTGTTTTTGTTTGAGACTGAGTATCGCTATGTCGCCAGACTGGAGTGCAGTGTCGTGATCTTGGCTCACTGCAACCTCCACCTCCCAGGTTCAAGCGATTCTCCTGCCTCAGCCTCCCGAGTAGCTGGGACTACAGGCATGTGCCACCACGCCCAGCTAATTTTTGTATTTTTGGTAGGGACTGGGTTTCACCATGTTGGCCAGGATAGTCTTGATCTCCTGACCTCGTGATCCACCCGCCTCGGTCTCCCAAAGTGCTGGGATTACAGGTGTGAGCCACCACGCCTGGCCAAATTTTTTATAATTTTAAATGCCATCTGAATTTTAAAAATTCAATTTATTAGCTTGTAAGAACTAGAGGCTACTAAGATCATTTTCTTTCTTTTTTTTTTTTTTCTTGAGACAGAGTCTCGCTCTGTCACCCAGGCTGGAGTGCAGTGGCTCACTCAACCTCTGCCTCCCAGGTTCAAGTGATTCTCATGCCTCAGTCTCCCAAGTAGCTGGGATTACATGTGTGTACCACCATGCTCAGCTAATTTTTGTATTATGTTTTTGTAGAGATGAGGTTTCACCATGTTGGCCTGGCTGGTCTCGAACTGACTTCAAGTGATCTGCCTGTCTTGGCCTCCCAAAGTGCTGGGATTACTGGCATAAGCCACTATGCCCGGCCAATTTTGGAAGGAAATTACTTTTCTTTCTTGGGTTATATGCCCGTCTTTCCCTCTCCATGTCATTGCTTATATTTCAGTGTACCATAGAGAGCATTTTCCCGGGATTTGCAAGCCAACATATGTTAATGAGGTCACTGAACACAGTTGCATTGGTTCCCATCATGTATTCCTGGTCCCCTCTCCAACAGAACTTTATGGTATGTATTGAAAGCACTGTGGTGGTTATTTAAACTGTATGATTGTGTTATGTTGATATGCCGGAGCTCCTCTTAGGGTAAAGATTGTCCAGTACTTAACAAAGCTAGGACATGCCAGGCAGAACAAGGTTGTAATTTATTTACTCTAAACAATATATATTGCAAGTTGTTCTGACTTGTCAGATTTTATGCTCTCCGATGTGTGCTTTGGAATTGATGCTGGTTCTTTTTTAAATGAATAATATTGGGCAAGACTTCAATTTTCTCTTAGTACCTTGGCCCAATATTATGTACAATTAAATGCAGTCTAAATCAGACTCTTGAGGCTTGAGCAGGTTGTCTGCTCCCTGTTGATGGAGTAATCCTTTCTGAATTCTCTAAATGCAAGATGCTACAAAAACAACTGAGACAACAGACGTGCACACAGTCCTTTCATCTGGACCTTTGTGCTGACTCCTACTAGGATTATTTGTGGTTTTGATAATCATTCCTCTCTAAATACTGCCATTGCTTATCATCTGCCTGGTGACAGATAGCCGTACTACTGATTGGAATGAGGTCGAAGTTTATAGAAGGGAATCATCTCTTAGAATAAAACTTCAGAATAATTTTACTTGCTACTTGGGGATTTTAGAATGACTGTATTCTCTGCTGAGCACCCCACTCCCCCAAAGTTATTTACTATTGTTTATTCCCAGAAAATATCCATAGCCTAGGCTGCAGTTGATTTCAGGTTCCCATTGAGTATGACTGGCATGAGTTGTAATCATAATTTTTTTTTAATTATTGGAGAATCTTAGTCCATTTTATAGAATACCCATGTCCTATGGTTGCCCAGTTTATTTTGTAGTTAAATTACAGATCATAATTTTAGAAGCCTTCATTTTTATTTATCCATCTGTCTCTCTACTTATGAAAACAGTTAGAAACTTTTTTTTTTTTTTGAGACGCAGTCTCACTCTGTCGCCAGG
Organism: Hylobates moloch; assembly: GCF_009828535.3. Taxonomy (NCBI): domain Eukaryota; kingdom Metazoa; phylum Chordata; class Mammalia; order Primates; family Hylobatidae; genus Hylobates; species Hylobates moloch. The sequence goes on along the minus strand of NW_026652285.1, from coordinate 26,401,205 downwards.
CTGGAGTACAGTGGGGCGATCTCAGCTTACTGCAACCTCTGCCTCCCAGGTTCAAGCGATTCTCCTGCCTCAGCCTCCCTAGTAGCTGGGACTACAGGCACGCGCCACCACGCCCAGCTAATTTTTTGTATTTTAGTAGAGATGGGGTTTCACCATGTTGGCCAGGATGGTCTTGATCTCCTGACTTCATGATCCGCCTGCCTCAGCCTCCCAAAGTGCTGGGATTACAGGCGTGAGCCACCACACTTGGCCCCATTTGAGGTTTTTTTGGCAAAACAAGATGGCCAGTGTTTAAAATGCAGGAAACTCTGGGACAAAGGCATTTTCAGGAGACTCAAGCAGCAAACAAAGCTCAGTAAAGATTCCACTAAGTAGGAAAGAGGATATGCATGATGGCTTCATGGAATAAATCACATCTGGTTTGATTTCAGGTAGAAGATGAGACGGTTTTGTGCAATATTCCCTACATGGGAGATGAAGTGAAAGAAGAAGATGAGACTTTTATTGAGGAGCTGATCAATAACTATGATGGGAAAGTCCATGGTGAAGAAGGTAGTGGTACTGAACTCTTTGGAGAAAATTTTGTTAGAATCAGGCCTCTTCTTTGGTACCTCATCATCTTGCCATCTTGCTTTTATCTTCTGCCCCATGGGGTACATACTGCAGAATATTTCAATGTCATCACATGGCTGGGAGCTAATTTTTTTTTTTTTTTTGAGACGGAGTTTTACCTTAGTTGCCCAGGCTGGAGTGCAGTGGTGTAATCTAGGCTCACTGCAATCTCTGCCTCCTGGGTTCAAGCGATTCTCCTGCCTCAGCCTCCCAAGTAGCTGGGACTACAGGTGTCTGCCACCAAGCCCAGCTAATTTTTGTATTTTTAGTAGAGATGGGGTTTCATCATGTTGGTCAGGCTGCTCTCGAATTCCTGACCTCAGGTGATCCACCCACCTCGGCCTCCTAAAGTGCTGGGATTATAGGTGTGAGCCACCATGCCTAGCCCAATTTTTTTATTTTTATTTTTTTTTTAGAGACAGGGACTCAGTCACCCAGGCTGGAATGCAGTGGCACAATCATAGCTTATTGTAACCTCAACCTCCTGGGCTTAAGTGATTTTCCTGCTTTAGCCTCCTGGGGGGCTGGGACTACAGGTGCACTCCACCACACCTGGCTTTTTTTTTTTTTTTTTTTCTTTTTTTGAGACAGAGTCCGCTGTGTCACCCAGGCTGGAGTGCAGTGGCACAATCTCGGCTCACTGTAAGCTCTGCCTCCCAGGTTCATGCCATTCTCCTGCCTCAGCCTCCCGAGGTAGCTGGGACTACAGGCGCCTACCACACCCAGCTAATTTTTTGTATTTTTAGTAGAGATGGGGTTTCACCGTGTGAGCCAGCATGGTCTCGATCTCCTGACCTTGTGATCCTCCCGCCTCAGCCTCCCAAAGTGCTGGGATTACAGGCATGAGCCACTGTGCCCGGCCCTGGCTTATTTTTAAAATTTTTTTAGAGATGGAGTCTCACCATGTTGCCCAGGCTGGTCTTAAACTCCTGGCCTCAAGCAATCCTCCCATGTTGGCCTCCCAAAGCTCTGGGATTACAAGAGTGAGCCAACATGCCTGGCCCAAAATACCCTAGTTATTTCTTTTTACTTTCTTTTTTTTTTTTTATTACCCTAGTTATTTCTGATTCAAGCAGCAGCAGCAGAAATAAAAATTATTTAAAGTACCCTAGTTAAATTTTAAAAGGAGTTGGGACATAAAAGGATTATGTGGTAATCAGTGGCTGGAGAGAAAGTTTATTGTACAAATAAGTTTAATCTTAGGGCTTAGGAGTTTTCCATAAGGACATCCAAGACCATTTTGTTCTTTATTTCTCTTTCTCTGAGAATGGCAATGAGGCTCTCTGTCATACTTCTTTGATCCAGGCATCCCCTGGATCTCCCAGAAGTTGGTTTTAATAATCTGAATTTCCTAAAAGCCAACTGTTTGGATTTAGTCATAATTCTAGAAAAATCTGTCCGTGTGTAAGAAATGGAAAGAGGAGAGGCTCCCCATCAATTCGTAAACCAACAGCCCCACCTGCTCTTTTGACAATTGTGGGCACTGTTATGATGCTGTTGAACTACATTATTTGTCCACAGTGCCTCCTAGTGTTCAAAGACCTTCTAAATTATAGTACATCTCCATAAAGTACAATTTTAGGAAAAATTGCTGTCTTTTGATTTAGAGACGTCATTACCGACCCATTAGCAGCAAAGAAAAGAGAATTTTCATTTTATTATTTTTCTCTGCCCTACTTGGAGATTGTTTGAACACTTTCGTGAGATTTTGAACCAGAAATTCAGAGTTGACTTGTGACTGAGGAGGTAAAGTTCTTCAGTAAGAATAAAGCCTATGGCTGGGCACGGTGCGTCATGCCTGTAATCCCAGCATTTTGGGAGGCCGAGGCAGGTGGATCACCTGAGGTCTGGAGTTCACGACCAGCCTGACATGGAGAAACCCAGTCTCTACTAAAACACAAAATTAGCCAGGGTGGTGGCACATGCCTGTAATCCCAGCTACTCGGGAGGCTGAGGCAGGAGAATCACTTGAACCCGGGAGGTGGAGGTTGCGGTGAGCCGAGATCGCACCATTGCACTCCAGCCTGGGCAATAAGAGCAAAACTCCGTCTGAAAAAAATAATAAAAACAAATAAAGCCTATAGCGTATTCCTACTCTAGCCAGCTGCCCACTGCATGTGTAGGAGCCAATCAAATGATTGTAATTTCCTGATCTCCCATGTAAAAATGTACACATGTGACTTACCTGGGCCTCTAAAGTGAGTACAAGAAAACCTGCCTAGGAGGACTAATGGAATGTGAAGTGACCACTGCTCATCCTTCGAATCCTGGTGTTTCAGAGATGATCCCTGGATCCGTCCTGATTAGTGATGCTGTTTTTCTGGAGTTGGTCGATGCCCTGAATCAGTACTCAGATGAGGAGGAGGAAGGGCACAATGACACCTCAGATGGAAAGCAGGATGACAGCAAAGAAGATCTGCCAGTAACAAGAAAGAGAAAGCGACATGCTATTGAAGGTACATAGCACTGGCTCCCTTCTTCCTTTTTTAAAGTGACAGGGATAGGAAAGAAGGAAGAACTGGAAAGGTTTGTTGCCTATTAAAGGCTGTTGGTGCTTCTTGTTGGTTCACTTAAAAGGAGAACATGATCATTAACTGATAGCTTCAGATAGCTGTGACTTGGGTGAAGAAGAAAGTAGAAGAACTGATAGAATAATCATTGCTATTCATTTCTAATTATATGTGTTATGTGAAATTGGGATCATGCCAATTTATATATATGTATATAGCAAATTTTATATCCCTTTTTATTTAATCTTATGAGTACTTTTCCATGTCACTAATGTTTAATTTAAAATTTAATAGTTTAATTATACTGTACATTTTTTAATTATACTATATGTCCAGGGACATAGTGTATTCTCTTTTATTGTATCATAATTATGGTATCAGTGTAGTTCTTCAGCATCCACTTTATGATAGGATTCTTCTATGTTCAGGTCTCTCTATGAACACTCTTTTCACCTCCAAATTCTTATTTTTATTTTTAAAATCTATTATTTATTATTTTTTTGAGACACAGTCTTGCTCTGTTACCCAAGGTGGAGTGCAGTGGCACAATCTCGGCTCACTGCAACCTCCACCTCCCTGGTTCAAGTGATTCTTGTGTGTCAGCCTTCTAAGTAGCTGGGACTGCAGGCATGCGCCACCATGCCCAGCTAAGTTTTGTATTTTTAGTAGAGTTGGGGTTTCACCACGTTGGCCAGGCTGGTCTCAAACTCCTGGCCTCAAGTGATCTGCCCCCCTCGGCCTCTCAAAGTACTGACTGGGATTACAGGCGTGAGCCACCTCACATCCGGATTCTAATTGGGACTGTGGATTTTGTTGTTAATATGTAGACTACTCTAACTTCCTTATTTACTGGTAGCATATATCAGATAAGTCCAGATAGCACTGATGTTTATATATCTCCAAACAATCAGTGGTTAGGTTAACAAAGCAGCTCTAATCAAAATGCTATGATAAAAGGAAAAAAGATCACACAAATTTGTTTGCGTGTTCTGATAATCGCACTCAGGAGCTTTTTGTCATTTCCAATTCAGGCAACAAAAAGAGTTCCAAGAAACAGTTCCCAAATGACATGATCTTCAGTGCAATTGCCTCAATGTTCCCTGAGAATGGTGTCCCAGATGACATGAAGGAAAGGTAGGGAAAGCTGTCCCACTTAGGCCATATACAGAGTGCTCAGACAAAACCTTTATTCCCTCCTAATTTTTGGTTAGTAAAAAGCTTTGTTTATGGTAAGGGCATCATGATTTGCCCGCAATTTGATTATTTCTTGCTTACTCAATTACCTCTAAATGCCCCCTTTACTATATTAAGGGTCATCGTATACTGGCTTTTGAGTGAGTTTGGGCAGAGAACTTTTACTCTGCCATTTTTCTGGAGAGTTACTCCAGCACCATTTTATCAAATCCTTCCCTCCCCTTACTTTCCAACATTTGCCCAACCCAGCATAATTACAGTGGTGGACCCACTTTAGTTATCTACCATTCTGTTATCAACCAGACCTATAAAAAACACCCATCCTCCCTTGGCAGACCGTAGGTGGGCTACTGTCAGTACCCAATCTGTATTTCCTCAGTGGAGGCAGTTCCTCGGAGGAACTCTTATCTCTCTTTTCTTAAATAGGTATCGAGAGCTAACAGAGATGTCAGACCCCAATGCACTTCCCCCTCAGTGCACACCCAACATCGATGGCCCCAATGCCAAGTCTGTGCAGCGGGAGCAATCTCTGCACTCCTTCCACACACTTTTTTGCCGGCGCTGCTTTAAATACGACTGCTTCCTTCACCGTGAGTGGGGCTACTCTGTTTGAAATGCTCTCCTCTCTTCCATCCCCAGCCACCATTTCCTTCTCTTTGTTCTGGTTTCTCGTATAGAGTTCCTGGCTTCTGTTCTAACGTTTTACAAAGGGCCAGTTCTATTTTCCCTTGTTCAATTATAGCGCAACATGCTTTGCATGATAGGGACAGACTAACTACCAACTTATCTGTCCCTCAGTACCTCTTAGCTTTGAAAGCATTGTGTTGATGTCAGAAATGACTGAATTTTGTGCACCCTGATGGTAGCCATTTATATGGAATTCTAACTCCTACAATAGCTCTCTAATTCACTTTTGTTTCTTCCCATCTTGTCAAGTGGATAGACCACTGGCAACAAGACAGTTTTTGTTTTCCAGCTTTTCATGCCACTCCTAATGTATATAAACGCAAGAATAAAGAAATCAAGATTGAACCAGAACCATGTGGCACAGACTGCTTCCTTTTGCTGGTATGTTCTTAAGCTGTTCTGGCATTATTAACTTCATTGAAGATTGAGCAGGAAATGGTCCTCAGGCTCTCTGCCTCTGGGAACACAAGCCACGTGAGCCAGTACACAGCACTCTGGGGGTCATATAGCACAAATAAAACATGGCTTTTGCTCTTAAGAAGCTCCCCAGTTACTGTGGGACCGCTCTTAAGGAACTCCCCAGACATGGTAGGACTATAAAGTTAGTCTGATGGAGTACAGATTCAAAGATCATTAAAGGCTTGCCTGCTCTAAATATCATCTGCTTAGATTTCAGAGCCTAAAACTGTATTGTTAGAATTGGAGCAAACTGTGTGCTGGGGGTGTGGGTATGCACTCTAGTTTCTTTGCTATCTTCTTATAAATGCATATAACTATGAGATGAATAGCACGTGATGATGCTAATGTCTTGTTGTGATCAACCAGATGGACTGTTCCCTGATGGACAGACCTTAAAAAGCAGCATAAATGGTCTGGCATACCTGTGGGGAGGCCATATACTGAGAGCTAGAAGGAAATAGATCAACTGAACTTGCCGAAGACACAGTTTGGCTTTTTACACAATAGGATGAGCCTAGGCGATGAATAAAACACCTTTATAAAATTTCTGCCACCTATTAAAATTATATTATACAACCAGCCAAGTGCTTTTGGAACCATCTTTAGTGGGATAATAGATGGAAAGATGGTAGAGAATGCTGTTGGGCACGCGTGTGGAAAATGGGCCATACTGTAAAAGCAAAAGAATAGACGTTATTGGGTTTATTTTTCCCTAATGTGTATTGACTCCTTCCTATGTGCCAAGTATCGTAGTAGACCTTTAACATACCTTGTCTTATTTTCATCCTATAACAGTGTCATGAGGTAGAGGAAACTGGATTACAGAAGTTATATATTTTGCCTAAAGTTTGTTGATAAGTCAGTGGTATGGCAGTGATGAAATTCAAGTCAGGGTCTGACTCCACAGATCATGCTTTTAAAATTACTCCATGTTTTTCAGCCAGGCATGGTAGTGCACGCCTATAATCCCAGCACTTTGGGAGGCTGAGGAAGGTGGATCACCTGAGTTCAGGAGTTTGAGACCAGCCTGGTCAACATGGTGAAACGCTGTCTCTACTAAAAATACAAAATTAGCCAGGTGTGGTGGCTCATGCCTGTAGTCCCAGCTACTCAGGAGGCTGAGACAGGAGACTTGCTTGAACCCAAGAGGTGGAGGCTGCAGTGAGCCGAGATCACGCCACTGTACTCCAGCCTGGGTGAGATAGTGAGATTCCATCTCAAAAAAAAAAATAATACGGCCGGGCGCGGTGGCTCAAGCCTGTAATCCCAGCACGTTGGGAGGTCGAGGCGAGCAGATCACGAGGTCAGGAGATCGAGACCATCCTGGCTAACACGGTGAAACCCTGTCTCTACTAAAAATACAAAAAAAAATTAGCCGGGCATGTTGGCGGGCGCCTGTAGTCCCAGCTACTCGGGAGGCTGAGGCAGGAGAATGGCATGAACCCAGGAGGTGGAGGTTGCGGTGAGCCGAGATCGCGCCACTGCACTCCAGCCTGGGGGACAGAGAAAGACTCCGTCTCCAAAAAATAATAATAATAATAATAATAAAATGAAATTACTTCATGCTTAAAAATATATATATATACCATGTTATGTCAACATACCAGCATTTATATAAGTCAAAAGGGCATTGCCCTTCTCACAGTAGTCACCTTAATACCCTGTACATGTATTACAAAGATGCTGCCAATGCCTGAAATGTATGCATGTTTAACTTACAGAGATATGTACGCACAATTTTTCTTTTATTGCGTTTTAGGTTTGAGTGCATATTAAATATAATGCTGGACTATTTTCCCCCAACTGTTTATTAAGAACATTTTCAATCATGCAGAGTTGAAAGATACCTTCTTCTTGATTTGATAACATTTTTTTCTGTATATCCTTTCTCCATATATTTGTGTATGTATATCTTTTGCTGAACCATTTGACAATAAGTTGCAGACATTGTGATGCTCATTTGGTAAATGTTTCAGCATAAAGACATTCTCTTACATAACCACATTATTGCACCTAGGACAATTAACAAAAATTGTATAATATCCTCTATTACCCATTCTATTAATAGATTTAATTTTTTTTTCAGCTGTACCAAGAATAGGTATTTTTGTGTTTTGTTTTGTTTTGTTTTGTTTCCAAACCAGGATCATCCAGTCAGGCATCATATTTGGTTATTATGTCTCTCTTTTTTTTTTTTTGAGATGGAGTTTCGCTGTTGTTGCCCAGGCTGGAGTGCAATGGTGCAATCTTGGCTCACCGCAACCTCCGCCTCCCGGGTTCAAACAATTCGCCTGCCTCAGCCTCCCAAGTAGCTGGGATTACAGGCATGCGCCACCATGCCCAGCTAATTTTTGTGTTTTTAGTAGAGACAGGGTTTCTCCGTGTTGGTCAGGCTGGTCTTGAACTCCCAACCTCACGTGATCAGCCTGCCTGGCCTCCCAAAGTGCTGGGATTACAGGCGTAATAAGGCACCCGGCCTTGTTATGTCTTTTTACTCATTTTTAATCTCAAATAATTCTATCACTTTTAAAATCTTTTTAAAAGTTCCAGGCTGGTTGTCTTTGTAGGATGACCCACATCCTGGATTCATCTGTTGTTTTTTCACAGTGTTATTTCTTTGTTTTCTGTCTCCTCTTTCTTATAACCCAGAAATTAGGTCTGGAAACTTGATTTTATTTATGTTAAAATGTTTGGCCATTATATTAAAATGGTGGCTCACGCCTGTAATCCCAGCAATTTGGGGGGCTGAAGCAGGTGGATAGCTTGAGCCCAGAAGTTCGAGACCAGCCTGGGCAACATGGCAAAACCCTGTGTCTATAAAAAATACAAAAATTAGCTGGGCTGGACTTGGGAGGCTGATGTGGGAGGATCACTTGAGCCTAGAAGGTCATGGCTGCAGTGAGCTGAGATCATGCTACTGTACTCACCTGGGTGACAGAGTAAGACCCTGTCTTAAAAAAATATATATATATATATATAAATACATATAATATATATTATATAAAAATACATGTAATATATAATATATATTATATATTTTATATTTATATAAATTATATATATTTATATAAATTATATATATTATATATATTTATATAAATTATATATTTATTATATATATTTATATTTTATATTTTATATAATTATATATTTTATATTTTATTTTATATAATTATATTTTTATATTTTATTTTATATAATTATATTTTTTATGTTTTTATTTTATATAATTATATATTTTTAATTATGTATTTTATATATAATATATATTTTTTATATTTATATAAATTATATATAATTATATAGTATATATTTATATAATATGTATAATATATTATATATAAATTATATATAAAAATATATAAATGTTTAAAATAGTATAAGTGATACTGTATACTTCACACACAGCATAGGCACATAATATCAGGTTCAATTAATTTTGAAACTTCTCTTTTGGAATTTCCTTTAGGCCTTACTGTATATTATTCCAAATTCCAAATATCCTTAATGATGGTTAACCTTTATTTTTTTTCATTTTTATTATTCAAAACTTCATTTTTAAATTGAGCTTTCTGACTCTGCTTGTGCCTTCAACACTTTCACAACAATTTTCTGCTCCTAAGGAAAGCACACTTGCTCCTGCACCAATACATTCAGCACACACGGATCCACCACAGACCCTGCTGACGTGCTTTTTTGTTTTGGACAATCTCATAGGAACTTTAGGTCTCATAGCACAAACCCCCCGAAGTCTGCTGGGCACACGCCACATGCAGATTTCAGTGCTTTCCCAACCGTCTTGGTATAAAGGTAACCAATTCTATTACCAGGGGCTCAGGACAGCCTAGTTTTGTTAAAGGCTATATTGTAGGAAAGCCTACATTTATCTCAAATGCTGGACCATTCTGAGTGCCTCTAGACAATGTCACTGGAAGATAAACCTTTATTTTGTAGAAATAGATTTAGTTTTCAGAAACAGCTAGGAAGTCTTTGAAAACCAAGTCTGATGAGAAAATATTGATGATCTAGGTGAGTGATAATTATTTCATTTTTTAAAAAGGGGGGTGATAGCTGTAAAATAATGAAACAATATTCTTCTGAGTTTCATACACAGATTTGGGAGGAAGTTTCAAAATTAAGTAGTAAGATTGTACAGATTAAGCATTACACATTTTATTAAGGAAACAGAGAAAGTGTGGTAGAATGGAAAGAATAGTGGCCTAGGGAGACAAGGAGCCCTGATTCCTATACCCTTCTGGAACTATTAGCTGCATACTCTCAAGCTAGTTTCTTCCCCTCTCTGAATCTCATTTCTTCATCCGTAGGAGAATGTGTTCTCAAATTCCAAACAACTAACACGCAAGTTAATTTTAGATACAACTCACTGGAAAATTGAAGACACAGATGCATAGATTATATCTTTTTTAAGATTATAGGACATTAGCTGGGCATGGTGGCATGTGCATGTGCTCCTAGCTACTTGGGAGGCTGAGGCAAGGGAATCACTTGAGCCCAGGAATTCGAGGCTGCAGTGAGCCATGAACAGGCCACTGCACTCCATCCTGGGCAACAGAGAGAGACCCTGTCTCAAAAAAAAAGAAAAAATTATAGGACAACTCTTTTGTGAAAAAGTATGTTTGTAAGTTTTTTTAAGCAGCTCTCTCACTGTTATATGATCATACTTACTGTATGGTACAGAGAAAAAGAAAAGACACTATTATTGTATTTAAGCACAGATGTTGTAAAGATGAAGGTTTGTGATGATGAGATCAATATGGTGACAGGCCTGTTCCTATTTCCTGTCTGGAATGTGTCCACTGCAGGAAGGAGCAAAGGAGTATGCCATGCTCCACAACCCCCGCTCCAAGTGCTCTGGTCGTCGCCGGAGAAGGCACCACATGGTCAGTGCTTCCTGCTCCAATGCCTCAGCCTCTGCTGTGGCTGAGACTAAAGAAGGAGACAGTGACAGGGACACAGGCAATGACTGGGCCTCCAGTTCTTCAGGTACAATGAACAGAAAATGAAGACTTTTTCTTTCCATGCAAGGACTCTGGTAAACCCAGGATCACTGCCTGACACTTAACTTTACTACCTCTTAAAAATTATAAATTATTTCTACAAGTTTTGTAAACAGTAAAGATAGGGAATATTTTCTTTTCTTTTCTTTTCTTTTCTTTTCTTTTTTTTTTTTTTTTTTTTTTTTTGAGACAGTCTCGCTCTGTTGCCTAGGCTGGAGTGCAGTGGTGCTATCTTGGCTCACTGCAACCTCCACCTCCCAGGTTCAAGCGATTCTCCTGCCTCAGCCTCCCAAGTAGCTGGAATTACAGGCGCCTGCCACCACGCCCAGCTAATTTTTATATTTTTAGTAGAGATGGGGTTTCGCCATGTTGGCCAGGCTGGTCTTGAACTCCTGACCTCAGGTGATCCGCCTGCCTCGGCCTCCTAAAGTGCTGGGATTACAGGCGTGAGCCACCCTGCCTGGCTAATTTTTGTATTTTTAGTAGAGACAGGGTTTCGCCATGTTGCCCAGGCTGGTCTTGAACTCCTGAGCTCAAGCAATCCACCCCCCTCGGCCTCCCAAAGTGCAGGCATTACAGGCGTGAGCCACCATGCCTGGCCTAAAGATAGGGAATATTTTCATTCCTAACTATTCTACCTTTTAAAGTAGAATGAAGTACTTCTGAGTTTGTGACAAACTACTGATGACAACTGCATTCTACCTTCTTCTGATTCTGTTATTTCTTCCCTTCTCAGAGGCTAACTCTCGCTGTCAGACTCCCACAAAACAGAAGGCTAGTCCAGCCCCGCCTCAGCTCTGCGTAGTGGAAGCACCCTCAGAGCCTGTGGAATGGACTGGGGCTGAAGAATCTCTTTTTCGAGTCTTCCATGGCACCTACTTCAACAACTTCTGTTCAATAGCCAGGCTTCTGGGGACCAAGACGTGCAAGCAGGTACCATCTGGAAGCAGCAGAATAAATGGGCCCCTCCTTTCACACGTTGCTTTGTCCAGGCCTTTGCCATCTTATCAGGCTGTGTGTCTGGGTCTGGAGAGAAGTTGTCTTAAGTTCAGTCCCTGATGAGCCTGTGCTTCTGTGAGTTTCCCAAACATGGCCCTTCTGCAAGTGCCAGGCCTAATGATGCTTGGGGACCTGCCTCCTCCTTGCTGAATGCTCATTTCTGTCTGGCCTCTATTTAATGCTTCTGGGTCCTACACTCTTTCGCTTCTTTTTTTTGGCTCTGGCCTCCTTTCTAAATGTGTACCCCCTTTCTCAGAAGGGACTCCCAGGTCTTTCTGTGGCTCTTGTTAGCGAGCACACTGCTGCTGCTGCTGCAGCTGCTGCTCCCTCCACCACTCCGCTAGCCTCCTCAGTCATTTTATTCTCCACATTTTCTATCACTAGATTATCTTTATTTTGTCTTTGAGACAGGGTTTCACTGTGTTGCCCAGGCTGGAGTGCAGTGGCATGATCATAGCTCACTGCAACCTCTGCCTTCTGGGCTCAAGCAGTCCTCTCCCCTCAGCCAACCAAGTAGCAGGGACTACAGGTGCAGGCCACTATGCCCAGCTAATTTTTTTTTTTTTTTGAGACAGAATCTCGCTCTGTTGCCCAGGCTGGAGTGCAGTGGCATAATCTTGGCTCAGTGCAACCTCCACCTCCCAAGTTCAAGTGATTCTTCTGCCTCATCCTCCCAAGTAGCTGGGATTACAGGTGCCCACCACCACACCCAGCTAATTTTTTTTGTTTTGTTTTTTTGAGACGGAGTCTCAGTCTTTTGCCCAGGCTGGAGTGCAGTGGCACGATCTCAGCTCACTGCAGCCTCCGCCTCCCAGGTTCAAGTGATTCTCCTGCCACAGCCTCCCAAATAGCTGGGATGACAGGCATGCACCACCACACCTGGCTAATTTTGTATTTTTAGTAGAGACAGGGTTTCACCATGTTGGCCAGGCTGGTCTCAAACTCCTGACCTCAGGTGATCCACCCGCCTCGGCCTCCCAAAATGGTGTTATTATAGGCATGAGCCAACGTGCCTGGCCATTTTTGTATTTTTTTTTTAGTAGAGATGGGGTTTCACCATGTTGGCCAGGCTGGTCCCAAACTCCTGACTTCAAGTGATTGGCCCACCTCGGCCTCCCAAGCCCAGCTAATTCTTAAATTTTTTGTAGAGATGGGGTTTCACCATGTTGCCCAGGCTGATCTTGAACTCAGGCTCAAGCCATCCACCTGCCTCAGCCTTCCAAAGTGCTGGAATTACAGGCGTGAGCCACCACTAGATTTTGGCCATCACTAGATTTTCTAATTATCACCCCCAATAGCTGAGCCTGGACCTCACCCTTCTCACTCATACCATCACAAGAAACACAGTTGACAGCAGCCACTGATGCTCTGGAGACAGGAAAAGACCACAATGAGAAGACAGACTGAAGAACAGGGACAGGGAGGCAGGTGTCAGGGCCAGTATGTCCAACAGGAAAGGAACCGCAATGCTTTGGCTTCCTAGCTTCTGGAGGAGACTCTGTGGCCTCTTCTTCATGCTTCCTGTACTGAGAACAATTAATAGAACCATGGACTGGGCGAGGTGGCTCACACCTAGAATTCCAGTGCTTTGGGAAGCCATGGTGGGAGGATCGCTTGAAGCCAGGATTTCAGGACCAGTGTGGGCAACAAAGTAAGACCCCATTTCTACAAAAAAAAAAAAAAAAAAAAAAGCCATGCTCCTGTAGTCCTAGTACTCAGGAGGCTGAGGTGGGAAGATGGCTTGAGCCCAGGAGTTCTATACTACAGTGAGCTGTGATGGCACCACTGCACTCCAGCCTGGCCAAGAGCATGAGACCCTCTCTCTAAAAAAAAAAAGAACCATGAGCTGAAGTGCCCTTTGCTTTCATTTTGGAGCTCATACCTATTTCCCTGAGTCACAGGTTCTCAACGGATTTGTATGCAAGAATGTTCTTGTCTATATTTTCCTGAGAATATTTACAGTTTTCAAAGATCCCCCCCAAAGGGCCAATAGCCCCAATAAAGAAAAGGAAAAACTAAAAACCAGTGCTTTAAGAGAAAAAACAGATCCTATTGAAATGGCCAAGGCTCTGGTATCTTTATACTGACAGAGGGAGCTAATATTTAGCCCACTGAAACCATTCCTGTCCTGTCCTGTCCTGCCTTACACTCAGTTACACAAGGCACAGAGTTGCCGTTCCTAAAAAGAAGAAGATACTGTTGGTCACAGTCAGCCCACTCTTCTACCCGTGGCTTGGTAGAAAGAGTAGTAGGTGACAGCTTCTGACCAGGGGTGGTATTACTGTGCTCAGTATTTCCCCTTTCCCGAGTCAGGATAAATAATTAGGAATGAACTTCATGGCCAGTAACCCAATGTCCCAATGGCACTCTGTCTCTCCCTGACTGATGACAGGTTTGGTCAGCTGCCTGAGTTCCTCAGAACCCTCCCAAGGCCAGCACCCAGCTGAGCCACTTACCTGACCCCCTTGCTCGGGGAGTGACAGGCCCGTTGGATTTCTCTTCCAGGTCTTTCAGTTTGCAGTCAAAGAATCACTTATCCTGAAGCTGCCAACAGATGAGCTCATGAACCCCTCACAGAAGAAGAAAAGAAAGCACAGGCAAGGGTTGGACAAAGTGTTTTGTTTTACAGCCAGACTGTTCCCTGTGCTCTGACCTCCCCTTGGAGTTCCCATCTGCCTCCCTCTTTAGCAACCGCACAGGCTGTGTGAGCCCATCAGCTTGGCATCACATGACTGAGAGCCAGCCTCCTGAGTGCTCCCCGAGGGTCTGTGCCTTGGATCAGCCCTCTTCTTGTCCCCCAGTGCTGTGGACCATGACATAACTGTCTGTTTTTCTATTTAAGCTTCTGGCCAATAGGACATGAGCTGGCCTCATGGCTCCACCCCGAAGCCATTTCTCCTTGTTGGTTTAGTTACCACCTTACCCATTTCTCAACTCTGACCAGAGTTTATTTATTTGTTTGGTTTGCGTTGTTTTTCTGTGTTACATGATAGCCTTTACTTAGCCTTTACTTAGGTTGGAAGTTTTTTAAAAAATTCTGCACCCTGGCTCTGTTCCCTAGTGACTATCACCTATTAGAGGAAGGAGCTGACACCACTTCTAGATACAGAAGGAAATCCCTGTGGCTCCTCCCTTTCAGTTCTTTCGGAGAAGATTCCTGAAAGGCCTTCCCACCTCCCCATCTTGAAACTCCCCCGTATCTCTACCTCCACAAAGACAAAGGGAGAGATTTGGAGAGAAACAATTGCTTTATAATAGACCAATAGGCTTGGGCTTTCTTTTGTTTCTGTGTTGTGTTCTTTTATGTTATTTGCTCGTTTGGGAGGGATTGTGTTTTAGTTTAAATCTTGTAGCACAGACCAGCTGGATTTAGGATGTACTCTAGCTTCTGTGTACCAAAGTCGTCCTGTTGAGGGGTTTGGGAACATACTCCCCAGTCATCAAACACAGTCCCTCAGAGCAAGTCACGTTGTCATTTACCTGCATTTGCAGAGCTCCCTAGGGCTGTGACTGAGACCTATCCTGCCTATCTTTTTCAGATTGTGGGCTGCACACTGCAGGAAGATTCAGCTGAAGAAAGGTAAGTTCTACCAGGGCATTCTTCAGCAGTTCAGCTGGAGGCCTCACTCTGTGGTCATCACCCTACCCCACCTCCAGCTGCACTTGTTGACCCTGCGCCACTTCCGCAGATTGCAGAATTCTCTGCAGCAACTGAGAACAGCTCAGCTTCTCACTGCAACTGAGAAGACCTCTTAGGAGGTAGCATTAAGGGCCTTGTGGTCTGTGATTTTTCTTTTTTTTGAGATGGAGCCTCGCTCTGTCACCCAGGCTGGAGTGCAGTGGCACAATCTTGGCTCACTGCAACCTCCGCCTCTCAGGTTCAAGCAATTCTCCTGCCTCAGCTTCCTGAGTAGCTGGGATTACAGGCATGTACCACCATGCCTGGCTAATTTTTGTATTTTTAGTAGAGATGGGGTTTCACCATGTTGGCCAGGCTGGTCTCGAACTCCTGATCTCAAATGATCCACCTGCCTCGGCCTCGCAAAGTGCTGGGATTACAGGCGTGAGCCACTGCGCCTGGCCAGTATGTGACTTTTCTAGTGTGCCATTTGCTGGGTTCCGGACCTCATTTAATGTTTAGAATAGCTTCCCTGTTGTCCCAGACCATCTCCATACCCTCTCCACAAAGTAGATCACCCCACTGCAGCTTATGAACAACGGTCATCCCTGTCTTCTCACTTCAGGTGCTAAATGTGTGTCCAAGGAGATTGTTAGGACCAGCCTCCTCTAAATCAGGGCAGCTGGACACTTGGGAGGGAAGACAGCTGGAGAGCATGGTCACAGCAGCGTCCTCCTCTGTTTTCTTTCCTAGATAACTCTTCCACACAAGTGTACAACTACCAACCCTGCGACCACCCAGACCGCCCCTGTGACAGCACCTGCCCCTGCATCATGACTCAGAATTTCTGTGAGAAGTTCTGCCAGTGCAACCCAGACTGTAAGTGTGCTACGTTTTCCATATAGTCTACCAAAATAGTCGGCCCCAGTGTGCCCTAGGCTTGCCCCGTTCCTGTGCCCTTTACTGCTTATGGCCTTCTGATATTCTCTTTGCTGTGTTTTAGGGATTCTACAAATGAAATAAGTGCATGAGATCTGGGAGAGTCGTTTCTGGAAAACGTTTAGGTTCATGATTCTAAAAGCAGCAATTACACAGAAATCAGATACTTTCCCAACTTTGTCTTCTAGGGGAGAATTAAGAAATGTGGGGGGCGGCAGGCACAGTCACTCACGCCTGTAATCCCAGCACTTTGGGTGGGCGGATCACTTGAGGTCAGGAGTTCAAGACCAGCCTGGCTGACGTGGCGAAACCTAATCTCTACTAAAAATAAAAAAATTAGGCCAGGCGTGGTGGCTCATGCCTGTAATCCCAGCACTTGGAAGGCCAAGTCGGGCAGATCACTTGAGGTCAGGAGTCAAGACCAGCCTGGCCAACATGGTGAAACCCCGTCTCTACTAAAAATACAAAAATTAGCCAGACATGGTGGTGCATGCCTGTAGTCCCAGCTACTTGGGAGGCTGAGGCACAAGAATTGTTTGAACCCAGGGGGCAGAGGCTGCAGTGAGCCAAGATTGTGCCACTGCACTCCAGCCTGGGCAACAGAGCAAGACTCTGTCTCAAAAAGAAAAGAAATGTGGGACTCTTTTTTTTTTTTAAGTTACAGCCCCAGTTTCCCTTTTCTGAATACTGTTTAAAAAATTTTTTTATTCAGATATTTTTTGTTTGTGATTCTGTGTATGTCTATTTTCATTTCATAGCTGGAGTTTTAATATCAGATAGAAGACAGGGGCCTGGATGTCAGCAGAGACATCTGGGTACTTATCTTTCACTTCTTATCCCACCATGCCCTTCCCAACTCAAAGCTGAGCAGTTTGATGGCAGTTCCCACAGCTTGAAGAACTTGGTGCCCAGGCAGTTTTGCTGGAGGAAATACCTCCTAACCCATAGCAGATAGTGATCTTAGCCACAGCAGAGAAGTGGTTGCACTGGGTTGGGCAGTGGGTGGAGAAGGATGGCACAGAACGGATGCATTCTGTTCTCAAAATGATACTTGTTTTGATGGTGACAATTTACCAGTGAAAAGCACTGATTTCATTCTCTCTGGGGTACTCTCCACCTCAGTGGGAGAGAGAGGATTGTTGGGGAATCTCTAGGGGACACTTATTAGTATACCTGCTTTTTTTTTTTTTTTTATTTTTTTGAGACAGGATCTCAGCTCTGTTGCTCAGGCTGGATAGCAGTGGCACAATTATGGCTCACTGCAGCCTCAACCTCCTTGGCTCAAGCAATTCATCCCCCCACATCCATCAAGCCTGGGACTACGGGCAGGTGTCACCACACATGGCTATTTTTTTTTAAATTTTTTGTGGAGACAGGGTCTCCCTATGTTGCCCAGCCTGGTCTTGAACTCTTGGGCTCAGATGATTCTCCTGCCTTGGCCTCCCAAAGTGCTGGGATTACAGGCATGAGCCACCATGACTGACCACACCTGCTTTTTTGACTCGAAGGCATGAATGTTGGGAAGCACTCAGTTTTCTATGGACAAAACTTGTGTATTTGATTATTGGGAAGGGAGCTTCCTCTTACTTTGCCAAACATCCTTGAACACAAAAAATTTACTTCTTTGCTGTCCCTTGAGTCAACCACAAGCCCCAGTATTAGCTTATTTCCCTTCTAAGACTTACCTGTCTTCCCTTCCCAGGTCAGAATCGTTTCCCTGGCTGTCGCTGTAAGACCCAGTGCAATACCAAGCAATGTCCTTGCTATCTGGCAGTGCGAGAATGTGACCCTGACCTGTGTCTCACCTGTGGGGCCTCAGAGCACTGGGACTGCAAGGTGGTTTCCTGTAAAAACTGCAGCATCCAGCGTGGCCTCAAGAAGGTGAGGCCTTTCCTCAGGTCCCCACACCAGATAACATGGAGAGGGAAGGAAGGAACTGTCCCAAGCATTCTCTTTCCACTGGTTCTTTTGAGGCTTTATATGTGAAAGTGCTTCATAAATCCTAAAAGACACATATTTACTGAACTAATAAAGGCTTCAGTCCCAGTAGGGTTTAGAAAAGTGGTTCCTGGCCAGGTTTGGTGGCTCACGCCTGTAATCCCAGCACTTTGGGAGGCCAAGGCCGGCGGATCATGAGGTCAAGAGTTCGAGATCAGCCTGGGCAACATGGTGAAATGCTGTCTCTACTAAAAATAGAAAAATTAGCCAGGCATGTGGTGCACGCGTGTAATCCCAGCTACTCGGAAGGCTGAGGTAGGAGAATCGCTTGAACCTGGGAGGTGGAGGTTGCAGCAAGCCGAGATCGCACCACTGTACTCCAGCCTGGGACAGTGAGATTCCATCTCCAAAAAAAGAAAGAAAAGTGGTTCCTTGAACTGGCCAGACAAAAAGGAGCTGAGAGCTGTATGCACCTTTGGCGATGTCTATGTTTACCTCACACATCGCAGTGAATTCCTATAGACTAAGGCCCAGGAGGGCTCCATGGATAGAGGAAGAAAGATCCTATTTCCGTTCCTCACCACCTCCCATTTTCTTTTCTCCCCCAAGCAGAAAAGAATGGCTTAGACCTTTTTCTGCTTTCGGATCCTCTTAACAGTTGCTGGTTCTTTCCACCCCACCCCCACCACACATGTGCACATCCAGCACACACCCCCTACTCGTGCACACCCTGTAGTCTGAGACTTGGCCCCCTCTTCCCCAGCACCTGCTGCTGGCCCCCTCAGATGTGGCCGGATGGGGCACCTTCATAAAGGAGTCTGTGCAGAAGAACGAATTCATTTCTGAATACTGTGGTGAGGTGAGTGCTATAGTTTTAGCCCACATTCTTACTCGGGGGAGACTGATGAGAAACTGATTTTCTGTGGGCCAGGCTTCTTTGAATTAATCTCTAAATAACTCAGCTGTGTTCTCACGTGGCCTCTTGGGGAGATCCCACAGAACTGTTTGCAGTACTGAAACCACTGTTCAACTCTTTGGCAACTCCAGACACAAGAGATGGGGGGGGCTCTTTTCAGCCTTAAAACTGGTTGGCCTGGGTGGGAATTGGAACACCATAACTTGAGCTTGCTCTCTTATGATTCTCATCATGATACTCAGTAAGCATCCATGTGAGACACCACCCAGCCCTTTCTGGGGACAGAGTACCATGCCCTGAGCAGGCAGCCTGATACTCCTATTTGTTATTTGTCTATCTCTCTAGCTCATCTCTCAGGATGAGGCTGATCGACGCGGAAAGGTCTATGACAAATACATGTCCAGCTTCCTCTTCAACCTCAATAATGGTATGAAGTCTCTTTGTCTCTCCCAAGGTGTTCTTTTTTTTCTTTTTTTCTTTTTTTGAGACGGAGTCTTGCTCTGTTGCCCAGGCTGGAGTGCAATGGTACGATCTTGGCTCACTGCAGCCTCTACCCTCTGCCTCCCGGGTTCAAGAGATTCTCCTGCCTCAGCCTCCCGAGTAGCTGGGATTACAAGCACCTGCCACCATGCCCGGCTAATATTTTTGTATTTTTAGTAGAGACTGGGTTTCACCATGTTGGCCAGGCTGGTATCGAACTCCTGGCCTCAAGTGATCCACTCGCCTTGGCCTCCCAAAGTGCTGGGATTACAGGAGTGAGCTACCGCACCCGGCCCCAAGGTGATCTTTCTACCAGATTGCCCTTGCTGTAGTCCAAGTTTAGATCAGCTCCGAATCTTCCAGCAGATGCATAGAGCAAGGGGGCAGGATCACACTCGGGGATCCCACAGGCCATAGTGCCCTTGCTTTGGAAGAACCTCCATCTCTGGGTTCTGTTTGTAATAGGAGCACTGAGCACCTCTATCTGAGAAATCTCCCTACCCAGTAGATGAGAAGATCCATAATTCAAAGAGGGACCCAAAGGGAGTGCTCCCACACAAGGCTGAATTCTGAGGCTGCATGCTTTCCTCTGCTTCTGTTAGCACACTGGGCTTCAACATTCCCATCAGACTAAAGTGTTTCTGTTACCATCTAACTGATTTTAAATTCAGGCTGAGAAGCTGTGGAGTTGCCTGCCGTGCTTATGGTTTTCCTTGATTTACTTTATACAGATTTTGTAGTGGATGCTACTCGGAAAGGAAACAAAATTCGATTTGCAAATCATTCAGTGAATCCCAACTGTTATGCCAAAGGTGAGTCCCAGTGACCTGGGAGGTGGGGTGGGGGATGGATGCCTCTTTACTGTGATTTCCATCTGTTGTTGAACCTTTTCCTTAGCTGAGCTATTTTTTGTCCAAAGATAATCATGATTAATATCTGTTATCATTTTAGGCCCCTCTCAATCTTAGTTTTGTAATCTGCTTTTTTCAGTGAATACATTATAAACACTTTCCCACAAACATGATTTAACCAGCCCGAGCAACATAGTGAGACCCATCTCACAAAATAATAATAGGCTGGGTGTGGTGGCTTACGCCTGTAATCCCAGCACTTTGGGAGGCTGAGGCAGGTGGATCACTTGAGGCCAGGAGTTCAAGACCAGCCTAGCCAACATGGTGAAACCCTATCTCTACTAAAAATACAAAAATCAGCTGGGTGTGATGGTATGCACCTGTAGTCCCAGCTACTCAGGTGGCTGAGGTACAAGAATCGCTTGAACCCTGGAGGTGGAGGTTGCAGTGAGCCAAGATCATGCCACTGCACTCCAGCCTGGGCAACAGAGCAAGACTCTGTCTCAAAAAAAAAAAAAAAAACCCACTAATAATAATAATAAAGATAATTTTTCTGCCATAATAACAGATCTAAAAGCATAGAGGCAACTACCATATTGACTACTTTCAAATTCCATTTGATTCATGTTTTCACTGGGAATTTGGAGAAAATCAACCCAGAAGCCTACTGGTTATTGACTTGGAGTTGGGTAGGAACCTAGCCTCGGGTTTATCCTGTTTGCAGTGGTCATGGTGAATGGAGACCATCGGATTGGGATCTTTGCCAAGAGGGCAATTCAAGCTGGTGAAGAGCTCTTCTTTGATTACAGGTGAGGTGCCAGTAATGGTCCTTGGGATGTGGCCCAGGAATTGGAAAGAGTGGCCGTTGGAATAGATTTGGGGGCTCAGGGAGGGTAATGGGGATGGAGAGTCTCCCGGTGAACAAGGCTGTGTCACTTGCTCTGATACCTGGTGCCTTGCCTCAGAAGTGGGACCGTCGTAAACAGCTGTTAAGGAGTGGGAGGGGAAGTGAAACGGGAGGGGACTCCGCCTTATCAATCACAAAAGTCATGAGAGTAACCTGGTTCCTCCTCCCTGCTCTGGGACAGGTACAGCCAAGCTGATGCTCTCAAGTACGTGGGGATCGAGAGGGAGACCGACGTCCTTTAGCCCTCCCAGGCCCCACGGCAGCACTTATGGTAGCGGCACTGTCTTGGCTTTCATGCTCACACCACTGCTGCTCGAGTCTCCTGCACTGTGTCTCCCACACTGAGAAACCCCCCACCCACTCCCTCTGTAGTGAGGCCTCTGCCATGTCCAATGGGCACAAAACTGTCTCATTGAGAGGGGAGACAGAGGCAGCTAGGGCTTGGTCTCCCAGGAGAGAGAGTTACAGAAATGGGAGACTGTTTCTCTGGCCTCAGAGGAAGTGAGCACAGGCTGGGGTGGATGACTTATGCGTGATTTCGTGTCGGCTCCCCAGGCTGTGGGCCTCAGGAATCAACTTAGGCAGTTCCCAACAAGCGCTAGCCTGTAATTGTAGCTTTCCCCATCAAGAGTCTTTATGTCATTGGGGTGCAGGCAAACCTTTGTGGTCCTAAGACCTGGAGAGGACAGGCTAAGTGAAGCATGGTCCCTGGAGCCTACAAGTGGTCTGGGTTAGAGGCAAGCCTGGCAGGCAGCACAGATTGAACTCAGAGGTAGACTGGTCACCTTACTACCTCCTCCCTCGTGGCAGGGCTCAGACTGAAAGAGTGTGGGTTCTAAGTACAGGCATTCAAGGCTGGGGGAAGGAAAGCTACACCATCCTTCCTTGGCCAGAGAGGGAGAACCAGTCAGATGATAGTAGTTAAACGGCTAAGCTTGGGCCCAGGAGGCTTTGAGAAAGCCTTCTCTGTGTACTCTGGAGATAGATGGAGAAGTGTTTTCAGATTCCTAGGAGCAGACACCAGTGCCCCAGCTCCTCCAAAGTTCTGGCTTAGCAGCTACAGGCAAGCATTATGCTGCTATTGAAGAAGCATTAGGGGTGTGCCTGGCAGGTGTGAGCACCTTGGCTCACTGGATTTGTGGGTGTTTTCAGGCCTTCCATTCCCCATAGAGGCAAGGCCCAATGGCCAGTGTTGCTTATCTCTTCAGGGTAGGCAGGCACAGGCTTGGACTAGAGAGGAGAAAGATTGGTGTAATCTGCTTTCCTGTCTGTAATGCCTGCTGTTTGGAAAGGGTGAGTTAGAATATGTGTTCCAAGGTCGTTGGGGGGCTAAATTGCGCGTGTTTAGGCTGGCACCCTGTGTGCAGGGCACACTGGCAGAGGGTATCTGAAGTGGGAGAAGAAGCAGGTAGACCACCTGTCCCAGGCTGTGGTGCCACCCTCTCTGGGATTCATGCAGAGCAAAGCACTTTAACCATTTATTTTAGAAGGTCTATAGATTGGGGTAGAGTTTGGGCTAAGGTCTCTAGGGTCCCTGCCTAAATCCCACTCCTGAGGGAGGGGGAAGAAGAGAGGGTGGGAGATTCTCCTCCATTCCTGTCTCATCTCCTGGGAGAGGCAGAGGAGTGAGCTTCACACAGAAGAATTTCATGTGAATGGGGCCAGCAAGAGCTGCCCTGTGTCCATGGCGGGTGTGCCGGGCTGGCTGGGAACAAGGAGCAGTGTGTTGAGTAGAAAGGGCGTGGGCGGGTATAGATTGGCCTGGGAGTGTTACAGTAGGGAGCAGGCTTCTCCCTTCTTTCTGGGACTCAGAGCCCCCCTTCTTCCCACTCCACTGGTTATCCCATGAAGGAAGAAGTGGGGTTCCCCCTGACCCCGCTGCCTCTTACGGTTTGGTGTGGGACATGCACACACACTCACATGCTCTCACTCACCACACTGGAGGGCACACATGCAGCCCGCACCCAGCAACTCCTGACAGAAAGCTCCTCCCACCCAAACGGGCCAGGCCCCAGCATGATCCTGAAATCTGCATCCACCTTGGTTTGTATTCATTGTGCACATCAGGGATACCCTCAAGCTGGACTGTGGGCTCCAAATTACTCATAGAGGAGAAAACCAGAGAAAGATGAAGAGGAGGAGTTAGGTCTGTTTGAAATGCCAGGGGCTCGCCATGAGGAATAGGTGAAAAAAAACTTTTCACCAGCCTTTGAGAGACTAGACTGACCCTACCCTTCCTTCAGTGAGCAGAATCACTGTGGTCAGTCTCCTCCTGTCCCAGCTTCAGTTCATGAATACTCCTGTTCCTCCAGTTTCCCATCCTTTGTCCCTGCTGTCCCCCACTTTTAAAGATGGGTCTCAACCCCTTCCCACCACATCATGATGGATGGGGCAAGGTGGTGGGGACTGGGGGAGCCTGGTATACATGCGGCTTCATTGCCAATAAATTTCATGCACTTTAAAGTCCTGTGGCTTGTGACCTCTTATCTGAATAAAGTGTTAGAATCCATTTTGGCAAGTTGTGTACTGTGTGCTTTGGGGCTGGAAGGATCCAGGGATGGGGTCCGGGAGCAGGTCGGGCCGAAGCATCAGCATTCTGATCCCCACTTACCCACTGAGATCTGGGAAAGGGAGAGATGGGGGGGTCTGGCAAGAGCCAGTCAGTCAAGTCCCTGGAAGGTGATGCAAGGATTCTGAGAGTTCCTTCTAGAAATTCCTGAGCCCTCAGATTAGTTCCCTTAAAATCATCCCACTTATCCCCTAACCACGACGCCAGCTACCACACACAGACTGGGGCTCTGCCACTCTGCTTTATTGGAACGGCTCTGCGTCTGAGAGCACAGCAGGCTCAACCCTGCTTCAGAGTGGAGGCCGGACCAGGCTGGTGAGTGACCAGCAGGACTCATGACACTTCCAACACAGGAGAGGCAAACTACAGACTGTGGGCACAGCACAGCACAGGACAGCACAGCCAATTGAGCTTTTCTTTTATATATAAACAAATAATTTAAAAAATCGAATAATATAGAGAGTTTCTCTAGAGAGAGACTTTGCAACAAAAAATATGTATAAAGAATACGACCTCCTGGGTAAATGAAGCAGCATCTCTGAGCGGAGGAAAGAGGGTTCCTCATGCACTGGAGGGGGCGAAGCCTTTGGGCAGGCACAAAGGCCATTGCATATCTTGGAAAAGGGTGGAGGAGTAGAGGGCTGGCTAGTCAGGGTATCTGCATTATTTTCTCTACGTTGCAGGTTTTTTATGGCTTTGGCTAAAGCAAGTGAAGCAGCGGAGGTACTAAGGTGCTAAACTGAGGCCTCTTGGTCTCTGTGTACAAAAAAAAGGAGGGGGGCAGGGGACAGCCATCAAGCCCTCTCGAGCCCCCAGCTGAGTGGAAGCAGATGGAAGATCTTCGGGGCAGGGGGGAGGCTGGGGGATAAGGTTTAGCAGCCTCCTCCCCCCATACCCTCTGCAGCCCTGCACTCCCACACATCTGTCCCTGCTGATAGTGTCTATTGGAAGGGAGGCAGTTAATCTCCCCTACACTCTGTTGTTAATCCCTGACAGCAGCTGGGACAGAGATGGCAGGAAGGAACTATGTCAACCCCATGAGGCTTCTCTTTTGGGGCAGACAAACAGCCAGGAGCCTGGGGAACAGGGATGAGCAGGGCATTGGTTTAGGCAGTGAGGCTCGGCCACTCCCTTGGGTCCCATCTGTAGCTCTGCCCACCATACCTGACAGGGGGGAATGGGGGATATCCTCTGGATGAGCAGAGCCAGCTAAGAGGAGCCAAATGTCCCTGATAGGATGGGGGCGAGGCAGGACTTGGGGAATTTCAGGAGTTGGAATTGGTCCCAGAAGCCCTTCTGACTCATTCAGACCTGGACTCCTCCAGGATCTGGGGTAGGTTCTGATCCCGGGGGCCAGGGGCTGGGGCTGGAGTTGGGGCTGGGGCTGGGGCTGAGGCTGGAGCTTGGTTGGGAGCTGGTGTAGGGGTGGGGACATGGGCAGGGCCTGAAGTGGGTAGGGGAGGTTTGCTGCCAGGATGGTACTCGTGGGCAGCCTTGGGCTCATTGGTATGGTAGGAGCCCTTGTAGCGATGATTTTGCAGATAGAAGAGCACCAACATTCCCACCAGCCCCAGCAGCAGAAAGGCCACCAAAACTGAAAGGAAGAAAAGGGACAGTTCACATCTTTGGGATTTCACCTGTATACACACACACTCACACACACACCTGCACCAACATTCCCACCAGCCCCAGCAGCAGAAAGGACCAAAACTGAACGGAAGAAAAGGGACAATTCAGGGCAGATCTTTGGGATCTCACCTGTATACACACACACACACACACACACTTTTGGATTTCACCTGTATACACCCATAGTTTGGGATTTCACCTGTACACACACACACACACACACACACACACACACATTGTTACTTTTGGCCAAAAGCAAAATGTATGACACTCAGTTAGCTGTTTGGCCACATTAAACTCATCTCAAGTTTCTGGTAGGTTTGAATTCCTGGCTTACCCCTTGCCACTTCTGTTTCTAAGATTCTCTTTCCACATCCCTGGTAGTTACCCCAATTTCTCATCTCTCTAGGTGTTACTGTATCCCCATTTTCCCATCCCTTAGCTATAGCCCCATTTTAATATTTTATTTAAAAATCTGTAGCATCCTCAAACATTTAAAAATCTCTGCCCAGTTATATGGCACCTTCAGCATAGCCTGTCTCATCATCCTTTGTGCCATCGTGCATCTAGTGCCTTTGCCATCCTGCAGCCTTGGGGATCAGGGGCAGGGAAAGGATGCTGACAGTCAGAGGGTAGTCTTGGGAGGTCAGCTTAGTGATCAGTGCTACTCACAGCCTAAAAGTATGGCAACCCATCCTTCATCATGGTAGTAGGGGAAGTCTGGAGAGGAGAAAGCACCAGTTAGGAGATGCCTCCTCCATGTAAAGAATCATTTCTCTTCCCTGTCATCCCTCCCTTCCATCCTCTGTGTCCTGGGAATGTACCTGGGGGCAGATACCAGGGATCGAGCTCAGGTGGCACCTCTGAAACAAGACGCGGCATAGCTCCGCAATTAGATTCGGACAGTTCTCCCTGAACTCGAAGGGCCTCAGCTAGCTCAGCAGTCATGGGTCGAGGGGTTCGGAAGTGGGTCTTGAGGGGAGCCACATTATTGAATCGAACACCAGACAGGCAGCCCGAGAAACCTGGGGTGTTGTAGCGCTGGATCTCCGGGTCAATGACTCCTGTCTCTGAGAGAGAGGCAGGCCCAGAGAGAGGGACTTGGACCCAAAGGCCCTGCCACTCTCACTGTCCACAGGTTTCCCACTCATCTTTCCCACCGCCCTCACAGCCATTCCCAGGGCCTTCACTTTCCTTGAGGATCCAGGAACATACCCCACAGCTCCTTGCCTAAAACGTGTCCGCACCCGCAGCTTACCCATCACACGCCCTAGATACAAGGCCTTGGGTGAGTCCAACTGGCTGTCCACCAACAGTGAGAACTTCTGCTCTGTCAGTGGGAAGTAGTCCACCTGAGGTGGGGAGGGGGAGGGGGAGCGGGAGGGCGATGAGGGAGCGGGGACCAGAAGCAGATGCCTGTGGGCTGGACTGGAACTCTGTGGACCCTGGGAATATACTTGGGGGCAGATACTGGAGATCTCTCATTCTGTCCAAACTGGCGGTGCCAGCTGGGTGAGTCCTAGCTCAATCTGAAGTGGGCAACCCCTGGGCCTAGATGTAGGATTTGGTATATATATTTTTATTTTTATTATTTTATTTTATTTATTAAATATTTTTCTTTGTGAAGATGACGTCTTGCTATGTTGCTCAGGTTGGTCTCAAACTCCTGGCCTCAAGCAATCCTCCCACTTCAGCCTCCCAAAGTGTTGGGATTACAGGTGCAAGCCGCTGCACCTGGCCTATATATTTTTTAAAACCCAGGTTTTAAGCCCCGTCTTTGCAGCTTACCAGCGGTTTGACTTTGGGTAAACCACTTTACTTTCTTTATTTTTTTGAGATGGAGTCTCGCTCTGTCGCCTAGGCCTGGAGTGCAGTGGCACGATCTCAGCTCGCTGCAACCTCCGCTCCCCAGGTTCAAGCAATTTTCCTGCCTCACCCTCCTGAGTAGCTGAAACCACTTTACTTTCTGAGGCTCTTTACTGATTTGTAAAACACTTAAATAAGAATGCCTATTGTCTGGCTGGGCGCGGTGGCTCACGCTTATAATCTCAGCACTTTGGGAGGCTGAGGCAGGTGGATCATCTGAGGTCAGGTATTCGAGACCAGCCTGACCAACATGGAGAAATCCTGTCTCTACTAAAAATACAAAACTAGCTGGGCGCTGTGGCGCATGCCTGTAATCTCAGCTGCTCAGGAGGCTGAGGCAGAAGAATTGCTTGAACCCAGGAGGCGGAGGTTGCAGTGAGCTGAGATCACACCATTGCACTCCAGTCTGGGCAACAAGAGCAAAATTCCATCTCAAAAAAAAAAAAAATGCCTATTGTCCTCTTGGAGCTATTGTGAGGGTTACATGAGGTGACACACGTGAAAATCCTCTATACATTCAAATGTGATCTACAAATGTTAAGTATTTGATGTTTTCCTGGATGCCACAACGGAGATCATGAGCTTATGATCTGAACTGGCTCACCTCCCTCTGTGCATACCTGGATGAAGAGGTTCCGGTAAACACGGGTGATATTGACGCTATGGGGCTGGCCATCGGTCACCGGTCGAGTGGTTAGCTGGTACACATAGGGACTGGTGCCCAGCTGATATCGCAGCTGAAGGGTCCCTGTGGGGTGGGGAGAAGAAATTCGGGGTCTCAGGCCCCATGACCCCTGTCTTCTAACAGCACGTGGGTCCTTGTATTTGTGAATCAATAGGAGAATTAGGGGCACTGGGGTGAAGCTGGAGTGGGGTGAGAGAGCCCGGGAGAGCTTACCATCATCCTTGATGAGCACAGCCATGTAGTCACGAACAAAGGAACTGACGTAGAGCAGGACAGCAGGTGCAGAGCTGGTGCTGAAGCTGAAGGAGACCTCCTCTCCCGTAACATTGTAGACAGGCCCACGGTAACCAGGCACAGGCCGACCAGGCCGGGGGTAGTCGGGCAGGCGGTACCCGGGGCCATGGTAGCCAGGCACATAGCCCGGAGTATCATAGCCCGGGATGTAGCCAGGCTCATAGCCTGGCACCGGCCGGCTCAGCATGTGGGAGAACTCCCTGGCTGCAGAGCGCAGCGCTGACTGTAGGTTATAGCGCATCCAGGTGCCCGGCTCAAAGAAACCACCGATATCTGCAGGTAGAAGCAGGGAGGTTAGGGCCTCCACACTGCTCACTCCCCAGTTCAGAGGTTTTATGTCATCCATACACACATCCTGAGACTTACTTCAGTTTCTGCCACCCTCACAACCCTCCATTTACTTTTAGGTCCCCTTGAGCCCCTCTGTCACAGAACAGAATCTTACAGCCATGGGAAACTTGAGATCACCTGATCCAACCCCTGCATTTTACAAATGGGGAAACAGGCTCAGAGATGAGTAGTGACTTGCTTAAAGACACACAGTAAGGCCAGGCACAGTGGGCTCATGCCTGTAATCCCAGCACTTTGGGAGGCCGAGGCAAGCAGATCATCTGAGGTCAGGAGTTCGAGAACAGCCTGGCCAACATGGCAAAACCCCATCTCTACTAAAAATATAAAACTTAGCTGGGTGTGGTAGTGCATGCCTGTAATCCCAGCTACTATAGGAAGGCCAAGGCAGGAGAATTGCTTGAACCCAGGGGGCAGAGGTTGCAGTGAGCCAAGATCATGCCACTGCACTCCAGCCTGGATGACAGTGAGACTCCGTCTCAAAAAAAAAAAAAAAAAAAGACACACAGTAAGGGGACAGCCAAGATTAGAATGGGGATATCCTGACCCCATGTAGTTATGTGCCACTACTCACACTTCCAAACCACCACCAGAAATCTGTTGGTCCCTAAGTCTTATATTTCCCTAGTCCCCCACACTCCTCCCACCAGTAACTCACCTGCCCATATATCCTCCCTACAGGCCAGCCTTAGGGAGGATGCAGTCTTGGTATGTGTGTAGGATCTTGCTATGGGGAATGTCAAGGCTCACCTTAACCAAGAAGCGGGTCATTGACATGTTTTAGGAATGCAGCAATCATCAAATACATTGACAAGGGAGTTCACCTGTGTTACCATGGTGATGGTGGGAAGATGGAGAAGCGATTTGCTTTTTTTTTTTTTTTTGTAGACACAGTCCTTGCTGTGCCCCCAAGGCTGGAGTGCAGTGGCATGATCATAGCTCACCGCAACCTTGACCTCCTAGGTGCAAGTGATCCTCCCACCTCAGCCTTCCGAGTAGCTAGGCCTACGTGTGCACCACCATGCCCAGCTAATTAAGAAATTCTGCCAGCCGTGGTGGCTCATGCCTGTAATCCCAGCACTTTGGGAGGCCGAGGTGGGTGAATCACCTGAGGTCAGAAGTTGGTGACCAGCCTGGCCAGCGTGGTGAAACCCTGTCTCTACTAAAAATACAAAAATTAGATGGGTGTGGTGGTGCACACTTGTAATCCCAGCTACTTGGGAAGCTGAGGCAGGAGAATCACTTGAGCCCGGGAGGCGGAGGTTGCAGTGAGCTGAGATTGAGCCATTACACTCCAGCCTGGGCAACAAGAGCGAAACTCAGTCTCAAAAAAAAAAAAAAAAAAAAATTTTTTTTGGCCAGGCGCGGTGGCTCACGCCTATAATCCCAGCACTTTGGGAGGCTAAGGCAGGCAGATCACAAAGTCAAGAGTTCGAGACCAGCCTGGCCAATGTGGTGAAACCCTGTCTCTACCAAAAATACAAAAATTAGCTGGGCATGGTGGTGCACACCTGTAGTTCCAGTTACTCGGGAGGCTGGGGCAGAAGAATCGCTTCAACCAGGCGGAGGTTGCAGTGAGCCGAGATCATGCCACTGCACTCTAGCCTGGGTGACAGAGTGAGATTCCATCTCAGAAAAAGAAAAGAATTTTTTTTATAGAGACAGGGTCTTGCCATGTTGCCCAGGCTGGTCTCGAACTCCTAGCCTCAAGCAATCCTCCCACCCTGGGCTCCCAAAGCATGCTTGGTGATTTTGAGCTCTTTTTGCACCAGCTATCTATACCATCCCTTCCTTGTCCATGCCTTTGGAGTCACCCATCATCTTCAACTGCCTGACTCCCCAAACTCAGAGCTCAGGAATCCAGGGACAACTCTAATTTTCCATGATGTGGGCTTTACATGCTATTTCCTTCCCCACCCTCCCTACATCCCATTACACGCTATGGCTCCCTCTTGCCCCATAACCAGCAGCACTGACCGTGGTTGCAGTATGGCCCATCAAAAGCCGTGAGGTCACAGTCACACGTGTAGTAGCTATAGCGCTCCACACAGCGGCCTCCATGGAAACAGGGGAGCCGGGGGTGGGCACAGTGGCCTGTGCAGTTGGGTGAGGTCCCCTCAGAGGCATTGGCACGGCCCTCCAGGTTCAGAGTCACTCCGTTCAGACGCATGGCCCTCAAGCAACCCACAAAGGGGCGTCTCTTAAGCTCTGCAGATCCTGGGAAGGGTAGGCAACAGGTCAAGAAATGGAGGCAGAGCCAGAGACAGGATGAAGTATTGTAGTTGGAAACGGAGCCAAGGGGGCTGGAAGAATAGAATAGGATACAAAGGCCTGGAGGGACAAGTGAGACCCTGGCTTGCTCTGAAGCAGAGGGGCCTGGCACCTAAGACAGGAGGCTCCTGGAAACAAGGCGAGCAGCCTTGGAGGGTGGGGAGGTAAAGAGGCTTCAGACTTGCCTCTGGGTTGCTGCTCACCCACATAGAGGGGCTGGTCATATTCCATCCAGATGTAGGTCTGCAGCGGCATAGGCCGCAGAACCCAGGGCCGGTGATCCACTCGGAGCCGGGCCTGCTTCACGTTGATTTCAGCCCGGACCAGGTGCCACTCGTCGTCATTGAACTCAAAGTCGTCTGAGTGTACTGTGAGGTTCTCATCCCCATTCCCCACATCAAAGGCGAAGACCACATCCCGGGATGCTGGACAGTGTGATGCGGGGTGGGGGAGAAAAGGACTCAGACCTACAAGACCCTTCATGGATCCTTGCCCAATACAACCTCTTTCCCTCACCTCTTTGGAGCTTCTTGAATATCCCTCCAATTTGTCCGTAGCTTGTTACCAACTGCTTAAAACCTCGTACCCTTAGTCTCTCCCCACATCACAGATCCCTGAAGCCAGCTTCCCAGCCTCACTTCCCAGGCTAGAAGCATGGCTAATCACTGGTGAGAGGGACTCGAAGGTCCAGCTTCCTTATGCACAAGGAAGGGGCTTAAGGCCAAGAGAGGCCAAGTGAATGCCTAGGGTCACCCAGCCAGCCATCAAGACCGAGTGAGGGCTAGAACCCAGGGTATCTCAACCCTTCCCGTGCTGCCTGTCAAAAGGGCATCTGCCCTTGGCTCCAACCCCAGCCTGCACCGGCCCATGTCTCCCCAGACAGCACTTTCATCTACCCCGAGGCCCTCCCACAGTCTGCCTGCTCACTGTTGAGTTCCACCCGCACATAAGGTCGGCGCCACTGGCAGTAAGGGCCCCCCATATTCTCTAGGAAGACTCCCGAGGGAGCAGAGGTCCTGAAGTAGAAGGAGACATCCAGACTGTGGTTGGCACGGATTGGGGGGAAGCGTAGTGCAGCCCCGGTGTGGAAGGAAATGGTGTTCCAGGAATTTCCTAGAAAAGTAAATGGAGGAAGGTCTCGTCAGCGAGATTGGAAGGTGGAGGAGGAAGAGAAGTTGGGGGCAGGGAAGGTCGGGCAAAGGGGGAGGGTTTGAGGTGACGGAGGGGAGACTAAGGAGTGGAATGAAAGAGGAGCCAGGTGCAGAGGGGCAATGAGATCCCATCACAGCAGGAGCTGGGGGTCAGGCACCCCAGCTAGAGACCCCCAGTGACTCATGCGACCTAGATTTTGGAAACTGGAGAGTCAGCTCTGGGAGGGCACACAAAAGGGGACTGCCACTCACGATCGCCATAGCAGCGCAGAGGCCTCAGGAAGAACTGGGCCTCGGAAGTGGAGCGGTTCGTATCCCCTATCACCACCTGAGTGACAGGCAGATGGTCCACAAAGGTCAGCAGTCCCTTGTCAGTTCTCCTGTGGGGGCAGGATGCCATGGCTCAGCCCCAGCCACTCAGCTCCCCCCACTCCCAGAGTCCTAAAAACCCTGTCCCTTTGCCCCCTCACCACTGGGGCTGGTCGGCATCACAGTTGCAGTACAAGGCAGGGTCCACACAGCTCCGGTCCAGACCACAGGCACAGCGCTGGATCCCAGGCTGGGAGCCTCCCCAGTAGAAGTGCTGCTCCTCATTTCGGCCAATCCAAAAGCTGTAGGGGTAGCCTCCTGGGGAAGAGGTGCAGGCAGCTTCCAGGCCCTGTCCCTCCATTAGCCTCTGGGCTCCTCTCGCCCTTCCAACCAGTTCACACGCCTCCTTCAATCTTCCAACCCAAGGCCCCAGCTGGCTCTCTGGCTTCCTTCTCCCAGGCCCCCATTGGTGTCTCCTCCAGTTCCACCACCTCCCTGACCCCAGCCCTAACCTGCAGTGTTGAGCAGCCGGGAATTGTAGCAGGAGAATTCGATCCACTGTTCACAATGCTGGGAAGCATTGGCAAGGGCACTGACTTCCTCCCAGGATGCATTCCAATACTGGATAGCCCCCAGGAATGGCCGCTCCATGCTGGAACCTGTCACTCGAGTTGTCCACAGCCTGTCATGCCGCACAACTGTCCACGCTCGGTTCTCTGGGAGACAAGAGGGGACAGAGCTTTGGCTGGAGTTGGGCATTCTCTACCCATCTCCCTGCCCACCTCCACCACCGCTGCTGCAACTCAGAGCCACTGAATGTGGCCAGCAGCTCCATTCCACCTCTGCCCTGGGCACTCTGCATTGTAGGCTGGAAATAAGATAACTGGAATGGGTAAGGAAGCTGGGATTTACTTTTTTTTTTTTTTTGAGATGAAGTCTCGCTCTGTTGCCCAGGCTAGAGTCCAGTGGCGCTATCTCAGCTCATTGCAACCTCCACCTCCCAGGTTCAAGCGATTCTCCTGCCTCAGCCTCCCGAGTAGCTTCCCAAAGTGCTGGGATCACAGGTGTGAGCCACCACGCCTGGCTTGGGATTTACTTTTAAGGCTAGGTTACAAATCCCTCAGTATCCCCTTCCCTTCTGTCCTCCTTTACCCTCACCTGTTTAGTCTAACTGGCCCCCACCCACCACTCTATCCTTCCCGGTTCTCTCCTCACTCCCTCACCACCCATCAGAGACACTTACCTCGGATATCACAGTACACTACAAATGGCTTCAGGGGACCACTGCCATCAGGATCAATGGTGAAGTTTCCAGAAGTTTTCCCACTGAGCCGATAAGCCTCACAGGATTCCTTATACAAAGCTGGCAGATAATAGGGTGAGACAAAGGCAATTAGAGAGTTAGAGGGCTTGCCAGGTGCGGCGGCTCGGGCCTGTAATCCCAGCACTTTGGGAGGCCGAGGTGGTGCATCACCTGAGGTCAGGAGTTCGAGACCAGCCTGGCCAACATGGTGAAACCCCATCTCTACTAAAAATACAAAAATTAGCTAGGCATGGTGGTGCGCACCTGTAGTCCCAGCCACTTAGGAGGCTGAGGCAGGAGAATCGCTTGAACCCAGGAGGCGGAGGTTGCAGCCAGCCCAGATGGCACCACTGCACTCCAGCCTGGGCAACAGAGCAAGACTCTGTCTCAAAAAGTCCAAAAACAAAAAGAGAGAGGGCTGGAAGGGCCATCCTCACCATCTCTAGCAGCCTGATGATCCCTAGCAACCTTCTCCTGACCTCCCTTGTCCCTGACTCCCCCCATACCACATCTGGCTTACGTGTGTGGCAGGTCTCTCCCTTGTAGCCTGTCAGTTCGCAGTAGCAAATGAAGTCATCCCAAGACTGGTAGCAGCGTCCATCATGCTCACACATGTTAGGGCTGCACCTAGGGAAGGGGTCAGGACCAAGGGAAGTAGGCTTACTGGGAGCTAGAGAGTGGGGTCTGATCCCTGTAAGCTTCACTCCCAGCTCCTTGAAGCCCCAGAACCCGGTGAGACACACCCCGCCTAGCCAGCCGGCTATAAGCGCAGATGCAGGGGCACTAGGCAGTTCTCGGGGCTCAAGTACTACTATTCCCCCTTCCCTTCCGAAAACATCAAAACATGCCTTATTCTACCCCCATCATCCCCCTAGCACAAAAAACCCCTCTAGGACCAAAAGCAGATATGTCATTTCCATCCTGAGCATGTATCACCTTAAGGGAAGAAATAGGAGGTAAAAGATCAAAGAAGAATCATCCCCAAGCAGGGGACTAAGGGGCAGAGACAAGGAGAAGGGAGATTATTGAGAAAGGCCATTCCTACTGGGAGACCAGGGAAGAGGGCTTTGGAGGGGTCGCCTCTTGTTAGGGGCTTCTGGGTACCTATCAGTGATGCCACATGTATCAAAGAGGACCTCAGCATAGAATCCAAGCCGCCGGCCCTCCACCAGAGTCAGGTTGACCAGTTGACCATCCACCTTGAGCAGCTCCATGCAGCCATGGAATGCCGTCTGGTTGGAGTGGCAGTCCCATCGACTGGCTGGCTTGGGACAACCTGGAGCAACCACCCCTGTGAGACCCTCCCCAGGGGAGACCCCAAAGACCCTCCCCCAGGGAGATGCCAAGGGGGAGCTAGACATAAAGGAAGAAAGGGGGCTACAACCAAAGTGTAGAAGGCAATGACCTTCCACTCCCCAAGGCCCCAGAGGGGAAAGAGGGCTTGATCCCTCCAAAATTCTCCATGTGGCCCCATCTGGGTGGACTTAGATGGAGACTTCCCACCCAGAAACATAGGTCTGGTCAGGTTGGCCCCCACTTACCCCCAAAGAAATATGAGGTCCCTGTCCGGATCAGCAGTGGGTATGAGACCCTGACCTCTGCCCCCTCCACATCATCAATACTGATGACTGCATGGTTTTCCTGTGCCACAAAATTCACCTCGTGCCAAAAGCCGTCATTCAGTCGGTACCCTGGACAAGAATGCATGATGGTGTGGGTGGAGGGAAGCAGCAACTATGCTAGAAGAATGTCCTGAGTGGGGAAGCAGCAGCCCCACTGTGTCCCAGTAGCAGCCTGTGTGCCCCCGTGATTACACTTCTCACACCCAGTGGAGACCTCTCTGAATGTTTCTTCATTATCCATGACCCAGCAACTGCCACAGAGTCTGCACAGTTATAAATGAGTAACCAAATCTCCAGGGGCCCTCTGGAACTGGAGAATACCAGGACTCCCAGGCTTCCCCCTTCTCCAAGAATACTTAGTCCCTCAGATCCACCTCCTCACTGCCTCCAGCCACTCCCACCTTTTCCCAGTACCTTGGGGCCTCCTGCCCTGCCCCCTTCACTCCCTCTCCCCTCTCCAGAATGTAAAGGCCTCAGTCCAGGCCTACAACTTTCCCGGGATCCTCTACACTTCTCTGCTTGTGCCTCCCCCGAAACGCCCTCACCAGCAGCGAACTGAAGCTTCTTTCGGCCGCTCTGCGCGATGGACACGTTGACCTGCCCTTCGCTAAGCGTCAGCTCCACGTGGCCCAGCCCGTCCCCCAGACGGGAGAAAAGGAGAAGCCCGGTGAGGTCCCAGGTGCGGAAGCGAAATGAGACTGCCAGGCGGCCGCGGCGTGGGAAACCGGGCACTTGAACGAAGTTGTGAGGGCCTCCGAAGTTGATAGGGTGCGGTACAGGGTCCAGGCAACGAAAAGCCACCTTACCCTAGGGGCAAAAGTGAAGACGCATCAACACCCGTGAGCCGCCTCTGCCTCAGCTTGGAATTCAGTTTTCACACTGGTCTAACACCCTGGTCACCGCCCTCCTTCGGTGTTGGCGGGGATGAGATCTCCAACCACGACATGACCTCTTCCCCTCCAAGCTCGTCCATCTGTGGAGGGGGCCCCAACCCAGTGGGCCCTCGGAACTCTGCTGGCTTGCTCTCGCTGATCTCCACCGTCTGCGACGTGACCGCTTCTCTCCTTCCAGTATCGAGAGGCAAATTTGGACCACAGACCTGGCTCCTGCCAGCTTCCCGACAGAGCTCCAGAGTCGGAGAGGGGTGAGGGGGGCATATCACAGAAGCCATCGGTTCAAGTCCCTACTCAGCCACCGTGCAGCCGCACGACCCCTGGACAAGCCACTCCCTGTCTCTGCGCCTTACGTTCCTCATCTATGAACTAAGAAGGTGACTGGACCCGACCACTGCTTCTTAACTAGGGGCCTGCGTGGCTCGTGCACCTCGAGTGAGACCCGCTCCCCTCCCAACTTGAGCATTTGGCTGGGGACAGAGGGATCCTCGGCTTTTATCTGATGCTCAATATCTCCTCCCGCTCCACCTCTTTGCTTTCCACGAGGCTTTGGTATCCTGTCCTCCCAGAACCCCCTTCCCACTGGCCTCGAAGGTGATCCGGGAATGGCGCCGCACGGCCAGGTCTGCGATGTTGACGCGGTTGAAGATTACGTTTTCTATGCAGCCACGGAAGTTATGCCGATAGGCGAGGTTCTTCCGCGCGGCGCCCACCAGACCTCCGATGAACATCTGCAGGAGGCGTGGGGAATGAGGCCTCTTGGGCACAGGAGCGCGCCTGCCTTTCTCGCGCGTCCCCACCGTACGCTTTCCCAAACGCCAGGTGGGGCTTTGTAAAAGACTTAAAACACACATTTCCCCAGTGTCGGTACTATAAAGCTCGCTAGGCCTTTCAAGGCTTGAGTTCAAGCTATGACTCCAACACAAATCGGCTGCACGCCCTTGGGCAAGACAATTAGCCTGCCTGGGATTCTTATCTGCAGATGGGGTCAGGGTCTTTAACAACTCCACAAAGTTGTCGGAGGATCCAAGGGAACAATTTTCCTACCTTGCCTAGTTCCCAAAATCTGGATTTCCAAACTCCATCTCATTAGTTCTGAAATAGTGCCTGGGAGTCTGCATGCTAACAGCAACAACACCCACCAAAAAAACAAACAAACAAACAACAACAACAACAAAAAAACAAAAACCAGGCCTTTTTCTGGTGAGCGGCAAGTTTGCCAAGGGCTGCTAGGATATTCGGGAATTGGAATGCGAGGTCTTTAAAAAAAAATTTTTTTTGAATAGAGGTAGGATGTCACTATGTTGCCCAGGTGAGTCTTGAACACCTGGCCTCAAGCAATCCTCCCACTTCAGCCTCCCAAAGTGCTGGGATTACAGGCATGAGCCACCACCCACAGCCTGAATGCGAGGTCTTACCTCTGAGAGAGAGAGAAAGAGAGAAAGGGAGCGACCGACCTGCACTCACTCATCCAGCATCTACGCTACCACGAAATAGCACCTCCCCAGTCTCTCACCTCAGTGTCCAGGTTCAGCCTCTCGAAGTCTCCATTGAGAATAAAGCGCTGCACATAGCCGTCCAGTGTGAAATTTACGTCGCGGCCAAATCGGTCCACCCGCACGTAGTGCCAGTGCTGGTCATTGAGGACTCCGCCTGCGCTCACGGTGGTGTGACCTGGTCTTGGCTGGATAGGGCTGCTGCCTGAGGGTGGGGCAGGACAGAGTGAGACCTCAAGCCTGGAGAACTCCATGGAGTCCAAGCTCCTAGGCAGAGCAGCAGCGTGTAACAAAGCCCAGGGCAACCAGGGAGAGTGGGCGAATAGATCAACAGCCATTGGCTAGTGTGTGACAGGGTAAGCCATTTAGCCTGGCTTCCTGTCTGTAAAACTGGGAACACATGAGCTGCTTCTATTTCATGCGCGGGTGTTATGAAAAGCTAATGAGATACAATGTGTGTGTGTGTGTGTGTGTGTGTGTGTGTGTGTGTGTGTGTGTGTGTGTGTGTGTTTACAAGGAGGGAACTGAGGCTCGGAAGTGCCCCATCCAAGGTCACATCTCTGTGTAGTGGTAGAGCTGAGACTGGAATCCAGTTCTCACTCAACTCCAGTGTTTTGCTAGCACCAAATGCTACAAGAAAAGGGCAGTTTGGTCCAGGCCTTAGAGAAGTGGAAGACCAGGCTTGAGCGCGGATGCGCGGAGGAGGTGCCGCGAGGGGGCGGTGAGAGAGCTTCAGGGGTTGGCCTCGCATTGCACCCGGTCGCCGAGCTCACCCAGGCTCATGTGCAGCAGCAGGTGTGCCCCCTCCAGCTCGAGCGTCACGTAGTCGCCCTGGGCGCCCTCGGCGTGCAGCAGAAGCCCGTCCTTCTCCTCGGTCTTGAAGCTGAAGGCGAACACGTCCCACAGGCTTCGGCTGACCCCTCGCGGGAAGCGATACGAGATGGCATCGTCGCCGTCGAAATAGAGTATGTCGGCCTCTGCGCAAAGGACCGTAGGTGGGCCGGGGACTGGGGAGGCTGTCTGTCTCCCGGGCCCCCTCTGAGCTCTCTGCACGCTTACTGTATGGGCAGCCATAGAGGCCGAGCCTCAGGCCGATCTTGCCGCGTGGGTTCCAGGCCAGGGGCACGATGCGGATGTAGCGCGCAGTGAAGTGGTAGTGCAGGTCATGGCGCACCACCGCCGACTCGTTCACGTTACCAAAGAAGGTCTGCGGGGGTGGGGGAGAGTAGTAACCACGTCCCACCCTCTGCTTCTTTTTTATTTTATTTTTTGAGACAGAGTCGCGCTCTGTCTCCCAGGCTGGAGTGCAGTGGCATGATCTCGGCTCACTGCAACCTCTGCCTCCCGGGTTCAAACAATTCTCTTCCTCAGCCTCCCAAGTAGCTGGGATTACAGGCGCCCGCCACTATGCCTGGCTAATTTTTTTGTATTTTTCGTAGAGACGGGGGTTTCACCATGTTGGCCAGGCTGGTCTTGAACTCCTGACCTCGTGATCCACCTGCCTTGGCCTCCCAAAGTGCTGGGATTACAGGCGTGAGCCACTGCGCCCGGCACCCCTCTGCTTCTTTCACCATATCCTCCCAGCCCACAACTTTCACACCCAGGCAATCTCGACTTCTGGAAAGTAAACACTCCTTGGTCTTCCCTGCTTGGCGGCTTTGCCCGCACAGTTTCCATAAAGTGTCCTCTCCCACAATCCTATTATTTCCTCAGACCTGAAATCAAATGTCACCTCCTTAGGAAGCCCTCCCAGGTTTTACCCTAAAGTGTGTTAAACCCTGTGAACCGAGTGTTTCGCGCATGTCCTAAGCTGACAGTCCCTCTGGACAGAGTCCCTTGAGTGGAGTCACTGTTCCTCGTCGGAGCCCTCACCACCGCCCCCTCCATTTTCCCAGAGGCTGGTGCCCGGCCCAGAGCCCGGAGCAGAGGAAGCTCCCCAAGTGTTACCGCCTTGGCGCCCAGAATACCGAGTTGTGCCCTCGCTGGTAGAACGGTGTCCAGCTGTCCACTCGGTCGCCGTAGAGCAGCATGTAACGTGTGACCCAGTCCCAAGAATTGAAGGAGCCCTGTGTGGCCACGGCCCGGATCCGGTGCTTCTTCATTAAGTCTATCTGGAGCCAGGGATTCGGATCCCCAATCCGTGGTGACCACCCGCTTATGCCTATAGAAGGGACAGGAGCTTTAACCGGCTATCCCTCTCCCCGAAGTCCTCCGGAGGCCCCCACCCTTCCGCGGTGCGCTGCCAGTCCGCAGCTGATGTTCCGCGGAGCTCACCGTGCAGCCTGGCGAATCGCGGCGCAGTAAGGAGACTGTAGTAGGAGGAGGCGCCCAGGGAGCGTGCATACAGGGGACCCACCAGCTCCTCGTCGCAGCCGTCTAGGGTAGGGAAACCGACATGTTAGTCAGCCCTGGCCCCTCCCAGACCCTTCCAAAGGCCGGCCCACTTAGCGACCGAAGCTTCCCCTTCTGTGCCCCCAACCCCCACCCCCAGAGGCACACCCAGCCCTACCTTAAAGCCATCTATTCAATCCTGGCTGCAGCAACGGCTGCATGCTCAGAAGAGGCTGCCTTCTCCTTCTAGGGAAACCCCTGGGCTACAACTATAGGCCCAAGGCCAGACCCTCCCTAGCTAGCCCAATACCTGCCCTGGTTTAGTACTTTCCCAAACTCAATCCTAAACCTCAGCATCTTCCACAACCTAAGTCAACCCAAGACACCAATCCAGCTCCAACCCTAGCCTCAATCCGACTCGGCCCCCAAAACCTGCACCATCCCCAAATACAGGCCTTGCACCCAACCTCAGCCAGTCCTAGCACCATCACCAGCTCCAAGTCCAGCCTTAGCATCAGTCAGGGGCACCAGCTCCTGCTTGGATCCCTGCCGCAAAACCCAGCCCCAGCCACAAACCCCAGCCCTAGCCACAAACCCCACCCCTTGGCCAGCTCCAAAGTCCAGCCTCAAGCCCTGGCGAAACCTTAATCCTAGTATCGGTCACCAGTATACACTTATCCCCCAGCCCCCTATCCTCAAACCCAGGCACCAGCTCCTGCTTGGATCCCATCTCCAAATCCCTGCCCGCTGACTTCATCCTCGCCCCGGAGCCCAGCCCCAGCCCCGGGCGCGCGCGGCAGCCTCAGAGCTGCAATGCGGAGCGCGGGGGAGAGGCAGGAAAAGATGAGAGCCAGCGGGCGCGCGCCGGCCGGGAAGGACCCGCGACCACCCAGCCGCAATGCGGTTCGGGGCAGCCCTGCAGGCTCTGGACTCCTGGGCCCAACCCCACTTGCCTCCAAGCCCAACACTCACAGTAGCCCCAGCCCTCGGCTCCTGAGACCGCGGCGAGCAGGATGCAGAAGAGCCGGAGACGCATCATGCAGGGCTGACGGTCCCGGCAGCCGCCTCCCTGTGAACGGCTCCGGCTAGGGCTCGAGTTCTGGCTTGGGCTCCAAGCTCTCCTCCTGGGGTTTGCAGCAGACCGCTCTCTCCTCCTTACCCACCCCTCCCTCCCTCTCTCCTTTCGCCCCCAAGCGCTCTCTCTCTCTCCTCTCTCTCTTTTCTCTCTCTCCTCTCTCTCTTTTCTCTCTCTCTCTCTCTCTCTGTGGTTCCTGGTCCTCCGCTCTTCTCTCTCTATCCTCTCCTTTCCACCCTCTCTCCTCTCACCTCCCCCTTCCCCAGCCTCTGTCTCCTGGCACGCGCTGGTTTCCCGGACCCCGCGCAAGCGCGTGCCTCAGCCCTGCTGCGAAAAGGCGGGGGTAGAGAGCCTCTAGCCACCGGAAAAACCCCAAGAAACCCGAGGCTGCCCGGGACTAGGGCCACAGGGGTGAGGGCAGGGAACCTAGAGCCAGAAGCATCCTGAAAATTTCAAGAAAAGGGAGGTGGTTGGCGGGGAGGGGTGCCTGGAAATGGAATGAAGGGTAAGTAAAAGAATCAAACATTTTCTGAAGGTAAATTATGCTCTAGGAGTAGTGCTGGGCACTGTGAATTTAGCATTTTTGCCCTATGCCACTTTGCAGATGAAAAACCTCAGGCTCAGAGAGGTCAAGAAACGTAGTCAATATCACACAGCAAATGATTATATTCCGAAGCCCGTTCTTTCTTCCCTGACAAAGACAGTAAATTGTTTTTTCTTTCTTTCTTTCGTTCATTCTTTTTTCTTTCTTTCCTTCCTTTTCTTTCTTTCTTTCTTTCCTCCTTCCTTCCTTTCTTCCTTTCTTCTTCTTTTTTTTTTTTTTTTCGTAAAATCCAGATCCTGCACAAGAGGGTAAAGTCTTTTGGAGGAGGTGGAATGGGAAAGTGACCCCGTAGACCCTAATCCCCACCTCTCTCTCGGCCCCTCTCCCCGCCTCTTCCTTCCTGTCCCGCTAGTAGTTTAACTTCTACCCCGTGTGGCTATACCTCAGAAACCTGTGTAGCCAGAGATGGGGACGGAGGCCACAGAGCAGGTGGGAGTGGGGGCAGGGAGGGGGAGAAGGGTTACAGAGAGGGAGGAAACAGGGAAGGAATGGGATTCCCCACCTGGCAATAGGCCTCTCCATCCTATCGGGATTCTTGGCGCTATCTCAGACTAAGGGTCCTCCAGATAAATGGGCTGGTGGTGTGAGGCTGGGGTTGTGGGACAGGGACTAGGGCTGAGGGGAAAGGCGGGTTGAACCTAGAGGTCCAGGGTCCCACCTGGGCCCTGAAAACCTGAGTCCCAACGCTGGAGACCCCCTTGGCATGAGTGGTTCAATGTGCTGGTATTGGAGGTACAGGGAAGGTGGGTAGGGAAGGGAAAGAAGAGAAACAGAAACCCACTCCAGACCGAGGTTGGAGTCCAAGGCTCAGGTCTGAGGCAAAGCCTGCATATGGGCATCCTTCCAGGAGAGGGCGCTGCAAAGGGAACTGAAGCTCTAGGATTTATTAATAATACAAACTTTGGGCTGGGCGCGGTAGCTCACGCCTGTAATCCCAGCACTTTGGGAGCCCAAGGTGGGCGGATCACCTGAGGACAGGAGTTCGAGACCAGCCTGGCCAACATGGTGAAACCCCATCTCTACTAAAAATACAAAAATTAGCTGGGCGCGGTGGTGGGCGCCTGTAGTCCCAGCTACTCGGGAGGCTGAGGCAGGAGAATCGCTTGAACCCGGAGGCGGAAGTTGCAGTGAGCCGAGATCCTGCCACTGCACTCCAGCCTAGGCGACAGAGCAAGCCTCTGTCTCCAAAAATAATAATAATAAATAATAATAATAATAATACAAACTTTGTATTATGTCCTTTGGAGAATACAGGTTCTCCCCATCCATTATTTTCCATATTGCCATCCTCACAGCAAACCTTGGGAGGTGGGCTGGTCAGAATTTATAATCTCAACATTACAGGTTAGGTAACTGAGGTCTAGAAAGAGCAAGTGGCTTGCTCAAGGTCACCCAGGAAGCTGGAAGCAGAGGTAGGAGGGGTGCAAGGGAAGCCAAGGCCTGCTGAAGGTGTGCTAGGAAGAGTCTGGAGAAGAGCTTATGTCTCCCTGTGTACTGTTACATCCGGCTACACAGGAGCTCTCGGCTTGGAAGGCAAGTGTGGGCAGGGGAGTTGTGTGGTCAGATCTGTCTCATAAGATCCCGCCTCTCATTTGACCCTCCCAGATTTCCTGGGGCCATTACTCTGGGGATGAAGAGGACGCATACTCGGCTGAGCCGCTACCGGAGCTTTGCTACAAGGCCGATGTCCAGGCCTTCAGCCGGGCCTTCCAACCCAGTGTCTCCCTGACCGTGGCTGCGCTGGGTCTGGCCGGCAATGGCCTGGTCCTGGCCACCCACCTGGCAGCCCGACGCGCAGCGCGCTCGCCCACCTCCGCCCACCTGCTCCAGCTGGCCCTGGCCGACCTCTTGCTGGCCCTGACTCTGCCCTTCGCGGCAGCAGGGGCTCTTCAGGGCTGGAGTCTGGGAAGTGCCACCTGCCGCACCATCTCTGGCCTCTACTCGGCCTCCTTCCACGCCGGCTTCCTCTTCCTGGCCTGCATCAGCGCCGATCGCTACGTGGCCATCGCGCGAGCGCTCCCAGCCGGGCCGCGGCCCTCCACTCCCGGCCGCGCACACTTGGTCTCCGTC
This sequence comes from Hylobates moloch, assembly GCF_009828535.3. Lineage (NCBI taxonomy): Eukaryota > Metazoa > Chordata > Mammalia > Primates > Hylobatidae > Hylobates > Hylobates moloch. The sequence continues at coordinate 26,357,560 of NW_026652285.1, read as the reverse complement.
ATCGTGTGGCTGCTGTCGCTGCTCCTGGCGCTGCCTGCGCTCCTCTACAGCCGGGATGGGCAGCGGGAAGGCCAACGACGCTGTCGCCTCATCTTCCCCGAGGGCCTCACGCAGACGGTGAAGGGGGCGAGCGCCGTGGCGCAGGTGGCCCTGGGCTTCGCGCTGCCGCTGGGCGTCATGGTAGCCTGCTACGCGCTTCTGGGCCGCACGCTGCTGGCCGCCAGGGGGCCCGAGCGCCAGCGTGCGCTGCGCGTCGTAGTGGCTCTGGTGGTGGCCTTCGTGGTGCTGCAGCTGCCCTACAGCCTCGCCCTGCTGCTGGATACGGCCGATCTACTGGCTGCGCGCGAGCGGAGCTGCCTTGCCAGCAAACGCAAGGATGTCGCACTGCTGGTGACCAGCGGCTTGGCCCTCGCCCGCTGCGGCCTCAATCCCGTGCTCTACGCCTTCCTGGGCCTGCGCTTCCGCCAGGACCTGCGGAGGCTGCTACGGGGTGCGGGCTGCCCCTCAGGGCCTCAACCCCGCCGCGGCTGCCCCCGCCGGCCCCGCCTTTCTTCCTGTTCAGCTCCCACGGAGACCCACAGTCTCTCCTGGGACAACTAGGGCTGCAAATCTAGAGGAGGGGGCAGGCTGAGGGTCGTGGGAAAGGGGAGTAGGTGGGGGAACACTGAGAAAGAGGCAGGGACCTAAAGGGACTACCTCTGTGCCTTGCCACATTAAATTGATAACATGGAAATGAGATGAAACCCAACAACTGTTACTATTTTTGAGTCACCGACTTGGAAGTGATTTGTGGCAGGGCAGAACCGGTGGGTTAACACCCCGCCCCCGCCCCCCCGCCCCGCGCTTGCCTCTCTGAGTGGAAGACGCTGAGGGCCTGGGTGGGGGTGGGGGGCTGCTGAGTCTACTAAAGCTCTAGCCACTGACACCCCCTCCACTGTCACCTGGCCTCAGCCAACAGAGGTGAGGTGGGAAAGCTGCCAGGCAAGGAGGGGTGGGGGTTCCTCTTGCAATACTGTAAGGAAGAGCTTTCTAACAACCAGAGCGCTCTCCAGTAATGGCTGCCTTAGCAAATACTGAGTTCCCGCTATTGGAATGTTCAAACTGTCGGGGACGCTGTGGGCCTTTGCGTGGTGTGGGGGGAGGGGGAGGGGCAGGGGATTCCCGTTTTTGGTGGGCGTTTGGATTACATTACCACTTTACAATCCCTTCCTAGTGTCTGAGATGGAAAGAAAAAATGAAAAAATTAATTGTAAAAGTTGAGTTGAAGTTTTTCACCTTGAAGAAAAACCTAGGAGGGATTGCAATCTGAAAATTTCCAGAGTAGTTATCATGGGTGTGGTGGGGGTGAGGGATATGTGCTGTACTCCATCTTCTCTGGGGACTGGGTCAGAGGAAATGCACTGAGCTGGCCGGAGAGAGGTTGGATATGGGAAAAAACTTCTCTGCAGGCAAGGGCCTGGGATCCAGACCGGGAAGATGGTTGTGGTATCTCCATTCCTAGGTAATCTCTCAGTACAGGCCACTCTCATCTGGAGAGAGGCCACGGCCGAGATGGCCTCCTAGACACGCTCGCATTGATTCCTGGTCTTTGTTTTACACAATCACAACGGGCAGGATGGTGTTCACGTGCGACAGTTCTCGCGGTTTAATATCGGTCAGCAAAGCTGTCCCCACTGCTCCAGCCTGGAGTCTAGGGTCGAGAAGGGCGGGGCGTGGCGAGAAGGTCTCAAGGGAGGTGCTGGCCTGACGGCCCCGCCCGTCCCGCCCTGCCCTGCCCCGCCCCTCCCCGCCCAGCCCAGCCCGGCCCAGGCTAGCAGTCCACAGAGCCTCCGGCAGCAGCGGCGAAAAGGAGTCCCCCACGGCCTCTAGGGGCCAGGATCCAGGGAAGGTCCGGAGACGGCGCCGATCCTCAAAGGGTCCCGCACGCCAGCCACTGGGGACCGACCTGGAACCCTCCATCCGAGATCTCGGGAATTGCCGCTGAGTCAGCAACGCGCGCGCGCGCGCGCCCGCGGAGGCCGCGGCCCCGCCCCGGCCGCCTAGCGCCTGAGTTAACCCCTTCCTATACAGAACCGCAGGATATTAGCCCTAAGAGGCCTCCACTCTATTCAGAGACCACAGAATTCCTTAGAATCCCAAGCCACTCTTCCCAGCTGAGTTCGGTGAGCTGTGAGCTCTATATTCGATTTTATTTCCGGCCTAGGTCTGCACCTTCCCAGAGTGCCTGCCTCAACTCCTTCACCTCAAAAAGGAGGTGAGGCCGAGTGCAGTGGCTCACACCTGTAATCCCAGCACTTTGGGAAGCCAGGCTGGGAGGATCGCTTGAGCCCAGGAGTTCGAGACCAGCCTGGGCGACATAGTGAGACTTCATTTCTACAAAAAATAAAATTTAAAAATTAGCCAGGCATGGTGGTGTGCGCCTGTAGTCCCAGCTCCTGGAAAGGCTGAGGTGGGAGGATCCCTTGAGCCCAGGAGTTCGAGGCTGTAGTAAGCTATAATGGCTCCACCGCACCCCAGCCTGGGCAAGACAGCGAGACCCTGTCTGGAAGAAAAAAAAAAAAGGGTGGGGGAGAGCTGAATCAGACCGAGAAACTCGAGAAACCGGACTCCTTCTCCCCAGACGTGGAGGGCCACCTCCAGAGCTGTGTCCTCGCAGGTCTGGACATACTCTTAGTAGCCAAGGCGTTTCCCTTTCTCAGGGACCCTGAGACGACACAGGGGTTCAGAGAGCGGCAGTTGGGTTTTTCTCTGTCCTGTGCCAAAGCTCCTCAACAGTGTTTTTAATTTGTTGGTTGGTGAGCCAAGAGTTAAAACAAGGGCCTGAAGGCGGGCTTCCGTGACGTCACTAGCACCCCGCGTCCGACCTCAGAGACTGGGGCGTGGCTAACATAGCCTCGTCCCCTCCCTCCCTGTTTCCCCGCCCCTCCCCGCTGTCACCAAGCCAGGGGCACATGATGCAACCCAACGCGGTTTCAGCCGTCTGATTGGTAGCCGCGCCCGGCGCCAGGCTCAGGGATTGGACAGAGGAGGCTGTGACGAAACCTGGACCCTGCCTAGTAAAGAAGGGAGGAGAGAAAGAAGAGAGAGGGGGGGCCCCCGGGAGGGAGGGGGCCGGGGGGGCGGGGTCCCAGCTCTGTGCTCGCGCCCCCAGCGTGCCAGTCCCGGGGCTGCAGGGAGCGCAGCGCGCGCGGCCCGGGCCCCGGCCAACGGACGCCCTACCGGACACGACCCTCCCTGGAGCTTGGACAACTGCCCACCTCGGACGCTGCACCGGACACTGCCCCCCACAGGGCTGGACACTCCAACGGACACTACTTCCCAGCTCCGGACATTGCTCCCTCCTCTCCCGGGGCCCTGGACGCTTTTCCCCCTCCCCCATCCGGGGGCCCAGACACTGAGCCCCCCTCAGCGTCTGGCTAGCGTCCCCTTGCACCCCAGCCCAGGACACTGCCTCCTCCCTGTCCTCTTCTCCCTTCTGCTCCTCCCACCTCATCTTTCCCCTGCTCGGGTCGGAGCCCTGCCAGTTCCTCCGACCCCCTGCTGCTCGGCCGCGGCTGCCCGCGCCCCCATCCCCAGCTCCTCGCCCGGATGCCTCTCCCCGGGGGACTGTGGTGGCTTCTCTGCTGCCGTCGAGGCTTCACTCTTCTGCACCGGGACTACGGGGACGGCGAGCTTAGCGGGGACGGGGACGAGGACGAGGACGAGGAAACCTTTGAGCTGCGGACCCCGAGTCCAGCGGGCGGCGGGAGGGTAAGTCCCGGGGGTTCGGAGCCTCGTCTCAATCACTCTCGCTGTAACTGGCCATCACGCTGATCCGCTCCAGCCTCCAGCCACACGCTGCGCGCTTGGCGAACTAGGGACAAGGGAGAGTTTTTTGCCTGGGGGCCAAAGCCCCCGGGAGCTCTCGGAGCAGCAGCCCTACTCGGGATGTGCCTGTGGGCCTCCCGCTGCCGGCTGGGCGCTGTCCACCTGCTGGGGGCCCTGAGGCAGGGGAGGTGTCACGCGTGGCCCGACCTGGCCCTGCCTCTCCCTTCCCCGCTGCGCCCGCGTCCCATCCCGTCTCCTTCCGCCTCCGCCAGCGCCGAGGAATGTGGCGAGGCCGGCTGGGCGGCTCGAACGCCTGGGTCCCCCTCCGCTCCCAGTTCGCAAGCGCGGAGGCCAGATGCGAGAGCTCCCGCTGCGGAGACCTGGACGAGGGAGAGAAGTCATCCCAGGATTGGGGTCTGTGGAGGGGACCCCACGGAGAGGGAGGTGGGGGCTCTTTGAGGACCCCTCCTCATTACCCTGCCACTCAGGACAGAACTCTCGGCTTTCCCCGGTGAGGCTCCTGGGAAACCCCTGAGGGGATGGATGGTGAGGGACACTGGGCTGCTGACTGGTTTTGTCGAATCTCCCCGTGGGGAAATAGAGGCATGATTGGTGTGGGAGACCTCCCTCCCTTGACGTCTCCTCCCGCATCCCCCCTGCACACTGGCGGCCAGTCTCCCGTGTGCTGTGGCCCGGGTCAGGCTCCCATCCCCCGCGCAGGGGTCCCCAGCAGGCCCAGTGGCTCGGTGCCCGGGTGGGGCGGGCTGCGCCGCCGGGGCCGGCGCCAGCACCTGGCGGAGGCGGAGAGTGGATAAATATAGAGGGGGGGGAGGGAAGCAGGGCACTGCGATTAGGGGAGTTAGCCTAAGAGGGTGGTCAGTACCTGCCACATGTGGTGTGGCTGACAGCCCCACTCAGACCTTCCAGAAAATAGGTGGAGGTTCACGTAAGAAGGGCGCAGGACCCAGGCATCCCCAAGCCTCCAGCTTGGGCAGGGTCGGCTTTACCAAGCCATTGCCTCCCTCATGCTCCACCTCAACTCCCCCCTTCCCTGAGCCTGGGGACAGGTGTCCCTGGCCCCCTCCCCCACCTCCCCCTCTTGGCTTTCGCAGTCTGGGAGCAATATGAGGATGGCACGGTTCCCGCCTGACTGGCCTCCAGGTTGGGTTTGTGGCCTCTCTCAGACCCCAGTCTACAGTTGAAGTTCCAGGACAGGGGGAAGGGAGGAGGAGGGGGAGGGGGAGGGCAAAACCCTGAACTACACCTGCCTCCAGAGGGTGTGCCATTCCTCAGTCTGGCCGGCCTTCCTAAGCCCCAGCAAAGGGGCAGGGTCTCTGCTCACCGTTGAGTCTCAGGAGTGTCTATGGGAGAATGTAAGACGCTTTTGGAGAAAGCCCTATACTGAAAGGGTCCCTCTGCCCTTCATTCACCTCTCTGCCTACCACCTGTCCTGCCTTGGCCAGGGAGGCAGTGTAGAAGAAGGGAAAATGAGGAGGAGAGGGTGCCTTGGAGCCTGGCAGAAAGAGCTCACCTCTCCTGTTTCAAAGATGGGGAAACTAAGGCCTGGAGACGGGAAGAGACTTGCCCAAGCTTCCACAGTGAGTTAGTGGTGGGGCGGGAATTGGAACCCAGGTCTCCTGACTCTCTGCCCAGTGCTCTTTCCACCCTACCCTACCCTTGATTGTATCTTCAAAGGGTAACTGAGAGGAGCCTTGGCTCCTTAGCTCCTGCCGTTCTGGAGAGCTTGTCCTGTTGAGACCGGCGGGAGGGGCGAGCCCAGCGGCTCCAGCGTGCTCCACCCCAGTCACGACCCCACTCTGTGACTCCTTCCTCAATCCCCTGAGCAGCCCTGTCCTGAGGGCAGAAGGCACGAACCTTGCGCAGGAAGGGCTCTGACCCTGAGGGCTTCCCCGCCTGTCTCCCCAGGGTCCCCTGGAAGTGACGCTGACTCAGCCAGTGAGGAGCGGGCCTGTCTCCAACAGGTGAGCTACGCCCCTATGTCCCATAGTCTGGAGACCCCAGCATGTTCCCGGGACCTCCATCCTCTCTGTCTCCCCTAGCGGTTGTGCAATAAGGGAGAGGCCCTACGCCGGACGCTGTGGTTTGGCTGGGGTCCCGGGGGGCGGTCCGGCTGGGGGCGCGGGGAGAAAGAGGGGGGTCGGGGCTATTTCTGGTTCCAGGTCAGAATGGCCCAGCCGTTCCCACAGCCTGGGGGAGGGGTGCCCAGCTTGGGAGCAGACACCCTTGCGGTCTGGGGAGCCCCTACAGAGGAGCCCCCTAGAGGCAGAGTGGAGGCCCAACCCTCCCTCCCCTCTGGCCCAGGCTGCAGAGCTGGGAGGAGACTTGGAGCCTCATCCCGGAGAAAGGGCTGCCGGAGGACGACCCGGACATCGTTGTGAAAGGTAGACACCCCCCTCAGCGCACTCTGGAGGCCCCCAATCCCAATCCCCTAGGGATTAATGTCTCCTACTGATGTCCCTTCCCTCCCTCTCCGGCCCCCAGGTTGGCTGTACCGGGAGCCCCGCGGAGGAGGGGCGCGGCCCTGGCTGCCCCCGCGCCGAGCCTGGTTTGTGCTCACGCGGGACTCCCTGGATCAGTTCAGCAGCAGCGGGAAAGGGGCGCGGCGTCTCGGGAGCCTCGTGCTCACCAGCCTGTGCTCGGTGACCGGCCCAGAGCGCAGGCGTAAGGAGACAGGTGAGACCTCTTGGGGACTCTCCTACCTTCCTGGGCAGGGGCCCGGCAGACCCTAATGGCCCTCCCCGGCCTCTCTTTTCCCCAGGTCTGTGGTCAGTGACTGTGTCTGGTCGGAAACACAGTGTCCGCCTCTGCTCCCCACGCCAGGCAGAGGCTGAGCGCTGGGGGGTGGCATTGCGGGAAGTGATCGCCTCCAAGGCACCCCTGGAGACCCCCACCCAGCTACTGCTCAGGGACATACAGGTACACACCAGGGAGAGCCAGGAGAGTGGTGGACCCCAAAGCTTTCTGGGCTCGTGAGGAACTCCCTTCCCCATCAAGGTGACCCTCTCCCTGGCCCCCTAGGAAAGTTGCGGGGACCCAGAGGCCGTTGCCCTCATTTACCTGAGGAACCCGATTCTGAGACACACTAGTGGAGCCTTGTACGCCCCGCTCCTGCCCCTGCCCTATGGAGTCAGCGCCCCAGGTGAGTGGTCCCATGGCCCAAGTCCCCTGGATGGGATGGCGTGGTTCAGAGGTAAGAATCTGAATCCCTTAACTGGCAGGGATCTAAGCATCCTTCAGGGACCTGCCAGCTCCTCACTTTTCGAAGGATGAAGGTGAAACTGGAAGCTGGCCAGGGTGGAGGGGAGGAAGCCAGCATACACAAAAGGGCCCCCTTTGGCCACCTTCTCTATGGGTCTCATTCTGACTACTGATGTTCCTTCGGGAGTTTGTACACTCTCCTATTTTTTCATTATCCTCTTGAGACCATGCCATATTACCTTTACAAGTGGTAGAAAAGCTACCACTTTTGTAGAACGTGCTGGCCTCATCCAACTGTACTTCTCCCTAAACGGTGTAGTAACTGGCCCAGGTCCTAAAGTTAGAGGATTAAAGGGTGCTGGGAGAGGAACCCCGGTTTTCTGACTCCTAGTCCAGCCTGTTTTCTGACTATGGTGGTGAGCCTCAGTATGGAGTTACAGCATCTGGGGTGTGAATCTACAGCCCTTCCCGGCTGTCCCTCTCCCTAAGTCCAAATTCAGGCTTAGTGGGATTGGGAAGTGGATTCCTGGGAGGCAGAGGTTGAGAGTCTGGCTCCGTGGGACCACTGCTTTCCCTTCACTCTTCCTGTCGTTCGTACCCTCCCCTCCCTGCCACCCTATCCCCTTATATTCCCTCTGACCTTCCCCTGGTTCATGCCTTCCTCCCAGGGCGCAGCTCTGTGTCCCCTCTCCAAACCGTCCCTCCGCCCCCACCCTCCCACAGGTCCGGGCTATGCACCCCTGCGCGAGGAGGCGGTGCGGCTGTTCTTGGCGCTGCAGGCGCTGGAGGGGGCGCGGCGCCCTGGGCCCTTGATGCAGGGTGTGCTCCAAACCTGCCGGGACTTGCCCGCGCTCCGGGATGAACTCTTCCTGCAGCTGGCTAAGCAGACCTCCGGCCCTGCAGGCCCCCCCGGGCTCCCGGCTACCCAAGACCCTGCGGCCCTGCGGTACTGGCAACTCCTCACCTGCATGAGCTGCACCTTCCGACCTGGGGGAGCTGTGCGGGGGCACCTCCTGGGGCACTTGGAGAGGTGAGAGGGGCGGGGCGGGGGTTACGGCCTAGGCGAGGAGCTACCGGGCTGGGAGAGAATGGTCTTTTGCAAAAGACTTGGTAGGTAAAGAACCTAGTAATACATACAGTGCCTTTGTGGGAAATACAAGATCCTCAGTTGTGAGCGGATGTATTACAATAAAACGCCCCCCTTGGGCTGAGGAATTATGAAAAGGCTGCTTTTCCTCCAGCTGATGCAGGCCAGCGCCAGGGCTTAGGAAAATGTAGTAAAGTAGCTGGATTTCGATTTCAGGCCGAAGGAAGATCACGAAGACTTTCGAAAGTGGTGGGGGCAGTTGGGAGAAAGCTGCCAGGGGACTTGAAAAGTAATTCAGCTCTATGCAAAGCACTGGGGACAGATTTAGAAGAGCCTTCAAAGAACTTGAGTTGGGGCGGGGAGGAAATCGGCTAGATAAAATAAACTGTAAGAGAAGAAGGCAAGAGGGAGGGGGAGAAGGAAAGCCCTTGGAGTATTGATCCCTGGTTCCTCCTAACCCAGGACCGAGCAGGCACTCCCGGACTCGGAACTGGCGGAATATGCGCGCTTCATCCGGAAAGCGCTGGGCCGGACGCGCGGCCGAGAGCTGGTGCCCTCGCTGGCGGAGATTTCCGCGTTGAGCCAACGGCAGGAGCTGCTGTGTACCGTGCACTGTCCGGGGGCTGGTGCCTGTGCTGTGGCCATCGACTCCCACACCACGGCGGGGGAGGTGAGGCCAGAGAAAGGCCCCCTGACCTCCATCCCTCCCTGCCAGCTTCTCATGCCTGTCTCTCCCGCTTCCTGGACCCTAGGTTTGCCCCGAGTCTCAGATTATTTTGGTAAGGGAGGGAGTGGTGGTGACAGGACTAAGAGACCCCTTCCAATTGAATCAACCCCTCCCAGCATCCTGGCAAGACCCCTGAGTGGTCTAACTTTCCCCTCACCCTCCTCTTCTAGGTGGCTCGAGAGCTGGTGGGGCGGCTGGGCTTGGCCCGGAGCCGCAACGCATTCGCGCTGTACGAGCAGCGAGGCGCCCAGGAGCGAGCCCTGGCTGGGGCGACCCTCGTGGCCGACGTGCTCACCAGGTTTGAGAAGTAAATGTCCAGCCCCAGCCCTGCTCTCTATTAGCCCACCCACTTCTCAGCTGAGGTCAGTCTCTAAGCGGACATTATCCAGCGCTTGTCCCTGGCCCTGCGCTGTGGTATTCTCTGGTTTAAAGATGGACCTGCCTGCCGCAGGTTTGCAGTCCGACTGCAGCATCACCTCCGCCGTCGGCTCCGCCCAGGCCCCGCCCCAAACATATGGCCCCGCCCCCACCCCAAGCTGCCCTCGCCGTAGGGGTCCGGCTTCTCCCTAGCGCCTCGTCCGCTCCTCTTCTGCAGCTTGGCCGCGGAGGAAGCTGGGTTGGAGGACTCGCCTGACTCCGGGTGGAGACTATGTCTGCGTCTTCACGGACCTCTGCACCCTGAGGGGCTGTCCCCAGACGGTCACGAACTGCCTTTCCTCTTTGAGCAGGTGAGGCTCTCCGGCGTTCACGCCTCCAAACAGACCCCCAAACCTGAACCCCTGGTTTTCTGGGCCGTCTCATTTCATCACTATGGCAGCCCCGCGGGAGGCGTGACTGGAACCTAGACCTCCTCAGATTCCGCGAGGCGTTTTCGCGACGGTTCCGCCGCCGCTCGTGCCCTGACGCCAGGTGCCTCCCCTGCAGGCTCACGCTCTGCTGCTGCGGGGACGGCCGCCCCCACCCGACGACACGCTGCGCGCCCTGGCGGCGCTGCGCCTGCAGAGCCTGCACCGGGACTTCTCTCCGCGGGTGCCCCTGCCCCGCCTGGACCGCCTGCTCCCGCCCTCGGCCCCGCCGCGCGAAGACCCGCCCCGCCCGACCCCCAGGCCGCCCCCTTCCGCTGCCCTGCTGGCCGGGGCGCTCTGGAGCCCGGGCCTGGCCAAGAGGCGGGCGGAGCGGGCCCGGCGCGGCGGGGCCGGCCGCACTGCGGGAAGCATTGCCCGCGAGGGAGGAGGCGGCGCCGGCACGGCAGCTGCCGTGCTGGGCGGCTGGAAGCGGCTACGGGGCATGGGCCGAGCTGAGGCCATGGCCGCCTACCTGGCCCTGGCGGCGCAGTGTCCGGGGTTCGGCGCTGCTCGGTATGACGTTCTGGAGCTGAGCACGGTGAGGGGGAGAAGGGAGAAGGGGACTCTGGCGGCCCAAGCCCCACACCTTTGCCCCAGAGCCACAGGTCCCACGGAGGGTCACGTAATTCCCCACATCCAGAACAGTTACTCATCTCAAACCCCAGGAGTCACCAGCCCTTGGGCCCTCACATCCCTGGAGCCCTAGCCCCCTCCACACACGTGCTGTGAATCATAGGGGGATCAGGAAACTCCTGCTCACAGACACCCATCTCCCCCCACCAAAAATAACGCTGGGCTCCTCCTTCCACCCTGACTCTGCCCCTCTGTCTGCAGGAGCCTGGTGGGGGTGCTCCACAGAAGCTGTGCCTGGGCTTGGGAGCCAAGGCCATGTCCCTCTCCCGGCCGGGGGAGACAGAGCCCATCCACAGTGTCAGCTATGGCCATGTGGCCGCCTGCCAGCTAATGGGCCCCCACACCCTGGCCTTGAGGGTAGGAGACAGCCAGCTCCTCCTGCAGAGCCCCCAGGTGAGTGAGAAAAGGAGTTGTGGGAGGAGGAGAGAAGGGAAGGGATGTCAGGAAGCATTTATGGAACACCAAACATGGGCCAGGTAGAGCTCTAAGCACTGGGGATCCAGCAGTGATCACAGACAAGCTGAAGGAGCTTACACTAGAGTGGAGTCAGACAATAAACAAGGAATCCCAGGCTATGAAGACAGTGAGAAATGCTACAAAGGAAAGAGTGATGTGACAGGAAGCCAGGGAAGGGTTCTCAAAAAGGGTGCCATTTAAGCTAGCCAGGGAAGACCTGGGGGAACAGCATTCCAGGTAGAAAGAATTGCAAAGCGGCCGGGTGCAGTGGCTCATGCCTGTAATCCCAGCACTTTGGGAGGCCGAGGCGGGCGGATCACGAGGTCAGGAGATCGAGACCATCCTGACCAACATGGTGAAACCCCATCTCTACTAAAAATATGAAAATTAGCTGGGGGTGGTGGCGCACACCTGTAATCCCAGCTACTCGGGAAGCTGAGGTAGGAGAATTGCTTGAACCCGGCAGGCAGAGGTTGCAGTGAGCCGAGGCACTTCAGCCTGGCAACAGAGCAAGACTCCGTCTCAACAACAACAACAACAACAACAACAACAAAAGAATGTTAGAAGAGCAGAAAGAACCAAGTATAACTGGCACATAGAAATGAAGGAGAGAGGCTGGGCGCGGTGGTTCACGCCTGTAATCCCAGCACTTTGGGAGGCCAAGACGGGCGGATCACGAGGTCAGGAGATCGAGACCATCTTGGCTAACACGGTGAAACCCCGTTTCTACTAAAAATACAAAAAATTAGCCGGGCGTGTTGGCGGGCACCTGTAGTTCCAGCTACTTGGAAGGCTGAGGCAGGAGAATGGCGTGAACCCGGGAGGCGGAGCTTGCAGTGAGCTGAGATCGTGCCACTGCACTCCAACCTGGGGGACACAGCGAGACACAGCGAGACTCCATCTCAAAAAGAAAAAAAAAAAAAAGAAGGAGAGAGTGGTGATAAGGAAGGAAAGGTTGCAGGGCCAGAGCACGTAGGACCCTGGTGGGGAAGCTGGAGCCCTAGAGCCTGGAGAAAGGATGAGAAAAAGAAGAGAACCTGGCAGCCCCTGTTGCACACTGACCTCTGCCCTCTCTTAGGTGGAAGAGATCATGCAGCTGGTGAATGCCTACTTGGCCAACCCCTCCCCCGAGAGGCCCTGCAGCAGCTCTTCTCCTCCATGCCAAGACCTGCCAGACACCTCCCCTCCCAGCCAGCGCCCGGGCCTGGACGAGCCCCAGGGACAGTCTGGCTGCTTGGGGCAGCTGCAGGACTGAGCCTGCCAGGAGGTCACGACTTTCCTCCTGCCTGCAGCCTGGGCCAGGACTGCTCTGAGATTTGAGGGAAACATGGACCCTTTTGGCCCTGCAGGGACAGGGCACATCCCACACCCAAGGGCTACATTGGGTGTGGGCAATTTTCTAGTTTGTTTCTTAATTTATTTGTAGAAGAGAAGCAAAAAAAAAAAAAAAAAGGTTTCTTATTTACACAAACCCTTCCTGTGGGAGTGTTATTCAGTGGGACAAGTTGGAACCCCATCATGCAGAGCCCTGCCTCTGGGGACGCCCACACCCTGGGCTTTTACCAGGCTCTGGGGGAAGTCTGGACACCACAGCGCTTCCCCCTCCCCCTCCTTGACCTTCCAGACTTAACCTCCTCCTGGCCAGTATGCTGCCACAGGCTTGTGGGTGGAGCAGGCAAACAGGCCTCACTGGAAGCTGGCAGTTACTCACCCTCCCTTCTCCACTGAGTGGCATACAGATGGCCTCCTGGAATCCCTGAGGCTGGAGGGCAGTGAGTCATCAGATCTGGCACTGCCCATTTCTTACCCAGTGTCCAGCTCTGGGCCCATCATTGGTGTGCCTAATGCTTTGGGCCTAGAATGGAGAGAAGCTTGGGGCAGATAACCAACCCACGAATTTCTCTGGCACAGAAAAGTAACTCAGGATGTGCTCAGCCCTACTCCTGAATTCTGTTTCTACTTATCAGGTTGGGTTGAACTGGATTGAGTTCCTGGAACTCTCATGGCCCTGGGCACTGGGAATCTGGAGTCCTGGCTCTCCTGGCCTGCTCGGCATGTAGTGTGCCCTCCGTCGGTAGACCCCACCTCCTCTGCCCTGAGTGGAAGAGATTGGGGCAACATTGACCCTCACTGGGGCAAAGCTTAGGCGCTGAGGAGACAGCAAACCTCAGTAAAGCTCTGTAATCTTGAGACAAGGGCTGACTCTAGTAATACTAAACAGCCTAGTTCAAGGTGAGGGATGCCAGTGGAAACAGTGAACACACTAAGATTTGGACTAAGTAGTAAGACGTTGGAGGAGGTGAAGGCCACCCTACTGTCAGATGCCTAGAAACTGCACCCCTTCACCACCCCCCGTATTCACAGATCAAGCCCTGGCTATACAGACAACCAAGCTTTATTACTTTATTAGAGCTGAACAAACATATTAAGAGTTAGGGCATGGAAGGGAGGAAGCAGGACCAGCTCATGGGCTGGAGATGAACCAAGAAGGGTTGTTCATGAGGTGAAGTTGGGTCAGAGGGAGCAGGCATGGTCGAGGCTGTGGTTCCCATCCAGAAGGAGTAGTGGGGAGGGAAATCACTGCTCCTGGGTGCCCCAGGAAATGTAGTCTGGCTGGGTGGCTGCATGGTACTCATCAATGAGCTCCTGAACAACCTCCCTAGACCTGTCCATCTCATCAAAGTTGTCCTTGAACATGTCCTCCTTACGGAACTGCTCGAGGAAGGCATCCCGCTTCCGCAGCTTGTCAAACTGCTGGCAGGAACTTTCAAAGAGCTGAAAGAGATGAAAATCTCCAAAATGCGACCTGGGGGTTAGGAGTGAACTTGGGGAAGATGATGAAGGTGGCCAGTGGAACAGACTCTCCTAAGAAGAACAGAAACCTAAACTCACCGAGGAGATGCTGGTGTGATTGGCCATCATGAGCCCGCTGACCCGGTGGGCCGAGGGCAGGTAGGGAGACTTCCTCGACAGGGCCACCTGGATGCTGGCGGGGCCCCACGGGATGAAGTTGGCCAACTTCCGTTCCCGGATCCTCTGCAGGCTCTTGTGGACCTGGGGTGGGCACAGGAGCAGTAGAGGTGGCCTCTCCTCTACCCCTGTGGGTCCAGGGCGCGGGATGAAGGGGCCTCCCCTACCTGGGTGGGGTCCACCTCTCCCTGGATGATGTTGAGGATGGCGATGTAGCAGTGGTTGGTCTGGCGGTCTCGGCCTGTGGACACCATCACGTTCTTGGGCTGCAGCAGCCGCCTCATGACATCCAGGACTGTAGTCTTCCTCACGCTGGCCACCTGATGGGACAGTGAGACAGGGACCCGGCCAGCGCTCAGGGCACAGTCCCCCTTTGGCTTCTCTTTGGCAGAAGCCAAAGGCAGAGGGAGGGTGGAGAGCAAGTCAGCAAGAAAGTCGCCTGCTCTGTGCCAGTCCCTGAGGGCAGTGCCTTGGGGCCTGCAAAGGGCAGCTCCTGGGGCAGTGGGGAAGAGAGAAAGGCTAGGGCAGGGCCTGCTGGGCCCAGGGCCGGCCTGGCCTGGGACACTGAAGGCTGCTCTTACTGACTGGTCCGTAGTGAGTGGGGTGTAGCCGGTCATGAGGAAGTGGAGCCGTGGGGTGGGAATGAGCGAGGCGATGAGGCCGATGAGGTCATTGTTCATGTAGCCGGGGTAGCGCAGGGTGGTGGTGCTGGCCGACATGATGGTGGACACCTGGGGACAGGCGTGCCATGTTATGGGGCTCAGCCTGGGTAGGACCTTCCTTCCCCAGATGACCCTCCAGCAAGGAGGGCTTCCAGTCCAAAGGAGTCCGGGAGTGGGGGCCCACCAGCTGGTTGATCTGGGAGAAGGACGGGTTCTGGATGTGCAGGCGGTCTGTGGCAATCCGGTTCAGGGCTGTGTTGTCCAGCACCACCTGGGGGGACAGAAGAGTGTCACAGCATCTTGAGGATAAAATGGGCACAGAAATAAGATACTGGCTTAGCCCCTGCTGAACTCCAAAGCCAGGAAGTAGGTTTGTTAGTTTAAAAAAAAAGTACTGAGGCTGGGTGCGGTGGCTCACATCTGTAATCCCAGCACTTTGGGAGGCCGAGACGGGCGGATCACAAGGTCAGGAGATCGAGACCATCTTGGCTAACATGGTGAAACCCTGTCTCTACTAAAAATACAAAAAATTAGCCAGGCATGTTGGCGGGCGCCTGTAGTCCCAGCTACTTGGGAGGCTGACGCAGGAGAATGGCGTGAACCCGGGAGACGGAGTTTGCAGTGAGCCGAGATCGCGCCACTGCACTCCAGCCTCGGGGACAGAGCAAGACTCTGTCTCAAAAATAAAATAAAATAAAAAAATAATAAAAAAATAAAATAAAATAAATAAAAGTACTGCTGGGCATGGCCCAAGGCCTCAATCCCAAGGCCAAGGTGGGAGGACCACTCGAGGCCAGGAGTTGGACACCAGCCTGAGCAACACAGCAAGATGCCATGTCTGTAAAAAATATAAATAAAAAAGTATAAATATATATATATATAAAAAAAAAAGAAAAAGAAAAGTACTGTTTCTGGGGCACCATGAGATACTCTCGGACTACGCAGGGCAGTAAACCAACACATGAGTACCCACATGTGCCATACACTGTGCCTGGCTCTGGGGAGACCACAGAGAGGAACAGGCACCGTCTTTCCCTTCATTAGGCCTACAGTCTCGTGGAGGGAGGCACACTAAATATAAAACAGAAAAGTATAGTTAACTCCCTGAAATACACACAAAGGAATCTGATCTTGACTGAGTAGTCAGGAAAGGTTTTGCTAAGAAAGTTATCCTTGAGCTGAGAATACAAGCATGAGTGGGCATTAAGTAGGCAAAGGTGGGATACATGGTGGTGTGGGGAAGGTATATTCACTTTGTTGAGAGTTTTGCTGCCTAAAACGATTCTAAGAAACTTACAGGTCAGGACCTTATTTCCTAATTTGGCCCACAGGTATGGCTTTGTTGGTCTTCTGTTCTGTGTGTATAGGGGCTGAGGAGGGGTGGGGTGAATGAGATTCACTGGCCTGAGGAGACAGACCAAAGTCCTCTACCCTTTTTTTTTTTTAAACACAAGGTCTTCTTCTGTTGCCCAAGCTGGAGTGCAGTGGTGTGATCATGGCTCACTGCAGCCTCGACTTCCTGAGCTCAAGCAATCCCCCTACCTCAGCCTCCCGTGTAGCTAGGAATACAGGCACATGCCACCATGCCCAGCTAATTTCTTTTATGTTATTTTTTGAAGCAGAGTCTCGCTCTGTCACCCAGGCTGGAGTGCAATGGTGTGATCTTGACTCACAGCAACCTTTGCCTCCTGGGTTCAAGTGATTCTCCTGCCTCAGCCTCCAAGTAGCTGGGACTACAGGCACATGCTACCAGGACTGGCTAATTTTTTTTTCTTTTTTTTTTTGAGATGGAGTCTCACTCTATCACCCAGGCTGGAGTGCAATGGTGCGATCTCAGCTCACTGCAACCTCCACCTCCCGGGTTCATGCCATTCTCCTGCCTCAGGCTCCCGAGTAGCTGGGACTACAGGCATGTGCCACCACGCCCGGCTAATTTTGTTTTTTTTTAGTAGAGATAGGGTTTCTTCATGTTGGTCAGGCTGGTCTCGAACTCCCAACCATAGGTGATCCGCCCGTCTCAGCCTCCCAAAGTGCTGGGATTACAGGTGTGAACCACCGCGCCCAGTCCTAACTTTTGTATTTTCTGTAGAGATAGGGTTTCACATGTTGCCCAGGTTAGTATTGAACTCCTGAGCTCAAGCAATCCATCTGCCTCGGCCTCCCAAAGTGCTAGAATTACAGGCATGAGCCACCACACCCGGCCCCTCAACTCTTTCTTTGCTCACCACACAGTCTGCGTTCTGCGTCAGCCTCTTGAGTGTCAGGAGTGAATTGTAGGGCTGAACCACCACGTCGCTCATCTCGTCCTGGTAGGGAAACACCGAGTAAGTCTGCACTAGCTTCTTGGGGTACCTGAGAGAAAAGAGGATGGTGGCATAGTGAACTGGAAGGACCCCACCCATCACCGCCCATCTGTGCCATTTTGTACAAAAGGGGTGAGGGCAGAACTGAGTCTTCAGAGCCAAAAAGGATAAGCCTGAAAGCGTCAAACTCTGTAGATCCCCTCCCCTCCATAGGTAAACCCCCACCCCCAAAATGGCTTCCAACATGGTCCTTGGGTGGGTCTGTTCCTAAGACTCAAAAGGGGTAGTGGCAGACTTTCTAGCTCAAGAGAAAAAAGCAATGACATTACACAGGGAACCAGGGTTAATGCCCTCTCCCCAAACACAGGCTTGCCTGTCATTCAGTCGCTCCAGGAGGTAGGAGCCCAGGCCAGAACCCGTACCCCCAGCGATGGAGTGACACAGCACGAAGCCCTGTGTGTATACAGGAATAAACAGACTCAGTTTCTCCTGCCAATTCTGATACCAGATGGGTGGGGTTTTACCACACACATCAGGTAAGCAGTCAATTCTACAGTAGATGCCAGCTGAGTATCCACTAATTCACTTCAATTCTGGACTACCTACAGACTGTCCCTGACTTAGGATGGTTTAATTTAAGATGTTTTGGCTTTATGATGGGTTTATCAGGATATAATCCCATCATAAATCAAGAAGCATCTGAATTACAATGGTTCAATTTACAATTTTTCAACTTCATGATGGGCTTATTGGGTTATAACCTGATGCATTTCTACTTATGGTGTTTTCAATTTTTTTTTTCTTTTTTGAGACGGAGTCTTGCTCTGTCACCCAGGCTGTAGTGCAATGACCCGATCTTGGCTCACTGCAACCTCCGCCTCCTAGGTTCAAGCCATTCTCCTGCCTCAGCCTCTCAAGTAGCTGGGACTACGGGCATGCACCACCATGCCTGGCTAATTTTTTTATTTTTAGTAGATATGGGGGTTCACCATGTTGGCCAGGCTGGTCTTGAACTCCTGACCTCAAGTGATCTGCCCGCCTTGGCCTGCCAAAATGTTAGGATTACAGGCATGAGCTACCATGCCTGGCCTCAAATTTGTTTTGGTTTTAGAGACAGGATCTCACTCAGTCCCCCAAACTGCAGAGCAGTGGTGTGATCATAGCTCACTGCAGCCTTGAATTCCTGGGCTCAAGACATCTTCCTATCTCAGCCTCCAAGTAGCTAGGACTATAGGCATGCACCACCATGCCTGGATAATGTTTGTATATTTTGCAGAGATGGGGTTTCACTATGTTGCCCAGGCTGGTTTTGAACTCCTGGGCTCAGATGATCCACCTGCTTCGGCCTCCCAAAGTGCTGGGATTACAAGCATGAGCCAGTGTGCCTAGTCGATATTTTCAATTTGTGATGTGTTTACATCCTGATAAACCCATTGTAAGTTGAGGAGTATCTGTACCTGAAGATAGCATCAGATCCCACAGAGTGAAGGCTCAGTCCCACAAGACTCTCCCACTTCCAATGCCAATACAAGCTTCAGATTGTTTTATCTGTGCCTCTGACCAACCAGCTATAAATCGAGGTTCTCAGGACTGCTCCTTGGGTTCAATTAATTTGTTAGAGTAGCTCACAGAACTCAAGGAGACACTTACTTACGTTTACCCATTTGTTATAAAGGATATTTTAAAGGATACAAATAAACAGCCAGATGAAGAGATACCGAGGGGAAGCTCTGGAAGGGTCCGGCGCACAGGAGCTGCTACCCTGTGGCGTTGGGTTTGCACCCTCCTGGCCTGTGGATGTGTTCTTGTTCACCTTCCTGGAAGCCCCCAAACTCAGTCCTTTTGGATTTTTATGGAGGCTTCATTACACAGGCATGACTGATTAAATCATTGGCAATTGGTGCTCTACTCAAATCTTCATCCCCTCTCCCTTCCCCAGAGGTGAGGGGTGGGCCTGTAAATTCCAACCGTCAGAGCACCAGGTTTGTTCCCCTGGCAACCAGCCCCCCATCCAGTGGCTATCTGGGACTTTCCAAAATCGCCTCTTTAACATAAGCTCAGGTTTGGTTGAAAGGCACTTGTTCCTCCTTAGTACAGCGGTTAGTAAAATTAACTAATTAAAATAAAATGAAAGATTAAACTAAAAGAAAGGGGCTTGTTATAAATAACAAAAGACTGTCTTTCACCTTTATCACTCTGGAGCTGTTCTGGAGCTGTTTCAGAAACCAAGGACAAAAGGTCAAATATTTTAACAAAACATACTATTATTGCTCTAGTCCCTTAGGAAATTACATGGGTTATAAGAGCTGTAAGCCAGGACCATATCGCACCCAGCATGGGGAGAGATGGAGAGGCAGTCTCCAAGGATCTGGGGGAGAGACTTAGGCATGGCTCATTCCCCATTCCCAAAACGCCCATGTCTCAAAGCTTCCTCTTCTGCATCCACGCTGAGGCTCCTTGGGAAGGTTTGAAGCTGGAGAAGCAGCTGAATGACTCATGCCTAAGGGGCCGGTGCCATTCAGATTTATGACTTCCTTGAGAACAAAGATTATATCTTATTCACCTCAATATCCCACATCTGGTGCTCCATAAACGGGTTTTGAATTGAATTGCTCCCCTCATTATTACCTATCCAGGCCACTTCCTGACCTTTCCCCAGCACTCTTCAGCCTCCCTGCCCATTCCTTCCCCCGACTCCATAACTTCACCTCTAAACTGTCACTTCCATCTGCTTCTCGGTCTATGATGTCAAAGATGTCTTCATGAATTTTCTCACCCTGTATAGAGACATGGAAACCGAGGGTCAGGCCACAGGTTCCAGAGAGCATCTTTTCTCAGCACAGCACCAAGAATTCTGTCTACCCTGGAATATTGTTGCCACCCTGAAGCAGAGCCTAGGCTGTAGCCCTCAACCCAGAAGTGCTACTATTGCAAATGATTTGCACAAAATTTGCATAAACCTCTCCCTGGCTGTCCCTCTTGTTCAGGGCATCCTTTCGTCTCTTATTTTCTGTCAGTCCCGTCCAATTCCTAGTAGCTTGAGCCTGCCTTGCCTCTGGATGGGAATATCAAAGATCTCTGGAACGGTCGCCTGGACACCTGGGAGAATCCGCTAGCCCAGTTGTTGCCAGCTCCTCCTCCATGTTCCGACAGGTAGATGTTCTCCGGATTGTAGAGCTTGGCATAGGGGGAGTTGAGAATGGAGTGGATCACCCGGGGTTCCAGGTCCAGCAGCACGGCCCGGGGGATGTAGTGCTCATCGTCTGCCTGTCATGGGGAGTCCAGGAGGGAGCCCAATCAGCTAGGGCGGCCCAAGTCCGAAGTCCTCCCAACTCTGGCTCCCTCCGGCCCTCCCTCCTCAAGCCAGCCGCCTGGCCCCTCTGCCCAGCGGGGTTCCCAGTACCAGGCCACTCCCTTCCCTTTCCGCCTCCTTGGCCACTGCCGCCCCTGGCCAAGTCGCTGGGGGCACCTGGTAGAGAAAGACGTCCTTGCGGTCAGTGCCCTCGGTGGCGAACTCCTCCACGATGCCCTCGGGGCTGATACCATGCTCGGCGCACAGCTGTTTCCAGAACTCGAACCCAACTGGGGGAGAGGGGAGATGCCCAGGTCTGCTGGAGCCTTAAGGCCTGAGGAGCCCAGTTTTAGTCTCAGAGGCTGACACGATCAGAGGCTGGACCCAGGATGCCTGGGTCTGGTAGCTGCCCCAGCCCCGGGCTGGAGGCCCAGCTCTCGGTCTGGGTTATCCAGAGCAGCAGGGCAGGGGGCTCATGGAAGGGAAAGGGGGACTGGTGGAAGCCAGGCACTTGGGTGGGACCCGAAGGGGCAGAACCAGAGACCGGCGGGGCAGGCGCTCGCTTGCTCACTCTGGTTGCCGCACTGGCCCAGCTGCAAGGTGATGATCTCCCGGGGCATCGCTCTTCAGACGTGGGCGCGCCAGCCCCGGCCTGGTGAGAGTCACGGCTGAAACGAATGCTTGGCAGCCAGGAGCGCAGGACGTGGGGAGTGCGCGCTCTCTTCGCCTCTTGACGCGGATGCTCGGTCTGCGCGTGTGCAGCGCAGGCCTCTCCTCGGCTGGTGGGCCGGGGAGCCCAACCTGGGTATCATTTTCTCCCTCAGCAGTCGCAGCTGGAATTCCGCACAGGCGCAGAGGCAGGCCACGCCCGCTCCTGATCACCGCTCCGCGCCTGCGCAGTGAGACTCGTTGGGGGTGGCAGGGTCGGAACCTGGATGTGTTGGTGAGGAGAGGAGCAGGGGAGGGGAGGAAAGGGGAGAAGCGACCAGGTGGATGTGCTTGTCCACGTGTAAGGAGTCACCTACCTATATTGGTAGGTGAGGACTCTGTCAGCTTTGCTAGGTCCAAGGGCTAGAAGCCAACTTTTCTTCGTTTAAATTTCTATTTTTTAATGGTGTTACAATACATACACATGTGTGTTAACTTTTTATTTTTTAGAAGGGCCTCGCTCTGTCGCCCAGGCTGGAGTGCAGTAGCGCGATCGTAGCTCACTGTAGCCTTGAACTTCTGGCTTAAGTGATCCTCCCACTTCAGTCTTCCGAGTAGCTGGGACTACAGGCGTGTGCTACCA
This sequence comes from Hylobates moloch, assembly GCF_009828535.3. Taxonomy (NCBI): domain Eukaryota; kingdom Metazoa; phylum Chordata; class Mammalia; order Primates; family Hylobatidae; genus Hylobates; species Hylobates moloch. The sequence continues at coordinate 26,336,268 of NW_026652285.1, read as the reverse complement.
CGCCCAGCTAATTTTTACATTTTTAAAATGTATTTTTATAGAGATGGGGATCTCACCGTATTGCCCAAGATGGTCTTGAACTCCTGGCCTCAATCAATCCTCCTGCCTCGGCCTCCCAAAATGCTGGGATTACAGGCATGAGCCACCACTCCTGGCCTAAATTTACCATTGTAACCATTTGTAAGTACTGCATACAGTTCTGTGGCATCAAGTACACTCACATTGTTCTGTAACCATTACCACCATTCTTTTCTAGAACTTTCTCATCTTCCCAAACTGAAACTCTATAGTGATTAAACAGTAACTTCCGCCTGACTACTCTAGGCACCTGATATGAGTGGAATTATACAGTATTTGTCTTTTTGGGTCCGGCTTCTTTCACTTAACATAATATCTTCAAGATCCTTCCATTTTGTAGCATGTGTCAGAATTTCCTTCCTTTTTACAGCTGAATAATATTCCATTGTATAGATGTACCACATTTTGCATAACCATTCATCCCTCCATGGACATTTGGGTTGCTTCCACCTTTTGGCTATTGTAAATGTTGCTGCTTTGAATGTGAGTGTACAAATATCTGTTCGAGTCCCTGCTTTCAATTATTTTGGATATATGCCCAGAGGTAGAATTGCTGGATCATATGGTAATTCTGTTTAATGTTCTGAGGAATCGCCATAGGATTTTCTATGGTAGCTGCACCATTTTAAATTCCCACCAGCGATGCACAAGGATTCAGTTAAATAAATTTTATAGGAGGCCATTGGTTTGCACTGAGCTCCTGTGCTTGGCCCAACAGACCAAACCAAAATGGAGTCACTCATGCTAAAGTTCCATGTCACTAAGCAACACTAAGTTGTTCATCAAACCTTCAGAGGAATCAGGAGGGGGAAGGAATAGCCAAAACCCCAAACAAGCCAGTGTTAGCTGGCATGATATGGAGTCCTTTCTGCTTTAACCTTTATAAGAAAAGTAACTTTGAAATGACCAATCTGCTTTTTTTTCTTCTGTTTCTATTTTTCTCTGCCCTTTTTTGTCCATAAAAACTAACCTGTGCTTGACTCATCTGAACACTCATTCTATTTATTTTATGGAATGAAATGTAGCCTGATTCTAGAATCACAAACACTGTAAATGCCACTTAAGATTTTTTTTTTTTTTTTTTTTGAGACAAAGTATCACTCTGTTGCCCAGGTTGGAGTGCAGTGGCACGATCTCGTCTCACTACAACCTCTGCCTCTCTCAGGTTCAAGCAATTCTCCTGGCTCAGCCTCCCTAGTAGCTGAGATTACAGGTGTGCACCACCACACCTGGCTAATTTTTTTTGTATTTTCAGTAGAGACAGGGGTTTCGTCATGTTGCCCAGACTGGTCTCGAACCCCTGAGCTCAGGTAATCCACCTGCCTCAGCCTCCCAAAGTGCTGGGATTACAGGCATGAGCCACCATGCTCAGCCAAGTTACAATCTTTTTTTTTTTTTTTTTAGATGGAGTTTCACTCTTGTTGCCCAGGCTGGAGTGCAATGGCTCGATCTCAACTCACCGCAAGCTTCACCTCCCGGGTTCAAGCGATTCTCCTGCCTCAGTCTCCGGAGGAGCTAGGATTACAGGCATGCACCATCACGCCCAGCTAATTTTGTATTTTTAGTAGAGATGGGGTTTCTCCATGTTGGTCGACCTCAGGTGATCCACCTGCCTTGGCCTCCCAAAGTGCTGTGGGATTACAGACGTGAGCCACCGCACCCAGCCTTTTTTTTTTTTTTTTTTTTGAGATGTAGTCGCACTCTGTAGCCCAGGCTGGAGTGCAATGGCTTGATCTCAGCTCAGTGCAACCTCTGCCTCCCAGGTTCAAGCAATTCTCCTGCTTCAGCCTCCCAAGTACCTGGGATTATAGACATGCTCCAGCATACCGTGCTAATTTTTGTATTTTTAGTAGAGACGGGGTTTCATCATGTTGGCCAGACTGGTCTCAAACTCCTGACCTTGTGGATCCCTTCCAAATGTTGGGATTACAGGCATAAGCCACCGCACCCAGCCTCTGAGACTTTTTATGCAGCCTTGGAATCCTGGGCTCCACCAGGCTGGCTGTTCCCTCAGGAATAATCTCCTGTGTGTCTGAATCATATATACCCAGCTGTGACTAGAATAGTGAACTGTGAGTCCTGCATCAACCCAAACATGCTCTTTCACTCTGCATACTGCCCCTAAATTAGTCACTCTCAGAATCCATTTTAGTAAATGTTCCTCAGGAAGCTGATGATACTGATCTACAAACTGGAACAATTCCTCCACACTCTACTGTCTGGTTTCGATAATTACTTGGTTCCTTCACATTGACTACCTTCTTGGTAACCACAGGTCTCAGAGGTACTTTCTGTTGTCCCTGCATAATTTCCTCCTTTGTGGGTGACTCTGAGGCTAGTGGCCTGAGCTCAGCTAGACCCACATCTGTGCTTGGTCCAGCCTCAATTCCTAACCCAGCACCCTCTTTTACTTTCATTTTAGCCATTATAGATAACACTAAGCAGGGGACTGAATATTTCACATTTTTCTTATTAGTTTACATTTCCTTATACATTCAATGAACCAATTCCTGGGAGTTGGATCCATCTCTAAATTCCACTGGTAAGTTTTACCTTTAGTAACTGATCTCAACAAAGTTGTGGCTTCACACCATGGTGACCACATGGTCACTCAGGAATTGACGACATCTTCCTCCACCCTTTTATCCTTTTTCTTCCCAAACCACACGTTTATGTGAGTTAGGACCATTCCTGCAAATCCCACTTCACTGACACCAATTGTTTAGAGAAAACTCTAACCACTTCCTCTACTCTCACGCCACAGCAATCATCCACACAGAAGATTTCTGTGACCATACACATGGGGCTTCTGTTCCCCACCCAGCAGTGGACACCAGCTGGGTGTCCTTTAATTCAGTTCCAACACCACCTACCCAGAGATAGTGTCAGACCTCATAGGTTGAGGGCTTAGTCCCCAAGACTGCCTCCCTGCCCCGCACTAGTTCCAAGTCTGGGCCTCCAGAACTTCTGACCAGCAGGCTTCAAGTTGGGGTTCTCATGACCCCCTGTTTGGGTCCAGTTGATTTGTGGGAGCAGCTCACAGAACTAGGGGAAACATTGACAATTACTGGTTTATTAGAAACCATATTACAGGCCTAGTGTGGTGGCTCATGCCTATAATCCCGGCACTTTGGGAGGCCAAGGCAAGTGGATTGCTTGGGGTCAGGACTTCGAGACCAGCCTGGCCAACATGGTGAAACCGTCTCTACTTAAAAAAAAAAAAAAATTAGCCAGGCATGGTTGGTGGGTGCCTGTAATCCCAGCTACAAGGGAGGTTAAGGCAATAAGAATCGCTTGAACCCTGGAGGTGGAGGTTGCAGTGGGCCGAGATGGTGCCACTGCACTCCAGCCTGGGTGAAAGAGCAAGATTCCATCTGAGAAAAAAAAAAAAAAAAAAAAAAGCCAGCATATTGCAAAGGATACAGATGAAGAGACACAGAGGGTAAGGTATGAGGGCAGGGGTGTGGAGCTTCCATGCCCTCTCTGGGTGCTCCACCCTCCAGGAACCTCCAGGTGTTCAGGCATCTGGAAGCTCACTGAACCCTGTCCTCTTGGGTTTTCATGGAAGCTTTATGGGAGGGTTAGGCCCACAGTCAGAAAGGCCCAGGAAGGTTAGAGTGAAAGGAGGGCAGGAGAAGGTCAGATACTGCCCCTGAGGGCTAACACACTCAATATTATAACAAAAGACTAACAAGGACTATGTGAGTCATGAGCCAGGAGCTGTGGACAAAAACCAATATGTATCATAACACCATACCATCTTTAAAAAAAAAAAATAGAGACAGGAGTCTCGCTGTGTTGCCCAGGCTCATCTCGGACTCCTGGGCGCCCTGGGCACAGTGGAACAGCCTGTAATCCCAGCACTTTGGGAGGCCGAGGCGGGAGAATCATTTGAGGCCAGGAGTTTGAGACCAGCCTGGGCAGTATAGTGAGGCCTCATCTCTGCAAAAAAAATTGTTTTAATTAGCCAAGTGTGGTGGTGGTGCCTGTAGCCCCACCCAGTTCCTTGGGAGGCGGAGGTTGCAGTGAGCGGAGATCCCGCTGCCACTGCATTCCAGCCTGGGCAAGAGCAAGAGGCCTTGTCTCAAGAAAACGAAAACAAAAACTCCTGGGCTCAAGCGATCCTCCCTCTTCCGCCTCCCAAAGTGCTGGGGTTACAGGCGTGAGTCCCTGCGCCTGGTCCATACCATCTTTTCCTTTATGTTTTGCACGTTTTATACTTTGTTAGAGAAAACATCCCCTATCCCAGTGTCATACAGCTATCTTTCTGTTTTCTTCCCAAAGCTCTGTAATAGCATTGCTTGTTCCCTGTAGGTCTCTAGTTCATCTGGAATTTATTTGGAGGCCTGCCATCAGATAGGATCTACTTTATCTTTTCCATATGGATGGCCAATTGTCTCCAAACCAATTACTGAAGAGGCGGTGCAGCCTCCCCCACCCCCTGGGCCGTTCCAAGTCTTCGCTGGGAAGACCGTTCAGTCGGTCTGTCCGTCTGTCCCTGCCTGGCGGGCTTTCTCTGGGAACCGCTGCAGACGCGCTGGCGAAAGCACCACCGCCAAGGGTCATTCTCAGACGAGAGATTTTGTTTTCTTCTCTCTCTCTCTCTTTTTTTTTTTTAAAGAACTCGGCCGCTTTCCAGTCCCCAGAATCCTCTGGGCTTCTTGAGAAGTCTCTGGCTCGCCCCACGCCCGCCCTCTACCCGGCCTCGGCTCAGTTTCCCTCCCTGCACCCCGCAGAGCCTCTCAGCTTCCTCCAGCTCCGGCCGGGAGGATCTCCAGCGTCCCCCAAGAGGACCCAGTAGTCTCGCCCTTTCAGGGAAGGGTTCATTGCTCCCTCTGAAGTTGAAGGGTGGGGTCGGAGCTCCTTCGTTAGCCTTGAGGCTCTCTTCCCCCAACAGAACCGCTCCTTTAGGGGCTGGCTGTTTTCAGAAGCTTTGCCAGGACAGTCTTCCAGTCGGCCCAGGTGAAGCGCATGGCTTCAAGAGATGAGAATAAACTGGACCCCGGCCACGTGAGTCTGGTAGGGCTTTTACATAGTAAGCTAAAGCCGGGCGCGGTGGCGCCATCTGTAGTCCCAGGTACTTGGGAGGCCCGGGCGAGAGGATTGGTGGAGCAGAGGAGTTTGAGCCCAGCCTGGGCAACATAACGAGAGCCCCATCTCTAAAAATAATAATAATAATTAGCCGGGTGTGGTGGCTCACGCCTGTAATCCCAGCACTTTGGGAGGCCGAGGCGGGCGGGTGGATCACTTGAGGTCGGGAGTTCGAGACCAGCCTGGCTAACATGGTGAAACCCCGTCTCTACTAAAAATACAAAAATGAGCCAGGTGGTGGCACATGCCTGTAGTTACAGCTACTTGGGAGGATGAGACAGGAGAATCGCTTGAACCCGGGAGGCAGAGGTTGCAGTGAGCCAAGACTGTGCCATTGCAGTCCAGCCTGGGCAACAAGAGCAAAACTGTCTCAAAAAAGAAATTAATTAAATAAAATAAAGCAATAATAACAATGATAATTACTTCATAAACACTTGGGAAACCGGGGAATTAAGTTTCTCCTTTTCTTGTGATTCATAACAGTGCCTTACTCAAACATACAGTCTCCCAGAAGTTGAAGGATGAGTTTAAGTCTCCCAAAAGTTGGAAAACTTTCTTCAAATCCCAGGTTGTAGGCAAGCAACAACCTTAGAAAACGTGAATTTGGCCGGGTGTGGTGGCTCATGCACTTTGGGAGGCCGAGGCAGGTGGATCACCTGAGGTTGGGAGTTCGAGACCAGCCTGACCAACATGGAGAAAACCCATCTGTACTAAAAATACAAAAAATTAGCTGGGCATGGTGGCACATGCCTGTAATCCCAGCTACTCAGGAGGCTGAGGAAGGAAATCACTTGAACCTGGGAGGTGGAGGTTGCGGTGAGCTGAGATCGTGCCATTGCGCTCTAGCCTGGGCAACAAGAGTGAAACTCCGTCTCAAATTAAAAAAAAAAAAAAAGAAGAAAACGTGAATCTGAGTTGGAGGAGTTGCACGGCACAGTTCTTCTCAGAAGCCATCTCTAACACACAGGAGGCTCCTCTCTTTTTGGTCTTGTAGAAGTGGGTTGGAAATTGAAATGCACTCGCAGAACTGACCGTGGGTTAAATAAGATGATGCATGAGCACCTAGCACAGTGACTGACTCATAGTAAGCACTTAACAAATATTAGCCACTGTTATTATCATCACTAGATGCAATCGGAACTGAAGTATATAGCTTGGCTGCTGCTGCAGATGAAAGAATTGTTTTTTTTTTTTTTTTTTTTTTTTTGAGGCAAGGTCTTGCTCTGTCACCCAGGCTGGAGTACACTGGCACAATCATGGCTCACTGCAGCCTCGACCTCCTGGGTCCTGGGCTCAACTGATCCTCCCACCTCAACCTCCTGAGAAGCTGGGACTACTGACACATACCACCATATTGGCTAATTTTTGTTTGTTTCTTTGTTTTTGAGACAGAGTCTCACTCTGTCGCCCAGGCTGGAGTGCAGTGGCACGATCTCGTCTCACTGCAACGCCCCTGTCTTGGGTTCAAGCAATTTTTCCACCTCAGCCTCTCAAGTAGCTGGGATTACAGGCGGCAGCCACCATGCCCAGCTAATTTTGTATTTTTAGTAGAGACAAAGTTTCATCATGTTGGCCAGGCTGGTCTCGAACTCCTGACCTCAGGTGATCCTCCTGCCTTGGCCTCCCAAAGTGCTGGGATTACAGGCATGAGGCACCTCGCCCGGCTTTGTTTTTGTTTTTGTTTTGTAGAGACAGGAGTTGCCGAGGCTGGTCTTGAACACCCAAGTGCTTATGATCCCACAGATTCAGTTTAAGATCGAACTTTCATGAGGTTGAGCAGAAAGCCCAGGGTCATGGTCCTTCTCATAGCTTTCACATCCAGGGCCTCAAGGTCATGTACCCATGGCTTGGTTGTTGAATGTTGACTTTAATTGGCTTGGCTCCAAGTTCTCTTGTCCCGGTTGTGATAATGCAGTGGGATGTGCTGTTCCTTAGTCTGAGACCTTGGTTGGCCTCTGATAATAAACGTAGCATTTGTAAACTAACAAGTTTGTTAAATGTCCAGAGCCTTTCTTGGACATCCCAGGTGGAATAAAACATGTTTTGGGATGCACTTTCATTTCTGACCTTTCCTGAATGCCCAACCTGTGGTATGTCAGGAGCACAGGTATCTTGTCAAGGTGAGGAGGCAGAGGTGTGAGGTGGCCGAATGAGGCTGTGGCAGGGACTGGGAAGAAGAGCAGCTAATTAGAGCTGCTTCTAGTCATGAGACTGGAATCTTATGACCCTGGGGAGTTTAACTTTCGAAATAAAGAAAAGGGGGCCGGGCACAATGGCTCACGTCTGTAATCCCAGCACTTTGGGAGGCCGAGGCGGGCAGATTGCCTGAGGTCAGGAGTTCGAGACCAGTCTGGCCAACATGGTGAAACCCTGTCTCTACTAAAAATACAAAAAAAAAAAAAAAAAAAAAAAAAATTAGCCAGACATGGTGGTGTGCGCCTGTAATCCCAGCTACTCAGGAGGCTGAGGCAGGGGAACTGCTTGAACCAGGGAGGTGGAGGTTGCAGTGAGCCGAGATTGTGCCACTGCACTCCAGCCTGGGCACAGAGCAAGGCTCTGTCTCAAAAACAAAACAAAATAAATCAAAAAAGAAAAGGAAAAATTAAAACAATGAAGGCAAAGAGCCGATGCTCTTTACGTGAAGGGAGTTGTACTAAATTCATTTTAGTTGTGAAATAGAACAAAATGGGCTGTTTCTGTAGTTTTTTTTTTTTTGGAAACGGAGTCTCGTTCTGTCGCCCAGGCTAGAGTGCAGTGGCGCCATCTCGGCTCACTGCAAGCTCCGCCTCCCGGGTTCACGCCATTCTCCTGCCTCAGCCTCCGGAGTAGCTGGGACTACAGCCGCTGCCACCGCGCCTGGTTAATTTTTTGTATTTTCAGTAGAGACGGGATTTTACCGTGTTAGCCAGAATGGTCTCAATCTCCTGACCTTGTGATCCGCCCGCCTCAGCCTCCCAAAGTGCTGGGATTACAGGCGTGAGCCACCGCTCCCGGCCCCTTTTCTTTGTAGATTTATTTGCCATATTTTTTTTTTTCTTTCCAACTCTTATTCTAGGTTCAGTGGGTACATGTGCAAGTTTGCACACTGTTTTGTTTTGTTTTGTTTTGTTTTGAGACGGAGTTTCGCTCTTGTTGCCCAGGCTGGAGTGCAATGGCACGATCTCGGTTCACTGCAACCTCCGCCTCCCGGGTTCAAGCGATTCTTCTGCCTCAGCCTCCCGAGTAGCTGAGACTACAGGCATGCACCACCACGCTCGGTTAATTTTGTATTTCTACTAGAGACAGGGTTTCTCCATGTTGGCCAGGCTGGTCTCAAACTCCTGACCTCAGGTAATCCACCTGCCTCGGCCTCCCAAAGTGTTGGGATTACAGGTGTGAGCCACCACGCCTGGCCTTGCACACTACTTTAAGCTCGGAAAAGAGAGATAGCAAACCAAAGTCATATGGTTTTATGAAAGAGATAGACATACCAAAAAGTTAGCACTGAGTGTAGAATACAGAACTCCTTGTCGTCATCTTCCTCTTCCACCTTTTTCTGGGCAACTTTAGCAGGACCCTTTGAGCCATCAGACTTTCCTTTCGACTTACAGACAGCAACATCTTTCTCATACTTTTCCTTCAGCTTTGCCGCCTGAGTGATGTAAGGCTGCTTTTCACTGTCATTTAAGTTCTTCCACATCTCACCCAGCTTTTTTGCCATGTCTCCAAATCCAAAAATTCCCGTTTTTGCCGGGGTTTGTGGATTTTATCTTGGGGCAGAATTCTGAACAGAACAGGAAGAATCCAGACAGTGGCCTTTGGGGGGCATTAGGATCCTTCTTCTTCTTGCCTCCCGTAGCTGGTCCACAATCCTTAATTTTCTGATCATAGTGCACTTTATCCGCCTTTGCCAGTTCATTGAATTCAGATTTCTTTTTCTCAGACATTGTCTTCCACCTCTCAGAGCACTTCTTGGAAAATTCTGCAAAATTGACAGGAACTTTTGGGTTTTTCTTCTTATGTTCTTCTCTGCACGTCTGCACAAAGAAGGCATAAGCAGACATCTTGCCCTTTGGTTTCTTGGGGTCACCTTTGGCCATCCTGACTGCATTGTTCGCTAGTCTTGTTCTTCAAATATTATAGCCAATCATGTCACACTTGCCTGTGATCTCTCTGACATAAAACCACATTCACACCTCAGTGGCCACCAAATCATTCAGCACCACTTCCTTAACTGTGAGCGGTTTGAAGCTACCAGTTTGAGCACTAGTGACTTATTTTTTTCCCCCAGGCTTTGGATAGCTCTAGGGATCTCAACAGCGGTGGAGGAACCAGCTCAACTTTGGCATAGTACCAAAATGTGGCCAATTGAGATTTCGCATAAGTCACAGCAGCATTGTTCACTAGCGCCAGAGTCACCTCTGTGAGGTTACAGACAAATTAGGCCGTGGTTCTAGGATGGAAAGTCCGTCACCCCAAACAGGCAACTGAACATCCAAAAGATTGGTTTTATAGACAGAAAAGGACTGAGGAAAGCAGAAACAGAGAACAAAAAGTGGATTCGTTGTTTCAAAGTGATTTCCTTACAGGATTGAAACAGAGCCGGCCTCATTATCATGGCAACAGGTAAACTGAGCTCTTTAGATTGGGTGCTGTGAATCTCGTGGTGTGTTTTTTTTTTAATTATTTAATTTAATTTTTTTTTTTTTTTTTTTTTTTTTTTGAGACAGAGTCTCACTCTACCACCCAGGCTGGAGTGCTATGGCATGATCTTGGCTCACTGCAAACTCCGACTCCCAGGTTCAAGCGATTCTCCTGCCTCAGACTCCCGAGTAGCTGGGATTACCAGCATGCACCACCATGCCCAGGTAATTTTTGTATTTTTAGTAGAGACCGGGTTTCACCATGTTGTCCAGGCTGGTCTCAAACTCCTGACCTCAAATGATCCTCCTGCCTTGGCCCTCAAAGTGCTGGGATTACAGGCATGAGCCACTGTGCCTGGCCTTTTTTTCTTCCTTCTTTTTTTTTTGAGATGAAGTTTCACTCTTGTTGCCCAGGCTGGCACAGTGCAGTGGTGCGACCTTGGCTCACTGCAACCTCTGCCTCCTGGGTTCAAGCGATTTTCCTGCCTCAGCCTCCCAAGTAGCTAGGATTACAGGCATGTGCCACCACACCCAGCCTAAAGTACCTTTTTCTCTCTCCATAGGACTCCATTTCCCTGCAGCCTCAGATGCCAACTCGTTTCCTCTTTGGAGCTTTCTGCCACCTAGGCTCTTGCAGTATTCTTCTCTATGGCTGTGCCTTTAGCTGCAAATAAAGAAAAAAAAAGAATCCAAGTCAAATAGCTTGAACCATAGGAAAAATATACATCACATTTGAAGAGCTTCAGGGCTGATTAATTTGAAGGCTCAGCAGTGTCATCCGGGACTTGGGTGCCTTCCACCTTTTTTTTTTTTTTTTGAGACAGGGTCTCATTCTGTCACCCAGGCTGGAGTACAGTGGCATGATTTTGGCCCATCACAGCCTCGACCTCTGGGCTCAAATGATCCTCCTGCCTCAGCCTCCCAAGTGGCTGGGAGTACAGGCATGCGCCACCATGCCCAGCTAATTTTTTTGGTTTTTTTTGGTAGAGACAGGGTTTCACCATGTCACCCAGGCTAGTCTTGAACTCCTGGGATCAAGCAATCTGCCTGCCTTGGCCTCCCAAAGTGCTGGGATTACATGCATGAGCTGCTGCTCCCAGCTACCATCCACCATTCCGATCTACCACCCTGAAGATGATGCCTTGTCCTAAAGGTGCTGTCTGCACTGTTCGAGGATGACTGCAGCAGTGTGTGATGGTTAATTGGGTATATTACTTGATTGGGCTAAGGGATGCCCAGATAACTGGTAAAACATTTCTGGCTGTGTCTGTGAGGATGTTTCTGAAAGGGATTCTCATTTGAGCTGATGAACTGAGTGAAGCAGATGGCTCTCCCAGTGTGGGTAGGCATCACCCAATTCATTAAAGGCCTGAATAGAACAAAAGGATCGAGCAAGGGTGAACTCCCTCTCTCTGCTTGTGCTGAGAAACCCATTTCCTCCTACCCTCAGACTTGGGCTCCAGACTCAGAGTGGGACCCACATCATTGGCCCTTGGCTGATTACCTGGCATTTGGACTCAGACAGAATTACACACTGGCTTTTCAGGTTCTCCAACTTGCAGAGAGCATACCATGGGGCTTCCTGGCCTCCATAACCACATGAGCCAATTCCTATAAATCTCCTCATATATAAATATCTATCTGTATATCTATATCTAGAACCTAGTGGTTCTGTTTCTCTGGAAAACCCTAATACAAGTCATTCCAATGCTATATCCCAACATGAAAAAATGCAGCTAGAGAGTGTGTCTTTTCCCATACGTCTTTTTATTTTTAACCAATGAGGAGACCTTCCCCAGAAGCCCCCAGAAGTCTTTATCCTCACATCTCACTGGCCTGGACTGCATTATATACCCCTTCCTAAATCAGTCCCTGGCAGGGAAATTGTGATAACAATGATTGGCTTGGATTAATCAGGACTCATTGCTGAACCACTTGGAGGAAGGGTGGAATGCAAAACGAAATCAAGGCTTTGTCCCAAATGAAGGGGTAGGCAATGAAACCATACTGGCACATGCCAGTTTTCCTTCTGCTTTTTTTGCTTGCTCCTTCATTTTTCTTTGCCATTCACTATCAGGTTCTAGTCTAGTCCTCTTCCAATCTAGGATGTTCCCACACCACATATTCTCCCTGGAAGACCCTATTCATGCTGTTAAATACAATTTACAGGAGGCCATTGCTTTAGACTAGCCTCCTGTCCTAGGCCCTAGCAATCCAGACCAAACCAGAATGGAGTCACTCATGCTAGATGTTACATAATCAAACTGAGCTCTGAAACACGCCTATTAAAAAAAAAAAAAAAAAGAAAAGAAAAGCCAGGCGTGGTGGCTCACATCTGTAATCCCAGCACTTTGGGAGGCTGAAGCGGGTGGATCACCTGAGATCAGAAGTTCGAGACCAGCCTAAACAACATGGAGAAACCCCCATCTCCACTAAAAATACAAAATTAGCCAAGCATGGTGGCGCATGCCTGTAATCCCAGTTACTCAGGAGGCTGAAGCAGGAGAATCGCTTGAACCCGGGAGGCGGAGGTTGCGTGAGGTAAGCTGAGATTGTGCCATTGCACTCCATCCTGAGCAACAGAAGCAAAACTCTATCTCAAAAAAATAGAAAAGAAAATGTACTTTATTTTTATTTATTTATTTATTTATTTTGAGACGGAGTCTTGTTCTGTCGCCCAGGCTAGAGTGCAGTGGCACGATCTAGGCTCACTGCAAGCTCCGCCTCCCGGGTTCACGCCATTCTCCTGCCTCAGCCTCCTGAGTAGCTGGGACTACAGGCACCCGCCGCCATGCCCGGCTAATTTTTTTGCATTTTTTAGTAGAGACAGGGTTTCACCATGTTAGCCAGGATGGTCTACATCTCCTGACCTCATGATCCACCCACCTCGGCCTCCCAAAGTGCTGGGATTACAGGCGTGAGCCACCACACCCAGCCAGAAAATGTGCTTTAAATTCAAGGGCCCAGGCACAGTGGCTCGTGCCTGTAATCCCAGCCAGCACTTTGGGAGGCCTAAGTGGATGGACTATTTGAGGTCAGGAGTTTGAGACCAGCCTGGCCAACATGGTGAAACCCCGTCTCTACTAAAAATACAAAAATTAGCCAGGCGTGGTGGTGCACGCCTGTAATACCAGCTACTTGAAGGCTGAGGGAGGAGAATTGCTTGAGGCTGGGAGGCAGAAGTTGCAGTGAGCTGAGTGAATGGCACTTGCACTCCAGCCTGGGCAACAGAGTGAGACTCTGTCTCAAAAAAATAAAATAAAATAAAAAAATTCAAGGGACCATTGGAACCTTTGGAAAGACTAGTGGCCCTGGGCCATGGAGTAAAAACTAGATTGCAAAAGGTTACTTACCCTTTTTGTATTTTTGAATTTTTTTTTTTTTTGAGATGGAAGTCCCGCTCTGTCGCCCAGGCTGGAGTGCAGTGGCGCAATCTCGGCTCACTGCAAGCTCCGCCTCCCAGGTTCACGCCATTCTCCTGCCTCAGCCTCTCCGAGTAGCTGGGACTACAGGTGCCCGCCAACACGCCCGGCTAATTTTTTGTATTTTTTTTTTTTTAGTAGAGACGGGGTTTCACTGTGGTCTCGATCTCCTGACCTCGTGATCCGCCCGCCTCGGCCTCCCAAAGTGCTGGGATTACAAGCGTGAGCCACCGTGCCTGGCCTTTTTTTTTTTGAGACAGAGTCTCGCTGTCGCCCAGGCTGGAGTGCAGTGGCGCGATCTCGGCTCACTGCAGGCTCTGCCCCCCGGGGTTCACGCCATTCTCCTGCCTCAGCCTCCCGAGTAGCTGGGACTACAGGCGCCCGCCACCTTGCCCGGCTAATTTTTTGTATTTTTAGTAGAGACGGGGTTTCACTGTGTTAGCCAGGATGGTCTCGATCTCCTGACCTCGTGATCCGCCCGCCTCGGCCTCCCAAAGTGCTGGGATTACAGGCGTGAGCCACTGCGCCCGGCCGTATTTTTGAATTTTTAGTTTAATTTTGCTAATCTCTGTATCATTCCAGTTTTAGTATATGTGCTGCCGAAACAATCACTGCTTATCCTTATACACAGTTGGCACAAATGGAGGTTTGAGAAATCATAAAATTGAGATGTGTGGAAGATAAGGAAGTGGTCAGTGAGTATACACTTTTTTTTGGAGGGTTCAGGGTCTCGCTCTGTTGCCCAGGCTGAAGTACAGTTATATAATCACCATGCACTGGAGCCTCAACCTCTCAGGCACAAGCAATCCTCGCACCTCAGCCTACCGAGTAGCTGGAACTACAGGCACATGCTGCCATGCTCGGCTAGTGAAAAAAAGTTTTTTATGCAGATATTGAAAAATATTGCTTATAATTATCAATATTTTAAAAATACAGAAATTGCTGGGTGTGATGGCTCACACCTGTAATCCCAGCACTTTGGGAGGCCAAGGTGAGAGGATCAATTGAGCCCAGGAGTTTAAGACCAGCCTGGGCAACATGCAGACCCCCTCTCTCTACAAAAAAATAAAAATAAAAAAAAAATTAGCCAGGCATGGTGGCATATGCCTATAGTTCCAGCACTTTGGGAGGCTAAGGCAGGAGGATTGCTTGAGCCCAGGAGTTTGAAGTTACAGTGAGCTTTAATCGTGCCATTGCACTCTAGCCTGGGCAATAGAGTGAGACCTTGTCTCTAAAAAAAAAAAAAATTTAAATACAGAAGTTATTAGGCCCACTTCAAGATCTCGTTATTGAATGCATTAATAAAGGACACAAAATAAAAGAAAATGTATAACTGTGTCAAAAGTTATTCAGGCAACTTAAAAATATTGTAACAACATATTGTATGTAATTGGTTCCTGTGGTAATTCTATGTGTATCATTTTATGTATTCAAAAAACACTGGGGCGGTGGCCCATGCCTATAATCTCAGCACTTTGGGAGGCTGAGGCAGGCAGATCACCTGAGGTCAGGAGTTTCGAGACCAGCCTGGCCAACATGGTATTTTTGTACTAAAAATACAAAAAATTTATCTGGGCGTGGTGGTGGGCATCTGTAATCCCAGCTACTTGGGAGGCGGAGGCAGAAGGACTGCTTGAACCGGGAAGGCAGAGGTTGCACCACTGCACTCCAGCCTGGGTGACAGAGACTCCGCCTCAGAAAACAAAAAAACAAAACAAGAAAACCCCCACCAGACTGCCAAAGGAATCCACAGTTAAAAAAGGTTAGGAACCCTTGCTCCAAGAGAAAAGAGAGAAAGGGAGACTTGTAGTGTCTGGGGAACCTGGCTTTTTAGGAGAGAAGAGAGGCTAACATTTTAAAATACTGAAAGGGCAGAGAGGGGATTTTGAGAGCCAAGGTCCCTGAGGAGGCTGAACTACTGGGATGCAGGGCTCAGGTGGAGGGATTAACTACAGGAAGGAAACCTTTCCCACAATAAAAGGGAGGAAAGGATAAGAGTGGATAAAAATAAATGTTTCAGTGGGGTGGGAGTGGGGGGCAGGAAGTTGAGGGGGCTTCTTTCTGATGGCTTCTATTTTCACCTACAAGTAGGAGTGAGGTTATCTGTCGAGAGTTACAATGAGAAGGGAGGAGGATAAAGGTAGGAAACAGAAAGGGCTGACAAGGACAGCCCAGAAGAACTCCCAGCCCAGGAGTGGAGGGGGTGGGGCGGCCAGAGACCACCGGGTTGTCATGGCAACCATCGGCTTGGGTGTGCACTGCCTCCATCAGTGCTCAGCTGCCAAGTGTGGGATAAGAGGGCGGAAAGTCAGCTGGAGCCAGGGCTGAGGTTCTCCCAGGAGGATGAGGGAAGGATCAGGGGAATGGAGGAAGCGTGGATCAGCATATCTAGGCTGCAGGAAGAAGAATGTGAAGCTAGAATGGGGCTGATAGCTGAGGAGGGTGAATAAACACGGGGAAGAAGAATGAGACCAAGGGAATGAGAAAGTGGAGATACAGGAAGGGATGAACCACGGATGAGCCACTGAAGTTTTTTGTTTTGTTTTGTTTTGTTTTGTTTTTTAAAGACGGAATCTTGCTCTGTTACCCAGGCTGGAGTGCAATGGCATGATCTCAGCTGACTGCAACCTCTGCCTCTTGGGTTCTAGCAATTCTCCTGCCTCAGCCTCCAGAGTAGCTGGGACTATAGGCATGCGCCATCACGCCTGGCTAATTTTTGTATTTTTAGTAGAGACGGAGTTTCACCATGTTGGCCAGGCTGGTCTCGAACTCTTGACCTCAGGTGATCTGCCCGCGTTGGCCTCCCAAAGTGCTGGGATTACAGCCACCACGCCCGGCCAGAGCCAGTGAAGTTTAAGGTTAAGGAATAGTTCATGGATGGTAAGTGCTGGGCTCTGGCCACTGTGTGGGCAAGTGAAATAGAGAAGAGGTAAAGGGTGTTGGTAAAGGGGAACTGCCAGTCCAGCCAGGACCATCCAGATGGACATACTAGGTTGATGCAAAAGTAATTGTGCTTTTTGCCATTAAAGGTAATGGCAGCCAGGTGCGGCGGCTCACGTCTGTATTCCCAGCACTTTGGGAGGCCAAGGTGGGCGGATCCCCTGAGGTCAGGGGTTTGAAACCAGCCTGGCCAACAAACATGATGAAACCCATCTCTACTAAAAATACAAAAATTAGCCAGGTGTGGCAGTGGGCACCTGTAATTCCAGCTACTCAGGAGGCTTAGGCAGGAGAATCACCTGAACCTGGGAGGCAGAGGTTGCAGTGAGCCAAGATGGAGCCATAGCACTCTAGCCTAGGTAGCAGAGTGAGACTCTGTCTCAAAAAATAAATAAATAAAAAATAAAAAAATAGGCTGGGTGCGGTGGCTCACGCCTGTAATCCCAGCATGATCCCAGGTGGATCATGAGGTCAGGCACTGGAGACCAGCCTGGCCAACATAGTGAAACCCCATCTCTACTAAAAATACAAAAAATTAGCCGGGCGTGGTGGCAGGTGCCTGTAATCCCAGCTACTCCGGAGGCTGAGGCGGGAGAATTGCTTGAACCTAGGAGGCAGAGGTTGCAGTGAACCGAGATCGCGCCACTGCACTCTAGCCCGCCGGGCAACAGTGCGAGACTTCGTCTCAAAAAATAAATAAATAAAATAAAATAAAGGTAATGGCAAAAACTGCAACTACTTTTGCACCAACCTAATAAAAGTCACCTGGGATGAGAGTGAGCCCCCCCCCCCCCAATGTGGAGAGGAAGATCTTCTGGGAATATGGAGGAGTGATTTTGAAGTCGTTAGATCATTGGAACAATAGTAGATAGAGGCCAGGTGCGGTGGCTCACGGCTGTAATCCCAGCACTTTGGAAGGCTGAGACAGGAGGATCACTTGAGGTCAGGGGTTTGAGACCAGCCTAACCAACATAACGAAATCCTGTTTCTACTAAAAATACAAAAATCAGACGGATGTGGTGGCAGGCACCTGTAATCCCGGCTACTTGGGAGGCTGAGGCAGGAGAATTGCTTGAACCTGGGAGGTGGAGGTTGCAGTGAGCCAGGATTGCGCCATTACACTTCAGCCTGGCAACAGAGAAAGAAAGCTAAAAAAAAAACCAAAAACCCAAAAAACCTCTAACCTTTATAAAAGAGGCTACAGCCTGGGCAACACAATGAAACCCCCATCTCTTAAAAAAACCTAAAAATTAGATGAGCATGGTGTTGTGTGCCTGTACTTCTAGCTACTCCAAAGGCTGAGGTGGGAGGATTGCTTGAGCCCAGGAGTTTGAGGCTGCAGTGAACTATGATCACACTATTGCACTCCAGCCTGGGTGACAGAAAAAAAAAAAAAAAGAAGTATGGTGGTTTCCAGCCCAGAAAGGTGGTCCCCTCCCATACCCCACCCCAACCAGAAGGTATTTGCAAACCCACAGAGGCCTTTGGTTTTATCACAATGCTGTGGGTGGGTGATACTGGCATTTGGTATCTAGAGATTAGAGAGGCTAAACACTGTGATGCACAGGAGAGCTCCACACACTGATGAATTGTCCTACACAAAATGCCAGTCATGCATCTCATACATTTTATGGATAAGCAGACTGAGGCTCACAGAGCTGAGGTATGTGCCTACTTTTGGGAGCTTCTGTAGCGTTGAAATTGTATTAAGATTTCTTTTTAAGAGATAGGGTCACTGCAGTGAGATGAGATCATCCCACCACACTGCAGCCTGGGCAACAGAGCAAGACCTTGTCTTGGGCATGGTGGCTCACACCTCTAATCCCAGCACTTTGGGAGGCCTAAGTGGGAGGATCGCTTGAGGCCAGGAGGTCGAGGCTGCGGTCTTTGCACCACTGCACACCAGCCTGGGTGACAAAACAAGACTCTGTTTCAAAGAGAGAGAGAGAGACAGAGAGAGAGGGGGTCTCGCTCTGTTGCCCAGGCTGGCCTCCAATTCTTGGACTCACACAATCTTCCTGCCTCAGTCTTCCAAGCAGCTGGGACTACAAATGCATGCTACTATGCATGGCTTAAGATTTTGTGTCTATATCTGAGGTCCCTGTGGCAGACAGTGTCGAGCAGCAAGTCTCGCCCTTTCGCCCTAGTTACCGCCCAATGATTGGTCTGTGTTTGCCACAGTTCAGGCCAATGAGATGTAAGCAGAAGTCGTGGAGCGGGGCTCCTGGGTAAACTTTCTCAAAAGGGCAAGTGAAGCTGGATGCTCCTTCCCCATTGGCTCTGCTCCTTCCTTCCTTCCTTCCTTCCTTCCTTCCTTCCTTCCTTCCTTCCTTCCTTCCTTCCTCTCTCTTTCTCTCTTTCCCTCCCTCCCTCCCTCCTTCCTTCCTTTTTTTTTTTTTTTTTAACGGGGTCTCACTCCGTCACCCAGGCTGGAGTGTAGTGGTGCGATCTCGGCTCACTGCAAGCTCCGCCTCCCGGGTTCACGCCATTCTCCTGCCTCAGCCTCCTGAATAGCTGGGACTACAGGCGCCTGCCACCGCGCCCAGCTAATTTTTTGTATTTTTAGTAGATACGGGGTTTCACCGTGTTAGCCAGGATGGTCTAGATCTCTCGACCTCGTGATCCGCCTGCCTCAGCCTCCCAAAGTGCTAGGATTACAGGTGTGAGCCACCGCTCCCGGCTCTAACCGTTTTGAAGTATTTAACTTACAGAAATGTAGCTATTAGAAGAATAGGGGTATTTCTGTCATTTTTTTTTTTTTAAGATGGAGTCTTGCTCTGTCACCAGGCTGGAGTGCAGTGGCACCATCTCAGCTCACTGCAACCTCCGCCTCCCGGGTTCAAGCATTTCTCCTACCTCAGCCTCCCAAGTAGCTGGGACTACAGGCACCTGCCACCACGCCCAGCTAATTTTTGTATTTTTAGTAGAGATGAGGTTCCACCATGTTGGCCAGGATGGTCTTGATTTCTTGACCTTGTGATCTCCCTGCCTCAGCCTCCCAAAGTGCTGGGATTACAGGCGTGAGCCACCGCGCCCGGCCATTTCTGTCATTTTCATTACCTTTTGTGCAACATGGAGGTTCTGTCTGTTTGTCTTGTTGCTACAGTGCATCATGATGTTGATTTATTAGAGGTACAGTGACACATGCTAGACCTAAGCAGGACCTGGAGCTTGTTTCTTAAGTAGGCTTCCCAGGCTTTCCTGCACAGGGTTCACATAGAAAATGAAGATGTTATCCAACACTCCAAGAAAAGGGAAGAGAAGAAGCAGTTTGCTGCAGGATAGGCTGCCTGCAGGCTCCAGCCAGAGCTGAAGGGTCCCGATCCAGCACACCTATGGCCCATTATAGGCACACAAGTCTATTTTAACTCACCATATCGTGAATGAGGAAACTCAGACCCTTTTCTTTTTCAAAAATGTATTTGAATCATTTACAAATAATAGTATTAGTATTATGTGCATGGTCTGTATTTTCCTTTTATTAAGAAAATTACATATATATCTTTTTCCTTCTTAAACATGATTTCTGTTTAACCAATGATACATTTATGTTGGGCCTTTTGTCAGAGATCCTTTCTAAGATCCTGCTGTTGGGCTGGTGCAGTGGCTTACGCCTATAATCCCAGCATTTTGGGAGGCTGAGGTGGGCAGATCACTTGAGTCCAGGCGTTCGAAACTAGCCTGGGCAATGGCGAAATCCCATTTCTACATAAAGTACAAAAATTAGCCAGGCATGGTGTCATGTGCCTGTAGTCTTAGCTACTCGGGAGGCTGAAGTGGGTGGATCGCTTGGACTCAGGAGGCATAGGTTGCAGTGAGCTAAGATCTTGCTGCTGCACTCCAGCCTGGGTGACAGAGCGAGACCCTATCTCAAAAAAAAAAAAAAAAAAAAGAAAGAAAGAAAAGAAAAGATCCTGCTGTTCCAGCCATTTGTGCTTCTATGCTTTCACAAATACTTTTTTTTTCTTCTTTTGAGATGGAGTTTTGCTCTTGTCACCCAGGCTGGAGTGCAATGGCGTGATCTCGGCTCACTGCAGCCTCCACCTCCTGGGTTCAAGCAATTCTCCTGCTCCAGCCTCCTGAGTAACTGAGATTACAGGCGCCTACAACCACGCCCGGCTAATTTTTGTTTTTTTAGTAGAGATGGGGGTTTCACCATGTTGGCCAGGCTGGTCTTGAACTCCTGACCTCAGGTAATCCACCCGCCTCAGCCTCCCAAAGTGCTGGGATTACAGACTTGAGACACCGTGCCTGATCAAAACTTAAAATATTTTTTAAAAATTTAATAGATTCGGAGTCTTGATATGTTGCCCAGGCTGGTCTTGAATGCCTAGCCTCAAGCGATCCTCCCATGTTGGCCTCCCAAAGTGCTGGGATTACAGGCATGAGCCACTGTCCCCAGCCTGAAATATTTTCTAATATGGTAAAATATATTTCTTACATAAAGTTTTAATATGTTATTATATTTTGTAAATTGATTTTTTTAAGTATCTGGGATTAAGTTATTATTCCTTTATTCCTACAGCTTCCATTATTTATTTTATTATTATTATTTTTTGAGATAGAGTCTTGCTCTTGTCACCCAGGCTGGAATGCAATGGTGCAATCTCAGCTCACTGCAACCTCTGCCTCCCAGGTTCAAGCGATTCTCCTGCCTCAGCCTCCAGAGTAGGTGGGATTACAGGCACCTGCCACCACACCTAGATAATTTTTGTATTTTTAGTAGAGACAGCGTTTTGCCATGTTGGCCAGGCTGGTCTTGAACTCCTGACGTCAGGTGATCTGCCCATCTTGGCCTCCCAAAGTGCTGGGATTACAGGTGTGAGCCACTACGCCCAGGCTGCTTCCATTATTTTTATATGTATGTTGAGAATTTTAGTCCATTTTGATTTAATTGGCATTTATTACTTATTTATTTATTTTTGTAGAAACAGAGTCTCTCTGTTGCCCAGACTGGAGTGTAGTGGCATGATCATAGCTCACTGCAACCTTGAACTCCTGGTGCTGAAGCAATTCTCTTGCCTCAGCCTCCTAGTAGTAGGTAGGACTACAGGTTAGTAACACAGTGCCAGGCAAATTTTTAAATTAAAAACTATGTAGGATATTGTTATTAAGCATTAACATTTGACATGATTTTAGTTTCCTACTATCATTTGGTTTGTTAAATCAACACTGTAGGCCGGGCGCGGTGGCTCGCGCCTGTAATCCCAGCACTTTGGGAGGCCGAGGCAGGCGGATCATGAGGTCAGAAGATCGAGACCATCCTGGCTAACACCGTGAAACCCCGTCTCTACTAAAAATACAAAAAATTAGCCGGGCGTAGTGGTGGGCCCCTGTAGTCCCAGCTATTCAGGAGGCTGAGGCAGGAGAATGGCGTGAACCGGGGAGGCATAGCTTGCAGTGAGCCGAGATCGCGCCACTACACTCCAGCCTGGGCGACACAGCGAGACTGCCTCAAAAAAAAAAAAAAAAAATCAACACTGTAAAGTTCTCAGAATAGTAATTTCATACTCTAGTTGAAGACAGGAGGCTGGGCACAATGACACATGCGTATAATCCCAGGACTTTGGGAGGCCAAGGTGGTAGGATCCCTTGGGGCCAGGAGTTTGAAACCAGCCTGGGCAACATAGGAAGACCCTGTCTCTACCAAAAAAAAAAGCCCAAAAAAACACGCATGGTGGCCACTGCCTGTAATTCCAAATAATTCCAGGAGTTCGAGGCTGCAGTGGGCTATGATCATGCCACTGCACTCTAGCTTGGGTGACAGAGTGAGGCCCAATCTCTAAAAAGAAATGGAAAAAAAAGAGAGAGAAAATATAGCTTTTTAAGGATATTTTAAGTCCTTAACACTTTGCACTAATGAAAAGTGTTTCATTTGCTAGTTTTGGAGCTCTTGTTTTCTGAGCCCTGGCTGGCCTGCCTCTCTGGCTTCTTTTTTTTCTTTTTTAAGACGGGGTCTCACTCTGTCGCCCAGACTGGAGTGCAGTGGCACGATCTCGGCTCACTGCAACCTTGGCTTCCCGGATTCATGTGATTCTCCTGCCTCAGCCTCCCGAGTAGCTAGGATTACAGGCACCTGCCACCATGCCCTGCTGATTTTTGTTTTTTTAGTAGAGACAGGGTTTCGCCAAGTTGGCCAGGCTGGTCTCGAACACCTGGCCTCAAGTGATCCGCCCACCTCAGCCTCCCAAAGTGCTGGGATTACAGGCGTGAGCCACCACGCCCGGCCCCCTCTGGCTTCTTACCTCTCCCGACTTCGGTGATTGTCCCTAGGGCCGAGTAGGTCTCAGACAGTCCCTGGCTGTCTGGGCCAGTCCGTGACTATTCTGAGAACTCTTCCCTTGCTTGCTTCAAGCCCAACTGCAAGTTAGCGATAGAAACAAGTCTGCCAGTGAGTTTTCTAGATAGACCAAGACCAAACAGGTTGAAGCAGTGCTCGCTGGTTGAATCACTCTGTGCTCAGATAAGGAGCTGATAAACCAAGGAAACAAACTTGTGTGCACTTCCCTGCTTCCCATTGCTATAGTTCCTCCCCATCTCAGGAGTGATATATGGCTGTTAATCACATGTTGAAGCATAGTCATTCCTAAACTGTTCTCATGTGTTTGAATCAAAGTGATTTTAATCTTATCTTTCCTAATCTGAATTGACCTCTGTGTAGCACTGTTTCTCCTTCATGGCCTATCTAGAAGCTATTGAGGATACAGAAAAAGAAAATGTATATTCTGGTACCTTTGTTAATGTAGAGATGTCTTTCTATTTTTATTTTTGAAAGGAAGAAATAAAACTATTATTTACAGAAGACATAATTGTACATAGAAAATCCTAAGGAATGTACCAAAAAAAAAAAAAGCTATAGAACTAAAAGGTTATGGGATACATAGTCCATATAAATAAGTCAGTTGCTTTTTTTTTTTTTTTTTAGACAGAGTCTTGCTCTGTCACCCAGGCTGGAGTGCAGTGGCACGATCTCCGCTCACTGCCACCTCTGTCTCCTGGGTTCAAGCGATTCTCCTGCCTCAGCCTCCCAAGTAGCTGGGACTACAGGCGCCCACCACCACGCCCAGCTAATTTTTTGTATTTCTAGTAGAGACGGGGTTTCACAGTGTTAGCCAGGATGGTCTTGATCTCCTGACTCGTGATCTGCCCGCCTTGGCCTCCCAAAGTGCTGGGATTACAGGTGTGAACCACCGCGCCCGGCCATCAGTTACATTTTTTAATTAAAAATTGTTTGTTTTTTAAAAAAACTTATAAAGTACATATAACATAAAATTTACTATTTAACCTTTTTAACTTTTTTTTTTTTTTTTGAGACACGATCTCTCTCTGCTGCCCAGGCTGAAGTGCAGTAGTAGTGTGATCATAGGAGCCTTGGGCTCAGGTGATCCTCCCACCTCAGCCTCCTGGTTAGCTGGAATTATAGATGTGTGCCACCACGCCCTGTTAATTTTGTGTGTGTGTGTGTGTGTGTGTGAGTGGTTTTTCTTTTTGTTTGTTTTTGTTTTTTTGTAGAAACAGAGTTTTTCCATGTTGCCCAAGCTAGTCAATTTTAACCAATTTATTTATTTATTTACTTCGAGGCAGGGTCTTGCTCTGTTGCCCAGGCTGGAGTGTAGTGGCACAATCATGGCTCACTGTAGCCTCAATCTCCTGGACTCAGGCAATCCTCCTGCCTCAGCCTCCCAAGTAGCTAGGACTACAGTTGTGTGCCACCATACCTGGCTAATTTTTGTATTTTTTTGTTCTCGCCATGGGTTGTTTTGTTTTGTATTTTTTGTTTTGTTTTGTTTTCTCCAGATATGGGTTTTTGCCATGTTTTCCAGGCTGGTCTGGAACTCCTGGGCTCAAGTAATCCTTCTGCCTCAGCCTCTCAAAGCACTGGGATTACAGATTTTAACTATTTTTAAACATACAGTTAAGTAGTATTAAATACATTAAGATTGTACAACCATTGAGATGTCTTCTTAAGCACAATTTTTAAATTTTTAAAAATCTTTCTTTCCTTTTTTTTCTGGTGGAGGAACAGGGTCTCAGCTGGAGTGCTATGGTGCAATTATAACTCACTGCAGCCTTGACCTCCTGGACTCAAGCGATCCTCCCACCTCAGCCTCCCAAGTAGCTGGGACTACAGGCATATGCCACCATACCTGGCTAATTTTTTTTTTTTTTTTTTTGGACAGAGTCTCACTCTGTTGCCCAGGCTGGAGTGCAGTGCTGCAACCTCCACCTTCCAGGTTCAAGCGATTCTCCTGCCTCACCCTCCTAAGTAGCTGGGATTACAGGCATGCACCAACATGCCCAGCTAATTTTTGTATTTTTAGTAGAGACAGCATTTCACCATGTTGGCCAGGCTTGTCTTGAACTCCTGACCTCAAGTGATCTGCCTGCCTCAGCCTCCCAAAGTGCTGGGATTACAGGTGTGAGCCACCGCGCTGGGCCATGTGGCTAATTTTTGTATTTATTTTTTTAGAGACAGGGTCTTGCTATGTTGCCCAGTTGGTCTCCAACTCCTGGGGTCAAGTGATCCTCCTGCCTCAGCTTTCCAAAGTACTGGGATTGTAGGCGTGAGCCACTGTGCCCAGCCTAAACACAAAATGTTTAACACGAATCATTACATTTATATAAGCCTAATGGAATGAGGGCCGGTCATGGTGGCTCATGGCTGTAATCCCAATATTTGTGAGGCCAAGGCAGGAGGAACACTTGAGGCCAGGAGTTCTCGACCAGACTGGGCAACATAGCAAGACCCTGTCTCTACAAAAAAATAAATATTGGCCTTTTAGGAATTCATAACTCTGTTTATTTCACTAGTTAAGGATTTAAATAGTATTAGCTGGTGCTTCAATTATTTGTAAGCCACAGTTAGCAGACTTTAGTTCAATAGCATCTCAGGGTGCATATTGAGTTCCTGGCAGTAACAGATCAATAACATTTTATTTCTGATTTTGTTTGAAAGAAAACCTTATGATGGGCCAGGCACAGTGGCTTATGCCTGTAATCCCAGCATTTTGGGAGGCCAAAGTGGGTGAACTGCTTGAATCTAGGAGTTCGAGACCAGCCTGGGCACCATCGTTAAACCCCGTCTCTATGTTATTAAAAAAATTGTATTTTAAAAGGAAACCTTAGGCCAAGCGCAGTGGCTCACACCTGTAATCCCAGCACTTTGAGAGGCCAAGGCAGGTGGATCACCTGAGATCAGGAGTTCGAGACCAGCCTGACCAACATGGTGAAACCCCGTCTCTACTAAAAATACAAAATTAGCTGAGCATGGTGGCGCATGCCTGTAATCCCAGCTACTCGGGAGGCTGAGACAGGAGAATCACTTGAACCTGGGAGGTGGAGGTTGCAGTGAGCTGAGATGGCACCACTGCACTCCAGCCTGGACAACAAGAACGAAACTCTGTCTCAAAAAAAAAAATAAATAAATAAATAAAAGGAAACCTTATGATGATTTCATTTTATATGTGTCTGGGTTTGCTTTTTCTCCCCCAGATGATGTGTTTGTTGGTTAAGTGTATGTATGGCACAAGTATATGTGATATGTTTCTTTCATTTGTATTGGAAAATAATTAATTTTACCAAGTATTATTTATGTTCCCAAGTGATTGTTAGAATTGAGTAATGCAAAAGACTGATAATAGGAATCTGGCTTCTATTCAACTTGAAAAAGAGGTATTGGTGCCAATGGTAAACTCCTTATCTGCACTAGCAGAGGGCTGGTATTGTACACATTTCCCCGAAACAGAGTATCTAAATGGACTCTGTGTCCTTTTGAATGTATCACAATCTTAGAATAACAGACTCCTCTAGAAGCCGAACCGCTTATTTTACAAACCCCTAACCCCCATCAGATACAGGTGTTCCCCTTCCAGTTTTTCTCTCCTACTTTGTCCAACCTCCCTTATAGCCCTAATCACACAGTTACATGATGAGTTATTTACATTAACACATAAACAATGGAATGAGCAATTCTTCAGCCATACTATATCTTGCTCATCTTTGTTGTCTTCAGCACTTAGCACAATGCCTGGAACTTACTAGCTACTCAATAAATATTTGTTGAGCAACAGAATGATGAAACTGAGGCCCAGGGACAGGAAGTGACCTGCCCAAGATCACAAATGTAGTAACAACATTCTGAGAGACAGGTTATGATAACATGTTAATTACATTACAATGCTTGGAAACACATAGTAAGAGGCCAGAACAGAGCTGGATCTTGGAATAAAATTTTGATCACAGGTTATTGACAGAATTAAAATTCATGGCTGGGCACAGTGGCTCACACCTGTAATTCCAGTACTTTGGGAGGCCAAGGAAGGAGAATTGCTTGAACCCAGGAGTTTCAGACCAGTTTGGGTAGCATAGTGAGACCCTGTCTCTACAAAAAATAAAAAATTAGACAGGCGTGGTGGTGTGCACCTGTAGTCCCAGTTACTTGGGAGGCTAAGGTGGGAGGATTGCTTGAGTCTGGGAGGTTGAGGCTGCAGTAAGCCATGATCCTGCTACTGCCTTCCAGCCTGGATGACAGAGTGAGACCTTGTCTCAAAAAACAAAGGAGAAATTCACGTGACAATTCACAGCATCAAGAGTTGACTCTGTCGGCCGGGCACAGTGGCTCATGCCTGTAATCCCAGCAGTTTGTGAGGCCGAGGCAGGTGGATCACCTGAGGTCAGGAATTCATGACCAGCCTGGCCAGCATGGTGAAACTTCATCTACTAAAAATACAAAAATAGCTGGGCATGGTGATGCACATCTATAATCCCAGCTACTAGGGAGGCTGAGGCAGGAAAATCACTCAAACCTGGGAGGCGGAGGTTATAGTGAGCAGAGATCACGCCACTGCACTCCAGCCTGGGTGATAGAGCAAGACTCCATCTCAAAAAAAAAAAAAAAGAGTTGACTCTTTCGTCTATCTTCAGAGTTTTATTCTGAAGATTTTTTTTTATTATTTATTATATTTATTATTTTTTCAATTCCTTAGTTTTGTTTTTCTTGCTAATGCTGTACCTTAGGAATGGTGGGTCCATGTTTGTAGACTAGAGAAGCCACCTTGGTTGTTTTTCTCATAGCTGGGAAAGGCTAGAACACAAGAAGTCCCCATTCTATGGAAGGGCAGGGAGATCTTTCCCTATCCCGGGGATCCATAGGCCTTCAATTGTGTTCATGATGAATCTTTGTGAGATGTATAGAATCATTTTTGGCATAGGTTGGGGGAGGCTGGTGGTAACCCCAGCATATGTGTGCATATGATGAGCATTTAGGCTTGTACCAAAATCAAGGCTGTTTTTGTTTGATGAGGCAGAGAGGGCTGGAGTAGGATGTCAGCATCAGTGAATACCAGCTCAATGGTGGCTGCGGCCTTTGAGAAGGTCAAAGTGACCCAGGGAATGTAATCTGGCCAGTGGCCGGGTGGCAATTGTCACTGAGCTCAGCAGAGTCTTCCCTGAAGACTTTCCAGAAAATCTCTGCTCCAGGAGGCCTCAAGATGCTGACTCTAGCTCTTCTACTGACAACTGGAGTGTGTGTGTGTGTGTGCACGCGTGTGTGTGTGTGAGAGAGAGAGAGAAAAAAAGACAAGAAGGGAGAAGGAGGAACACAGAAAAGATGTGGCCTAGCAGACCTAGGGGAAGTTCTTTGTTTGTTTGTTTGAGAGTCATGCTCTGTCACCCAGGCTGGAGTGCAGTGGCTTGATCTCAGCTCACTGCAACCTCCCTCTCCTGGGTTCAAGCGATCCTCTCGCCTCAGCCTCCCAAGTAGCTGGGATTACAAGCACACACCACCATGCCCAGCTTTTTTTTTGAGATGGAGTCTTGCTCTGTTGCCCAGGCTAGAGTGCAGTGGTGCCATCTCGGCTCACGGCAACCTCCGCCTCCCTAGCTGGGATTACAGGCGCCTGCCACCATGCCCGGCTAATTTTTGTATTTTTAGTAGAGACAGAGTTTCACCGTGTTGGCCAGACTGGCTTTGAACTCCTGACTTCAAGTGAACCACCAGCCTTGGCCTCCCAAAGTGCTTGGATTAAAGGTGTGAGCCACTGCGCCCAGCGGGAAGTCCTTTTCATCCGCTGTTCCAAGATGTCAAAGTGAGCACTTGTGTCACCTAGATGGCCATAGGGAAAGGTATGTAAGGTCTGCCCTAGGCGCATAAGTGGGAGTGTCTGGGTGTGAGCGAGGGGAGGGGCCTGTGTCAGTCTCAGAGAGGAGCTCTGCCTTGACTGGTCATAATGAGCCTGCTGCCTGAGCTAGGTGGACAGGTGACAACAGCAACTGGCTGGACTCCCTCTCTCTCTCTCTTTTTTTCTCTCTCCCTCTCTTTCTTTTTCTCTTTCTCTCTCTCTCTTTCTCTCTTTCTTTCTTTTCTCTTTTTTTTAGACAGTCTCACTCTGTGCCCAGGCTGGAGTACAGTGGCGTGATCTTGGCTCACTGCAACCTCCACCTCCCAGGTTCAAGAGATTCTCCTGCCTCAGCCTCCTGAGTAGCTGGGATTACAGGTGCACGCCACCACACTCAGCTAATTTTTGTATTTTTAGTAGAGACGGGATTTTGCCATGTTGGTCAGGCTGGTCTCGAACTCCTGACCTCAGGTGATCCACCTGCCTTGGCCTCCCAAAATGCTGGGATTACAGGTATGAGCCACCATGCCTGGCCAAAGTGTCTTCATTTCTTACCATCAGAAATTGTGAGCATTAAGTTGGGATCCCAAGGATGGGCTTTATGTGTGGAGAACATCTTGAAATTGTTTGCAAATCTATGTGTCCATTTCTTTCTGGGACATGTCCATAGCAGATTCTCAAACAGATCTATGAGTGAACAAAAGAACTTTTGGTGTAGGGAAAAAGAGAAGGAACATGTGCATTTATAGCGGTGTTGTGGTTCACATAGCAGGAACACCAGTGAATGGAGTCTGGCAGTGTAGTCATGCTCATTTTGATGGCCTAGGGCCTATGGATTAACAGCTGCTACATCACCAGATGACAGTAGTTACATGTATCTCTGTGGGCTAGAGATAGTAGTCTGGAACCTGCTGAGTGAGCTGGTGGCAACTGTAATGCAGTCAGAGAAATCAATACTGTGTAGGCCAGGCACAGTGGCTCACACCTGTAATCCCGGCACTTTGGGAGGCAGAAGCGGGAAGATCACTTGAGTTTCAGAGTTCGAGACCTGCCTGGGCAGCATGATGAAACCCTGTCTCTACTAAAAATCCAAAATTAGCCAGGCATGGTGGCAGGTGCCTATAATCCCAGATACTCAGGAGGCTGAGGCAGGAAAATTACTTGTACCTGGGAAGTGGAGGTTACAGTTAGCCAAGATCACACCACTGCACTCCAGCCTGGATGACACAGCGAGATTCTGTCTCAAAATAAATAAATAAAATAAAATAAAACAAATAAATTAAATTAAATTAAATTAAAAATTAGCCAGGCATGTTGGCATGTGCCTCTAGTCTCAGCTACTCGGGAGGCTGAGGTGGGAGGATGGCTTAAGACGGGGAAGCGGCCGGGCGTGGTGGCTCACGCTTGTAATCCCAGCACTGTGGGAGGCTGAGGCGGGCAGATCACGAGGTCAGGAGATCAAGACCATCCTGGCTAACACGGTGAAACCCTGTCTCCACTAAAAAATACAAAAAATTAGCCTGGCGTAGTGGCGGGCGCCTCTAGTCCTAGCTACTCGGGAGGCTGAGGCAGGAGAATGGCCTGAACCCGGGAGGCGGAGCTTGCAGTGAGCCAAGATCGCACCACTGTACTCCAGCCTGGGCGACAGAGTGAGACTCCGTCTCAAAAAAAAAAAAAAAAAAAACGAGGAGGCGGAGGTTGAAGTGAGCAGTGATCACCGCCACTGCACTCCAGCCTGGGCAACAGAGTGAGACCCTGTCTCAAAAGAAAAAATACTATGCACATAAATACTATGCATCCAATGGAACATAGCCAGTAGGAATAGAGCAGTCACTATTGGGAGGTCACTAAACACAATTTGTTGTCAGAGGAAACAGAGTATTAGGTTATTCTCAGGCCAGATTTAATTTATGCCTCACAAGAGGGCCAAGTCACAAGGATTTCCAAGGAACCACACTAGACTTCAGTTTAAGGTTGTCTCCTGGCTCGGGGTAGGTGATCCTCTTGAGCCGTATTGCCTATGGTTGTGTCTTAGAAGCAGAAGTAGTAACCTGGCCTTCTTTAGCTCTTTCACCTAAACTCCATTCTGTTCATCTCTACTTCATCCTTTCCAGGTACCCTGAGGACCTAGTACTTTTCTATACCATCCCTGTGGCCAGTGTTATCTGTGATTCACTTCCATCCTTGGGGCCAGGCTGATGGGGTACTCTTTTTTTTTGAGACTGAGTCTTGCTCTGTTGTTGCCCAGGCTGGAGTGCAGTGGCACAATCTCGGCTCACTACAACCTCCACCTCCTGGGTCCGAGCAATTTTCCTGCCTCAGCCTCCCGAGTAGCTGGAATTACAGGCGCATACCACCATGCCCGGCTAATTTTTGTATTCTTAGTAGAGACTGGGCTTCGCCACGTTGGCCAGGCTGGTCTTGAACTCCTGACCTCAGGTGATCCACCCACCTCGGCCTCCCAAAGTGCTGGGATTAGAGGCGTGAGCCACTGCGCTCAGCCGGGTATTCCTTATAGAGCCATTTCCAGAACTTGAAATCTATGTGCGCACCACAGAAAGTTTCAGGGAGCAAATTTCTCTAGGTTCAGAAATCCTGAAAAAGGATGGGACATAGAGGGAATGGGAATTCTCAGGGAGTACTGTGTGTCAGGGGAACGAAGACGGACAACCTTCAAGTCTTTGGGTGAGATTTAGGGCTGTTTGGTCCAGTGTTTGCCTCATTAGCCCAGTTGTAGGTTGAGGATCACCAAGGACCTCTCTCAGCTCCTCACCACCTCCTTCTGGCCGTCTCTTGACCATGGCTGTGCTCCTGTGTCACTGTAAAGTTATCTTAGAGGAACACATCCAGTTGGCAACTTTTATTCTGTGAGTGACCTTCCAGCTGTGCTGGTTCTGACCGCACCCTTTTCCCGACTGACTTTGCAGGTCAGGCCTTGGAACTGCCATACCTTCCGCTGATAATCTGTTTTACGCAGCTGTCTGCAGATCCAGTTCATGACTCATGACTATTATTTGATCTGGCAGGATGTAGAATACTTGTAGTCACCAGTTTGTTTCCATTCAGGTGCTAATGGCATCTTGTATAATGTGTCCATTGGGAAAATTTCCAAAGTATTAAATATCAGAAATTCAGCTACATCAAGCCATTTGGTTTCTGTTACTATAAGCTATTTGGTGTAAGGATCTTGGAATAGGCCAGGCCTGGTGGCTCACACCTGTAATCCTGGTGCTTTGGGAGGCTGAGACGGGCAGATCACTTGAACTCAGGAGTTCAAGACCAGCCTGGGCAACATGGCGAAACCCTGTCTCTACAAAAAATACCAAAAAAATTAGCCAGGTGGGGTGGTGCACGCCTGTAGTCCCAGCTACTTGGAAGGCTGAGGCAGGGAATTGCTTGAGCCCAGAAGGTCAAGGCTACAGTGAGTCGTGATCGTGCCACTGCACTCCAGCCTGAGTGACAAAGCAAGACCCTGTGTCAAAAAAAAAAAAAAAAAAAAGAAGGACTCTTGGGATATCTTATGTTATGCATGAATTTTAATAAGTTAATTTCTAGTTGGAGAAATTACATCTTTTTTCCCCATTTTCCAACTCCTCTCTGAAAACAGTCTAGGATTAAAGTCTCAATATTCCTGATCCAATGTGGTCAACACATTAATTTGTCCTGGGGTGTGCTTTTATTTGATTATGTGGCAAGTCTCTTAATGTCTTCTTGTTAATGAAAAGAGGAGGAGTAAAAGTTATGGCCTTGACATCATTTTTTCATTTGTTCAACAAATGTTTTTTGAACAGCTACATTGTGCAGGGCCTGTAGTAGATAACAGGGAAATAGAGATAAAGACACTGTCCTATCCCATAAGACACTGTCCCACCTCAGCCCCCCAAGTAACTGGGTACAGGCGTGTGCCACCACACCCAGCTAAGTTTTGTATTTTTTGTAGAGACAGGGTTTCACCATGTTGCCGAGGCTGTTCTCAAACTCCTGGGCTCAAGCAATCCCACTGCCTCGGCCTCTGAAAGTGCTGGGATTACAGGTGTGAGCCACTGTGCCTAGCTGGACAACTTATATTTTGCAACATTTTATTTTGAATTTGAAAAAACAAACCAAAGCATATGATTATATGCAAAAATTATATTTATGTTCAGCAGTCCATCCTTTGCATTTTGAGCATTTATTCATCGCTTTAAGAGTTTCATTGAGGCCAGGTAGACACCTGTAGTCCTAGCTACTCGGGAGGCTGAGGCAGGAGGATTACTTGAGCCTAGGCATTTTTTTTTTTGAGACGAAGTCTCACTCTTGTGGCCCAGCCTGGAGTGCAATGGAGCGATCTTGGCTCACCGCAACCTCTGCCTCCTGGGTTCAAGTGATTCTCCCGCCTCAGCCTCCCAAATAGCTGGGATTACAGGTGCCCACCACCACGCCTGGCTAATTTTTGTCTTTTTAGTAGAGACAGGGTTTCACCATGTTGGCCAAGCTGGTCTTGAACTCCTGAAGTCAGGTGATCTGCCCACCTCGACTTCCCAAAGTTTAGTAGAGACAGGGTTTCACCATGTTGGCCAAGCTGGTCTCGAACTCCTGAAGTCAGGTGATCTGCCCACCCTGGCTTCCCAAAGTGCTGGGATTACAGGCTGAGCCCAGGAATTTGAGGCTGCACTGAGCTATGATCATGCCACTGTACTCCAGCCTGGGTGACAGTGTGAGACCTTGTCTCCTAAAAATAAACAAACAAAACAAACAAACAAAAAAACAAGACTTTTGTTGAGACACTTTATATCCACTTGTATTGCATATTAATGTATACAATTGTATATTATGAATGTATATTTTATAATACTTGTACACTAATTAATATATTATAGAAAGTTCATTTAGAATGTTAACTTTTCTTGTTGGTCATGGTATGAAAAATATTGAGCTTGTTTCTTTGCTTGCTATTCTTTGTAGTTCTAAACTTGAATAAAGTACATCCACCTTTTTTTTTTTTTTTTTTTTTTTTTGAGATAGGATCTGCCTCTGTTGCCCAGGCTGGAGTGCAGTGGCACAATCATAGTTCACTGCAGCCTTGAACTTCTGGGTTCAAGCAATCCTCCTCACTCCAGCCTCCTGAGTAGCTAAGAATACAGGCACCTGCCAACAGCCCTGGCTTATTTTTGTGGAGACAGGGTCTTGCTATGTTGCCCAGGCTGGTCTCAAACTCCTGGCCTCAAGTGATCCTCCCGACTTGGCCTCCCAAAGTGCTGGGATTACAGGCATGAGTACCCAGCCTCCACTTGTTTTTTGAAATAAACCTAAACCCTCATGTCTCCCATAGTTTTCAGAAAGAGAGTAAAAATCTGTCTGAAATAAGAATGTATTGATCTCCACCACCAAGCAGTTAGATTTCTCTTTCTGTTTTTTTTGTTTTTTTTGTTTTTTTTTTTGAGACAGAGTCTCGCTCTGTCACCCAGGCTGGAGTGCAGTGGCGAGATCTCGGCTCACTGCAAGCTCCGCCTCCCGGGTTCATGCCATTCTCCTGCCTCAGCCTCCCGAGTAGCTGGGACTACAGGCGCCTGCCACTGCGCCCAGCTAATTTTTTTTTTTGTATTTTTAGTAGAGACGGGGTTTCACCGTGTTAGCCAGGATGGTCTCAATCTCCTGACCTCGTGATCTGCCCGCCTCGGCCTCCCAAAGTGCTGGGATTACAGGCGTGAGCCACCGCGCCCGGCCTCTCCTTCTGTTCTGTTATCATCATCTCTGTTTTTCATATCTACCTTATTGTCATTTACCATCTGTGGCCACTTTACCTCTAGCTTCTTTTCCTGTTTACTCTTCTACTTATTTACACTTAAAATATACTTCTTTCTGATTATAAAAGTAATGCATATTAATTATAGACCATTTGGAAAATACAGAAAACAAAAAGAAAGGCCAGGTGCAGTGGCTCATGCCTTAATCCCAGCAATTTGTGAGGCCAAAGCAAGTGGATCACTTGAGGCCAGGAGTTTGAGACCAATCTGGGCAATATAGTGAGACCCCATCTCTAAAAAAAAAAAAAAATTTAAAATTAGCCAGGTTTGGTGGCACCACCTGTAGTCCCAGGTACTTGGCACACTGAGGCGGGAGGATTGCTTGAACACAGGAGTTCAAGGTTACCATGAACTATGATTGTGCCACTGTACTCCAGCCTGAGTGACAGAGCAAGACTGTCTCTAAACAACAACACCCCCAAAAACCACTGAATGTTTTTTCATTTAAAAAAGTGCCAATTTGCTGATTTACATTTTAAGCCAGCTTCAGACAAAGTATCCTAAAGCACAGATTTTTATTTTTTTTTGAAACAAGGTCTTGCTCTGTCACTCAGGCTGGAGTACAGTGGTGTGATCTCGGCTCACTGCAACCTCTGCCTCCTGGGCTCAAGTGATCCTCCCACCTCAGCCCCCCAAGTAGCTGGGACCACAGGTGCACACCAACATGCCCTGCTAATTTTTGTATATTTTCTAGAGACGGGGTTTTGCTATGTTGTTTGGGCTATTCTCAAACTCCTGGGCTCAAGCAATTTCACTGCCTCAGCCTCCCAAAGTGCTGGGATTACAGGTGTGAGCCACCGCACCGGCCCTAAAACGCAGATTTCATCATGTCCCTTCTCACTTAAGAACCTGCAACTGAGGCCAGGCCCAGAGGCTTATGCCTGTACTTTGAGAAGTACATAAATGCCAGCACTTTGAGAAGCTGGGGCAAGAGGATCTCTTGAGGCCAAGAGTTTGAGACCAGCCTGGGTAACATAGGGAGACCTTGTCTCTACAAATAATTTTAAAAATTAGCCAGGCATGCTGGTGCGCACCAGTGGTCCCAGCTACTTGGCAGGTGGAGGCAGGAAGATAGCTTCAGCCAAGGCTGAAGTGAGCCATGATTGTGCCACCCATACTCCAGCCTGGGCAACAGAGGGAGACCCTGTCTCAAAAATAAAACACAAAAGGCCGGGCACAGTGGCTCATGCCTGTAATCCCAGCACTTTGGGAGGCGAAGGCAGGTGGATCACCTGAGGTCAGGAGTTCAAGACCAGCCTGACAAATATGGTGAAACCCTGTCTCTACTGAAGATACAAAAATTAGCTGCGTGTGGTAGCATGCGCCTGTAGTCCCAGCTACTTGGGAGGCTGAGACAGGAAAATTGCTTGAACCTGGGAGGCGGAGGTTGCAGTGAAATGAGATCGCGCCACTGCAGTCCAGCCTGGGTGACAGAGTGAGACTCTGTGTCAAAAAAATAAAAAAATAAATAAATAAAACTCCCCAAACCAACAACTGCAATTCAGGTTGCATCACCTCTGAGCACTTCTTAGTGGGTGTGGAGGAAAGAGTGTATTGATTTTGTGCCAGAGGACATGAGGTCTAGTGTGTCTTTTATGTATCAGCTGTGTGATGTTGGACAAATTACTTAACCTCTCTGAACTGATTTCCCTATGATGATAAATGACGAAAAAAACCTCCCTCAGAAAACCTGGATAATGAATGCATGTGCAAGTGCATCGTGCAGGGTAAAACGCTATCCAAATGGTAACAATGCTATATCACCCCTCTAGTAAAAGTGGCAACCCCTTTAGGTAGGGTCCATTGTGAAGCTTAGTGCTGAGCAACTCAATCTCTATTTTTAATAAATGCTTGCTTAATTCATGAACAAATATCTACCAGGCCTTAATTCAGCCCTGATTATTTACATGTACTGCTTTGCGATTTTCTAATCATTCTCCCTGGTGGTCTTCAATTTAGGGTGACCAACTGTCCCGGTTTTCCTAGGACTAAGGGAATGTGGGGATTTCTGGGGGGGGGGGGGTGTTGTTCTTATTTTATTTATTTAATTTTTTGTCCCCATTATGGAATTTTTTTTTTTTTTTTTTTTTCCGAGTGGCCAGGGTCTCACTCTCTTGCCCAGGCTGGAGAACAGTAGCATGATCACAGCTCACTGTCCTTGACCTCCCAGGTCAAGTGATCCTCCTACCTCAGCTTGTGGAGTAGCAGGGACCACAGGTATGCACCATGCCTGGCTAATTTTAAAACATTTTCTGTTTTTGAGATGGAGTCTCGCTGTGTCACCCAGGCTGGAGTGCAGTGGCACAATCTCGGCTCGCTGCAGCCTCTGCCTCCTGGGTTCAAGCAATCCTCCTGCTTCAGCCTCCCGAGTAGCTGGGATTACAGGCCTGCCACCACACCTGGCTAATTTTTGTATTTTTCATAGAGACAGGGTTTCACTATGTTGGTCAGGCTGGTCTCAAACTCCTGACCTCAAGTGATTCACCCGCCTCAGCCTCTCAAAGTGCTGGGATTACAGACGTGAGCCACCGTACCTGGCCAAATTTAATTAAATTTTATAAGTGATGTATTAGTAGTTCAGAATGTCAATTTCAAATATTTCTGTTACTTTCCTAGGGCAGCCCCTTCCCTGCTTGAGATACCTGAGAAGGAATGGAAAGGGAGTAAGTGCTGGAGGCGGGCATTACTTGGGGGCGGGTTATATGTTGGATTTCAATGGACTCTCCGCTGAGAAGCCCATTTTCTAGGGAGATCTAGAATGCTTGCAACTGGTAGAGACCAGGATAAGGCTTAATGGACTGACCCACCAACTCTTTGTCCAGTATCTCTGCTCACCACGTGATCCCCACCCACCGCATGTGCTCGCCACCTCTTCACATCTCACTTTCCAAAGTTACAGCTTCCAAGTTTCAGATTCATTTACACAGCTCTATTTTTGCCTATGAGCTTCCTGATATAGATCTCCGTGTCATGCATGTTTGAGGGTCCCTGGGGTCACATCACACTGAAGTCTAGGAACATTAACTTTAAACAGCTAATTTTCTCTTATTTAGTTGCAGAGAAGTTCCTGTTCCAGGCTTGAGCACTGGCCCGCCTCCAGGCTTTCTCTCTGTTTCTGCAGCAGTCCTTGTCTCTCAGCGGGGACAGTCTCTTCTGTGGCTTACAGTCTCTCAAACCACAGGGACTTTTCACTACCAGCACCACCTGCTGTCCTGATTCCCAGAGGCCTCCCTCCCTTTCCACCTGGCCTCTGAGCTGCCCTCTAGTTGACACACTTTGGGGTTTGCAGGCTGGCCAAGAACAGGGAGGGGCTGCCCTGGTTTGGGGTGATGGGTGATCTGGAAATAGCCCTGGGGGAGGGATCTGGTTCTGAAGTTAGCACCGAAGGCTTTGTCTATGCTTATAATGCCTGATACTTAGCCATCAGGAAAAGGAGGTGTCTTTGCAGCTCCATTTTTCCCCCCAGGGCATGTATTCACCCCTCTGGGTTGGTGGCTGTAGTACTAAACAGACATAACTTTTATTCTGGACTACCTGGTGTTTTCTCCTGCTCAGGGCTTTACATGCTACTTAACTGGATCCTCCAAAGGAGGGCCTGGGGGTTGCTTATGGCCTGGAGGTGGGCCAGCTGGCCACTCACATACAGCAGCCTTGCTACTTGTGCCAGCTTGTGATCCCTCACTCAGCACCAGCACTCGTGCAGATGCCTGGAGCAACTAATGCAAGGTTGGTCTTCAAGGGCAGGGGAAGGAAAGGACTGAGGCAAGGAACCTAGTGGTACAGAAGTAGGAGGAGGAGCTGAGGAGGGACCAGGTGCACACTGGTTTTCACTGAAGTCATCTTCCTTCCTTTTGGGAGAACAGGCAGCTGGTTCACACCAACCAGGCTGGCTCTCCCTGAGTCAGCCCCCTGAAGACACTGGCAACTGACAGTGAGAGGCTGGTTGTCTTGGCTGTGATGATAAAAGGCTCGTGGCCTCTCTGCCACCCCTCAGTCAGCCTAGGGCCTGGCTTCTGATGGCCTGTTCTCTGCCCATCAGTCCTGAAAGGGTCCCCTCTGTTCATAGGGGTCAGGCCTGTATATTGTTCGCTCTGTTCACATGTAGAACTTTATGAAAGATAAACAGGTTCATACTTACCTGGCAAAGGGAGGATAACCATGAAAGATAAACAGGTTCATAGAAGGAAAAGTATATTCCTAGGCCAATAGTGAGCAAGTACAGTTGTCTCTTGGTACCCACAGGGCATTGGTTCCAGGACACCCAAGGATGCCAAAATCTGCAGATGCTTAATTAAATAAAATGGTTTCGAAAAAATAAAATATGGCCATGGCTCATGCTTGTAATCCCAGCACTTTGGGAGGCCGAGGTGGACGGATCACTTGAAGCCAAGAGTTCGAGACCAGCCTGGCCACCATAGAGAAACCCCATATCTACAAAAAATACAAAAATTAGCTGGGTATGGCGGCGCACGTGTGTGTCCCAGCTACTAGGGAGGCTGAGGCACAAGAATTGCTTGAACCTGGGAGGAAGAGGTTGCAGTGAACTGAGATGGCGCCACTGCACTGCACTGGGCAACAGAGTGAGACTGTCTCAAAAAAAAAAAAACAGAAAGAAGAAAATGGTGTAGAATTTACACATAACCTATGCACATCCTCCCGTATGGTACTTTAAATCATCTCTAGATTACTTGTAGTAACTAATACAAGGTAAATGCTTGTAAATCATTGTTATATTGTATTGGTTTTTATTAGTACTTTTATTATTATTTTTAATTTTTTTGAGACAGAGTCTCGCTCTGTTGCCCAGGCTGGAGTGCAGTGGCACGATCTTGGCTCACTGCAAGCTCCGCCTTCTGGGTTCACACCATTCTCCTGCCTCAGCCTCCCAAGTAGCTGGGACTATAGGCGCCTGCCACCATGCCTGGCTCATTTGTTTTTTTGTATTTTTAGTAGAGACAGGGTTTCGCCGTGTTAGCCAGGATGGTCTCGATCTGACCTTGTGATATACCCATCTTGGCCTCCCAAAGTGCTGGGATTACAGGCGTGAGCCACTGTGCCTGGCTTTATTGTTTTATTTTTATTTCTTTTTTTGAGACAGAGTCTTGCTCTGCCACCCAGGCTGGAGTGCAGTGGCACGATCTCAGCTCACTGCAACCTTCGCCTCCCAGGTTCAAGCGATTCTCCTGCCTCAGCCTCCTGAGTAGCTGGGATTACAGGCATGCACTACCATGCCCGGCTAATTTGTTGTATTTTTAGTAGAGTTGGGGTTTCACCATATTGGCCAGGCTGGTCTCCTGACCTCAGGTGATCTACCTGCCTCGGCCTCCCAAAGTGCTGAGATTACAGGTGTGAACCACTGCACTCGGCCTTGTTATTGTATTTTAAAAATTAGTATCTACCGGCCAGGCGTGGTGGCTCATGCCTGTAATCCCAGCACTTTGGGAGGCTGAGGCGGGCGGATCATGAGGTCAGGAGATCGAGACCATCCTGGCTAACATGGTGAAACCCCGTCTCTACTAAAAATACAAAAAAATTAGCCAGGCGCAGTGGCGGGCGCCTGTAGTCCCAGCTACTCGGGAGGCTGAGGCAGGAGAACTGCTTGAACCTGGGAGGCGGAGCTTGCAGTGAGCCGAGATCGTGCCACTGTGGGCCAGAGAGAGACTCCGTTTAAAAAAAAAAAGTAGTATCTACCACTTCATACGGTTGTTGTGAGGATTCAACAAAATAATGTACTTCTCACAGCATATGTGTGCATGTTAGCTGTCACTACTGTATACCTTTATGGTGTATAAGAGCCTAATGGGGCCCTGACAATCCACCATGCTCTAAGAACCTGCTTTGCTCTTTTTATCCTGAAGATTTAGGTGGTGTGTGCCTGTGATCCCAGCTACTTAAGAGGCTGAGACAGGAGGATCGCCTGAGCCAGGAAGGTCGAGGCTGCAGTGGACTGTGATTATGCCACTGCATTCCAGCCTGGGTGACAAAGTGACAGAGCAAGACCCTATCTCAAAAAAAAAAAAAAAAAAAAAAAATCCTAAAGACTTAGGCCCCTAGGTATTTACTACCTCCCTGCAATCTTCCACCAGAAGTAGAAGGCACTGGCCATTTAAATTACTGGCGACCACTTGAGAAGAGAATCATGGTGCCTTAGCTATGGAACCACTTATGATCCTGCTTACAGTCTAGGCTTTAGATTTGGTCTGTTGACTTGATGCTGCTAGACTCCAACTGCCTGAAACGAGTGGCTCTCCTGGACTGCTTGCTAGAAGCTTAAAGGTATTGGGTTGGACTCCATTGCTTGTTCATGGCCTAGTGGCAGGGGTGGTGGCCTTGGGCCTCAGGTTGTGATTAATCAGACACTCTGATGTGGAAACATGAGGCTGGTGGAATATTCACCTGATACAGTGAGGGTGGGAGGGAACGGGGACCCAGAAAGGGTCAGACAGAGCACAAAGTAATATCTGTGGGCCTTTTTACCCTGGAAAGGAATTTCAGGTGGGTCAAACCCCACCAGCATTCTCCAAACCTAGGCAGAGGAAAAACCTAGGGGAAGCTGTTGGTACAGAATTGAAGATGCTGGAAGTGGGCGAGGACCCTGTCAGAGTGATGGAGAAAGAACAGGCATCCCCACCACATCTCCAGAACCCAAAGGCTTTAAAGGGACCAGTGACTTGATTTATATCCAGTGCTTTATTAAAGATAAATAGTCTCATAAGAGGAGAAGTAAATGTGTTTGCAGGCCAACAGAGAGTGCATGTATATGAGAAAGAGATGCGTGAGGTCCCTGATCTGTGCTCTGAGGGGGTGGTCAGTCAGGCAGGGCCTGGGCCAACTAGTAAGGCAGATGAGGGTCCCTGTCCTGGGGGACTCACTGCTCCTGGGTGCCCCAGGAGATGTAGTCTGGCCGTGTGGCCGCATGGTACTCATCGATAAGCTGCTGCACAATCTCCCTGGATGTGTCCATCTCATCAAAGTTGTCCTTGAACATGTCCTCCTTGCGGAACTGCTCCAGGAAGGCCTCCCGCTTCCGCAGCTTGTCATACTGGCGACAGGTTCTTTCGAAGAGCTTGGGGTGTGCAGAAAACAGGGGTTACAAAGAACTTCGAAGAATAATATGGCCCAGAAAGCTGGGGAACCAAGGCTGGGCTATGCCCACAGCAAAAAAGCTAGAAGCAGGGCCAGCAGATGCAGAGAGGTGAGGTATAGTCAGGAAACTGATTCAGGGAAAAAAGGTGCGAACTGTGAGACTCACCGAGGAGATGCTGGTGTGATTGGCCATCATGAGCCCGCTGACCCGGTGGGCCGAGGGCAGGTAGGGAGACTTCCTCGACAGGGCCACCTGGATGCTGGCGGGGCCCCACGGGATGAAGTTGGCCAACTTCCGTTCCCGGATCCTCTGCAGGCTCTTGTGGACCTGGGGTGGGCATAGGAGCAGTAGAGGTGGCCTCTCCTCTACCCCTGTGGGTCCAGGGCGTGGGATGAAGGGGCCTCCCCTACCTGGGTGGGGTCCACCTCTCCCTGGATGATGTTGAGGATGGCGATGTAGCAGTGGTTGGTCTGGCGGTCTCGGCCTGTGGACACCATCACGTTCTTGGGCTGCAGCAGCCGCCTCATGACATCCAGGACTGTAGTCTTCCTCACGCTGGCCACCTGATGGGACAGTGAGACAGGGACCCGGCCAGCGCTCAGGGCGCAGTCCCCCTTTGGCTTCTCTTTGGCAGAAGCCAAAGGCAGAGGGAGGGTGGAGAGCAAGTCAGCAAGAAAGTTGCCTGCTCTATGCCAGTCCCTGAGGGCAGTGCCTTGGGGCCCGCAAAGGGCAGCTCCTGGGGCAGTGGGGAAGAGAGAAAGGCTAGGGCAGGGCCTGCTGGGCCCAGGGCCAGCCTGGCCTGGGACACTGAAGGCTGCTCTTACTGACTGGTCCGTAGTGAGTGGGGTGTAGCCGGTCATGAGGAAGTGGAGCCGTGGGGTGGGAATGAGCGAGGCGATGAGGCCGATGAGGTCATTGTTC
Organism: Hylobates moloch; assembly: GCF_009828535.3. Taxonomy (NCBI): domain Eukaryota; kingdom Metazoa; phylum Chordata; class Mammalia; order Primates; family Hylobatidae; genus Hylobates; species Hylobates moloch. The sequence continues at coordinate 26,294,205 of NW_026652285.1, read as the reverse complement.
ATGTAGCCGGGGTAGCGCAGGGTGGTGGTGCTGGCCGACATGATGGTGGACACCTGGGGACAGGCGTGCCATGTTATGGGCCTCAGCCTGGGTGGGACCTTCCTTCCCCAGATGACCCTCCAACAAGGAGGGCTTCCAGTCCAAAGGAGTCCGGGAGGGGGGCCCACCAGCTGGTTGATCTGGGAGAAGGATGGGTTCTGGATGTGCAGGCGGTCTGTGGCAATCCGATTCAGGGCTGTGTTGTCCAGCACCACCTCGGGGGACAGAAGAGGGTCACAGATCAATGGGGATAGGAAAAACAGGAGCTCTGCCTGACCCTAGGCTCTGAAGCTTAATTTCCCTTGAGCTTTATGGCCAGAAGACTCACTGGAAAGGGATTTGCACTGGGGTAAAGGAGGGCTCAAAATGGATTTTTAAATTTTTCTTTTCATCTTAATTATTTAAACAGTTGTTTTTTTTGAGACAGGGTTTCGCTTTGTCACCCAGGCTGGAGTGCAGTCAGTGACATGATCTCAGCTCACTGCAGCCTCTGCCTCTGAGGCTCAAGTGATCCTTCTGCACATTATCACCACTCCCGACTAATTTTTTTTATTTTTAGTAGAGATGGGGTTTCGCCATGTTGCCCAGGCTGGTCTCGAACTCCTAGACTCAAGCGATCCAACGACCTTGGCCTCCCAAAGTGCTGGCATTACAGCCATTAGCCACTGTACCTGGCTAAAATGGATTTTTTTTAAATACATAAAATGATTTAATAGACTTAAGTGGGTATGGGGTGTTGAGAGTTGGGAGAGGTAGAATCCAGGACTCACCACACAGTCTGCATTCTGCGTCAGCCTCTTGAGTGTGAGGAGTGAATTGTAAGGCTGGACCACCACATCGCTCATCTCGTCCTGGTTGGGAAACACTGAGTATGTCTGCACCAGCTTTTTAGGATACCTGGTGGGGGTTGGGGAAAGGATCAGGGCAACAGGCTGAAGGCCTGGTGAACATGGCGCTCCCTAACAAGTGTCCAGAAGCAGCTAAATCTTGATGGCGAAACTGGGGTGGGGTCAGATCAGTAAAGAAGGGAGCCTTGACTTTTGGAAGTCTGTAACCCTACAGGGGGAAGGACAGAAACATCTTAGACTCTGGGCTTCCAAATGGACACCTGGCCACACTCCCTCGACTTTCCTCCAGGGCTCAGGTTCTAGGCTGCAGTTGCCACTACTGGGAGTGAGATGGGGTTCTCAGTCATTGTAACTTCATTTTCCTGTCTATAGGAGGGAATATAAGAACTCTTTCCTGTTCCAGCAAATATGGAGTTATATCTGCTGGGTCCCCTAGTCATTTAGGAAGCTAAGTTGGAGACCTTTCCTAATCCCCAAACACAAACTTACCTGTCATTCAGCCGTTCTAAGAGGTAGGAACCCAGTCCAGAGCCTGTCCCCCCAGCAATGGAGTGACACAGCACAAAGCCCTGCATGGGGAAGGGGCAGTCAGTGTACAGGTAATTAGTGGCAGGATGTCAAACTAGACCCATCTCATAGTTTTTTAGGACTCCCATTTTCCCAAGCCTTTGCTTCCCCTCCAGTCACCTCACTTATACAGCTCAGGCAACTGCCTTGTTTCCAGCAAGGCCTGCTAGCTTCTGTCCAGTGCAAAGAGTACATGAGTGGGTCTTGTTCCTAACAGGTCACTTCTAGAGTGTGCTGCCAAGCCTTGCCTATGTCAGCTCCTACCAGCATTCCTGGGACACTTACCTCTAGACTGTCACTACCATCTGCCTCCCGGTCTATGATGTCAAAAATGTCCTCATGGATCTTTTCTCCCTGTACAGACATAGGGGAGGGTCAGAGTGGGACAGAACCATGGGAGGACTCTGACCTCCGAAAAGCCACCCTCAATTCTCCTTATAGCACCCAGAAGTCCTTTTACGGAGCATAGCTGCCTGCTTTTATCTACATTGAGAGGCAGTACGGTGCAGTGGTTACAAGAAAGCACTCTACACCCAGACTACCTGGATTCATACATTAGCTCTATTTTTTTATTTTATTTATTTTTTTGAGACGGAGTCTCTCTCTTTCTCCCAGGCTGGAGTGCAGTGGCGCGATCTTGGCTCATGGCAACCTCCGTCTCCTGGGTTCAAATGATTCTCCTGCCTCAGCCTCCCCAGTAGCTGGGATTATAGGCGCATGCCACCATGCCCAGCTATTTTTTGTATTTTTAGTAGAATCAGTTTCACCATGTTGGCTAGGCTGGTCTTGAACTCCTGACCTCAGGTGATCTGCCCGCCTTGGCCTCCCGAAGTGCTGGGATTACAGGCGTGAGCCACCGTGCCTGGCCTATTAACTCTACTTCTATGTAGCTCTGGGCAGCTTATTTAATTGCTCTACACCTCAGTTTCCTCATCTGTACAATGAAGATAATTAATACAGGTCCATATACCCTTATCTAACAGTGTTGGGGCCAGTTATGTTTTGGAATTCAAAATATCTCAGATTTTAGAAAGGTATTATGGTATATATAATATATGTTAAATAAAATTCCAGTGGGAGTCAGAAGCATGTTAATCAAATATATTAGTATTTCTGTAATAAAAAGGCATCAGTAATGACAATAAGTTGGATAGAAACTATCGGGCTGGGCATGGTGGTTCACGCCTGTAATCCCAGCACTTTAGGAGGCCGAGGCAGGCGGATCACGAGGTCAGGAGATCAAGACCATCCTGGCTAACACAGTGAAACCCCCGTCTCTACTAAAAATACAAAAATTAGCCAGGCGTGATGGCAAGCACCTGTAATCTCAGCTACTCGGGAGGCTGAGGCAGGAGAATCGCTTGAACCTGGGCAGCAGAGGTGCAGCTGAGAGCGTGCCACTGCACTCCAGTCTGGGCGACAGAGTGAGACTCCGTCTCAAAAAAAATAAATAAATAAAAATAAAAATAAAGAAACTATAAAACAGCCTGTCTTCATTGAAATTTGTTCTTGCTGATAAACTAGTTATGAAATGTCCTTTGGTTTCATGGCTTTCTGGATCCTGGAAAGGCAGATAAGGGACTGTGGACCTGTAGTACTTACTTCTAGGGTTGTTGGGAGATTTCGAAAAATTAATATATGCAAAGCACTTAGAATGGCCTGGCACACTGCATTAGCTAGTGTAGGTGCTTGACAATATTATATAGTCCACTCCCTGCAGCCATGTCTTTCCCTCCAGCATTCATACATCCCTGATCTGGTTTCCTCTCTCTCCGGGACGTCATAGAGCCTGTCCCTACCCAGCGAGTTGTGGGCCCTGCCAGGGAATAGGAAACGACCTGGGAGAATCCGCTGGCCCAGTTGTTGCCAGCTCCTCCTCCGTGTTCCGACAGGTAGATGTTCTCCGGATTGTAGAGCTTGGCATAGGGAGAGTTGAGGATGGAGTGGATCACCCGGGGTTCCAGGTCCAGCAGCACGGCCCGGGGGATGTAGTGCTCATCGTCTGCCTGTCAAGGGGAGTCCAGGAGGGGGCCCAATCAGCTAGGGCGGCCCAAGTCCGAAGTCCTCCCAACTCTGGCTCCCTCCGGCCCCCCTCCTCAAGCCAGCCGCCAGGCCCCACTGCCCAGCGGGGTTCCCAGTACCAGGCCACTCCCTTCCCTTCCGCCCCCTCGGGCCACTGCCGCCCCTGGCCAAGTCGCTGGGGGCACCTGGTAGAAAAAGACGTCCTTGCGGTCAGTGCCCTCGGTGGCGAACTCCTCCACGATGCCCTCGGGGCTGATACCATGCTCGGCGCACAGCTGTTTCCAGAACTCGAACCCAACTGGGGGGAAGGGGCGGGCAGGGGAGAAAGAAGATATCTAGGTCCGGGCAGGTTCTAATCAGGAGCCGGGGGACTGGGCGCCTGCGTCCAGGGATAAGAAGTCAAGCCGCAGGACTCTCCCGTGTCTGAGGAAAGGACTGTACGCCAGGGACTGGGCAGGGGAGGGCCCCTCGGGGTTGGGCAAGTGGACACTGGGTCAGGGATGTCTCGCCTTTCAGAGAACTACGATGCTGGCAAGGACAGATGGAGTCCAGGATCCCACAGCGAGATCCCATTGACCCTAAGGAACCTGGCTAGCTGAGGGGCCGGAGTTTCGCTCACTCTGATTGCCGCACTGGCCCAACTGTAGGGTGATGATTTCCCTCGGCATCGCTGCTCAGGCACCGGCGTTGCAGCCGCTCCCGCCCGCAACGCCGCCGCACGCCACCTCGCTCGCCGCAAGACGCAGGCGCCAAACAACCAGCTCCACCCACGAACTTCCTCCGCTCCAATGAGAACCGAGTTCTGGCAATGAATGGCACGTCTTTAAGCACTGGCCTTCATTCATGCAGATTGCGCGTGCGCGGCTCCGGATCCGGCTCGGCGCCTCCGGATCGGGCTCCGCGCCTCAGCGCAGGCGGGGTACGGCGTCCTCCCCGCTCCGGGTGGACGCCTGCTTGGGCCTGCGCGCAAGCGCTCTGTGGTGCGAAGCCACCTCCCCCGCCGAATCGCGCATCTGCGCAGTTGCTGTTATTGTGACTGCCGGGCCACGGCCCCGGATGTTGTGGCTGCCGGGGGGAGATGGCGGAGGCCGAAGGGGTGGCCACGACCCCAGGCCGGGCTTCGGGGTCGACTTTCAGGGGTCGCCGAGATGTGTCAGGCTCCTGGGAGCGGGACCAGCAGGTTGAGGCGGCGCAGCGGGCCCTGGTGGAGGTGCTGGGGCCTTACGAGCCTCTGCTGAGTCGGGTGCAGGCAGCCCTGGTGTGGGAGCGGCCAGCCAGGAGCGCCCTGTGGTGCCTGGGGCTGAACGTGGCTTTCTGGTGAGAGAACTGGACCCTCGGAAACCCTCCGAGTCCCGAATTCGTCGGTTCCTCTAGGGCTGTACTTCTCGCCTGCCCTGTTTTCTTCGCTGCACTGGCTCCTTCCTGTACTTGCCTAATTTTGCCTCACCTCCTTCCACTCCATCCCGCCTGCAGGCTTCGGCACCCCAGTTCTTCCCAGTGCCGTCCACCCATCTTCTCTGCCTTACCTGTCCCCGCACCCTCGCCCCGCGCATCTGGCGGGAGCTTTGGTAACATCTTGAGCCGCTCAAGAGTGAGCGAGAGCGCCTCTTTTGAGCCCGGCAAAGCTGCGTCCCTTTAAAGCCATCACTTCCTCTCTCTTGTTTGCTCAAGTGCAAGTTCTAGATTGTTTCCAGAGGTTTTAGTAGTTATTGTTGGAGTAGAAGCGTGAAGTCTTGCAAAGGTATCCATAGGTGTGATTATAAAACAAGCTTGAGCGATTCGCATGAATTAGCATGTTATATATCTGGGAAGGAAGTTTATGAAGTCTGAGCGTCAGTGTGAGCCCCCAAAGCTGAAAATTACAAGCTTTTAAAGAACAGTTAGGAAATGATGTCGGAGATTTCACCCGTTTCAAAGCCACCTGTGATTGTAACTCCTCCCTGTTCCAAGGAATTAGAGAGGCATCCTTAGCCATGGTTTATAGGCAAGGAAATTGATGTCTAATACGGTGTGTGAGTTTTCCTGACCTGGAAAAGTAGCACTGTAAATATGCTTTATTTGTGTGTCATGCTCTGTGAAAATGGAACTGCTGCTTCTCTCAGTTGTCATCACCTAAAGTGGACCTAGGACTTCATAGGATCTACCAACCATAATTTTGGATTTATTCGTAATGGAGGAAGTTCCAAGGGAACTGACTTATAGGGGGCCTTCTGCAGCTGAATGGATTAAGACTATTCTGGATAAGCCTGAAACAACAAAATATGTGTGTTTAAATGTGTTTTTGCTAAAAATAGCTTTCCCCTTAAAATTGGTTTTAAAATCAAAACATTTATTATCCTTTATCTGAAAGATTTTCAGTGAGCTGAAGCAGAACAAATAATTCCAAGTTCATTGACCCGAAAACCGTGTTCAGCTATTAAGCTAATCCTCTCCCAGTTTGAAAGAGACCCAGTTAAAGGTGTCACAGTAGTCTGGCATTTGTGGCTTCCAGAGCCTTTAGCAAACTCGATGGTAAACTTTTCCTACCACGTTCTTCGTTTATTTTTGGTACTGCTTTTTCCCTTTTTTTTTTTTTTTTTTTTTTTAAGAGTTTCATTCTTATTGCCCAGGCTGGAGTGCAATGGCGTGATCTCGGCTCACCATAACCTCTGCCTCCCAGATTCAAGCATTTCTCCTGCCTCAGCCCCCCAGGTAGCTGGGATTACAGGCATGAGCCACCACAAGGGGCTAATTTTGTATTTTTTTAGTAGAGATGGGGTTTCTCCATGTTGGTCAGGTGGTCTCGAACTCCCGACGTCAGGTGATCTGCCTTCCTCGGCCTCCCGAAGTGCTGTGGTTATAGGCGTGAGCCACTGCGCCCGGCCTTTTTTTTTTTTTTTTTTTTTTTTTTTTTGAGACAAGGTCTTGCTCTATCACCTAGGCTGAAGTGCAGTGGTATGATCTCGGCTCATTGCAACTTCCACTTCCTGGGCTCAAGCAATCCTCCCACCTCAGCCTCCACAGTAGCTGGGACCAGAGGTGCACATCATCATGCTTGGCTAATTTTTAAAATTTTTTGTAGAGGCAGGGTCTCGCTATATTGCCCAGGCTGGTGTCGAACTCCTAGGCTCTGGTGATCCTCCCGCCTTGGCCTCCCAGAGTGCTGGGATTATAGGCATGAGCCACCGTGCCCAGCCAAGTGCTTCTTCCTTGACCCCTAGGTACTGATTCCCATTGCTCTCTGTAGAAATCTTCACTATAGCACCTCACTGAAGAGTGTTTTATACAGTCAAAACATTTCCCACAGTGGTTTTGTTATCTCTAGCAAGAAGGCTGGGCCTCATTAAACCAATTTGTATCGAGGTATGACTGCCTGATGGAAAAAACCACTTTATCAGGGTTTACTTATTTTTGTTTTGAGACAGTTTGGCTCTTGTTGCCCAGGCTGGAGTGCAATGGCATGATCTCAGCTCACTGCAACCTCCGCCTCCCAGGTTCAAGCGATTATCCTGCCTCACCCTCCCAAGCAGCTGGGATTACAGGCATGAACCACCAATGCCTGGCTAATTTTTGTATTTTTTTATAGAGACAGAGTTTTGCCAGGTTGCCCAGGCTCGTCTCAAACTCCTGAGCTCGAAGCAATCCACCTGCCTCAGCCTCCCAATGTGCTGGGATTACAGGTGTGAGCCACTGCACTGCACCGGGCCTTAAATGGATTTTTAAACCAAAGATTTATTAATGCAAATGAATTAGTAGCATGTATGCTGTTCTTTTTGAGGAGAGGACCTTTCTTTCTTTTTTTTTTTTTAATTAATTTTTGTTTTTTGAGACGGAGTCTCGCTCTGTCGCCCAGGCTGGAGTGCAGTGGTGTGATCTCGGCTCACTGCAAGCTCCACCTCCTGGGTTCACGCCATTCTCCTGACTCAGCCTCCCGAGTAGCTGGGATTACAGGCGCCCGCCACCACGCCCGGCTAATTTTTTGTATTTTTTTTAGTAGAGACGGGGTTTCACCGTGTTAGCCAGGATGGTCTCAATCTCCTGACCTCGTGATGTGCGAGGAGGGGATCTTTCATCTGCCGCTTGTCTGAGAGAGGTTTCTGAAGCAGAATGTGAGGTTGAGGTATGCACATAAGGAGCTGCTGTGACTGGGACATATCTTTAGATGTTACAGCTAGCTTTAATTTGCTGGCCTCTACCAGTGTTTACTTAAGCTTATTAATATGCTATGTTTAGAGGCTCACTTAGAACCCTTTTTGTACTCTGGGTCTCTTAAAGCATTGCTGTGATTGGTCTTTATCTTTGGCATTTCCTAGTGGTTTGTCTGCTGTGTATCCAGAACACAGTTACTCTTGTTACAGTCCCATCACATTTTAAGAAGGTGCAGGAGAGAGACAACAAAATGAGGATGTGACTTTTTTTTGTTTTGTTTTTTTGAGATGGAGTCTCGCTCTGTCACCCAGGCCAGGGTGCAATGGCATGATCTTGGCTCACTGCAACTTCCACCTCCTAAGTTCAAGTGGTTCTCCCACCCCAGCTTCCCAAGTAGCTAGAATTACAGGCACCCACCATCACGTCTGGCCAATTTTTGTATTTTTGTAGAGACGGAGTTTCACCATGTTGGCCAGGCTGGTCTTGAACTCCTGACCTCAGGTGATCCACCCACCTCGGTCTCCCAAAGTGCTGGGATTACAGGGGTGAGCCACTGTGCCTGGCCGACAGTGTGACTCTTGAGACTAAAAGAACAGTTGGGTATGCCATTTCTGGAGAGGACTCCTACCTGTGAAAGGCACAGATACTGTTAAGTCCCCAGAAACTTGGATAGTCTGGCATTGGAGTTCACAGAATTGTTTGGGGAAATGAGCTTCCTTGGTAGGTAATTAGAGATTTAAAATGAAATTCGGGCTTCACATTCTAATAGTGTCATATTGAGTATGAGTGTTGACATTTCGCTTAGGAATGTCGAAGAGTGACTGTTCAGTTAACAAACATTTTGAATGTTTAAGAAAGGGAGGAGGATCATTAGCTCAAGTCAGAAAAATCAAATCTGAAATATTTAGTTTCTCTTTTATTATTTGTATTGAATAATGGGACAAAAATGGCGTATCATTAACTGAGATTTTTATGCATTTTGAGGTATTAGAAGATTGGATAGGAGTACAAAAAAAACCCATCAGAATTCAGGTAGGTAGCTCTTAATTTTCAGTGTTTTGTATCCTCAGTCATATTTTGCTGTACCTGTGAATATGACCTCTTACATCTTTAAAAAAAAGAAAAGATGGAGGTAGATGTAGATACCTTGTCACTATAGTATTCCAAGGTTTTCACACTTTTTTTTTTTTTCAGGTACCAGAGAATTTATGGTGGCCATATCAGAGGTCTTCCAGCCTAGATTACTTCTGGTCACTGATCTGTGATTGTCTCTAGGATAATAATAGAAATGTCAGGCCGTTCCTTCCAATAGCTTGTGTTTTCATTAGCCTCCACCTCATCTGTGAATGAGTGATTTGGGGGAAGAATATGAGAGTCAACAAGCATGCATCCTGACAGGATCAGAAAAGAACAGGTTTGGGTAACTTTTTGGTTTGACTTGTACTCTGACATCAGAGGAGGGTAAATGAACCCTGGAAATGTGTGAACTCCAAGCTCCTTCTCCCACCTAACATGAAGAGATAGTTCAAGGAGGCCTACACAACTGCTGAGCTCTTTCAGTTTTTTTTTTTTTTTCTTGCTGGGGAATCGGGGGTTGTAGGGGGGACAGGGTCTCCCTCTGTTGCCCAGGCTGGAGTGCAGTGGCATAATCATAACTCACTGCAGCCTCTACCTCCTGGGCTCCAGCAGTCCTCCTGCCTCAGTCTTCCAAGTAGCTGAGACTACAGGCACATGCCACTGGGCCCAGCCTATTTGAAAAACTTTTGTAGAGACAGAATCTCAATATGTTGCCCAGGCCGATCTCAAACTCCTCAGCTCTAACAGCCCCTCCTGGCTTAGTCTCCTAAAGTGCTAGGCTTACAGGCATGACCCACTGCATCTTGACTACTTTGTGGTTTTTAACAATTTGTGAATCTACATAGTCTTTGAATTAGGAATATTGTTTTAGAGCAGTCCACAAGCTGAGTCCCAAGTAGAGATCTCTGTTGGGATCTGTTTTTTGCAGTCACTGGTCTCAGTTAACCATACTGTATTTCTAGGAGGTTATTATAGAATTTGTTATTTCACAAATGAAATGTAAAAATTGTATCCTTCTCCCCCCCCCAAAAAAATAAATAAATAAAAATGACTCAAAAAAGTGATTAAGGATATACAGCAATTCTGAGTTAGGTTAGGATTTGAGTAAAAAATAATAGAAACAAGAAATGGAAGATGGGGAGGGAGCCCATTTAAGTAGAGATATTTGTTCTGTGAAAAAAAAATCAACACATCAGATTTCTTTTCTTTCTTTCTTTTTTTTTTTTTTTTTTTTTTTGAGACGTAGTCTCACTCTGTCACCCAAGCTGGAGTGCAATGGCACGATCTTGGCTCACTGCAAGCTTCGCCTCCTGGGTTCACGCCATTTCTCCTGCCTCAGCCTCCCGAGTAGCTGGGACTACAGGCGCCCGCCACCACGCCCACCTAATTTTTTGTATTTTTAGTAGAGATGGGGTTTCACCATTTTAGCTAGAATGGTCTCAATCTCCTGACCTCGTGATCCGCCCGCCTCGGCCTTCCAAAGTGCTGGGATTACAGGCGTGAGCCACTGCGCCCGGCTACACATCAGATTTCTAATGAAATCTGTTGAGCAAATGTTCCTGATGATAGTCTTTGCAGGGTTCTTGTCTTTGTGAGCCGAGAAGACTCCCAAGGATGCTTTGGTTTACTTTGCCTCTCTTTACCTTTAGTTTTTATCTGCCCTAATTGTAAGGTTGAGTGCTTTCTCTCCACTGTTAGCAGCTGGCTGATTTCATTTCTGGTTTTTTTGCAAGCAACAACTGTCACTGCATGATATAGGTTGGGTTAATTTTTCCTTTGAATTTACTGGTGACTTGGGCTCATTAACCAGGCGGTCACAAGTGCTGTACAGTAACAGGCTTTCTGTCTCTGTAGAATGAGATGCTTTGTTTTGAAGTGCCTTTGAGACAATCTTAATCTGTAATAAAAAAGGAACCTAGAAATCGTGTCTTTGAAAATAGACATGTGGTCATTATTTATGATTATAGCAAACTTTAATTTACTGGTACTAATAGTGAGGCTCCATGGTATAGTTAACCACAAAAGTTTATGTTTGGTTCTGGAATTTCTCACGATGTTTCTGGACACCAATTGCTATTCCAGGGATATTTTATTTAGACTGATCATTTAATTGGATTTTAGTCCCTGACAAAGTGGAGGGACAGTTCACAAAAGGGGAAAAAAAAATCAATGGATACGTAAAATTTCACTCTCACAAATAAGAAAAGAATTCAAATATATGTAAATGGCAATTATTAATTTCTATCTTGTTTTTTTTTTTGGCGGGGGACAGGATCTCACTGTCGCCCAGGCTCGAGAGCGGTGGTGTGATCATGGCTCACTGCAGCCTCAACCTCCTGGGCTCAAGCCATCCTCCCACCTCAGTCTCTCAGGTAGTGGGGACTACAGGTGTGTGTCACCACACCTGGCTAATTGTTCTGTATTTTTCTTAGAGGCAGAGTTTCACCATGTTGCCCAGGCTGGTCTTGAACTCCTGGGCTCCAGCAGTCCACCCACCTTGGCCTCCCAAAGTGCTGGGATTACAGATGTGAGCCGCCACACCTGGCTTTAAGTATTTTTAATGATCATAATTAATTCTGGGGAAAATATGGAAAAATGGGCATATGGCTGATAGGAACATAAATTGGACAGCCTTTCTAGCAAGTGTAGTTTGGTAACATATTTTAAGCCACTTAAGAAGCTTTTCCAGGGCTGGGGGAAATGGAGAAGGAATACTAATGTGTATGGGTTTCTTTTGGAGTGATGAAAATGTTCTAAAATTACATAAGGCTGTTAGTCGTACAGCATTGTGATTTTTTTTTTCATCTCTGCTGCTGGCAGATGAATTGAAAGGGAATTTTATCATATACAACCCATTATCTCAATAAAGCTATTTTCTTACTTTTTTTTTTTTGAAATGGAGTCTTACTCCGTGGCCCAGAATGGAGTGCAGTGGCGTGATCTCAGTTCACTGCAACCTCTGCCTCCCAGATTCAAGCAGTTCTCCTGCCTCAGCCTCCCAAGTAGCTGGGACTACCGGTGTGCACCACCATGCCTTGGCTGATTTTTGTATTTTTAGTAGAGATGGAGTTTCACCATGTTGGCCAAGGTGGTCTTGAACTCTTGACTTCAAGTGACCCCACCTGCCTTGGCCTCCCAAAGGCTGGAATTACAGGTGTGAGCTACCGTGCCCGACCAATAAAGCTATTTGTTTAAAATAGTTAATACCTTTGACCCAGTAACATGCTCAGTGATGTATAGTTCAGCTTTTCTTTATTACATCAAAAATTGGAAACTTTTGGCTGGGCGCAGTGGCTCATGCCTGTAATCTCAGCACTTTGGGAGGCCAAGGCAGGCAGGTCACCTAAGGTTGGGAATTCAAGACCAGCCTGACCAACATGGAGAAACCCCATCTCTACTAAAAATGCAAAATTAGCCGGGCATGGTGGCGCATACCTGTAATCCCAGCTACCTTGGGAGGCTGAGGCAGGAGAATCGCCCGAACCTGGGAGGCGGAGGTTGTGGTGACCTGAGATCGCGCCACTGCACTCCAGCCTGGGCAACAAGAGCAAGACTCCGTCTCAAAAAAAAAAAAAAAAATTGGAAACTTCTTGGTTTATTTTTCGTTTATTTTTCTTTTCTTTTCTTTCTTTCTTTCTTTTTTTTTTTTTTCTTTTTTTTGAGACAGAGCCTTGCTCTGTCTGTTGCCCAGGCTGGAGTGCAGTGGCGCGATCTCGGCTCACTGCAAGCTCCGCCTCTCGGGTTCACACCGTTCAGCCTCCTGAGTAGCTGGGACTACAGGCACCTAGCACCACTCCCGGCTAATTTTTTGTATTTCTAGTAGAGCCAGGGTTTCACCATGTTAGCCAGGATGGTCTCGATCTCCTGACCTCGTGATCTGCCTGCCTCAGCCTCCCAAAGTGTTGGGATTACAGGCTTGAGCCACCGTCTTAGTTTGTTTTATTTTATTTGAGATGAAGTCTTCCTGTGTTGCCCAGGCTGGAGTGCAGTGGCACAATCTCAGCTCACTGCAACCTCCACCTCCTGGGTTCAAGCGATTCTCCTGCCTCAGCCTCCCGAGTAGCTGGGATTACAGGCACCCGCCACCATGCCTAGCTAATTTTTGTATTTTTAGGTAGAGATGGGGTTTCACCATGTTGGCCAGGCTGGTCTTGAACTCCTGATGTCAAGTGATCTACCTGCTTCAGCCTCCCAAAGTGCTGGAATTACAGGTTTGAGCCACTGCACCTGGCCCATTCATTGTTTTTTCTGAGACAAGGTTTCACTCTGTAACCCAGGCTAGATTGCAGTGGTGTGATCATGGCTCACTGTACCCTGGAACTCCTGAGCTCAAGCGATCATTCCACCTCATGGCTGACACCGCCGGAGTTCATCACCACACCAGGCTAATTGTCTATGTATTATGTGAAAAAGTTTTAAAACCATAGTGTTTTTATATGTGAATTTTTTAATGAAGAGAATAGCCTGTCTTCACATTTTTTAGAGTACGTATGTGGATAATGGATCATTTTAAAAATGTTTTATTATGGAAAGCTTAAAACCTGTAAGTAGACAGAATAATATTGTGTGCCACCATGTACATAATATTATTTTTTTCAATTCCTGGCCAATTTTGTGTCTTCCATACCCCGGTTCTTTTCTATGTCTTCCTTATTGTTTGAGACAAATTATTGATGTGTCATATCATTTAATTTAGGTATTTCAGTATATTTTTCTGAAAAAGAGACTTTAAGAAACATCTGCCATCATTATTGCATGTAAAAAATTAATGATTCTAGTCAGTGTTCACATTTCCAATTTTCTTATAAATGTCATAAATGATAACTTTTTTTTTTTCTTTTTGAGACAGGGTCTTGCTCTGTCTCCCAAGCTGGAGTGCAGTGTCACAATCAGAGCTCACTGCAACCTCAACCTTCTGGCTCTAGCAATCCTCCCACCTCAGCTTCCAAAGTAACTAGGACTACAAGCGTGCACCACCACACCTAGCTAATGTTTTTCTTTTCAGTAGAGATGAGGTCTTGCTGTGTTGCCTAAGCTGGTCTCAAACTCTTCGACTCAAGTGATCCTCCTGCCTCAGCCTCCCGAAGTATTGGGATTACAGGCATTAGGTACCACACCTGGCCTGTCGTGTGTGGTTTTGTTGGTTTTTTTTAAACTTTTTTTTTTCCCCACAAACCAATTCATTAGTGTTTAGGTTGTTTTTTCTGTTTTGCTTTTTTGTTTTTCGAAATAGGGTCTTGCTCTGTCACCCAGGCTGGGGTACAGTGGCACGATAACGGCTCACTGCAACCTCGGTTTCCCAGACTCAAGCTATCATCCCACCTCAGCCTGCTGAGTAGCTGGGATTACAGGTGCCTGCCACTATGCCCAGCTAATTTTTGTATTTTTAGTAGAGATGGGGTTTTGCCATGTTGGCCAGGCTTGTCTCAAACTCCTGACCTCAGGTGACCCACCTGCCTTGGCTTCCCAAAGTGCTGGGATTACAGACATGAGCCACCATGCCTGTACTTCTTTTTCGATAAACATGAATTCATGTTGTATAATTTTTTTTTTTTTTTTTTTTGAGACGGAGCTTTGCTCTGTCACCCAGGCTGGAATGCAATGGCACAATCTCAGCTCACCGCAACCTCTGCCTCCTGGGTTCAAGCGATTCTCCTGCCTCAGCCTCCTGAGTAGCTGGGATTACAGGCATACACCACCACGCCCGGCTAATTTTGTATTTTTAATAGACATGGGGTTTCTCCATGTTGGCTAGGCTGGTCTCAAACTCCCGATCTCAGGTCATCCACCCACCGAAGCCTCCCAAAGTACTGGGATTATAGGCATGAGCCACTGTGCCCAGCCAACAACCCTTTTTCACTTTTTCCACCCTACCACCTAAAGGATACTGTGACTGTATGTAAGATTAAAGAATAAAAGCAGCTTAACAGAAATAAGCCTCTAGATTTGCCTCAGGCCATTGATCTCTCTAAAGCCAGTGCATCATCCCAACAAACAAGCACATTTAACAAGGCCAAGGAGAAGAGCTCTAGGGTTTCTTGCTCCCCAGTGCTGCTGCTTCCCTTCCCCAGCAGCAGCACATGGCATTGCTGTTTTCTCCAGAGTACTTGAAAGGGCTCTCTAGGGAGGCTTGCCAGACTGTGGGCAATTTCCCCTTCCCAGAGCACGATTACTAACACAAATAGAAACTAGGGTAGGGAAAGGATATTAAGCTCTCCTAAGAAGGTTGGTTTTCCAGAGATGATGGCAATAAAAACATATCCCTTATAATAAACTGGTAAACATTTAAAAAAAAAAAAGACTTTCTCTAAGACCTGGACTATTTAAATAGCTTGTTACAGCCCTTACCTTCCATTCTTATGAGCTATACTTCACCTCAATTCAACATACCGTTGAGTACCTGTTACGTGCCAAGGCCTTGTGGTAAGCCCAGTTACAGAAAAAAATAAGACACAAACTTTACTCTCAAGTAAATTCATGTGTGTTTCTGTTCACGATGTAACATGACAGGTAATAATAACAAACAGGAAGATATCTAAGCTGTGATTTGCAAGATAAATGTTAAGGAAATGGGGCCGAAAGGTGTGGTAAGAGAGAGAAGACATTCAGATAGGGAGAACGCCAATCTAGTAAGATACGTAAGGAATTGTAAGTAGTTTCATGAAACTGAAATATAAAAAACGAGGGAATCAAGTGTGGGGAGAGAGGCAGGATCCAGATCATGAAGGCCCTTTTATGATAGGGGGTAATGGGATTTCATCCTGCAGATGAAGATAAGCCAATAGTTTCATAAAGGGTATATTTTCTGGGTCTTGAAGGCTAAAATTGTGAGCATCTTCCATAACAAGATTAATCCTTGTCCATAAATCAATTTTAGTCCCAGATTTATCTTTTTTTGGAACAAGCCACAGTAAGAACTTCAGAGGAAGAGGCCAGGCGTGGTGGCTCATGTTGGTAATCCCAGCACTTTGGGAGGCCGAGGCAGGTGGATCACGAGGTCAGGAGATCGAGACCATCCTGGCTAACATGGTAAAACCCTGTCTCTACTAAAAATACAAAAAATTAGCCAGGCGTGGTGGCGGGCGCCTATAGTCCCAGCTACTTGGGAGGCTGAGGCAGGAGAATGACGTGAACCTGAGAGACAGAGTTTGCAGTGAGCTGAGATCGCACCACTGTACTCCAGCCTGGGCAACAGCGAGACTCCGTCTCAAAAAATAAATAAATAAATAAATAAAAAATAAAGAGGAAGAAGAGTTTTTCTTTGTGGTATAAAATAACATTTCTTGGCCAGGCGCGGTGGCTCATGCCTGTAATCCCAACGTTTTGGGAGGCTGAGGCGAGCTGATCAGTTGAGATCCGGGATTCGAGACCAGCCTGGCCAACATGACGAAACTCTGTCTCTACTAAAAATACAAAAATTAAGGCCGGGCGCAGTGGCTCAAGCCTGTAATCCCAGCACTTTGGGAGGCCGAGGCAGGTGGATCACGAGGTCAGGAGATCGAGACCATCCTGGCTAACACGGTGAAACCTCGTCTCTACTAATACAAAAAATTAGCCGGGCGTGATGGCGGGAGCCTGTAGTCCCATCTACGCGAGAGGCTGAGGCAGGAGAATGGCGTGAACCTGGGAGGCGGAGCTTGCAGTGAGCCGAGATCGCGCCACTGCACTCCGGCCTGGGTGACAGAGCAAGACTCTGTCTCAAAAAAAAAATACGAAAATTAGCTGGGCGCAGTGGCGCACACCTGTAACCCCAGCTACTCAGGAGGCTGAGGCAGGAGTATTGCTTGAACCCTGGGTGACAGAGTGAGACTCCGTCTCAAAAAAAAAAAAAAAAAAGTATATATATATAGAGAGAGAGAGAGAGAAAAAGTAGATTCTGGCCGGGCGCGGTGGCTCATGTCTGTAATCCCAGCACTTTGGGACGCCAAGGTGGGTGGATCACAATGTCAGGAGATCGAGATCATCCTGGCTAACAGGGTGAAACCCTGTCTCTACTAAAAATACAAAAATTAGCTGGGCGTGGCGGTGCATGCCTGTAATCCCAGCTACTCAGGAGGCTGAGGCAGGAGAATTGCTTGAACCTGGGAGGCAGAGGTTGCAGTGAGCCAAGATCACGCCACTGCACTCTAGCCTGGCGACAGAGCTAAGACTCCGTCTCAAAAAAAAAGAAAAAATAGATTCTTCTGGCCAGGTACAGCGGCTCACGCCTCTAATCCCAGTACTTTGGGAGGCCGAGGCGGGCGGATCCCTTCAGGTCAGGAGTTTGAGACCAGCCTAGCCAACATGGTGAAACCTTGTCTCTATTAAAAAAATTTAAAAATTAGCTGGGCATGGTGAGGGCACCTGTAATCCCAGCTACTCGGGAGACTGGGACAGGAGAATTGCTTGAACCCAGAAGGCAGAGGTTGCAGTGAGCCAAGATCGCACCATTGCACTTCAGCCTGAGTGACAAAGCCAGACTCTATCTCAAAAAAAAAAAAAAAAAAAAATTCTTCCAAACAGCAAAACTTAATAGACAGATCACCTCAAAGAACTAGAGTTGACCCCTCCAAAGTAACCAGGTAATTAATATTAATGTTCTCTTACAGGTTTATCAAATATAAAATGATATAGATAAGTGTGTGCTTCTCCTTTCGTTCCAGCCCTCAATACAAAATTCCTAAATAAAAGGGAGTATCAACATCAGATTGATGTATTTTGTATATAATAAGGTCACATCATACTTGTCATTTTAGAGAGGTAACCTAGAAGTCAAGCAGTAAAACAAGCTTTGCAACTATGTGGATGGACAAGATGTAATTGAAGATGAAGTACTTTAGAGATGGTATGGGTAAGGAATGGAGGAAAAAAAGGGAGGATTCCTCTGTATTCGTTTAGTCCTGCAGTGTCTATTCATGCGGGCCAAAAAACTCACAAGCAGATATAACAGTGTAATAAGAAAAAAAGTAAAACATTTTTATTTCTTTTTTTGTTTGTTTGTTTTTTTGAGAAAGGGTCTCAAATTTGTCAACCAGGCTGGAGTGCAGTGGCACAACCACGGCTCACTGGGGCCTCAACCTCTCAGGCTCAAGCAAGCCTCCCAAGTAGCTGGGACTACAGGTTTGCATCACCATGCCTGGCTAATTTTTTTTTTTTTTTTAAATAGAGACAAGGTCTCACTATATTGTCCAGGCTGGTCTCGAACTCCTGGGCTCAAGCCATCCTCCCAACTCAGCCTCCCAAAGTGTTGGGATTATAGGTGTAAGCCATTGCACCCAGCTGAAAACATTTTTCGGCAACGATAATGAGCATGAGAACTTTGCAACTTGGCAAAAACAACTGCAGATACAGTCAACTCTGGAAATTCACACATGAATTGTTCGGTTTGGGGACTGTGATAGCCTGTTACTCCTTCTGCCTACTGTAGGCTCACAATCTATTTTTTCTTAATGATTTTTTTTTTTTTCTTAGGGCCTTACCCTGTTGCCCAGGCTGGGGTGCAGTGGCGTGAACACGTTCACTGCAGCCTCAACCTCCTGGACTTAACCAAACAATCCTCCTGCCTCAGTGCGCTGAGACAGGGAGAATCAATCTCTTGAACCCGGGAGGTGGAAGTTTCAGTGAGCGGAGATCGCGCCATTGCACTTCAGCCTGGGCAACCAAGAGAGAGACTCCTTCTCAAAAAAAAAAAAAAAAAAAAAGAAAGAGGGTTGTCATTGGTGACTGGATTTCTGAGTTTTTGTTCCCTTCCATCCCTCATTCTTTGTATGGTTTTAAAATGTTATTTTTAAAAATTATGGCCAGGTGTCATGCCTCACACCTGTAATCCCAGCTACTTGGGAGGCTGAGGCAGGAGAATCGCTTGAACCTGGGAGGCAGAGGTTGCAGTGAGCTGAGATCGTGCCACTGCACTCCAGCCTGGGTCACAAGAGCAAGACTCTGTCTGAAGAAAAAAAAAAGGGGCCAGGGTGCAGTGGCTCATGCGTGTAATCCGAGCACTTTGGGAGGCCAAGGTAGGATCACGAGGTCAGGGAGTTCAAGACCAGCCTAGCCAATATAGTGTCTCAAAAAATTCCATCTCAAAAAAAAAAGTACAAAAGGCCAGGCGCAGTGGCTCACACCTGTAATCCCAGCACTTTGGGAGGCTGAGGCAGGCAGATCACGAGGTCAAGAGATCGAGACCATCCTGGCCAACATGGTGAAACCCCGTCTCTACTAAAAATACAAAAAAAATTAGCTGGGCATGGTGGTGCATGCCTGTAGTCCCAGCTACTCGGGAGGCTGAGGCAGGAGAATCGCTTCAAACCAGAAGGTGGAGGTTGCAGTGAGCTGAGATCGTGCCATTGCACTCCAGCCTGGGCAACAAGAGTGAAACTCCGTCTCAAAAAAAAAAAGTCTACAGACAAAATGTAAAGTTCCTCAGCCAGTCCCCCGTGTATGTATGTATATTCAAATATACAGCCGGATAAACGTATGTGTGTATGTATGTATGTATTTATTTATTTATTTTGAGACAGAGTCTCACTCTGTCGCCCAGCCTGGAGTGCAGTAGCGCGATCTTGGCTCACTGCAAGCTCCGCCTCCCAGGTTCACGCCATTCTCCTGCCTCAGCCTCCCGAGTAGCTGGGACTACAGGCACTC
This sequence comes from Hylobates moloch, assembly GCF_009828535.3. Classification (NCBI taxonomy): domain Eukaryota; kingdom Metazoa; phylum Chordata; class Mammalia; order Primates; family Hylobatidae; genus Hylobates; species Hylobates moloch. Next base: position 26,274,904 of record NW_026652285.1, on the reverse strand, counting down.
ACCACCATGCCCGGCTAATTTTTTTATTTTTTGTATTTTTAGTAGAGACGGGGTTTCACCGTGTTAGCCAGGATGGTCTCGATCTCCTGACCTCGTGATCTGCCCGCCTTGGCCTCTCAGTGCTGGGATTACAGGCGCGAGCCACCGCGCCCGGCCTTTATTTTGAAATGGAGTCTTGCTTTGTCTCCCAGTTTGGAGTGCAGTGGCGCGATCTCGGCTCACTGCAACCTCCACCTCCCAGGTTCAAGTGATTCTCCTGCCTCAGCCTCCCGAGTAGCTGGGACTACAGGCACGCCACCGCACCTGGCTAATTTTTGTATTTTTAGTAGAGACAGGTTTTCGCCATGTTGTCCAGGCTGGTCTCGAACTCCTAACCTGAGGTGATCTGCCCACCTGGGCCTCCCAAAGTGTTGGAATTACAGGCTTCAGCCACCGTGCCTAGTTTTTTGGAATACTATGAAATGCTATTTATATTCTGTTCTAATCTATATATAATTTTCATATTGGCTTCAATATTTGTTTTTTTGAGACCGGAATCTCACTCTGTTACCCAGGCTGGAGTGCAGTGGCGCGATCTCCGCTCACTGCAACCTCCACCTCCCAGGCTAGCAATTCTTGTGTTTCAGTCCCCCAGGTAACTGGGACCGCAAGCGCGCCACCATGCTCAGCTCATTTTTTGTATTTGTTTTTAGAGATGGTGTTTCGCCATGTTGCCGAGGCTTGTCTCGAACTCCTGAGCTCAAGCAATCTGCCTGCCTCAGCCTCCCAAAGTGCTAGGATTACAGGCATGAGCCACTGCACCTGGCCAGGGCTCTACAGTTCATGTTCACATCACATGTTACTTAGGGGGAAAAAAGGGAAAAAATGAAGACCCAGAGTGTAGCAGTTATGCTATCTGTACTAATCTGTGTTTCTGAATTTCCTCATTTAATATTAAACCAAAATGGATCTGAAAAAAAAAACTACCTTAACATCTAAAAAAAAAAATTCCTTAGTATCATTAGATGTGTTCTCAATGTCAGATTTCTCAGATTGTTCAAAATTTTTTTTTCTTTTTTTTTTTTTTTTTTTGAGACGGAGTCTTGCTCTTTCACCCAGGCTGGAGTGCAGGAGCACGATCTTGGCTCACTGCAAGCTCCGCCTCCCGGGTTCTCGCCATTCTCCTGTCTCAGCCTCCCAAGCAGCCGGGACTACAGGCCCCCACCACCACGCCCACCTAATTTTTTTGTATTTTTAGTAGAGACGGGGTTTCACCATGTTAACCAGGATGGTCTCGATCTTCTGACCTCGTGATCCGCCCGCCTCTGCCTCCCAAAGTGCTGGGATTACAGGCGTGAACCACCATGCCTGGCCTCAAAATTTTTTTATGGTGGATTCCTTCAAATAAGAACTAGCTTTTCCTTTACGTTATTGATGTGATGCCTTACACTTATTGATTTTTTTGTATGTTAAACCACCCTTGCAGTCTTGGGATAAATCTCATTTGGTCATGGTGTACAATACTTTTAATATGCTGCTGAATTTAACTTGCTAGTATTTTATTGAAGATTTTTACATCTATATTCATAAGGAATATTGTTCTACAGTTTTATTGTGTCTTTGGCTTTGGTATCAGGATAATGCTGGCCTCACAAAATAAATCAAGAAGTGTTTCTTAGCCGGGCACGGTGGCTCACGCTTGTAATCCCAGCACTTTGGGAGGCCGAGGCGGGTGGATCACGAGGTCAGGAGATCGAGACCACGATGAAACCCCGTCTCTACTAAAAATACAAAAAATTAGCCGGGCGTGGTGGCGGGCGCCTGTAGTCCCAGCTACTCGGAGAGGCTGAGACAGGAGAATGGCGTGAACCCGGGAGGCGGAGCTTGCAGTGAGCCAAGATTGCGCCACTGTACTCCAGCCTGGGCGACAAAAAAAAAAAAGTTTTTTGTTTTTTTTTTTTTTTTTTTTTGAAATTTGAGAAGATTTGTTTATTCTGAGAATGCTTTTATTATTATTAGGCTGGAGTGCAGTGGCATGATCTTGGCTCACTGTAACCTCCGCCTCCTGGGTTCTAGCAATTCTCATGCCTCAGCCTCCCAGGTAGCTGGGATTACAGGCGCACACCACCACACCCGGCTAATATTTGTATTTTTAGTAGATACGGAGTTTCACCATGTTGGCCACGCTAGCCTTGAACTCCCGACCTCAGGTGATCCACCTGTCTCAACCTCCCAAAGTGCTGAGATTACAGGCTTGAGCCACTGCGCCTGGCCAGAACTTGCTTTTAAGTATAGCTTTCGTGCCAACTTTCTGTGTGATCTTAATCAAATATTTTTCAGGCCTCAGTTCCTGTATCTGTAAAAAGATATGTAATTGAATTAAATGCTCTTGAGTGCATCTCTATCAGTTTGTTGCCCTACACTAGGGTCTAATTTGGTAGAAAGATGTTTGCTTTCATTATAACAACTTGTTATCATGGATGAATTTCTCCGTGAAATTAATAGAGGTATAGACTGGAAAGCTGAAGGAGCTTTAAGAGGTTATTTGATTTAGTCCTCTGCCTTTACAGCAGCAAATTATTCTCTCTGCCCCATAGGTAGAGTAGTTAAGGTCCAGAAGGTTTAAATGATTTACCCAAGGTGTATAACTAGTTAAGTGTCAGAACAAAAAAAGCTAGACCTCAGGTCTGTTTACCACAGAGCCCATCGTACACATGTGGCCTTTTCTGAAATTAGGATAACTAGGTAAGTGATCTTTCTTCTGTTTTTCTTCCTCTGTAGGTTTTTTGCCCTGACATCCCTTCGTCTTGTGTTTTTACTTGCATTTGGCTTGATGATCATTGTGTGTATTGATCAATGGAAGAACAAAATCTGGCCTGAAATGAAAGGTGAGTTTGGTAGCATTTAGAACAATCTGAACTGAAGATGGCCTTTCCTATAATTTGTACCTTTAGTATTAGGGGTTTATGAGGAGGTGTATGGAGCTGGGGACTGTCTTTCGAAGTCTGAATCATTTGCTTTAGGAGGCACTTGAAGGGCTTGTGCCCCAGTTATGGTTCCTTAGAGCTGGGTTCTGCCCTTTCCATTGTTACTAAGCACAGGAAATCTGTACTCACCACCTGAGCTATTTTTGCCAACATAATGGCCTGAGGAATAAGTAGTCCTCAAATGAAAAATAATAATTATCATTATTGGACACTGCATCTTTATTGAGGCAGTACTAATTTACCTCTCAGGAATTTCTTTTAAATTGCTCATTTGCAAAACACTAGGCTAGGCAATTGTGACTTATAGAAAGTACCATGATGGCCGGGCACAGGGCTAACGCCTGTAATCCCTGCACTTTGGGAGTCCGAGGCGGGTGGATCACCTGAGGTCAGGAGTTTGAGCCCAGCCTGGCCAACATGATGAAACCCCATCTACTAAAAATACAAAAAATTAGCTGGGCATGGTGGCGCACACCTGTAATCTCAGCTACTAAGGAGGCTGAGGCAGGAGAATCACTTGAACCCAGGAGGCAGAGGTTGCAGTGAGCCGAGATCGTGCCACTGCACTCCAGCCTCGGTGACGAGCAAAACTCAGTCTCAAAAAAAAAAAAAAAAAAAAGAAAGAAAGCACCATGACATGTGGTGTCTTTTTAAAAAGCTAATGCATACACAAACAAATGAAAAATTAAGTGACAATTATAGACCAGTACCACAGATGTCACAGTGCAGTATGTGATTGGTATACTTACCATATATTTTTTCCCTAGCCTGAGAGTGGAACAAAGCAAAAGATTTGAACAAATCGAGAAAAAAGTCTGTTTCTGGAGAGTCCAGTGGCTTGATTAGTCTGAGGAACCAGAAGTTGCAAAGCATTTCCTGACATCAGAGAATTGACCATATGGCCAGGATGAAGGTTCATTAAAGGGAGTGCTAGGAAATAAAACTGAAAGTATGTTGGTATTAGGTTTTTTGTTTGTTTCTTTTCTTTTCTTTTCTTTTCTTTTGAGACGGAGTCTCACGGTGTTGGCCAGGCTGGAGTGCAGTGGCATGATCTTGGCTCACTGCAACCTCTGCCTCCCAGGTTCAAGTGATCCTCCTGCCTCAGCCCTGCTAGTAGCTGGGATTACAGGCACGCGCCACCATGCCTGGCTAATTTTTGTATTTTTGGTAGAGACGGGGTTTCACCATGTTGGCCAGGCTGGTCTTGAACTTCTGACCTCAGGTGATCCACCCGCCTCGGCCTCCCAAAGTGCTGGGATCACAGGCATGAGGCACCGTGCCTGGCCCATTCTTTTTTTTGAGACAGAGTCTTGGTCTGTCACCCAGGCTGGAGTGCAGTGGTGCAATCATGGCTCACTGTAGCCTCAACCTTCCGGGCTCAAGCAATTCTCCCACCTTAGCCACCTGAGCAGCTGGGACTATAGGCACTTGCCACCATGTCCAGCTAATTTTTGTATTTTTTCTATAGACGGGGTTTTGCCATGTTGCCCAGGCTGGTCTCAAACTCCTGGACTCAAGTGATTCACTCACCTCAGCCTCCCAAAGTGCTGGATTACAGGTGTGAGCCACTGCACCCAGCCGACTTTTTTATTTTTATTTTTGGTTTATTTATTTTTTATTTTTGAGACGGAGTTTCGCTCTTGTTGCCCGGGCTGGAATGCAATGGCACAACCTCAGCTCACCACAACCTCCACTTCCTGGGTTCAAGCAATTCTGCCTCAGCCTCCCTAGTAGGTGTGATTACAGGCATGCATCACCACGCCCGACTAATTTTGTATTTTTAATAGAGTTGGGGTTTCTCCATGTTGGTCAGGCTGGTCTTGAACTCCCAACCTCAGATGATCTGCCTGCCTCTGCTTCCCAAAGTACTGGGATTACAGACGTGAGCCACCGTGCCCAGCCCTATTCTTATTTTTTAACAAACTAGGTCTCACTGTGTTGTCCAGGTTTTGGAGTACAGTGGCGTGATCATAGCTCACTGCAACCTCAAATCTCTGGGCTTAAGTGATCCTCCCACCTCAGTCTCCCAATTAGCTGGGACTACAGGTGCATACCACCACACCCAGCTAAGTAAAAAAAAATTTTTTTTGAGAGAGTCTCGCTTTGTTGCTCGGGCTGGAGTGCAGTGGCGCGATCTTGGCTCGCTGCAACCTCTGCCTCCCAGGTTCAGATGATTCTCCTGCCTCAGTCTCCTGAGTAGCTGGGACGACAGGCGTGCACCACTATGCCCAGCTAATTTTTTTGGTATTTTTAGTTGAAATGGGGTTTCGTCATGTTGGCCGGGCTGGTCTCGGACTCCTGACCCCAAGTGATCCGCCTGCCTTGGCCTTCCAAAGTGCTGGGATTACAGGCGTGGGCCACCACGCCCAGCCGATAATAAAGATTAATTTAGTAGCATTTTTAGGACCACATGGAAGGAGGAAAAGTGGAACAGGGTGACCTGTTAGGAGACTGTGGCAGTGTCTTTGTGAGAAGTAGTCAGAGAGACCTCAGTGAATACAAATGATAGATGGCTTGGAGAGCTGTGAAGAAGGAAGATCAAGACATAAATAGTTGGGGCCAGGTGCAGTGGATCATGCCTGTGATCTCAGCACTTTGGGAGGCCGAGGCAGGAGAATTGCTTGAGCCAAGGAGTTTGAGACCAGCCTGGACAACATGATGAAACCTTGGCTCTACAAAAAATAAAAAAATTAGCCAGGTATGGTGGTGTGCACCCGTGGTCCCCAGCTACTTGGGAGGCTGAAGTGGGAAGATCCCTTGAGCCCTGGAGGTTGAGGCTGCAGTGAGCCGTGATTGCACCACTGTACTCCAGCCAAGACAACAGGGCGACACCTGTCTCAAAAAATAATTATTATTATATATGTATAATAAAAGACATAAGTGGATGGGGGTTAAAGCTAAGAGAGTGGCAGAATGGCATTACTCTTAGCAGGCAAAGGCAGACAGGAAAGTTGGTTTGAAGGGGTGAGAGAGGAAAACTGATGCAGATTTTAGACATGTTAATTTTGAAGTGTTGGCAAGATATTCAAACCAGAGTATACAGGTTTTAAATACATGCCCATCATATTTTATAGAGACTTCAAGGAATCGTGTAGTTCATCTGCCTATCTAATGGCTGGTGAATATCAAAAGACTTATACATCATTCAGGTAGATAATGGGTCTCCCCATTTTTTTTTTTTTTTTTTTTTTTGATTAGAGACAGGGTCTCACTGTGTTGCCCAGGATGGACTTGAACTCCTGGGCTCAAGTGATCCTCCTGCCTCAGTCCCCCAAGAAGACAGAACTATAAGTGAGCATGACTACACCTAGCTCTGGGTCTCTTTTTAAAGAGAACAGGCAGGCTGGGTGTGGTGGCTCACACCTGTAATTCCAGCACTTTTGGGAGGCTGTGGCGGGTGGATCACCTGAAGTCAGGAGTTCAAGACCAGCCTGGCCAACATAGCAAAAACCTGTCTCTACTAAAAACCCAAAAATAGCCAGGCGTGGTGGCGGGTGCCTGTAATCCCAGCTACTTGGGAGGCTGAGGCAGGAGAATTGCTTGAACACCAGAGGTGGAGGTTGTATTGAGCCAAGATCATGCTACTGCACTCCAGCCTGGGTGACAGAGTGAGAGTCTGTCTCAGAAAAATAAAGAGAACAGGCAGATTTCGGCTGGGTGCGGTAGCTCACGCCTGTGATCCCAGCACTTTGGGAGGTGGAGGAGTTCGAGAGCAGCCTGGCCAACATGGTGAAACCCCATCTCTAATAAAAATACAAAAATTAGCCAGGTGTGGTGGCATGCGCCTGTAGTCCCAGTTACTTGGGAGGCTGAGTGAGCTGACATCACGCCACTGCACTCCAGCCTGGGCTACAGAGCAAGACCCTGTCTCCAAAAAAAAAAAAAAAATTAGCCAGGCATTGTGGCGGGCACCTGTAGTCCCAGCTACTCAGGAGGCTGAGGCAGAAGAATGGGAGACGGAGCTTGCAGTGAGCCAAGATCGTGCCACTGCACTCCAGGCTGGGCGACAGAGCGAGACTCTGTCTCAAAAAAAAAATAAAAGAACAGGCGGATTTCTAGGGTTGGAGTTGTTACAACGTACCTTGTGTAGCCTGGCACAGATTGATGTGTATGGGCATCCCAGACACACTCAAGGGGTGAGAGGGACCATTTTTCTTGTACACCTTGGCTTTCAGCTGAGGTCATTAGAAAGGGGCTCAAATAGTCCATTTGGACCTTCCTTCCTTCCCCTCGAAAAATGAGTAGGCATAAGTGATTATTCCCTTGTCTGCAGCTCCCTAACTGGCAGTATAACACAGTGTCTCCTTTTTTATCGGCTATTACTGTTTTCTTTTCCCCAACCTATTAAAACTTGAGCTGTCAGACCAACAGCCTAACATTTTCATGTTTAGTTTTCCCTACCAACTAATGCTGGTGTTTGTTTTAATATTGTAGTGCCAAGACCCGACGCATTAGACAATGAGAGGTATGGAACACTAATTAAATCCCTTTTTGTTGCTCTGATTCATTCTCTTGTAATATTCTGGTTACATGTTGTTAACCCCATGTTCTGGACACACAGTGTAAGCTGAGAACCTAGGCTCTTCCAAATGATCATTTTAACACATCCTAAAGTTCAGGCAGCAATATGTTGAGATGGCCTGTGTCCTCTGATCTTTACAAGAGAAGTTTCTGAAAAAGAAGCATTACAGTGCCCCATAACCTGACATGCCAGGGAATCAGCTGCATTATTCAGTCCCAGTGAGAAAACTTAAAGGCAGCTAACTTCATTTGTCTCCTGGCTTTTATACGAGGTCATTTAGTGTTTTCTGTGACCTCTGGCTATTTAAAATTCCCGGTCAGAAAACACATTGGTTCCTGGCATCAGCAAGTCAAAGCCAAAGATTCCTCTTGTGTCTTACAGCTCCTGCTTTCATTTCTCAGTTCATCCACTCCATTTGTTTGATCCAAGGAATTTTCTCTGCTATGGTTTATTTTGGTTTTGCTTTATTTATTTTCTCTCTGAGGGGCACATCCACCATTTCGTCCCCCTTAGCAGCAGTGGTGTCAGTCAGACTGTGCTCACTTTTATCCCTAGATTGCAGTCACAGGGAATTGCAATGGTCTGAGTGCAAGGAAGAAAACATTTCTAAGCACAAAGGGCCTTGAAGCTGGGGGCAGGTTTACACACGTGGATTGGGCTGCTTGCTCATAGGGTGGAGTTGTCAGAACAAGTTTGTCCTCCTTGTACCTAAATTCAGGTTTCAACCTGGTGAGCCAAGAAGAAAGTCATGCTTCACCTCCAAAGCACCTGGGCCTAGTCACTCCCCAAACCCCATTTAAAACCGGAAGCACTGGCTGCCTGTACAGCAAGATGGGGGGACCCTCAACATCCTCCTTTCACAGCTCCCCCTTCTCTCTCCCATAGCTGGGGCTTTGTGCACCCTCGGTTGCTCAGCGTGCCCGAGCTCTGCCACCATGTAGCTGAAGTCTGGGTTAGTGGGACCATTTTCATAAGGAATGTTTTGCTTTTCAAAAAGCAAAACCCAGGCAAGGTAAGACTCTTCCCTTTTTCACTTTCATCTCTGGCCTCTCAGTTCAGTTCATGCTAAACTGAAACAGCTCCTTTACTACATGTCTTCATTCAAGAAAGTAAAGACTATGATGTTTATAGAGACAAAAGGAAGCTATAGGAAAGGCCTTCTGACCAGCCATTAGGACTAAGACAGGAGCTTGGTGACTGCTCATTTGGTGTGGTTGCCACTTAGATGAGGCCGTTTTCTTGCTTCAAGATGGGAAAGAAAGCTTTCTTGTGTACGTTCCGTGTCATATTAAATATGTGATAGGTTGTTGTGTTTTTTGGGTTTTGTGTGTGTGTTTCTGTTGACTTAAAAAACCACCACCAACATTGATTTCAGAGAGAATTTTTGGCTAAGTCCTATTCAAACCAATTTCTTGGCATGAAAGGTGCAGCCCTATGGGGTTAGCCATATAAAAGGAGTTTGAATAGAAGGGGACATGCTCCTTTTCTTCCCAAACAGAATCACCATTGGATGCAACAGTGGCTACACATCCATGCTTGACTTACAGAGTCTTTCGATCATATCTCTACCCTAACCCTCCACACCCACCCCAGTCCCCTGCCATGTGGCAGAAACTTAATACTCTTTCTTGATTCCCCAGTTCTGCTTGCTGAGCTGTGGGATACTGACCTTTTTGGCTGTCTTGGGCCGCTACGTCCCTGGGCTTCTGCTGTCCTACTTGATGCGTAAGTATGACATATACCTCCCCTACGAAGTGTACCCTGCTCATAGCTTTCCAACTATGGCTAACTCTAGGTCTGGGGAGAGGACTTTGATATTTCAGTTCTCTAGGATATGACCTTTGCATATTTTCATGACCTGTTTAGTGTCATGAAAATATCCTTCGTAACTTTAGCAGGCTCTCCACATACACAGTTCATTTCTTACCAAGTCAGAAATTGATGAGGGTCCACTAACATATATTGTTTGTATTACCAGCTATAAAGGACTGCCTGTCCCTGTTTAAGGAGGAATTTTTAGAGCCAGGGTATTGTCAGCAGAACATAACTCTTAGGGGTTTCTCTACTCAGTTCTATTTATGCCAGAGTACTTTTTTCCCACTTGGAGCATAGTTTTGTAAATTTAGTTACTTCCTGTTGGCATGTACTCAGCTTGCTTGGGGCTGGAAGAACTAAGTACTTATGCCTGTGGCTTTTGTATATCAAAACCTCGCATGATTTGTGTAATTTTTAGGCATTGTTACCATTTATGGCTCAGTGACACTCATTGCCAGGTTCTGCCCTTGGCCTGTCAGCAGCATACTGTGCTGTGCACAGCCCTGCACTAGGCTCTGTGGGTGGCTATAGAAGTCCCTGCCCTCAAAAATTCCTTCAAGTGTAGGGGAGACTGGTGAAGATGACCGGCAGACTTGGGCAGATCTGTTCCACACTTTGTGTCCAAGCCCTAAGGACCAATAGCAGCGCTACAGTTGGGAATGTTTTTTGCAGCCCCTTCTCCATTTTGTCACTGTTTACCATGCCTCCTCACAGTTGTCACTGTCATGATGTGGCCCCTTGCTGTGTACCACCGACTGTGGGATCGAGCATATGTGCGGCTGAAGCCAGCTCTGCAGCGGCTGGACTTCAGTGTCCGTGGCTACATGATGTCCAAGCAGAGAGAGAGACAATGTAAGTGTCATGGTGTCATTCCTTCCACTTAGGCAATTTGGGGCGAAAAAGAGAAGCCCATAGGTCTGACATACTGGGTGGGTCCTCAAAAGTGGAAGTGGGGGGTAGTTGGTGGGGGTGAGGATTGGTAGGTAAAAATGATACTCTGTTCTAGGGAAACCTGTGCAGGCTTGCCAGTTTTTATCATTTGGAATCCTAGGCTCCCGTTTTAAACCTATCTGATAAAAGCTCTTTCAAGTTGGATAAAAGCTAGACAGTGAAGATAAATTCCTAGTATTTGTTCTTTTTTTTTTTTTTTTTGAGACAGGGTCTCATTCTGTTGCCCAGGCTGGAGTGCAGTGGCATGATCATGGCTCACTGCAGCCTCGACCTCCAGGCTCAAGTGATCGTTCTACCTCAGCCCCGCCAAACCCTTCAGTAGCTGGGACTATAGGCATGTGTCACCACATCTGGCTGATTTTTAAATTTTTTTGTAGAGATGGGGTCTCATGTTGCCCAGGCTGATCCTGAACTCCTGGGCTTAAGCGATCCTCCTGCCTTGGCGTTCCAAAGTGTTGGGATTACAGATGTGAGCCACCATGCTGAGCCCACAGCAGATCCTTTCAACTCCTAAGCCTGGTCTCTCTTCACTAGTAAAAGCTGCCTCCCAAAGGTGATTAAAAACTGCTACCTTAGAGGTTGTAAGTGTACTAGCCTGAGATCTATGCAACACTTTAATGATGTTAGTACAAACTTTTCCCTCCCTTGTGTGGTCTTGTCAGGTTTTGTGTTTTATGGAGGCCTGGCCTTCAAAGAGCCCTGTACTTGGTCATCAAGGCCCAAGTCCCCTTGGGGCAGCCAGTTGAATAATACCAGTCCTCAAAAGTCTGATTTAACAAGGTGTGCATCTCCTTTTGCCCTCTCTCTGATCATGTCTACTTAACACCTTGACGTTAGGTCTGCCTTTAGCCATCCAGAGAGTTGTTGACAAAGCCTGGTATTTGATCATCTGACCAGAATAGAAATGTGTGCCAGGCTGGGCGCAGTGGCTCACGCTTGTAATCCCAGCACTTTTGGAGGCTGAGGTGGGTGGATCACCTTAGGTCAGGAGTTCGAGACCAGCTTGACCAATATGATGAAACCCCGTCTCTACTAAAAATACAAATATTAGCGGGGTGTGGTGGTGAGCACCTGTAATCCCAGCTACTCAGGAGGCTGAGACAGGAGAATCGCTTGAATCCAAGAGGCAAAGGTTGCAGTGAGCCTAGATCACGCCATTGCACTCCAGCCTGGGCAACAAGAGCAAAACTCCATCTCAAAAAAAAAAAAAGAAATATGTAGGGCCTGGTGGAGAGGATGTTGGAAGCTGAGATATTTTCTCCTGTGTTATCAACTCACCTTGCATTTAGGCTCAGCAGCTCAGCCTTCTGTTATTATTATGTAGGCTTAGAGCCAGATTCAGAGAGGCTCTTTGTTTTGTGTTCTGATTTTATGCCTTTAAAGTCCAAAGGGGATTTTACGCTGGTGGGAAGGTATCAAGCAAGGCTTTGTGCTCTTCCCACAGTACGCCGCAGAGCTCTCCACCCAGAACGAGCCATGGACAACCACAGTGACAGCGAAGAGGAGCTTGCTGCCTTCTGTCCTCAGGTATCTTGAGTGTGGGAGCTGCTTCACTGTCCAGTTTTCTTTAGCTCCCTTTTAACCATCTGACAGCTCACACTTAGGCCATAACCAGGTTTGAGGCCTTAGACTCCCCTTGTTCCCAAGACCAGTAACAAGGAGAGAAGTGAGACTTTGTTCCTAGATCTCAATTTTTTTTTTTTATCATATCATTCCTCTAATCAACCTAGATCTCAATTAGAGCCTGATGCCCAGCACCGCTCTTCCATATCTCTTTTTACCCTACCATTATGGAAGAACTTCTGGAGCTGGTACAATCATCTTTTAAACAGCCCAGTTCACCCTTGGGTCTGTGCAGTATGTGTATCCTCCTACCACTTTGAAAAGTTATCTCTGGGTCAATTATTTGCCTTAAAGTAAGTGGGTAATTGACTCCCCCAAGACTGCTTTTCTTCCTGTGCTTAAGAGGTTATGAATGAGTGTTTTCTTTGGGAGAGCAGCCTAAAACGGGTCAAGATTTTTTTGTTGTTGTTACTTTCACATGTATTGATTAAAAAAAAAGGGGGGGAGGGGGAGTTTTCAACGTGAAGTTACCATCTATCCCTGATTACATTGATGGTCTTCGGATAACTAATGCTAGCTGATCAGTAAAGCTGTACCTGGTGACTACACATGGTTCCTGATGGCATTATCTCACGTTTGTTGGTCTTTTCTTTTCCTAAGCTGGACGATTCTACTGTTGCCAGGGAATTGGCCATCACAGACTCTGAGCACTCAGACGCTGAAGTCTCCTGTACAGACAATGGCACATTCAATCTTTCAAGGGGCCAAACACCTCTAACGGAAGGCTCTGAAGGTGAGGGCAGCCTTTGACCTCAGTTAATAATGGCTCTGACTGTTGCCTCTTAGCTTCCCTGAACAGAGGGGATACTGGTGCATGCTCCTCTCCTGTTTTCTGAGCTGTGGATCAGGTGGCAGAGCAGCCTGAGGGCTGTGGCTACAGCCAGGATGGCACTGCTGCCCTTCTTGAAGACTTTAGTCCCTTAGTAGCCTCAGGCACTAGCCTCACAGAGGACATAGAAGAAGAGAGGGGGAATTGTGTAGAGATAACAGCCATCTATAAGTGGAGGGGAAAGTTACACCAGTCCCATGGGTTTATTTCACCCTGAGAAAGCCAGGGTGGGAAAAATCTGGTCATGTGGGGGGCTGGGGCACAGGAGAGCCAGGTAGGTGCCGTGACTCAGACACTTCTGTATTCTACCAGACCTAGATGGTCACAGTGATCCAGAGGAATCCTTTGCCAGAGACCTTCCAGACTTCCCTTCCATTAATGTGGATCCTGCTGGCCTGGATGACGAGGACGACACTAGCATTGGCATGCCCAGCTTGATGTACCATTCCCCGCCAGGGCCTGAGGAGCCCCAGGCCCCACCTGCCAGCCGGGATGAGGCTGCGCTGCCGGAGCTCCTGCTTGGTGCTCTCCCTGTAGGATCCAACCTCACCAGCAACCTTGCCAGCCTGGTCTCCCAGGGTATGATTCAGCTGGCCTTGTCAGGGGCCTCCCAACCAGGCCCTTCTGGAGCACCTGCCCAGAGAGCAACGAGAGGCTTCCTGCGGTCCCCCAGTTCAGACCTGGACACTGATGCTGAGGGGGATGACTTTGAACTTCTGGACCAGTCAGAGCTGAATCAGCTGGACCCTGCCAGTTCTAGGAGCCACTGAGGCAGAGACTCCTTTTAGGAGTCACTGTGGCTTAGGTTTTTTCCTCCCCATCCCACTTAAGGTGATGGGGCAAGGGAAGAACTCGGCTCCCCTCTCCTGAATTATATTTGTATGCTGGGTGGCCTGGCTGATGCTCAGAAACCTGTTTAGAGAGGACACTTACTCCCCTCCCACCAGCTGGATGCCCATTTCTGAGCTCAGTCACTGAAGTGAGAGTGTGCTCCCCCAAGGGAGGCTTCTCTCCATCAGGATGGTACTTTGGGGGAACAAAATAGTCAGGGATATTGGTTCCCCTTTGAGGAGGTGCTGCTGTTTGCTTTTAGGTATGAGTGCTCAGGCCCTCACTGAAAGAGCCCATGCCTGCCTTCCTCCTTTCATCGCCTCTCTAGAGCCCCCAAAGTCAGGCAGCAGCTGGAGTAGTTACATTGTCATCATCTTTTTTTTGAGACAGTTTCGCTCTGTTGCCCAGGCTGGAGTGCAGTGGTGTGATCTTGGCTTACTGCAACCTCTGCCTCCCAGGTTGAAGAGGTAGGTTCTCCTGCCTCAGCCTCCTGAGTAGTGGGATTATAGGTGCCCGCCACTATGCCTGGCTAATTTTTCTTTTGGTATTTTTAGTAGAAATGGGGTTTCACCATGTTGGCCAGGCTGGTCTCAAACTCCTGACCTCAAGTGATCCACCTGCCTTGGTCTCCCAGAGTGCTGGGATTAGTCGTCATCTTTTGTTAAACCAGGATTTGATTTCTTTTTTTTTTTTTTTTTTTTTTGAGACAGAGTCTTGCTCTTTTGTCCAGGCTGGAGTGCAGTGGCACGATCTCAGCTCACTGCAACCTCCGCCTGCTGGGTCAAGCGATTCTCCTACCTCAGCCTCCTCAGTAGCTGAGATTACAGGCATGCACCACCATGCCCGGCTAATTTGTTTGTGTTTTTATTAGAGATGGGGTTTCACCATGTTGGCCAGGCTGGTCTACAACTCCTGACCGCAAATGATCAGCCCACCTCAGCCACCCAAAGTGTTGGGATTACAGGTGTGAGCCACTGTGCCCAGTGTGATTTTTTTTTTTTTTTTTAAAGCAAAGTTGTCCTTTGGTTTTGCAGAACAGGCCTGCCCTCTCTCCTCTAGCCCATCATTTCTTGGGGCCTGAACCCCAGTGCTCCAGAGTATTACTTGTGAAATTTAAAAAATGTGAATATGATGTGGGGATGGGCCTCTTCTACATTACCTTGGCCCAGGGGTATCAGCTGGCTGGGAGGATTAGTGAGCACCTCTGTATTTTGAGGTCTGAGTCTTCTGGAGCTGTGTAGTTAATCTTCGGTTTCTGATAACCCCTGGGTCCATCTGGCCATCAGCCTCAGCAGTAAGCAAAGCAATACCATACTAATTTATATGTTCCTGTTTCTTCCTCTGCTTCTCCTTTGGAGAAGCAGTAATTCCATGGGGGATGATACAGTAGCACTTTGCAAATGGCTCCATGTCATTCATCCCAAGGGCCGTAATCTCTTGTACCACCTATTCTTACTTCCTGTTCAACTCCTTTACAGCTTTTATTTTCAACTGCTTCCCAACTTGGTGGGGCCTCCTTTAAGGATGAGGCAATAGTAAGAATGTGGCTGTAATCAGCAGAGACCCCTCTGAGGGGTGTCTGTTCTGCAGCCCCTAGTAAAATCATGTGAGACAGAAACCTAAACGTGGTAATTGATTCTAAACCTGTGCCAGTCTATAGCCTCTGTCTCCCCAATCAGAGCTCAAGCCAAACTCTTCTGTCCTCTTTCCTTCTGCATTAACCCTTTGCTGATCCTCAGGGGCCACTCCCCCAACACCCCTGTACTTGGGTGAGGGATGTTGGACAGAGCTTGTTTTCATGTACTGCAGGTGGGGGTGTGCTGACATGTTTGCTCTTGGTTGATGGAGAAGGTACAGAGGCCAGGGAGTGAAAATGGTTGACAGTGAGAAGGGGGAAGAGTTCGGTGTCTCATAGTCACTCATAGTGGGGTGGTCAGGGGTAATGGCATCTCCCCACTTTAGGCTTCTCAAACACTTTGGACACTTCTCAAGTTCAGATGTCTTACAGGTGAGCTCTGATGTGGAAAGACAGGAGGTGTGGGGAAGGAGGGGGATTTCGTGTGTTTGCATGAGTGTGCGCTTCAGGCCTTGGGAGTTGGCAAGAGGGAGGGAAGGAAGGAGAGCCACATCTTCGGAAGGTGTTTCTTGTACCTGGGGGATCCTGCTCTGAATCTCCATAGTCTCCACTGTGAACTGAGGGGAGGGGAGGGGTGTGCTGGGGAATAAATCTTGTATGAGAACAATCTTTAAGAGACTGATGCTGAATGGTGTCCTACCCTTGATAGGTCTTCTCTTGTAAATCTGAGTTCTGATTAATTTGAAGTGATAGCCTTAAAAGAGGAAGCCCAGGTATGAGGGACCCACCAGCCCACCCCTGTTTTTCCTTCGTGATGGCCAGAACATCACCATAGTATGAGGCTACTTTCCTTCTTGTGAGAGCCCCACCATCAGCCTAACTGGCACCCTTCGCTAGTATTTAGCCTGTATTTCCTTCATTTCTAATTCTTTTTTTCTTTTTCTTTTTCTTTTTTGAGACGGAGTCTCGGTCTGTCGCCAAGGCTGGAGTGCAGTGGTGCCATCTCCTCTCACTGCAAGCTCCGCCTCCCGAGTTCACGCCATTCTCCTGCCTCAGCCTCCCGAGTAGCTGGGACTACAGGCGCCCGCCACTACGCCCGGCTAATATTTTGTATTTTTAGTAGAGATGGGGTTTCACAGTGTTAGCCAGGATGGTCTCGATCTCCTGACCTCGTGACCCGCCTTGGCCTCCCAAAGTGCTGGGATTACAGGCGTGAGCCACCGCGCTCTGCCCCTTCATTTCTTGTTCTTTCTATTAATTCTTAATATTGTCTCCTAAACGTGCAGAGACAAGCACACGTTTTAAAGGCTAAGGAGGTTGTAGGTAGCAGAAGGCTTTAAAAAGTAGCACCTTACTCCTCCACTGGATGGTTTGAGCTGCAGGGACAGCTGCTCTTTGGCCTTCAGCTGACCTCAGAAACTAGAAATATTTATTTCAGGCTCTGTCCCATTGGCCACTGTGGTCAGGGGTGGAAAGCACCTGCCAGGTGTTGCCCTGAGATTGACTGGGCTAACAAACTTTTCCACAAGCTTTGTGGTTGAACAGTAGCCCCCTCCTAACCCTCATCTTTCCTTGGCGTCCAAACTACAGCAGGTGTCGAGTGCCCCCTGGGTGCGAAGCTCGGTATTAGGCAAATAAGGGTGGTTGCTCTCCAAGGCGCTTAGCTGTCCCCTCTTCCCACTTTTTTTTTGTTCGAGACTGCGTCTCGCTTTGTCGCCAGGATGGGGTGCAGTGGCGCGCTCATAGTGGCTTACTTCAGCCTCGATCTCCGGGGCTCTGGTGACCCTCCCACCTCAGCCTCCAGAGTAGGTGGGACCACAGAAGCGCGCCACCACGCCTAATTTTTTGTACTTTATTTGCAGAGATGGGGTTTCATGTTGCCCAGACTGGTCTCGAATTCCTGGGCTCAAACGATCCGCCCGCCTCAGCCTCCCAAAGTGATAGGATTGCAGGCGTGACATGTCACTGCGCCCGACCAAGGCGCTTAGCTTTCTGTTGTTTTCACAACCACTTTCCTACCACTATCTACTGTTCCTATTTTACAAATGACAAAACTAACCGACAAAAGAGCACTGGACCGTGGGACCAGAGCACGTCCCTGTGGGGTAACCTTGAGCTGGTCGCTTGCCGAGGGTGGCAGCAGATGTCTGAAGCGTCTTCCAGTCCCAACACTCGACCTAACTCAGGGTCACCAGTGCTCAGCTGCGGCTGGAACTGGGTCTCGAAACTTGAAGGCCTTCTCTGCTACAGCCTTCGCTCCCGGGGGCAGAAAGAGGAAGTTTCTTAGCCGTGGGCACGCCAGCGCCTTCGCAGAGGACCAGGGCTTGAGGTCCTGCCCGGATGCTCAAGTTCCGACCTGAAATGAACTACGCGGTCCGGGAGGGGTCGCCTTGCTCCTCCGGAAGGCTTCCCCTTCAGCCAATCACCGTTCGCGGCTCGACCCCGTCGCCGGAAGGAGCCGTCGCCCCGAGCAACTACAACGTCCGGCTTTCTGAGTTGGGTGGCGGGAAAGGCGATGAGTAAAGGCCGGGCAGAAGCTGCGGCGGGAGGTAACGGCGGCGTGGGCGCGGGGAAGACCTGGGAGGGTAGTGGGTGAGGAGGTCGGTTGAGTGGCCCCCTCCCCTGCCTTTCTCTCCGTAGCCGCCGGGATCCTCCTGAGGTACCTGCAGGAGCAGAACCGGCCCTACAGCGCCCAGGATGTGTTCGGGAACCTGCAGCGGGAACACGGACTGGGCAAGGCGGTGAGGACCCTCTCCCGGGATTCCCTCTCCGTCGGACTCCCTGGATTCAGGCTGGGGTCGTGCCCTTTGGAGCCTTGGGCGTTTTCCACATCACTGGCTGGATTTCCCCAGACCCAGGCCCAGACTCCTCTGATTGCCCCTTCTCTCTCCTCTGCCAGCTGGTGGTGAAGACGCTGGAGCAGCTGGCGCAACAAGGCAAGATCAAAGAGAAGATGTACGGCAAGCAGAAGATCTATTTTGCGGATCAGGTGAGGAGAACCTGCGCCGATTGTCACCCATGAGAGCCCGACAACAGGTGAAATCTATTCCTAGTGTGAACTCTTTTGGGGACAAGGCCCCCCATGGAAAACTCACCTGTCTTAGGCCACCATCCTTAAATCAAGGTGTGTACTCCTCTTGTTAGGATCCCAACTTCACGAGGTTTCCAGATTTACAATATGATGGATGACAGAAAATCCTGTATTGTTGCTACCAAGATCCATTTCCACTCGAAAGCTCTTATTCCTTATCCTCTAGATTAGCAACACCCTCCGCCAAATGATGTTCCTCCTGCGTCCATCCGATTCTCTAAACACACATATCAAATTTATATTCTCCAGCCCAGAACTCCAGCTGGAATCTGTCAGGCATTAATATCAGAGTCAAAAATGCCACAGTAGAATGCCTCATCTTCCCCCCACCCCGGCCTAGTTTCTTTCTAACGTTCTTCTCCCCTAATGGAATTACTCTTCACCAAAACCAGAAACTTGGGAGCAATTCTTGACTTCCTTTACTAGTCAACCATCAAGTCCAGCTGATTTTTCCGTTTTTTGTTTGTGTTTTTTATTTTTATAGAGATGGGTCTTACTATGCTGCCCAGGTTGGTCCGAACTCCTGGGCTCAAGTGATCCTCCTGTCTTGGCCTCCCAAAGTGCTGGGAGGACAGGCGTGAACCACAGAGCCTGGCTGATTTTTCCATTCTTGAATCCACTCTCCATCTGCCATGGTTGCTCTAGTTCACGCCCTCTTCATCTGTTGCAGCATCCTCCTAACAGATCTTGGCTCTTCAAACATATCTTAAACATTGCAGTCAGAATGATCTGTCTAAATAGATCTGGTCATGCACCTTCCCTATTTAAAACTCTTCAATGGCTCTCTAGTGCTGCAAAAAACATGTAAAAGGCACCAGAAGACGCCCCAGCCAGCCTCTGGCCTCACCAATCCTCATTATTTTTCTATCCATGAACACTAGACAATTCTGATGTGTTTTACTGCTCTGTCCTTTGCATGTTGTCTTCCCTGTACCTGCTTCTCTTCCTGGCCAGTTCTTTCTTTCCTTTAGGATTTCACTTAGACATCACCTTCTCCAGAAATCTTCCTTGAATGCTCCGAGCTAATTGTTTCTTTTTCAGGCCCTTACCTCTTTTTGTTATTGTTGTTGTTGTTGAGACGGAGTCTCGCTCTGTCACCCAGGCTGGAGTGCAGTGGCACAATCTCAGCTCACTACAAGCTCCACTCCCGTGTTCACGCCATTCCCCTGCCTTAGCCTCCTGAGTAGCTGGGACTACAGGCGCTTGCCACCAAGCCTAATTTTTTTTTTTTTTTTTTTTGGTATTTTTAGTAGAGATGAGGTTTCATTGTGTTAACCAGGATGGTCTCGATCTCCTGACCTCGTGATCCACCCACCTCGGCCTCCCAAAGTGCTGGGATTACAGGCGTGAGCCACCGTGCCCGGCCCTGGCCCTTACCTCTTTTAAGGCATGCTGTATTTTTTTTTTTGAGACAGACCTCTGTCCCCAGGTGGGTTCATGGGCAATCGGCTCACTGCCCCCCCTGCCTCAGCCTCTCCGAGTAGCTGGGACTACAGGCGCCCGCCACCACGCCCGGCTAATTTTTTTGTATTTTTGGTAGAGACGGGGTTTCACCGTGGTCTGGATCTCCTGACCTCGTGATCCGCCCGCCTCGGCCTCCCAAAGTGCTGGGATTACAAGCGTGAGCCACCGCGCCCGGCCATTACAATTATTTTTACTTGTCTCCTTTATTCAATTGAAGTTCCTCTAGGGCAGACCCCATTTCTCAATTCATTTTTATCTGATCAGCACCTCTGCGGTATCTAACATCCAGCAGATATTACTTGTTAAACTGAACCAAACCACTTTCAAGGCTAACTTTCCTAAAACAGGCTGCATTGTGTTACTCATCTAAAGATAATTCTCTAAAGGAGGGTTTGGCAAACTTTTTCTGCAAATGGCCAGACAGTATTTTTAGGCTTTGTGGGCCATATGTATCTCTTGTCATGGCTGGCTGTACAACTGCCACAACTACTCACCTCTGCCACTGTAGAACAGAAGCAGCTGTAGACTATGTAAATGAATGGGTGGGGCTATTTCAATAAAATTTTGTTTTAAAAAACATGCATCTGGCAGGATTTGGCTTGCTGGCCATAGTTTGCTGGCCTCTGCCCTATAGGTTCACCTTGCCCAAGTGTAGAGTCCAGACTGCACTGGTTGGCATACTTTTTCAACCTGCTCCCCATCAACAACTGATGTGACCTCCCCCACCCCCGCACTGATCCCCAGTGCAGTTCTTTTCTAGCAGTGGCCCCTCATGAGAGAAGCTTCTCAGACTTACTGGAATCCCTTATCTACATGGATCCCAAGGCCCAGCATAGTGGCTCATGCATGTAATCCCAGCACTTTGGGAGGCTGAGGTGGATGGATCACTTGAGCCCAGGAGTTTGAGACCAGCCTGGGCAACATGGTGAAATCCCTTCTCTACTAAAAATACAAAAATTAGCTGCGCTTGGTGGTGCGCACCTGTAATCCCAGCTACTCAGGAGGCAGAGGCATGAGAATTGCTTGAAGCCAGGAGGTGGAGGTTGCAGTCAGCCAAGAGTGCACCACTGCACTCTGGCCTGGGCGACAGAGAAAGAAAGAAAAGAAAAGAGGGAAGGAAGGGAGAAAGAGAGAGAGAGGGAAAGGGAGGGGAAAGGAGGGAGGGAGGGAGGAGAAAGGAAGGAAAGGAGGGAGAGAGGAAGGTGGAAAGAAGGATGGGAAGGAAGGACAGGAAGGAAGAAGAAAAGAAGTCCGTCCATCCCATCCATCATGCTTCTTCACCTGTCCAGTTTCTGTCTATTATGGAAACCCATGATCTAGGTTTCCCCACCGTGGGAACAATGTTACTTAACTGCTTCAGCTCAGGTAGTGGTTTTATCACTAAATGGGAACATTTCTGTCCTAATCAGTATCCTGTCAACCTAGCAGCTGCTTAAGGACAGGCATTAGATTTCAGCTTTTCTTTCCTACCTTTTTAGTGGGGCCGCTCCTTAACTGAAAACTATTTCTCAAAAGTACTCTCCCACTATTTCTGCAGACCCTCTGGAGAGTTTGGGGTGCAGCTGGTTCCTGAGCGTATCTAAATGCTGCCTTCCCAGGTGTGTGTTCCCGTCTTTGTGCCTCACAACAGTTCACTTGTATTTTCCCTCTTTGTCTGGCAGGACCAGTTTGACATGGTGAGTGATGCTGACCTTCAAGGCCTAGATGGCAAAATCGTGGCCCTCACTGCTAAGGTGCAGAGCTTGCAGCAGAGCTGCCGCTACATGGAGGCTGGTAGGACTGGGTAGCCCCTCAAAAGTGCCCATAGGCTTAGGGTTCATTCTCGAGGTCAGGAATTACTAAATGAATGGTTCAATGACTGCGGCATCTTGTTGCAGCTAAGATCCCTTTGCTGGGCTCCCTTAGGCATAAAAAGAAATGTAGGATAACTAATGGCTTTTGTGTACCAACAAATGGACAAGATACGCATTTGTTCTCCCCGCCACGATTATCAGTACACTGTCCCCCCATTTCCCTTTATTCCTGCTTCTTTAACTGGCTACGCCTAAGTGTTCAACCTCATACCCACGCTACTTGTAGATGGAGGAGAAAAGAAAATTAGAATAATAAATAATCCTGTAAGGCTTAAGTTTCCTGAGCATTTCCATGTGAGATGATAGATCCGGAGCAAGGTGGAACACCTCAGGGAGCACCCACTGGGAAAGACATAACTCCTTCCTCAGGGGTAGCAAGTGACCCCAGGGGGATGTGGTTTCAGAGCTCAAGGAATTATCTAGTGCCCTGACTACACCAGAGATGCAGAAAGAAATCCAGGAGTTAAAGAAGGAATGCGCTGGCTACAGAGAGAGATTGAAGAACATTAAAGCAGCTACCAATCATGTGACTCCAGAAGAGAAAGAGCAGGTGAGCTGGAAGGCTGGAGGACCGCTGTGCACGTCCAGAGTGAACATCAGGGCTGAGCCCCAGAAGGCTGCTGTGGTCCTGAGGAGTTAGAGGAACTTGCTTTTTCCTTCTAGGTATACAGAGAGAGGCAGAAGTACTGTAAGGAGTGGAGGAAGAGGAAGAGGATGGTAAGTGTGGGAACTCTGAGACAGGCCCTGGAGATGCTTTTGAAAATGGCAGGCACCAGATCAACTGCTACACAATATCAAACTGTGACAGGCAGTGCCCAGTGCTGCCCATCTGAAAATGGGTGGTTTTTCTTGTCAGGCTACAGAGCTGTCTGATGCAATACTTGAAGGATACCCCAAGAGCAAGAAGCAGTTCTTTGTAAGTGGTACTCTCTTCCTTCTTTGCTTCCCTGTGGTCTTATCCTGGTGACAGCTCATTCACTTGTCTCCCTGTCCCACAGGAGGAGGTTGGGATAGAGACGGATGAAGATTATAACGTCACACTCCCAGACCCCTGAGGGGCCCACGGTCGGGACTGGTGGGGACTGCAGGATATCAGAAGAGTGAGATGTCTTGGACTGGCTACCTTGTTTTTGGTTGGCTTTTGTTGTTGTTCCTGCTACTTTTCACCTTTAAGCAGAGCAGTCAGGAGACAGGCATAAACCAGAGCACTGGGTGGAGGATGAGGGCTGCTGGCTGGGGGTAGACCCAGCCCATTTCATTGTCTAAATTGCAGTAGCTTGAGGTTAACATTTAGATTTGGAACAGTGCTAAAGGAAAGCATTTGGCAATATTTATTATAATTTAATTTGATATAAAAATATTTAATTTCCTCTGGATAGTCAAACCTGCCAGATACCAAACCTGAGGAAGGCAGAAGTGAACTTGGAGAACTAGGGTAGAGAGAGGTTTCTATAAAACGAGCATTTGGAGGGCCCACAGCTTCACTCAGGACCTGCTGGGCTTGTATACCCCAGGAGCCCTTTTGAGTATCTTTTGTATGCTTTTCACCCCACCCCCCAAGTCCTGGGAGAAATGCAGGCAACACTGAGACATGGGAGAGGCCAAGATATGCTTGACAGAAAGGGTGATTTTGAGGCCCAGTTACTATTTCAAAATTGTAACCGTAGCAAAACTGCATTGCTATTTAGAAAAATAAAAAATTCCAATATGTAGTGCTGTGTTATACCTGCCTCTGCTGTGCAGCATCACAGCCTGTGGAAACCAGGAGGGCTTCCCTTACCACCCAGAGCAGAGGAGGAAGGTGATGGAATATGGGGTGAGGGGAGGAACCTGGTGGCCCCTCCCTGAGACGGCCAGAAAGCCCTTGGCCTCACCTGGGACTGACCAGGCAGCCCCAGTCTAGGCACAAGGTGCCCTTTCACCCTTCATGGCTGTGGGAATATTTCCTCTTACTCTTTTTCTCCCATACAGCTACTGCCAAAATGCCTAAACTTGGGCCAAATGTTGCCCAAGAGACCAAAACAGAGGAAAACAGTTTCCAAATCTATGTAGATCATGAGCAGAAATCTGAGGCTTGAAGAAAGGGCTGAGAGGGCAGGAGCTCTTTGGGGTGTCCAGAGCAGACTTCCATCCCAAGGACTTCCATGGAGTGGGGGGAAGGCTGGGTAGGTTTGAGTTTTATCGTCAATATAATAAATTAATCAGAAGCTTTCACAAAACAAATACTGCAGCTCCGCTGAAGATAAAATGGGGCTGGGAAAACCAAACACCAAGTAGAAACCAGCTGACCAGCGTGAGGTGTTGTAGTCCAATCACCCGGGCCCAGCAGTTCAGTGGCCAAGTAGAGATTCAAGGGCCTCTTGTTGGCTGTTCTGCAGGTTTCCAAGAACCGGTCAGTAAAGCTGGTTTTTCAATTGGTGCAGGACGCCAATCACAATCTCCCGCAGGGTCTGGCAAGGGCAGCAGAGGAAGAAATAGACAATGCCCAGGTCAGCGCAGAGTAGTTTCCAAGATGCCTGCCTAGATCAGCCATGTACTTTAGAAAAGTGCTTTAAAAATAGCCCCCCGGGGGGCCAGGTGTGGTGGTTAACGCCGATAATCCCAGCACTTTGGGAGGCCAAGGCGAGTGGATCACCTGAGTTTCAAGACCAGCCTGGCCAACATAGTGAAACCCCGTCTCTATTAAAAATACAAAAATTAGGTGTGGTGGCACATGCCTGTAATCCCAGCTACACAAGAGGCTGAGGTACGAGAATCGCCTGAACCCAGGAGGTGGAGGTTGCAGTAAGCTGAGATCACACCACTGCACTCCAGCCTCGGTGACAGACTCCATCTCAAAAAAAAAAAAAAAAGTCCCCAGGAAGTACTGATGTCTGCAGTTTAATTTGAGGTGCTCCTGAAGCAGGATGGAGAGACGGAAATACAATACAATGTTTCGGTAAAATTTAGGGAGTGGGTATACGAGTGTTCACTGTGAACTCCTCTCAACATCGCAATATGTTTAATGTGTTTCACAATAAAAATGTTGGGAAACGAGGCCGGGCACGGTGGCTTATGCCTGTAATCCCAGCACTTTGGGAGGCTGAGGCGGGTGGATCACAAGGTCAGGAGATCAAAACCATCCTGGCTAACACGGTGAAACCCCGTCTTACTAAAAAATACAAAAAATTGGCCAGGTATGGTGGCACACGCCTGTAGTCCCAGCTACTCAGGAGGCTGAGGCAGGAGAATGGCGTGAACCCAGGAGATGGAGGTTGCAGTGAGCCGAGATTGTGCCACTGCACTCCAGCCTGGGTGACAGAACGAGACTCCCATCTCAAAAAAAAAAAAAAGTTGAGAAACCAACAAGAAATCTCAGACACAAGTTTAAAGCCTCAGAAAAAGCAACCAGACTTTAATTAGAAGACTCAGTGCAATACCATTAGCACATCTCCATTGTAAATAAATTTTTAAAAAGCTTTTGGGGCAACTACTTTAGTGGGCCTGAAGGTAGTGCGTTTCCAATTCGGCTGCAGATGCCTGGGGCTTCCATACCGGGGCAGCGCTAACATGGGCTAGACAAAAGCCAAGAGCTGGACTTGACATTGAGCTCACATCACACTTGCAGAATGAAACCATAACATGAAGATGTGGGTTAGACAGCAAAGAAAAGGGAAAATACCAGGGCCCTGAAAGCTGTAGAAATGCCCTTAAGATCTAAAAGCAACTGCCATGCTTTTCCCAACAGCTGATTGCTTGGGCCACTTTGCTTGACGGTAGAGAAAACTGCAGACCCTGTGCCTATTGTTGCCCCATACCTGAGGCTTACAGTGCTCCTCAATCCAGCTGAAGACACAGGCTGACAGCTCCTGGAAGCTGGCCACTGAGATGGAGGCATTGAAGGACTGGAACAGGGAATCCATGATGCCTTGAAACACGTTGAACTTGACCTGGTCAGAGACCTGGTCCTCCCCTTCATGGGGGTTGTCCTGGTGTGCCTTCACAATCTGCTCATAGTTCCTAAAAGCATGCAGGCCAGGGCTGAGGTGCTGCAGCAGCTCCACCCACCCAAGAAGAATGACGGGACTATCCTGTGTACTCCCAGGAATGGCAGCCCCAGAGAGCTTCTGGGTGGGGTTCAGTATCAGGGAGATACTGCTTCCAGGCCAGGAATGGTGGACCTCTCTCTCCAACCTTCCTTACATTAATCCAACAGGCATTTCCTGAGTGTCTGCCATGTGTAAGGACAGTTAGGGATACACAGTCTAGCTCAGGAACTGAGAGTATTATCTGTACTGTAGTAACTGATGTGGCCTTTGAACAAGGGAGGGTGTGCAATGAAGCTGCCTCAGAAGCTCTGGCTCCCCCCATTCAGCACCCCTCTTACACTTTCATGATCTTTAGGGCCGTGACATCCTTGCGTAACGTGGACACCTCCTCCTCCTGCTTTTTCTTCTCCTTGTGCAAAAACTGAATGTAGTCAATGGCTAGGGTGGGGGCAAGAAAAGAGGACAGGTACAGAAGTATTCTCAACCAAGAAGATAAGGCTGACTCTGTTCCCCTTCCCCCAGACCCCAACTATCCCATGGCAATCACCACACCAAGGCCGAGCCATGGGTGGGTAGGAGGCGCTGGCCTCTTCACAGCCCCTCCAGTGCTTTCCCTAGCCGTACTCTTTTGTAGAACGATGGCTTTGCTGAGCTTTTGGGAGCCAATGGAGAAGTCCTGCTGCTGGCAAGTGGGGACGATGGTCTGAAGGTCATCATAGCCTCTCTGTGGAGACAGCAGGGGAAATGGGTTCTTTAACCCTGAGAGATTAAAGCAAAATGGCACAAAGTTCCTCCACGACACCAAGTTCTATGCTCACAAACTCAACAGGGTGGGAAGGCTGCAAGGGAGGTGTTTGTGCCTGGGACTATACTACCTGCCCACCCCCTAGGGTGCCTGGGACTGTCTGAGAGGGTCAGGGCACAGGGAAGCTGAACTATGCAGGGCCCTCCTGCACTGGCTGAGGCGCAGGCCTCCCTGGTCACCTTGATGGCGTCCCTCCTCTTCTGCTCAGCCTGAGTGTGTGCGCGCCGCCGCCGGTCTTTGTAGGACTCCTTGTAGGCCTCTTGGTGGTAATCACTGTCCTCGTCATCTACGCTCAGAGATGGGGGCAGGGAGAGGTCATCTTGGGGCCCAGTGGGGTCCAGCTAGCCCACTTTTCCCCAGCTGGGAAGAACCTGGTGTCCAGAGAAGGCAGATAGACAGAAGAACCTAATGTTCCAGATGAGGTGAAAGATGGTGAGACCCTGTGTCTGATACTTTGGCTCCAGCACCCCTGTGTGGATGGCTGGGGCTTCCCTGTCTAGGAAAGGTACTACAATTATGACATATCTGAGCCCCCCGAGGTGGGGGGGGAGGTTAC
Organism: Hylobates moloch; assembly: GCF_009828535.3. Taxonomy (NCBI): domain Eukaryota; kingdom Metazoa; phylum Chordata; class Mammalia; order Primates; family Hylobatidae; genus Hylobates; species Hylobates moloch. The sequence continues at coordinate 26,247,994 of NW_026652285.1, read as the reverse complement.
TGCCTACCTGTGTTGGGGACAGAAGAGGCACTGGTGGAACCGATGCTATTAGCTCTGGACACTACACTCCCCTTGCGGGTGCTTTCTACAAAAAGCCCTGGAAAAGAGAGGCCCCAATCACTAAGGGGTGGGGTGGGGAACACTGCCAGACCCTCAGACACCTGTAGGACACAATGGCTTATATTTATTTATTTTTTTTGAGACGGAGTCTCACTCTGTCACCCAGGCTGGAGTGCAGTGGCGCGATCTCGGTTCACTGCAAGCTCCGCCTCCCAGGTTCACGCCATTCTCCTGCCTCAGCCTCCAGAGTAGCTGGGACTACAGGCGCCCGTCACCACGCCTGGCTAATTTTTTTGTGTTTTTTAGTGGAGACGGGGTTTCACCGTGTTAGCCAGGATGGTCTCCGTCTCCTGACCTCGTGATCCGCCTGCCTCGGCCTCCTCAAGTGCTGGGATTACAGGCGTGAGCCACCGCGCCCGGCCACACAATGGCTTTCTTAAATGCTGACCTCTTCCCTTCAACCCAAAGCCAACCATACTTGGTCCCCCACTTCCTGCCAGACCACGCTGAAGTGCTCTGCTCCCTAGTGTCTACACTGCTCCATAGGCTGCATGATACCCCCTGGCTCACAAACGGGCATCTGGCCGTGATGAGGGTGTGAGTGATCAGCTGCCACTAGTTCCACCACTTCCCTGTTCCAGAGCAGAGGGAACTAGGTGTCACCCTCAGTTGTTTTCTGCCCTTGTCCTTCAGCTCCTACTGTCTCAAGCCAGGAACTCTGCTCAGGGACAGTGGACTGTGCTCAGGCGTGGTTGGCAACGCCACAAGAATCTAGAGAGCCTGGGCGGGAGTGTCCCTCTAGAGCTTAAGATGGGGCAGCTACTCACCGGGGTCGAGGCTGTTGTCGCTGTAGGCATACTCCACCTGCGGCACAGAGCACGGGAAGAGCCTGTCAGACCTCCGCCCCTGGGGGGAGGCGCCCCTTCCACTGCAGGCACGCACAGCGCGCCCCCCATTCCGGGAAGGCGCGTCTGTCACCCTGCGCGCGCACGCACACACACACAGCCCGGGGTGCGCGGGCAGGTTAATGAGTCCCCCGAGACTGGCACAGGCTAGGCCCTGCGAGCGCCTCCCCTGTGTATGATCCTTTCCGCCCCTACTCCACCCCAGTCCCCCGTTCCCCCGACTCGCGCGCACACGCCTCGTTTGTCTCCCCACCTTGGCACACGCGGGGTGAGAGCTGTCTTCTCTGCAGCCCCGGGGCCCGGAGAGCGTGGGGGACTTTGGGAACAGGAGGGAAGCCCCTCGTCTTCCGGCCCCCCTACGTGCACGAGCGCGACCCGCCCTCCCCTCGCCGGCGTGCGCGCCCACGGGGCTTGCCTTGACCCAAGGGTCCTCGGGAGAGGCGCCCGGCTCCGTCATCTTGTACCCACCGGACCGGAAACGAGCCAGCGGGCGGGCCCCCTGCGGCGAGGAAGCGGGTGGTGTGCCCACGTGACCCGCGCCCGCCAATCCGCGACCGAGAGGTGGGGCAGGGCGAGAGCATCGCGCATGCGCAGCCCAAAGACTTTTTCTCCACGGTTCCAGCCGTCAAAGCCCGGAGCTTGGCCTGGCGCCAGCCTCCTTCGGAACTGCTCACCGCCGTGCCTGCCCTCCCCGGGTTAGGCACTGGAATGGCGGCGACATGAAGCGCGTTTTGTAAGATGGAGTCCCCTCAATTGGCTTGTCAGCACACCGCCGCAGGTAGTGTGTGCACGCGCACTGTCCGGCCGGCCGGCTCCCCACGCTACCCTGCGGGGGGCCTCCCCGCGCTCACCGGACCTGCACTGCTGGCCGGTGTGTCAGGAGCCGGGCAGAGAAGCCCCCAGCCACATCGTCCGACCCCACCAGGCTGCAAGCTCTGTGACGGCAGAGGCCCCGCCTGGCGCGTGGAAGGCTGATCTTCCAACACCCAACCCAGTGTCTGGCAGGATGCACGTGGAGAATGAACCCTTGCAAAGAACCTGCTAGCTAGGTCATGCGGCCTCTCATATTAAAAATAAAACAAAAACAAAAAAACACGGCAGTACCTAGAAAGTCTACACCTTACTCAGAAGCACACAGCTGGTCAGTGGGAGGGCCAAAGCCCACCTGTGGCTAGCCTCAAAGGCCATCCTCTTAACCACTGCATTGCCCAGGCTTCCAGCTCAGGCCTGGGCCCTGCACTTGTGGCTTAAGGATCCCAAAGACACTTAGGAGCATTGGAGCAGGAAGCAGACACCATACAGGCAACACCTGGGAACATTCACCTTTAATTCTGTTACAGGTTCAAGTATTTGTGCTGGCCCTAGTCAGCTGTGGGTAAGAGTCACCCATGGGCAAGAGTGGGGAGGGGCCTGCTCCTCCATGAACCACATCCTCAGTGTTGGCCAAATACCAGTGTGTTGGGTAGGCTTCCTGTGTCCACCAGGCCTGGTCATGTCCTGCACAGCATAGCTTGGACCTCTGGGCCTGAACCAGGGTGAGCATCAAGGCCCCCATTTCTCCTCACCACGGGGTCGCTTGTCAGCTCCAGGGGCCAGTCTGGCCCCACTGAGAACTTTTCAGTCGAGGGCCTGATGAGTCTTGGGAATGCGCTTCTGCAGGAGGGCCCAGGCTTTCTCCACCTTCAGACAGGCCAGGATGTTGGGAGGAAGAGAGGGCAGGGTCAGGCAGTACCCACTGGAGACTCCTTCCCCACAACCTGGCCTTGCCCTGGGCACCAACCTGGCGCTGGGTGATATGCGGCTCCCACAAGGTGCTGAGCACCACGTGGCTCTGTTCCACAAGCTGCTGCCCGCTCATCTGGCTCTGCAGCCGGCTTTGAGCCGCGGCTTCACTCAGGCCATCCCTCTCCACAATGCGTCTTACAGCCTGAGCACAGACGAGACATTTGTCAGGAAGAATTCTGGCTCACAGGATAGGATCTGCAGTATGGATGGCGGGGGGGTGTGGGGCGAGATACCTCAGTCTCAGGGATGACAACAGTCCACACCTCATGGACCAGGTTCTGCCAGCCGGCTTCAAGCAGCACAGCGGCATCAATCACGCACACACGCTTTCCTGTGGGGAGACCCATCACCGCCAACAGTGCCGACGCTCTCCCAGGCAGGGCGCACGAAACACAGTTCCAGGGTGAGCAGACAGTCCCACGTGGGGCAGGGAAGCTCCCAGGGGAAGAATCAGCTTAACTGTCCCCTTGGCTGCTCCCATCCTCCCTCCCACTCACCCTCAGTCACAGCCCGATCCATCTCCTCTCGGGCCAGCTTTGCGATAATTGGCCACATAATGTCCGTGAGTATCTTCAGCTGCTTCTGGGGAGAGGAACAGAGGGCAGCGGTTACCTTCTCTAGAAGCAGCAGTCAGCCCGAGCAAGGTGGTGTTGGGAACAGATCAATGGAATTGGCATTCTGGGCCAGACCAGAGAGGTCCACCGGACCCTGACCCCTGGGTCCAGTAGCGGCTTAGGAGCCCTTAGGAAGTTATTGTTTACCTTATTCCCAAACACCCGGCTGCCTAGGACCTTCCTGTTGATGATGCCATCTTTATGGAGAATATCTGGACAACAGAGACAGACAACTGAGCACAGAGGCCTGGCTAGCTCCTCACTCCAGGCCACTTTCAGCCTTCCCCAATTATTACCTGTTCCAAAGGCCTCCACCACAGGCTGGTAGGCAGGGCCACCTGGGGCATAGGCCCGATGACCCAGGTGGTCACTGTCAATGACAAACGCCCCCAGGCCCTTCAGTCGCTGAGCTATTGAGCTCTTCCCAGAGCCACTGATGCCAGTCAGCCCAATTACATAGAGACACGTGGGGAGCTCTGGCCTTTCCTGGGGGTAGGTGAAAGGGAACCCACAGTTACTGGGGCCCTCAGCCTCATGCCTGGGGCTGAGCCCGTCAGCTTCTACTCTCCAGCATTGCCAGGACACCCAAGCAGGAGAGGAGGAGGGAGAGGAGCTTACATATGGAGGCCGAAGCAGGTTTCCCAACATTCGCTGGCGGAAGCTGGAGGAGCTGACTTTGTCCTCTTCATTCTCTGTATGTCTGAGGTCCTTCAGCAGCTGGATCTGGTACAAGGCAAGCTCCTCCAGGTCCTGGGGTAAAGAGGAAAGGGTGAAAAGAGGGAAGGATGGAGTGAGAGGAAGACCCTAATATCCAACCGGCCCCCCTATCCTCCCCTTCCTACCCAGGCTCCTCCTCCAACTCAGCGGGCAAACTGAGAACCAGTTCCTCTTTGCTTCTTCCCACCACGCTGAGCCCCCACTTCTCTCCTCTGGGGCCATGGTACTTCCAACAGCCCCCTCAAAATGGCCTTCCCCGTCCCCCATCCACTCCCTCTGACAGTCTCCCTCAGGGGTTACATTCTCAAGGCGGAAGCGGTTGACGGCCATCCCCCCACGATAGGTCTCCTCGCTGACCACCAGGAACTCCAGGGAGGGGTCAGAGCCAGCGGGCCCATAGGGGTCCAGCAGGGGGATGACATCAAAAGTCAAGGAGGGCTTGATGTCCACCAGGAACTCACTCAGATGTTCCACACGTTCTGTATAAGGTTGGAGCAGCTCAGGGAGCAACTTGCCTGGGGAAAGAGTCCAGAAGAACAGTGAGAGCTTTTTATTGGGGAGGAGAGTATGGGCCAGTTTGGGAAAAAGTGTCCCTAAGTACAGTATCCCCAGAGGGGGGTGGCAGAAAGGGTTCAACTGGTAAGGCCTATGGTGATGGTGAGGGGAGCATGAAGGTGAAGAAACAGGCAAGCACGATAGTCACTCCAAGGGCTGGCATGTGTCCAGAGAATAAGCCACCAGGAAACCACTCCAGAGAACGAGCAGTGCCAGAGGGCATCAGAGGCAGATGGAAAATTCCAAGATCCATGCCATGCTTGAGTTTCCTCCTCCTGTCTGTGGCACTGCTACCTGCAGCTCATTCACCCATTCATTCCCAGTGTCTCACTAGGGTGTATCACCTGGAAAACTTGCTAAAGTGCAGATCCCTTTGCTTCACATTTGGGGTATTCTGATTGAGTGGTGACTGGACCACATGCCGAGAAAGCTGTTCATTTGACAAAATGTCCTTAGCACCAACTGAGTGTCAACCACTGTGACATTTGGGAAGGGTGGGAAGTAATGAATGGCCCTACCCTTCCTTGATCTCGACATTAAGGTCGGGGGTGGGGAGATTTGGGGATCCTCCCCCCTAGTCCAGGGTCCCTCTCACTCACTCTTCAACAGATCTTTGTCTGCTACTCCCACCACAAGCTGCTCCTGGGCCAGGATGCACGCGACACTGAGCAACACCTTGTGGGCGTTGTGCAGGCGGTCAAACGTGCCACCGACAGCGCCACGGTAGTAGCCACGCACCGGCTGCTTTGGAGACCTGGCCACGGGGGAAGCTGGCCTGATCGTGGAGGGTAAGGGGACATCCAGGGGCTCCACGGGCACTTCTCCTATCCCATAATCGGGGTATAGCAGCACCGAGGCCAGTCGCGGACAACAGCTGTAACAGCTGGTGGCGTAACGCACTAGCTGCTGTTTGACTGGGTTGTACTGGCTTCCATCCAGGGTCTGGAAGTCTGTCAACACGACTTCTGGCGGGTGGGCGAGATTCTGGACTGAGGTGGGCAGGGGAGGGAGAAAGGTGCTCTTGGTTCGGATATTGGTTAGTAGGATTCTGACATCCAGGTGCCTGTGGACGTCGGCGCCAGCATAGAGGTGCGTGATGAAATCAAGAACCTCAAACGTGGCCTGCACGGGGCTGGACTGGGGCTGAGCCGGGCCCTCCAGGCTCATGCCCGGCTGCAGGTGTACATAGAGTGTGTGATTCACCAGCCGGGCCGCCGAGGTCAGGATGGGGGCCAGACGAGGAGCCAGGGAGGCCAGCGGCGTCGTCAGCACCAGGAGACCCGACCGGAATACGGCCATGCTGCCCAGGCCTGCGGACAGTCAGGGAGACGAGGCGACGGTGACTGAAGGGCCTGCGGCCGAGGCAGAGGCCTGTACCGGGACTTGGACCCCAGAGAAGGAGACCTGGAGCAGGGACGGGGTTTCAGTGCTGATCGACAGGAGCCGGGGGAGGGGACGGGGCCTGGTAGACGGCGCCTCAGGGCTGTGTTCTAAGCCTTGGTGTCCTCATTTCTCAGACGGGGCGGTGACTTCGCTGAACTGAGTCGAAATCCTGGGAAAGGGGAACTGGACAGGAACCCTTGTCAAAGGGCTGGGGATCCAAAAATCCTGGGCCCTCTTGCTAAGCTGCACCAGGGTCTTCAAGGAATCGAAGAGGGTGGCTAAAGGGGGACGCTCAAGCTCACGTCGGTCCCCTACTCACTGAAACCTCAAGGCTTGGGTCCACTTGCACCACCGCGGAGGCTTCCCCGCCTGCAACCCGGAAGCACTAACGGAGAAACCGCAACTCGGAACTACGGAAACTGAGGAAGATCAAATGTCTCGACTTCGCTTCAGCGCGGGATTCTCGCGAGATTTCCAGTGGCAAGGGCTGCGTCCTGCTAATGGGGCGGGGCTGATCCCGAAGGCTCTGGGAGTGGGTGAAACCTTGCTCCGGATCGGACCCCCGCTGGGACCGGGCGGAGAGAGGCAAGGCAGGTTTCAAAGCCCATTTCACAGATTCCCTTCTGGCCTAATGAGGAGAGATTAGTTTCAGCCAGGCCACCCAAGAGGCATCGGCAAAGCCAGAACTAACCAGATTTCCTTCATTCCAGGGACGGAGGTGGGGATCACAGGGCTGCGCTGTATTAGCCCTCCTAGTACCATCTCAGTCCGAGGATCCTGACGTGGGAGGCTACTGGACAGGTCTGTCCACGTACCCATTTCACAGATGGAAAAACTGAGGCCTTCTGTGTACCTGGCTGCTGTAGGAGGCTCTCGCACCACCCAGATCCTCTGATGCGCTTGTTTGCGGGGTCTCTGTGGACAGGAGAAAAAGGCAAAGGCTGATTGGGCGCGGTGGCTCACGCCTGTAATCCCAGCACTTTGGGATGCCGAGGCGGGCAGATCATCATCATCTGAGGTCGGGAGTTCGAGACCAACCTGACCAACATGGAGAAACCTCGTATCTGCTAAAAATACAAAATTAAACGGGTGTGGTGGCGCATGGCTGTAATCCCAGCTACTCAGAAGGCTGAGGCAGGAGAATCGCCTGAACCCGTGGGCAGAGGTCGCGATGAGCCGAGATTGTGCCATTGCACCTCCAGCCTGGGCAACAAGAGCGAAACTCCCGGCCGGGCGCCGTGGCTCACGCCTGTAATCCCAGCACTTTGGGAGGCCGAGGCGGGCGGATCACGAGGTCAAGAGATCGAGACCATCCTGGCTAACACGGTGAAACCCCGTCTCTACTAAAAATACAAAAAAAAATTAGCCGGGCGTGGTGGCGGGCGCCTGTAATCCCAGCTACTCGGGATGCTGAGGCAGGAGAATGGCGTGAACCCGGGAGGAAGAGCTTGCAGTGAGCCGAGATCACACCACTGCACTCCAGCCTGGTCGACAGAGTGAGACTCCGTCTCAAAAAAAAAAAAAAAAAAAAGCGAAACTCCCTCTGAAAAAAAAAAAAAAAGAAAGAAAAGAAAAAAGAAAAAGGCAAGGGCTGGATACCTAGTGTGGAGATTTACTGCGAAGCTAATGGGCGCTCGAAAGGCTGAGTGTGGAGGGGAAGCCAGGTTGCTATTAGAATACATCTCAGGTAAGTTGTCCATGAAGATCAAAAGGCAGAGAAACCAATCTCCAAGATTCCAGTAACGTGCCGTGGTTTATTTTCCGGAACTTAAAAAAAAAAAAACTCACTTTTATATGTAATTTTGTGTTTATCTTTTGTATTCTTGAAGAGGGTCTCCAAAAGCAAATAAGCCCCCAGCCCCACAAAGCCTGGGCTTATAATGGAGAAGAGGAGATGCTATTTTAGATAAGGTGATTCAGGAAAACAGCAAAGACCTGGAGGAAGAGATAGAGTCAAGGAGGGAAAAGTTGTAGAGCCACAAAGGTGTTAAGGGACCAAGCTTCTCACAGGAGACATAAGTTAGATTTAAAGATAGGGTCTGATTTGAAGATGCAAACAGCAAAGGCTGCCAGGGAATGTCCCAAGACATCTGGACACACAGTCTGACACACCACATACAGAGTCACTTTTATTCAGTAAATGTGTATTTTAGTGCCTCCCACAGGGATGGACCAGTGAACAAAACAATGACCCTGCCATCCTGGGGTATAGAGTACTGTGTGTCTTGGGGTTGCAGACAGGAATCATGCCACCGTAAATAAATCTATAATACATGGCTAGGCGCAGTGGCTTATGCCTGTAATCTCAGCACTTTGGGAAGCTGAGGCAGGCAGATCACCTGAGGTCAGGAGTTCAAGACTAGTCTGGCCAACATAGTGAAACCCCATCTCTACTAAAAATACAAAAAATTAGCCGGGTGTGGTGGCGGTACTTGTGATTCCAGCTACTCAGGAGGCTGAGGCAGGAGAATCGCTTGAACCTGGGAGGCAGAGGTTGCAATGAGCTGAGATCACGCCACTGCACTCCAGCCTGGGTGACAGAGAGACTCCATCTCCAAAAAAAAATAAAAATTAAATAAAACCCAAATCTATAATATATCTACTGGTGATAAAGGATATGAAGAAAAGTAAAGCAGAGTAAGGGAGCTGTAGTGGAGAAGAGGAGAGACTATTTTAGATAAGGTGGTTCAGGAAAACAGCAAAAATCTGAAGGAAGACATAGGATCAGAGATCAGGGAATGTGACCCAGAGGGGGCCAAGTGCAAAGGCCCTGAGGCAGGAGGGCTGAACTGGGTGATGGAGATGGAGATTGGTGGGAGATGAGATCAGAAAGGGGGCAGGAGCCAAATCAAAGAAGGTCTTGGAGGGGAGATCAAAGAAGGTCTCTTTGGGGAGAACCTTGGTGCTATGGTTCGAATGTCCCTGCCACAACTCATATTGAAATAAAAAATTCAATTGCTACTGTCTTAAAAGATGGGGCTTTTTTTCTCTTTGAGACAGGGTCTCACTCTTGTCCCCCAGGCTGGAGTGCAGTGGGTTGATCATGGCTCACAGCAGCCTCAACTGCCTGGGCTCAAGCAGTCCTCTGCCTTGGTCTCCTGAGCAGCTGGAACTACGGATGTGTGCACCACGCCTGGCAAATTAAAAAAAAAAAAAATTTTTTTTTTTTCATAGAGACAGGGTCTTGCTGTGTTGCCTGGGCTGGTTTCCAATTCTTGAGCTCAAGCAGTCCTCCCACTTCAGCCTCCCAAAGTGTTGGGATTACAGGCCTGAGCCACTGCACTGGGCAGAGTGGGGCCTTTAAGAGGTAATTCGCGGTGGCTCACGCTTGTAATCCCAGCACTTTGGGAGGCCGAGGCGGGCGGATCACGAGGTCAGGAGATCGAGACCATGGTGAAACCCCGTCTCTACTAAAAATACAAAAAAATTAGCCGGGCGTGGTGGCGGGCGCCTGTAGTCCCAGCTACTCGGAGAGGCTGAGGCAGGAGAATGGCGTGAACCCGGGAGGCGGAGCTTGCAGTGAGCCGAGATTGCGCCACTGCACTCCAGCCTGGGCGACAGAGCGAGACTCCGTCTCAAAAAAAAAAAAAAAAAAAAAAAGAGGTAATTATGTCAGCTTGGCGAGGTAGCTCACTCCTGTAATCTCAGAACTTTGGGAAGCCGAGGTAGGTGGATCACCTGAGATCAGGAGTTTGAGACCAGCCTGACCAACGTGGTGAAACCCCGTCTCTACTAAAAGTACAAAAATTAGCGAGGTGTGGTGGCATGCGCCTAAAATCCCAGCTTCTCAAGAGGCTGAGGCAGGAGAAAAAAAAAAAAGATAATTGGATCATGAGGGCTCTGCCCTCTTGAATAGATTAATACTGTTATCATGGGAGTGGCTCCTGATGGATGGATGACATTTGGCCCAATTTCCTGTCTCTTGTTTGCTTCCACCTTCTGCCCTTCCATCCTGGGACAGCCCTTTGCCAGATACTGCATGAAGTTCTTGCACTTTCCAGCCCCTAAAACTGTGAAGCTGTGAGCAAAATAAACTTTGGTTCTTTTTTTTTTTTTTTTTAAGACGGAGTCTCACTGTCACCCAGGCTGGAGTGCAACAGCGTGATCTCGGCTCACTGCAACCTCTGCCTCCCAGGTTCAAGTGATTCTCCTGCCTCAGCCTCCTGAGTAGCTGGGATTACAGGCACCCACCACCACGCCCAGCTAATTTTTGTACTTTTAGTAGAGACTGGCTTTCGCCAGGTTGGCTGGTCTTGAACTCCTGACCTCAGGTGATCCACCCGCCTCGGCCTCCCAAAGTGCTGGGATTACAGGCATGAGCCATCTCGCCCGGCCTAAACTTTGATTCTTTACAAATTATCCAGTCTGTGGTTTTCTGATTTAGCCAGCACAAAACGGGCTAAGACACTTGGATTTTACTGCAATGGGAAGCCATAAAAGGTGTTCGGAACAAACACAGGAACAGACTTTTTTTTTTTTCTTTCTTCCCTTTTTCTTTTTTTTTCTTTCTTTTTTTTTTTTTTTTTAAATTTATTGAGACAGAGTCTCACTCTGTCGCCCAGGGTGGAGTGCAGTGGTGCGATCTCAGCTTACTGCAAGCTCCATCTCCCAGGTTCACACCATTCTCCTGCCTCAGCCTCCCGAGTAGCTGGGACTACAGGTGCCTGCCACCACACCCGGCTAATTTTTTGTGTTAAGTAGAGATAGGGTTTCACCATGTTAGCCAAGATGGTCTCGATCTCCTGACCTCGTGATCCACCTGCCTCGGCCTCCCAAAGTGCTGGGATTACAGGCATGAGCCACCTCACCCAGCCGAGTCTCACTCTTTTTACCCAGGCTGGAGTGCAGTGGAGAAATCTCAGCTCACTGCAACCTCTGTCTCCCGGGTTCAAGTGATTCTCCTGCCTCAGCCTCCCGAGTAGCTGGGATTACAGGCACAAACTACCACGCCCAGCTAATTTTTGTATTTTTAGTAGAGACGGGGTTTCACCATGTTGGCCAGGCTGGTCTCGAACTCCTCATCTCAAGTGATTCACCGGCCTTGGGCTCCCAAAGTGCTGGGATTACAGGCGTAGCCACCACACCTGGCCTCTTTCTTTCTTTTTTGAGACAGGGTCTCCCTCTCTTGCCCAGGCTGGAGTGCAGTGGTGTGCCCACAGCTTATTGTGGCCTCAACCTCCTGGGCTCAAACAGTCTTCCCACGTCAGCCTCCCAAGAAGCTGGGACTACAGATGTGTGCAACCACACCCAACTAATTTTTTAATTTTCTTGTAGAAACGGGGTCACACTTTGTTGCCCAGGCTCCCTTTTTATTTTAATTTTTTAAAATTTTATTATTATTATTTTGAGATGGAGTTTCACTCTTGTTGCCCAGGCTAGAGTACAATGGCGCAATCTCCACTCACTGCAGCATACGCCTCCCGGGTTCAAGCAATTCTCCTGCCTCAGCCACCTGAGTAGCTGGGATTACAGGCACGCGCCACCACACCTGGTTAATTTTTGGGTTTTTAGTAGAGACAAGGTTTCACCCTGTTGGCCAGGCTGGTCTTGAACTCCTGACCTCAGGTGATCCACCCACCTCAGCCTCCCAAAGTGCTGGGATTACAGGCGTGAGCCACCACACCCGGCCAATTTTTATTTTTTTGAGACAAAGTCTCTGTTGCCCAGGCTGGAGTGCAGTGTCCCAGTCTTGGCTCACTGCAGCCTCCACCTCCCTGGTTCAAGCGATTCTCCTTTGTCAGCCTCCGGAGCACCTGGGATTACAGGCACCCACCACCATGCCTGGCTAATTTTTATATTTTTAGTAGACACAGGGTTTCACCATATTGGCCAGGTTGGTCTCAAACTCCTGACCTCAAGCAATAACGTCCGCCTCAGCCTCACAAAGTGCTGCAATTATAGGCATGAGCCATCATGCCCGGCCCTGTCATTTTTAAAAGATCATTTTAAACGCACTGTGGTAATTTTACTGCTGATGGGCAAGAGTGGAATCAAGAAAACTAGTTAGGAGGCTACTGCTGTAATTGAAGGGAGAGATGACAGTGTGCACTCCGGAATAGGGTGATTTTGGAATATGCTTTGATGAGCAAAGGTAGAGCTGTCAGTATTTGCTGCTGAGTTGGTTGAAAGGTGAGAGAGACTGGAGTCAAGGACTACTCCAGGGTTTTTAAAACCACTATTGGGAAAAATGGAGTTGTCATATAGTAAAGTAGAGAAGACTGGGGGAGGAGCCGGTAGGAGGACTGGAAATGTGGAATTGGGGTTTAGACACAGTAAGTTCATTGCATCAGGTGGAGGTGTTGTATTGAGTAGGCAGTTGGAGATACAGACCTGGAGTCTGTGGGAGACAGTGGGGTTTCTTTGGTGGGGGGGTCATCGGCATCTAAGTGCTATTCGAAGTCATGGGACTGCAGAAGATTATTAACACTGTGAATATTCACAAGCTTGAAAACAAGTATGAACGTATGGAAGAGAGGGGGTCACACTTTACCTCTTATTATCCCACCCCCAGGGGTGACCTTGTGAGCCACACCACACAGGTACACACATGCACGCACATGTACACACACTGTCACACAGGGGCAAAGGGGGTTGGCGAGAGCGGGACTGAGAGCAGATCCCAAGCCTCAGAAACCCATGCCACCTGGGCCCCTGTGTGGCCTTCCTGGATGCTGTAGGGATAGCAGATCTGTCTGGGTCAGCAGGGCAAGGAGACTGGCAGGAGGGGGTGGCTGGGAGGCCTCTTCCTCCAAGAGCAGGGGCAGCACATCATCCAACAGGCAGAGAAGACCCTCATCCGGAGGTAGGGGCAGGTCAGGGTGGAGGGCCTGCCTCCTTCCCCCAGTGCCCCACACAAAGCTCCAAGAACTCCAGCAGGCTCCTGTCTGCTTCCACTTCCCAGGCTTTCTGTGGTCATGTCCCTGCCCACTCCAAAGGGCCATCCCCCTCAGCCTTCCCTCCCTCTCAGACCCAGCTGAATCCCTGCCTCCTTACCGCCCCCTCCTGGGGCACTCCTGCCCCCTTCCTCTGCTGCATCCTCACCTGGCCTCTTATCTGTTCACACCTCCCCCGCACCAGACCTCCACAGAAGTTCAGACAGTGGCTCTACAACCCTACTGGCCCCTATCAATGACTCCTGCCCCCCGGGACCCTCCACTGGGCTCAGGAAAGACAGGCCATTGTAGCAAAGTAGCCAGTCCTGTAGCCCCAGCTGGACCTCCTGGTGAGGCAGCTTCGCAGATGGTGGGGATCTCTCAGTCCTCCAGGGCAGAACAGGGTGAGTGGGGCTGTCTCCCTTTGATTCACTTAGCCCTCTTTCTTCATTACACATTTGCAAAATATGACAGTAGTCATATTACTATTTGTTCTAATAACAGTCTTTGCTGACTATTAAACCTCTATACTAGCACTTTCAGGTGTTATCTCCACCATTACTAAAACCCATTAGATAGGTATTATTATACCCATTTTACAGATAAGAAAGACTCAGAGGGCCGGACGCGGTGGCTCAGGCCTGTATGCCCAGCAATCTGAGAGGCCGAGGTGGGCGGATCACTTAAGGTCGAGAGTTTGAGACCAGCCTGACCAACATGGAGAAACCCCGTCTCTACTGAACATACAAAATTAGCCGGTATCCCAGCTACTTGGGAGGCTGAGGCAGGAGAATCACTTGAATCTGGGAAGCGGAGATTGTGGTGAGCCAAGATTGCCCCATTGCACTCCAGCCTGGGCAACAAGAGCAAAACTCTGTCTCAGAAAAAAAAAAAAAAAAAAAAAAGAAAGACTCAGAGAAAGCAAGGAACTTGCCTGAGGTCTCATGGCTAATGGGGTCTAAGTCACAACCTGACTCTACCCCAAGCCAGTTCCCACCTAACTCCTCCTGCAGATGCCCCTTGGATATCCAGAGACTGTGTCTGGGCTTTAATATGGACTTGAGGTGTGATCCTGGGCTGGCTTCTTTCTGGACCTTGGTTTCTGAGTTTTTCGGTTGGTTAGTTGATTTGATTAATTGACAGGGTCTCACTCTGTCACCGAGGCTGGAGTGCAGTGGCCCCATCATGCTCACTGCACCCTCCAACTCCTGGGCTCAAGGAATGGTGCCACTGTGCTGATTTTTAAATTTTCTTTATTTTTGTAGAGATGGGGGTCTCACTATGTTGCTCTGGCTGGTCTCCAACTCCGGGGCTTGAGCGATCCTCCTGCCTCCGCCTCCCAAAGCGCTGGCATTACAGGCGACAGCCATCGCGCCTAGCTGCGCTAGTAAAACTGGCTAACGCAATCTATCTTAATTAGCCACCCACAGCTGCTACCGCTGCCCCATCCCCAGGGACCACACAGACCCAGGGGACAAAGAAGGGCGCGGGAGACAGCGGCTGAGGAAGCCTTTACTGCGGGGCGGCCGGAGGATCGCCGAGCTCAGGGTCCCCCACCCCACTGGCCCCGGCCTCGGCACCTGCCCCAGGCCCGGCCCCGCCCCCAGCCCCGGCCCCAGCCTCGGCGTTTGCCGGACAGTCGCCGAACACTTTCCGGTGCATGGCGGTGACGTAGTTGGAGCCGCTGGGGTCGTCCAGGCGCATCCGCAGCAGGGGCAGGAAGCGCTCGGTGGTGAAGTAGCGCAGGGTCGGCTTCGGGGCGCGCAAAGCGGTGAGGAAGACCTGCGGCGGCGGGAGGAGAGCTGTGGCCCCCGCCGCGCGCCGCAGAACGCACCGCCCCCGCTCCTGGAGTCCAGCCCGGCGCTCACCTCCGCCACCTCCTCAGGGTTCTGCGCCGCCTCGCGAAAGACCTGCTTGCTGTGGGCGAGGTATTGGTAGAAGCGGTGGAAAGTGTGGATGTCCGTGCGGTCCAGCACCTCGTCTGGGCTGCCCAACACCTTCTCCATGAAGGCGGTGTGCACTGGGCCGCACTCGATCAGGCTCAAGCTGCCGGCCCGAGAGCAACGAGTGGGAGGGGGCGGACGCGAGCCAGGCCCCAGTCCCAGCCCCAACCCCAGTCCCAGCCCCAACCACGTCCCGGGCTCCGACCGCGAGCAGCACCGCTGCGCTGGGAAGTGAGGCGGAAAGGGCGCTGGGGATAACCAGAACATTTGAAACGCGGGTTCCTGCCGGAGCAGCCCTCCCAAATCCATCTGAGGCTACGAGGGAGCCCTGGTGTTAGGATTCGAATCTGGCGGGGTCCCTGGCCGCTGTGTGACCTTGGGCCAGTCACCTAACCTCTCTGGGCTGGAGCTTCCCTATAACAATACCAACACTTCAGCAGCCAGGTCAGCAGGTGGCAAAATGCGTGCCATGCGCTCAGCCTGGCACACAGCTAATGTGAGCCGGGCAGGGAGGGCCAGGGAGATCGCCCCAGAGCGGCTCCCGCAGGACGGGGTGCTCGGGGTCTCTAGGTCAGAGTTCAGAGGGTTCGGGGAACGGGGGTGTTGACTCACTGGACCCCAAAGGGCAGCAGCAGAACCGCCAGACTCTCGCATAAGCCTTCGAGCGCGAACTTGCTGGCGCAGTAAACGTCATTGAAGGGCAGCCCTTAGGTGGGGAGACGAGGTTCATGAGGCGCAGCGGCCAGGGGGTCATCCCCGGGCAGACGGTGCCCCTCCAAGCTGACGGCACCCCCCCGACCCCCCTACCCCCCCGCGGAACCTGCCTTCCAGGCTCAGCTCCGCACACAAAGAATCTGGAGCTGCGGAGCCCACTCCCTACCACTCACCCATCAATCCTCCCACGCTCCCGGTCACCAACACGCGTCCCGAACCACGCCTCTTCATGTCTGGCAGGAAGGCCTGCAGCACCCGCACAGTCCCCACCACGTTCACGTCCAGCACAGAGGCCACAGCGTCCTCCCCCAGCGCCTCCAGAGGCCCCAGCAGGCCCAGGCCTGCGTTACACACTGCGGGGACATAGGCCCGACCAGCCCGCCTCAGCATCACCCTCAACATGGCCTGTCCCCTCGTGCTCCCTGGGCCTGGGGACATGTTGGTTTCAACGCAGGGCGGAGAAGGCTCCTAGGAGCCCATATGTTTCCAGGAGGCTCACCCAGCACGTCTACACGGCCCTCGGTCACGCGTTCCCGGGCAGCGGCCACGGATTTTGAGTCCCTTACATCCAGCTGCAATGTCTCCAGGGATCCCGGAGGGCACGCCAGGGCCCGGGCCGCCTCCCACAGCCGGCCCTGTGTTTTCAGGTCCCTCAACGTGGCATACACTGGAGGTTTTGGGAGACGAGGAAGATCTGACTTCCCTCTGGCCTCCAAGGGCTCCTCCCTTCTCTCCCTCCCTGTCTATACCTTTGAAGCTCTGGGATGGGTCTGAAGCCAGACGTACGGCCAAGTGCAGGCCAATGCCCGAGGAACAGCCGGTGATGAGCACCACGGTGCGGGCCATGGTGAGACTGTGGGCAGAGGCTGGGGCTCTGGGCTGGATATCACCTGCTTCGCCCCGCCCCGCCTGCGGGCCCCCACCCCTTGTTGTGTCTCCCACGCAATCTCAAGGATAAGCCTTCCTGCGGGTCCCTGGCCCGCTCTCCCCACCCTGTTCTGAGCCAAAACAGACGTGAGCCCACTGCTTGGAACAACAAACTGTCCTGGTTGCTGGTCAGAGGGAGGGGAGGCTTTACAAGCAGGTGTGGGTTCTCATGTGGGCACAGAGTGGCCCCCTGGGCAGATTCCCCTGGGTTTGCCTCTGTGCCACAGAAGCGATTATAGTGACCACAGTTTGCTGCAGAGGCTGTGAAAGTAAAGGCGTTGGGAGGTGGGAAATGATTGTATATGTGTTGGTTTCGTCCAGGGTTCCTAGCTCATAACTCACACGACCATGGTTACAGTCTTTCGTTGTCATGTTGGGGCGCCTCAGGCCTCAAAAAACAGCCTCTCCTATCTCTGACCTTCTCCTGTCCTCTTTTCAGCTGCCCAAGGCAGGACTCTAATCTGATTGTGGGTTGTAGGATCCTCATTCCAGAGTGGGTCCTTGCCCCATACCCTGGAGAAAGGAATGCTGCACAAAGGCCCAAAGAATCTGGACTGGCCTTGCTGGGCTTAGATCAGACCCTTTTTGCCCAATCACATTATCACAGTTGTCCATGCTTCAGTCATGGACAGCCAATGGAGTTCTCCATAAAAGGCCCAAAGGACAGGGTTCCGGAAGCTTGAGAGCTGAACGTCTGGAGGCTGACAGAAGGTGAAGAACTCATCCATGTGCCCAGAGGGTGACGTAACCCCAACTCTACGGAGATAGAAGCTCCTGCTCTGGGCCCTTCCAGACCGCCCCGTCTGTATCTCTTCATGTGGCTGTTTATTTCTATTCTTTAAAATACCCTTTGAGGCTGGGCACGGTGGCTCATGCCTGTAATCTCAGCACTTTGGGAGGCCAAGGCAAGGGGATTGCTGGAGCCCAAGAGTTCAAGACCAGCCAGGGCAACAGAATGAGACCCCGTCTTTGCAAAAACTACAAAAAAATTAGCCCCACTTGCGGGGTGGGGCGCTAAAGCGGGGGGTTTGGGGGTATGGAGGCTGTAGTGAGCCAAGATCATGCCACTGCACTCCAGCCTGGGTGACGGAGCCAGATCCTGCCACTGCACTCATTCTGGATGACAGAGTGAGACCCTGTCTCAAAAAAGAAAGAAAAAAAATTTTTTCCTCTGTAATAATGCAGTAAACATAATAAGGGTTTCCCTGTGTTTCATGGGTCGCTGTAGCAAATGAGTTGACTCCAAAGAGGGGAAGGGGGTCACGGGAACTCCAACTTGAAGCCAGTCAGTCAGAAGTTCCAGGGATCAGGACTTGTAACCAGTGGGAAGGAGGGGGTGGTCTCATGGGTCTGCACCCTAACCCTGTGGGATCTGATGCTGTCTCTGGTTGATTACATTGGAACTGAATTGGAGGACACCAGCTGATGTCTGCTGCTTGGTGTGTGGGGAAAATCCTCCAAATATTTGGTCACAGAAGTCTTCTGTGTTGGTGACTGTTGCTGTGGCATGCCAGCAAAGGACAAACACGGTTTGAAAAGAGGTTTTCCTGCAACAGAAGGGCATTCTCCGTTCAAAGGTCAGGGGTTAGTATTAAAAAGAGGGACGTGGCCGGGCATGGTGGCTCACTCCTGTAATCCCAGCACTTTGGAAGGCCGAGGCAGGTGGATCATTTGAGGTCAGGAGTTAAAGACCAGCCTGGCCAACATGGTGAAACCTCATCTCTATGAAAAATACAAAAATTAGCCGGGCGTGATGGCACAGGCCTGTAGTCCTAACTCCCCGGTAGACTGAGGCAGGAGAACTGCTTGAACCCGGGAGGCGGAGGTTGCAGTAAACCAAGATGGTGCCACTAAACTCCAACCTGGGTGACAGAGCAAGACTCTAGCTTGGAAAAAAAAAAAATTAGCCTGGCGTGGTGGTGCATGCCTGTAGTCCCAGCTACTCGGGTGGCTGAGGCACAAGAACTGCTTGAACCCAGGAGGCAGAGGTTGCAGTGAGCCGAGACTGTGACATTGTACTCAAGCCTGGGCAACAGAGCAAGGCTCCGTCACAAACAAACAAACAAACAAACAAACAAACAAAAACAGGGACGTGAGGCAAGGGATGGGAGAACAGGTCCCACCCCAGGGCCATGCTATAGCCCTGAGTCCTCCCAAGCGTGGCAGCAGTGACCTTCTCATTCTGACAGACCCAGGGGACTCATCAGTTTAAGTGGAAAGAAAACAGTACTTTAATCCCACACTTTGGGTGGTGGTGGAGGGCAGGTCATTTCCCTCCAATCCCCCAGGCCAGACTCCACCAGCAGGCCGTGGGGCCTCCTCCCAGGCCTGGGTTATCCTGTGATATCTGTCCAGCTCTGGGCCCTGGAATCTGCCCCGGCCTGGAATTAGCGGGAAAACAAGGCCCAGTGGTGGCGAATCTATCACCAAGAGCCGGCCACCCAGCGGGGGTAATATTTGAGGAAGATCTTCTTGGCCAGGTCCACAGTGTCTCCTCGCGGCTGGCTGGGGTACCTCTGCTTGCTGAGGACGAAGGCCTGCTCCAGTTGGAAGACATTTTTGTCAAACTGGTGCTGTTGGAAAGGGATGCCCTGGGCCACACTGTCAGCCAGCGCCTCCAGGAAGAGCCGCCAGCGAGGGGTGTAGTAGTTGGCCACCAACCCCGCCAGCTGCTTGTTGGCATAGTCCAGGATGTTGCCTTCTGGCCCCCACAGGGTCAGCTGGTAGCGGCTGTTCTGCTCGTAGAAATCGGCCTCGGCCTCACTCGCTGCCGCCGCTCGGGCCAGCTCCAGCCAGCTGCCCAGCAAGAAGCGGCTGTCACTAGCCAGCACCTCGTCCAGTGCCGGCAGCAGCTCATAGGCCAGGACGCCTCCAGCCCTCAACAGGGAAACCAGCTCCTTGCGCAGGTAGGCGCTCCTTGCCTCCTCATAGTACAAGCTGACCAGCTCCTGCACTGCCTGCCGAGTGAGGTCCAGCAGGTCGTAGCGGAAGGCGGGGCTGGCGGCCAGGGAGGGAGCAGATGTGAGCAGCAGCCGCCAGGCCTCAAACACATCGGATCGGTTGTACCAGATGCTGGTATTCATCTGTAGGGACGGCCGCCTGACCAGTGGGCTACGATTGTGGCCCCGGCAGGCCTCCCCGGAGCAGTTGTACACACTCCGGAGCAGTAGCCTCCACGCTGCCCCTGCGTCCGGGTGGGAGACCCCATACCGCTGGGCAGCAAAGCTGGTCACCCAGGCTGCCAAATCTGGCACTGGGTCCTTTCGCCAGCCCAGCTCAGCCATGAGGGAATAGACCACTTCGTTCTGGCTGATGCCCTCGGGGGCCATGCCCGTGCCTACCATGGTGGAGTTGGGGAAGAGGCGGGCAGCTTCTGGGCCTCCGTTCACTGCCTCTAGGGCTCCAAAAAGACCATGGTTTCCCCCAAAGTTGTGCAGCATGCACCAAATGAAGGGCTGGCCCTGGAAGGAGGCGGTGCGGGTGTACACAGGCTGGCTCTCAGCAAACAGGTCCAGAACCAGGAGGCGGCCACGGGGCACAGCCCCCAGCACAGCCCCGATCTGGGTGGGCCCCCAGAACTGGGGCTGGTGCTGGAAGAGCCAGCCTTGGAGCAGCCACACAGCCTCAGTATCCACTGTGGACAGGAGGTAGGGGGAACAGAGAAGAGGAGTGATGAGACAGAGGGCCAGGGAACGTTCACCCCACTCTACGGACGACTCTGTCTATCCCAGGTCATGGCTTCCCATGACCCCCACCAGCGGGACGCTCTTGGCACATACGCGTCCCCCTGAAAACTCCAGGACGGGGTTCAGCAGCTTGGGTGAACATCACAGTTACCCAGAGGGCTCCTTAAAACATGGAGGTTTCTGAATGGGCGCAGTGGCCCACACCTATAATCCCAGCACTCTGAGGGGCTGAAGCAGGTGGATCCCTTGAGCCCGGGAGTTCCAGACCAGCCGGGCCAATGTGGGGAAACCCTGTCTATACTAAAAATACAAAAATTAGCCTAGCGTAATGGCAGGCGCCTGTAATCCCGGCTACTCAGGAGGCAGAAGCACAAGAATCACTTGAACCCATGAGGCAGAAGTTGCAGTGAGCTGAGATTGTGCCACTGCACTCCAGTCTGGGCGACAGACTAAGACTCTGTCTCAAAAACAAAATCAAGGCCAGTAGCAGTGGATCACGCCTGTAATACCAGCACTTTGGAAGGCCGAAGAGGGCGGATCACCTGAGGTCAGGAGTTTGAGACCAGTCTGGCCACCATGGTGAAACCCTGTTTCTACTAAAAATACAAAAATTGGCCAGGCGAGGTGGCTCACACCTATAATCCCAGCACTGTGGGAGGCTGAAGTGGGCGGATCATTTGAGGTCAGGAGTTCGAGACCACCTTGACCTACATAGTGAAACCCTGTCTCTACTAAAAATACAAAAATTAGCTGAGTGTGGTGGGGGGGCACTTGTAATCCCAGCTACTCAGGAGGCTGAGGCAGGACAATCGCTTGAACTCAGGAGGCAGAGGTTGCAGTGAACTGATATCGTGCCACTGCACTCCAGCCTGGGCAACAAGAGTGAGACTCCGTCTCAAAACAAACAAACAAAAATTGCCAGGCGTGGTGGTGCATGCCTGTAGTCCCAGCTACTCGGGAGGCTGAGGCAGAAGAATCGCTTGAACCTAGGAGACAAAGGTTGCAGTGAGATGAGATTGTGCCACTGTGCTCCAGCCTGGGCAAGAGTGAGACTCTGTCTCAAAAAAAAAAAAAAAAAAAAAGTAGCTTCGGCTTCAGGTCTTGGGTAGGGCCTGAGAATTTGCCATCTCACAGCTCGGGCTGCTGCTGCTGCTGGTTTTGGGTCACACTTGGAGCAGTGCTGCTCAAGAAAGGCTGAGCTGATCTGTTCCCTTCCTGGCCAACACAGACGCCTCTCCACTAAGTCATTCCTGACTTGGGCGCCCTCCCCTCCACTCCTCCTTTAAGTGGCAGGAAGGAGCCCTGCCTTCACGGTTTTGTAGCAGGATGCGCACTTAGCAGCTTTAGGCACATCCACTTACTTCCTGCCTGCAGTGCCTACTTCAGCAACCACGCAGAGATGAAACAAAATCCTTGTTCATAGCTAGCTCTTGGCGGCCTTCGCTCTGGGCCAGGCGTTATTCTACCTATGAGGTAGTCCCAGTTTACAGGAAAAGCAAATGAGACACTGGGAAGGAGGTCATGAGTCATAAGTCACACGGCCAGGAAACAGGAGCGCCAGGTGTGACCCAGGTTGTCAGCTTCCAGAGCTCACCTCTCAACCACAGTGGGATTCACTGAGACAACGCGTGTGTACAAGTGCTTGGTAAACTATAAAGTACTGTGTGTTATGGTGAGGCATTATTCCAGTCCCTCTGCCTACCCCTATTGGCATCTGCTACTCCCTTCCTTTTGAGGGTCTGGGGGGCTCTCCCACCCCACCCAGGCACTGTACCTGCAATCATGGCCTCATAGACGGCAGTGGTGGCTGCAGCAAGGTAGGAGGGCTCTGAGGAGGGTGGCTGCATCTCGTTGAACGTGTCGGCCCCATAGATGTGGTCTGTGCCAAACTCTTTGATCAGCTCTCGCAGGAAGAGGCTCCCGATGATGGGGAATATGGGGTCTTCTGGAGCCAGAAGGAAGGAGCAGGAGTAGGAACAGTTAAAGTGTCCCCAACTGCCCATCTTCGTGACATTGACCCGAGGGAATACCCTAGTGGGGAGCAAAAGCTCAGACATTTCATGGAAGCCGCCATAGTGTTCATCATAGTGTTCACCAGCCTCGCCAACTTCTCTACAGCTCCCGGGGCACATCCTGGTTTCTCTCGCCTCTATGGCTTTGTACAGGCTATGCTCTCTGCCTACAGTCCTTTCTTCTCCTTCCCTGGCCACCTTCTCTGAAAAACTTTCACTATCTCTCCCCTTCCTGTGGCCTGAAATAAGCAACACTCCTTTTTCTTTCCTTTCTTTCTTTTTTTTTTTTTTTTTGAGACACAGTCTCGCTCTGTCGCCCAGGCTGGAGTGCAGTGGCGCATTCTCAGCTCACTGCAAGCTCTGCGTCCCGGATTCATGCCATTCTCCTGCCTCAGCCTCCCTAGTAGCTGGGACTACAGACGCCCACCACCACACCTGGCTAATTCTTTGTATTTTTAGTAGAGATGGGGTTTCACTGTGTTAGCCAGGATGGTCTCGATCTGCTGACCTCGTGATCCACCCGTCTTGGCCTCCCAAAGTGCTGGGATTACAGGCGTGGGCCACCGCACCTGGCCTTTTTTTTTTTTTTTTTTTTTTTAATTATACTTTCAGTTCAGTTCTGTGCAGAACATGCAGGTTTGTTGCATAGGTATACATGTGCCATGGTGGTTTGCTGCACCCATCAACCCGTCATCTAGGTTTTCAGCCCCGCATGCATTAAGTATTTGTCCCAATGCTATCCCTCCCCTTGACCCCCACACCTCGAAAGGCCCTGGTGTGTGATGTTCCCCTCCCTGTGTCCGTGTGTTCTCATTGTTCAACTCCCACTATGAGTGAGAACGTGAGGTGTTTAATATTCTTTCCTTTTTTTTTTTTTTTTTTTTTTGAGATGGAGTCTCACTTCTGTCACCCAGGCTGGAGTGAAGTGGCGTGATCTTGGCTCACTGCAGTCTCTGGCCCCTGGCTTCAAGAGATTCTCCTGCCTCAGCCTACTGAGTAGCTAGGATTACAGGAGCCCGCCACCACGCCTGGCTAACTTGTACTTTTGGTAGAGATGGGGTTTCGCCATGTTGGCCAGGCTGGTCTTTAACTCCTGACCTCAGGTGATCCACCCGCCTCAGCCTCCCAAAACGCTAGGATTACAGGCATTAGCCACAGCGTCCGTCCAAGCAACACTCATTTTTCAAGGCTGGGCTCTGCCCTGAGCCCTTCCTGCCCCTCTCTCCCGGCAGAGGAGAGCGGAACCCACATATATTCCTGTCCTTGTCCCCACATTGTATCCTTCAGCCAACATATCTCCCCTATCAGTGGTAAGCCCTTGGGCACCTTTCTTGCCGCCTCCCAGGACCCAGCACAGCCAGTTCTGGCAGTCCCAGACAGCTGGACCAAGTTTATTGAATGAATGAGTGGGTTTCCTGCCACCTGGTGATGGGGGCAAGAGGCAGGCAGGGAGGCCACTGGCATGCATTAAGTCCTATGAGAGTATGAGAGCCAGACACTAGCCGCTGCAAAGGAGGTCATGGGGGGCACTAGCAAGGCTTCCTGAAGGAGGGGAGGTCTCAGGTGGGCCTTGAAGACTTTTCCCAACCACATGTGAGAGGATGGCTGGGAAGCACAGAGGAACAAGGGACACTGGAGCACCCCTGCTGCCACTCAAAAGGGCTGCCATTTGCTAGCACTCTGTGCAAAGTCACAGATAGATCGAGAGATAATTACAAACCCTACAGCAAAGTGGGTAGAGATCCCATTTTACAAGTAAGGAAACTGAGGCACAGAGCAGTCATGTCATCTGCCTGAAGTCACACAGCTAATTAGTAGCAGAGTCAAAAATCAAACCCAGGCCTACGTCCAGAGCTTGTTTGTTTGTTTGTTTGAGACAGAGTTTCACTCTTGTCACCCAGGCTGGAGTGCAATGGCGTGATCTCGACTCACTGCAACGTCTGCCTCCCAGGTTTAAGCAGTTCTCCTGTCTCAGCCTCCTAAGTAGATGGGATTACAGGCGTGTGCCACCATGCCCAGCTAATTTTTATATTTTTAGTAGAGACAGGGTTTCACCATGTTGGCCAGGCTGGTCTCGAACTCCTGACCTCAGGTGATCCCCCAACTTGGCCTCCCAAAGTGCTGGGATTATAGGCGTGAGCCACTGCGCCTGGCCCAGAGCTTCAGTTTTTAAGTCATGTTCTAGAAGGGAATAAAATTCTCTCTCTGAGCTAAGTGGAGGCGGTGAGCGGAACCTCACCTGGTGACAGCCTCGGGAACATGCCCCGCGAATGCAGGTAGCACTGGGGTCATGCCGAAGGAGCGCATCCGGTCCAGGACCCGGTGCTGGAGGAATAGAAGGAAGGGTGGTGAGCATGGCCACTGCTGTCCTATGAGGAGGCCCTCATCTCCCCGGACACACAGAGCCCCCCGCCTCAGTTAAGAGCCCCGGGGCCGGCCCAATACCACCCTTCCTGGGCCCATGACCATCTATCACCGATTCTGCCCCTTCCCTTTTCCATCCTTTTACCTGCAGGTAAAGCTGCTTGATGTGCCAGGAGGGGGGCAGGGGGCCATCCCAGGTGTGCAGGTTGCCCATTCGCCCCCAGGCCAGGAAGGCAGGACCAGTAAAGAACTCATTGATCTCTGCCTGGGTCAGGCCCAAGGCCAGGTACACCTGAGGAAGAAGGGCCCACACATAGAAATATATTCATCTCCATTCATTCATTCATTCATTCATTCATTCAACAACCATTCACTCATTGCTTCTTTGTGCTGGGCGCTAGGGCTACTGAGACAAAATCCGAATCCTGCCATCAAGGAGCCCACAGCCCAGAGGACAGAGACCTGTGAGTAGGTGAGTTCACTGTGTCGCCTTTGTCACATGGGTGAGGAGATGGGGCACAAAGGAGCTTTCCCCCAAGAGGAAGGCCTTAGAAGGCTTCATGGAGCAGGGGTGCCAGATGGAAGGGCAGGGCAGCTGTGTGAAGAGCTCAAGCAGCGCCTGGAGCAGCCGTTGCAGCACAGAGGCTTCCAGGGAGGCAGATCTAGAGCTGCCTATGAGTTGAATCCAAGGGACCAGGTGATTGGCTGCATAGGGGAGATGGGGGAAGGAGCCCCATTCCTCAAACTGGAAGCCTCAGTTTTTTGTTTTTTGTTTTTTTTTTTCAGACAGAGTCTCGCTCTGTTGCCCAGGCTGGAGTGCAGTGGCACGATCTTGGCTCACTGCGACCTCCACCTCTAGGGTTCAAGCAAGTCTCTGGCCTCAGGCTCCCAAGTAGTTAGGACTACAGGCGCGCCACCACACCCAGCTAATTTTTTGTATTTTAGTAGAGACGGGGTTTCATCATGTTGGCTAGGATGGTCTCGATCTCCTGACCTCGTGATCCGCCCGCCTCGGCCTCCCAAAGTGCTGGGATTACAGGCGTGAGCCACCGCGCCCGGCCGGAAGCCTCAGTTTTTAGGAGGCCCAAGCCACTGTGCACGCTGAAAGCACTTCTGGAGAGAGACACTGCGCCCATGCTGGGGGGCGGGTGAAAACACCTAGGGTGGCTCCCGCCATAGGCAGGAGGGTGGGGAGGGGACAGTGGGCACGCACCCGCTGCCAGATGGCCTCCTGGCCGCTCCAGGCCAGTGCTAGGTTGATGCCATTCAGCGCCATCCAGTCTATCTCTCGCTCCCAGCGGGCCCAGTCCCACCACACGAAGGAGTAGCTTTGCGTGCACACATTCTGGTAATAGCGGTACCTGCGGGCAGTGTCATGAGCAGGGGCGCATCCCACCCTGGAGGGTTCACGGCCCTGGAACAAATCCCCCATCCCCCACCTAGAGAAGAAGGGAGGGGCTCCAAGCTCGGCCCTTCTGCTTCACACTGGGAGCCAACCCAGGTGGAGCTGGGACCAGGTACCCGGGCTGGGCTTCTGAGGCACTCGTCCCCTGCACTCCCCCAGGGCCCTCTAGCCTGGCGGGTATTTGGGTGGCATATTCCACTTTCATGCCACCCTGCCAGAGCCCCTCCTCTGCACGGTGTTTTACTGGAACGGGGAATCCCTGCCCCCACAATCTAACAGATGGGCAGGGGAGGACAGCTGTGTGAACACATCACTCCATAGTGTGGCAGGCGCTGGAACACAGGCCTGTGTGGGGGGATGGGGGCGTCCTTCCTCAGTCCGCAAGTTCAAAGAGAAGGTGGGGGAGGAAGGGAAGAAAATTCACTCATCACCAATTGTGCACCACAAATTCTATGCCCATCATCGTGCAAATCCTCACAATAACACTGCACGGTAGGCGTCTTCTTTCCGTTTTTCAGGTGAGCCAGCCGAGGCTCTGAAAGGCAGAGTGGCTGGCTCAAGGCCACACAGCTGCTGGAGGCGGCGCAGCTGGGACTTCCGGCCAGCGCTCCCCGCTCAGCCTCCCGATTTGGGTGGCAGCGGCTCAGGGAGGGGGTAAGCGCCTCGGGCGGACGCGGGGAAGCTTCGGGGCGGTACCTGTTGGGCGTGGCCTCGGTCAGCTCCCCTGGCACGGCGGGCAGTGGCCGCGGTAGGCGCAGCTGAGAGCCGGACCAGGCCACGTGGCAGCCGCAGAAGTCGCGCAGGTAGCGGTGCAGCCCCGCAGCGGCCGCCACGCCCGTGGAGCCGCGCACCCGAACGCGCGCCGCGCCGCCGCCGCCCAGGCTGTAGGTGTCCAAGCCCGGCTTGGCAGCCAAGGCGCGCTCCACCGACACGGAGAAGTCGGCCGCGGGGCCTGGCCCCAGCAGCCGGACCACGAGCGCCCGCACGGCCGCCGCCTCCCGGGCTTCGTCGCCTGCCGCGCCCCCGGCCCCGGCCAGGAGAAGGACCCCCACCGCCGCGGCCACCGCCACCGCCTCCATGGTCTCAGCCCTGCGGATCCCGCGACTGCCAGGGGCGGGGCGGCCCGCGTCCAATCAGCTGCCGGCCTCCGGCCACGTGGACCCGAAGGCCAAGCCCGGGCTCAGGGCCAGGAGTCCCGGCTTCCGGGTCCCAGGTTACTCCCTTGGGGGCGTCTCGTGACCGCACGCGGTGGGGAGCGTGTGACCCCGGCTCCAGGGCTGAAGGGGACTCGCTGGCCCTCACAGAGCGCCTTCGGGTAAAACGCGCTCTCACACGCAAATAACTTCCATCCAACCATCTAATAAATAGACATTTGGAGTTTATTTTGTATCAGGCACTGCCATAGCTACTGCCCTGCTGATGAACGAGAAGACGATCCCTACCGTCCCAGTCAGGGGGTGACCTAGAAACCAGATACTTAACGTAAATAAGGATTTCCATCATCGTTGTGATGCTGCGAAGTAGTGCAAGGGTAAGGTTTCCAAAAGAAGTGACTTTTAATCTGAAACTCAGGGATGAATAGGAATTGGCCAGAAGAGGGAAAGGAAGAGCCTTCCAGACAGAAGAAATGCATTTATTGAAGGCCCTGAGAAGGCAGAGAACTTGCAGATTTGAGGAACTAACAGGCTAGGAGGTTCGAGGAGGGGTGGGGCCATGTGAGCCCAGGCCGGCGGTGGAGCAGGGCTGGCGGTCACGTTAAAGGCTGTCCATTGGCGGCAGCAGCAGCAACATGACAGGAGCTATCATTTTGTCAGAAGTTTCCAACCAGAGCGACTCCATCTTGAACAGGGGCTGGGTAAAATTAGGCAGAGACCTGCTGGGCTGAATTCCCAGGAGGTTAGGCCTTCTTCGTCACAGGATGAGACAGGAGGTCAGCACAAGGTAAAAGGTCACAAGACCCCGCTGATAAAACAGAATGCAGCAAAGAAACTGGTCGGCCGGGCGCGGTGGCTCACGCCTGTAATCCCAGCACTTTGGGAGGCCGAGGCGAGTGAATCACGAGGTCAGGAGATCGAGACCATCCTGGCCAACACGGTGAAACCCCGTCTCTTCTAAAAATACAAAAAAGTAGCTGGGCGTGGTGGTGGGCGCCTGTAGTCCCAGCTGCTCGGGAGGCTGAGGCAGGAGAATGGCATGAACCTGGGAGGCGGAGGTTGCAGTGAGCCGAGATCGCGCCACTGCACTCCAGCCTGGGCGACAGAGCAAGACTCCGTCTCAAAAAAAAAAAAAAAAAAAGAAACTGGTCAAAACCTGCCAAAACCAAGACAGGAAGGTGACCTCTGGGCGTCCTCACTGCTCATTATACGCTAATTATAATGCATTAGCATGCTAAAGACACTCCCAGCAGCGCCAGGCAGTTTACAAATGCCATGGCAACGTCCAGAACTTACCCTATATGGTCTAAATAGTGGAATAACCCTCAGTTGCCGGGGCGGCGAAGGGGGGGGGATCCCCACCCCTTTTCTGAAAAACTCATTACTAACCCACCCCTTGTTTATCATATAATCAAAAAACAACCATAAAAATAGCCAAACTTAGGCCAGGAGCGGTGGCTTACGCCTGTAATCCCAGCACTCTGGGAGGCTGAGGCTTGCAGATCACCTGAAGTCAGGGGTTTGAGACCAGCCTGGCCAACATATAGTGAAAGCCCGTCTGTACTAAAAAATACAAAAGTTAGCCAGGTGCCGGGCGCGGTGGCTCACACCTGTAATCCCAGCACTTTGGGAGGACGAGACGGGTAGATCACGAGGTCAGGAGATCGAGACCCTCCTGGCTAACACGGTGAAACCCCGTCTCTACTAAAAATACAAAAAATTAGCCGGCCGTGTTGGCGGGCGCCTGTAGTCCCAGCTACTCGGGAGGCTAAGGCAGGAGAATGGCGTGAACCTGGGAGGTGGAGGTTGCAGTGAGCTGAGATCGCGCCACTGCACTCCAGCTTGGGGGACAAAAAAAAAAAATTACCGGCATGGTGGCCTGCCTGTAGTCCAATATTGGAATGAGGCAGAGAATCTTGAAGTGAGGTGAATTCAAAAAAAAAAAAAAAAAAAAATGTTGAAAGAGGCCTGGAATCAGATGCCAACTTTAGATACTAGGGAAGTATTTTTTTTTTTTTTAATCTCAGCTCACGGGAACCTCAGCCACCCAGGTTCAAGCCATTCTCCTGTCTCAGTCTCCTGAGTAGCTGGGATTACAGGCACGTGCCACCAAGCCCGGCTAACCTTTGTAGGGATGGGGTTTCACCATGTTGTCCAGGCTGGTCTCGAACTCTTTTTTTTTCTTAAACATTTTATTCATTTTATAGAGATATTTCTTTTTTGCTTTTGTTCTGATCATTAGGAGAGTGGTTGAGGAGTACTGAATCCATCACTACTTTGATGACACAGGTAAGAGTCCAGATTCACATTTCCAGGTACCAAGAGTTCCCTCTAAATGCCACAATCAAGTCAGCCTTCATTTACATTTCTTTCTGCTGAACACAGCAATGCCCATTGGTATCTCTGAAGTATAATCGCATCTTAAGTAAAGCAGCTGTTTGGAATTTAACGCTCCCCTTCTTTTTTGTCTTATAAACTGAACTGCATCTTTGTACTTCATTCCACATTCAATCAAAGCAAGTGCAACCAGCACAGGTGCCCTTCCCAATTCCGCAATACAATGCACTGCAACACAGAAACCTGGCTCTTCATGAAATTTGGTTTTTAACAGGTTTAACCAATCATCTACTATCTGATTAGGGGATGGAGCTCCATCATCAAATGGCTAATCTAGAACGTGGATTCCTTCTTTTTCAATTGAAGCTTTATCATATGTAGCATCACAAACTCAAACCAAAGTCGTCACTCCATACTTCTTAAGTTCCTCTGTGAACTTGTTGAGAGTAGCATTGGTAGGGTTGTGAGTTATCAGAAAACACATGTTCTCATAGGAGATCTCCACAGGGGCTAGACGGTTAATTATGGCGAATAAAAAGTGTGAGCGCGCGTGTGAGTGTGATGGGGAAAGTGAAAAAAAAATCAATACATCTTGAAATGTTTCACAACAGAAAACATTAAAAAGACCACTAAAATGCCTATTATCAATCAGTGTTTTCTGTATTCAACTTGTTTATTCCTTATGAAGCTTCTCTCTTCAAGATAAGCAAAGTATTTAGAATCCACTTGAATCCAAATTCAATTTGGGCCTCAATTTCTGCAGATAGATACCTTCGGACTCCAAAAAACCCAACTACATACACAACTGAAGCAGCCTTTATTACATTTAGGCACTAGTGAGACAAGTTAAAAGTGTAGGTCACTTTCCACTTGTTTACTTGATTCTTAATTTTACTGGAGTCATTAACATATGCTTGCAAAAAAAAAAAAAAAAGCCGGCCAGCCCGGTGGCTCACGCCTGTAATCCCAGCACTTTGGGAGGCCAAGGCGGGCGGATCACGAGGTCAGGAAATCGAGACCATCGTGGCTAACACGGTGAAACCCCGTCTCTACTAAAAACACAAAAAATTAGCTGGGCGCAGTGGCGGGCGCCTGTAGTCCCAGCGACTCGGGAGGCTGAGGCAGGAGAATGGCCTGAACCCGGGAGGCAGAGCTTGCAGTGAGCCGAGATTGTGCCACTGCACTCCAGCCTGGGCGACAGAGGGAAACTCTGTCTCAAAAAAAAAAAAAAAAGAAAGAAAAAAAGAAAAGAAAAAAAAAGCCGCCGGGGTGCGGTGGCTCATGCCTGTAATCCCAGCACTTTGGGAGGCCAAGGAGGGTGGATAACGAGGTCAGGAGACGGAGACCATCCTGGCTAGCACGATGAAACCCCGTCTCTACTAAAAATACAAAAAATTAGCCGGGCGTAGTGGCGGGCACCTGTGATCCCAGCTGCTCAGGAGGCTGAGGCAGGAGAATGGCGTGAACCCGGGAGGCGGAGGTTGCAGTGAGCTGAGATCGCGCAACTGCACTCCAGCCTGGGCGACAGAGCGAGACGCCGTCAATCAATCAATAAATCAATCAATCAATCAATCAATCAATCAATAAATATTTCTGAGGCCAGTCTCGGTGTCCAGGGGTCTTCAAGGCAATGTTAATTATGCCACATAGAACCTCCAAGCTCACTTGTCAGCGAAAACGCTGTGCTGAGCCTGGCAGAAATCTGCTCTCACATTCAGAATAGCCATAAATGTGCAACGTATATTCCAACGAAAAACGCTGGCGAGCTGGGGACTGGGCATTGAAGTCCGGCGGCGGCGGGAGCGAGGAGGTGCCGCTCTCTTCAGTCACCTGGGCGGCGGCGGCTGCGGTAGCGGTGGAGGCGGCTGCGACGACTCCCCCCCGAGCCTCGGAGCGCGACACCAGGCCGGCGGCGGCGGCGGCGCCTCTCCACGAGTCAGTTTTGCTGCTGCTGGGGCCGCCGCTGCGTCTCCTGCTGCCGCCGCTGCCCCGGCTGCCGCCGCTGCCCTGTGGCGTCGCCTCTCGCCGTGCCCGGCCGCCGCTGCCGCTCCCTCGAACTCTTGACCTTAAGTGATCCATCTACCTCAGCCTTCCAAAGTGCTGGGATTACTTCTAAATTCTCCAGACAAGTTTTGCCTCCAGATGGCCTGTTTGATGGTCAACAGGTGGTCTTTGCTCCTTAGATTGCTCCTTATCTAAATTGCTCCGATAAGAACTTTTTGTCTCCAGGGCCTGTTCGCTCTCTCACCTTTCTTAGGGTCTAGATTGGGACCCCTTTCCAGTAATAATTTTACAGATTGGGAAACAGAGCCAGAGACAGGCAATGACTTGGGCAAGATCAATAACTAGTAAGGAAAGCAGCTCCGGGCTAGAACCGGGAACTCCTGACTCCCAGAGCAGGGTTCTTGCTGCTCTTCCCCAGGCAGTGCAACTTGTCAGGCTGCCTATCTGATCAGGGAGGGCTTGAGTAAGGCTGCTCCGGGGCTGGGAGTGGCCGACTCTCTAGAAGGACTGCACTAGGTGTGCTAGATGTGGTGGCTACACCTGTAGTCACAGCACTTAAGGAGGCTGAGGCAGGTGGAGCGCTTAAGTCCAGGAGTTCGAGACCAGCCTGGGTAACATGGAGAAACCCTGTCTCTACAAAAATCATCTGGGCACAGAGGCCTGTGTTTGTGGTCCCAGCTAGCTCCTCAGGAGGCTGAGACAGGAGGATGGCTTGAACCCAGGGGTTTGAGGCTGCAGTGAGACATGATCACACCACTGCACTCCAGGCCAGGCAACAGAGCCAGACCCTGACTCAAAAAAAAAAAAAATGTCTGGCCCATTGCAGTAGCCCCTGATCCTAGGAGGTTGAGGCAGGTGGATAACTTGAGTCTAGGAGTCCAAGACCAGCCTGGGCAACTTGGCAAAACCCCTTCTCTACAAAAAATACAAAGATTAGCCCAGCATGGTGGCATGCACCTGTGGTCCCAGCTACTCGGGAGGTTGAGAGGGTAGGCTCACTTGAGTCTAGGAGGTTGAGGCTGCAGTGAGTCCAGATGGCACCACAGCACTCCAGGCCAGGGACTGAGCAGGGTAACACATTATCGTCTGTTTGTTTATTTAAGGTTCTGTAAACAGTGGTTGTGGGAGGGAGGGGGAGATTCAGGGACACTGTGAGTGAAAGATTTTTATAATAGGGTCTTTAATACTGTTTGATCCTCTTTTTTTTTTTTTTTTTTTTTTTTTTTTTAGATGGAGTCTCGCTGTTGCCCAGGCTGGAGTGCAGTGGCGCCATCTCCTGTCTCAGCACCCCAACTAGCGGGGACTACTGGCATGTCTTGGGGTGGGGGGAGGGGTCTCAAAAAAGAAAGAACTTACTGACAACAGCATAGGTTTGGAAAAGGAAAGTTTATTAGAAAGGAAGAACACTGCAGCAGAGTGCAGCAGGTGCCTCCGCGGGAGGACTGAGTGCGCTGTGGTGGATTTTCCTTAGGGGCATGTATGCACCTTAAGGTGAGAGCTTAGGGTTGTAAAATGAACTTCAGCATGACATAGAATGTACAGAAATTTTAGGTTGTGAGGGCAGAGCCCTCAGGAATGGGATTGGTGCCTGTGTAAGGGAGGCCAGAGAGAAAGCCCTACCCCCTTCTACCACGTGAAACCACAGTGAGAAGGCACAGCTTATTAAGCAGGAAGTAAGCCCTCACCAGACACTGAATCTATAAGCACCTTGATCTTGGACTTCCTAGCCTCCAGAAGTGTGAGAAGTAAGTGTTTGTTGTATATTTAAAAAAAAAAAGAATGTATAGACATTTTAATTACTTATAAAAGTTGAAAAAGGCTTGGAATCAGATGCCGACTTTAAATACTAGGGAAGTTTTTTTTGTTTGTTTTTCTTTTGAGATAGAGTCTCCCTCTGTCACCCAAGCTGCAGTGCAGTGGCCTGATCTCAGCTCACTGCAACCTCTGCCTGCTGATTCAAGCAATTCTCCTGTCTTAGTCTCCTGAGTAGCTGGGATTACAGGCGTGCACCATCATGCCTGGCTAATTTTTGCAGGGAGGGTGTTTCATCATGTTGGCCAGGCTGGTCTCTTAATTGTTGACCTCAAGTGATCCACCTGCCTTGGTCTCCCAAAGTGCTGGGATCACAGGTGTGTGTGAGCCACTACGCCTGGCCTTGATTACTTCTAAATTCCCCAGGCAAGGAGTTTTGCCTCCAGATGGCCTGTTTGATGGTCAACAGGTGGTCTTTGCTCTTTGGATTGCTCATTTTTTTTTTCTTTTTGAGATGGAGTTTTGCTCTGTCGCCCAGGCTGGAGTGCAGTGGTTCGATCTCTGCTCACTGCAAGCTCTGCCTCCCGGGTTCACGCCATTCTCCTGCCTCAGCCTCCCAAGTAGCTGGGACTACAGGAGCCTGCCACCATGCCCAGCTAATTTTTTGTATTTTTAGTAGAGACGAGGTTTCACCATGTTAGCCAGGATGGTCTCGATCTCCTGACCTAGTGATCCACCCGCCTCGGCCTCCCAAAGTGCTGGGATTGCTGTTTATCTAAATTGCTCAGATAAGAACTTTTTGTCTTGGGGGGGTGATTTTTGCTCTCCTCACCTTTGGGTCTGGATTGGGACCCCTTTCCAGTAACAATTTTACAGATTGGGAAACAGAGCCAGAGACAGGAAGTGAGTTGGGCAAGATCAATAACTAGTAAGGAAAGCAGCTCTGGGCTAGAATCAGGAACTCCTGACTCCCAGAGCAGGGTTCTTGCTGCTCTTCCCCAGGAAATGCAACTTGTCAGGCTGCCTATCTGATCGGGGAGGGCTTAAGTAAGGCTGCTCCAGGGCTGGGAGTGGCCGACTCTCTAGAAGGACTGCACTAGGTGTGCTAGATGTGGTGGCTCACACCTGTAGTCACAGCACTTAGGGAGGCTGAGGCAGGTGGAACACTTGAGTCCAGGAGTTCGAGACCAGCCTGGGTAACATGGAAAAACTCTGTCTCTACAAAAATCATCTGGGCACAGAGGCCTGTGTTTGTGGTCCCAGCTAGCTCCTCAGTAGGCTGAGGTGGGAGGATGGCTTGAGCCCAGGGGTTTGAGGCTGCAGTGAGCCATGATCACACCACTGCACTCCAAGCAAGGCAACTGTTGGGAACAAGCCCCCCAAAATCTGGCCATAAACTGGCCCCAAAACTGGCCATAAACAAAATCTCTGCAGCACTGTGACATGTTCATGATGGACATAATGTCCACGCTGGAAGGTTGTGGGTTTACCGGAATGAGGGCAAGGAACACCTGGCCCGCCCAGGGTGGAAAACCGCTTAAAGGCATTCTTAAGCCACAAACAATAGCATGAACAATCTGTGCCTTAAGGACATGCTCCTGCTGCAGTTAACTAGCCCAACCTATTCCTTTAATTCGGCCCATCCCTTCGTTTCTCATAAGGGATACTTTTAGTTAATTTAATATCTATAGAAACAATGCTAATGACTGGCTTGCTGTTATTAAATATGTGGGTAAATCTCTGTTTGGGGCTCTCAGCTCTGAAGGCTGTGAGACCCCTGATTTCCCACTTCACACCTCTATATTTCTGTGTGTGGGTCTTTAATTCCTCTAGCGCCGCTGGGTTAGGGTCTCTCCGACCGAGCTGGTCTCGGCAGCAACAAAGCAAGACCCTGACTTAAAAAAAAAAAAAAAAAAAAAAAAAGTCTAGCCCATTGCGGTGGCCCCTGATCCTAGGAGGTTGAGCAGGCAGATCACTTGAGTCTAGGAGTCCAAGACCAGCTTAGGCAACATGGCAAAACCCCTTCTCTACAAAAAAATACAAAGATTAGCTTGGCATGGTGGCATGCACCTGTGGTCTCGGCTACTAGGGAGGTTGAGAGGGGAGGATCGCTTGAGCCTGGGAGGTTGAGGCTGCAGTGAGCCCAAATGGCACCACAGCACTCCAGGCCAGGCAACAGAGCTACAGAGCAAGGTAACACATTATCATCTGTTTGCTTTTTTTTTTAAGGCTCTGTAAACAGTGGTTGTGGGAGGGAGGGGGAGATTCACACTGTGAGTGAAAGCCTTTATTTATTTATTTATTTATTTATTTATTTATTTATTTGGTAACAGGGCCTTTAGTACTGTTTGATCGTCTTTTTTTTTTGAGATGGAGTCTGGCTCTGTTCCCCATGGCTGGAGTACAGCGGCGCCATCTCCTGTCTCAGCCTTCCGTCAGCTAATGACAGTAGCTGGGACTACTGTCATGCATTGGCTGGCTAATTTTTGTATTTTTAGTAGAGACGGAGTTTCGCCAGGCAGGTCTTGAACTCCTGAACTCAGGTGATCCACCCGCCTCGGCCTCCCAAAGTGCTGGTATTATAGGCATGAGCCACTGCCCCAGCCTGAGTTGTGACACAACTCATTACTTTTCCAGTAGTGTGTGTGAAGCAAGTTGGCTGGGCTCTCTGCGTGCTCTCCAGCCCATCTGCTCATGCGCTCCAGAATACTCCAGGATTGCTTCGCCTCTGCCCGTCTAATCCAGTTGCCTGCCTATCACACAGCCCAGCTCAGATCCCAGCCCACCCTGCCAAAGGATGAATGAGTCCTTCCCGATCTGGCCACCAGAGAGCAGCCCACACCTAGGACATGCCTTGGGTAGGCTGAGGCTTGAGGAGGCAGGTCACTTTGATCTGAAATGCTGAGGTTGCCAGCTGGCTTTGAGGTCCAATGCCCCCTCTACCCAAGGTTCCTGGGGCAGAAAGAAGTACAGTCCCATCCAGTGAAGGTGGTGATAGAGTTGTCCCCTATCTCTACAAAGCTTGGGACTCCCCAGGCCAAGGATGCCAAGGCCACCCTCTCCCACACTGGTTCTAGGACCTCAAGATGAGGGGCATTTCCTGGACCGGGGCACAGACTCATCAGACAGATGTCTGGGGTCCTGGGGTTCCACAAGAGGGGGATCAGGGTAAAGGGCACATCTCTTAAAAACAGGAGCGGCTGGGCGCAGTGGCTCATGCCTGTAATCCCAGCACTTTGGGAGGCCAAGGCGGGCAGATCACGAGGTCAGGAGATCGAGACCCTCCTGGCTAACATGGTGAAACCCCGTCTCTACTAAAAATACAAAAAATTAGCCGGGCGTGGTGGCGGGCGCCTGTAGTCCCAGCTATTCGGGAAGCTGAGGCAGGAGAATGGCATGAACCTAGGAGGCGGATCTTGCAGTGAGCCGATATTGCGCCACTGCACTCCAGCCTGGGTGTCAGAGCGAGACTCTGTCTCAAAAAAACAGACAAACAAAAAAAACAGAAGCAGCCGGGCGCGGTGGCTCACGCTTGTAATCCCAGCACTTTGGGAGGCCGAGGCGGGCGGATCACAAGGTCAGGAGATCGAGACCATGGTGAAACCCCGTCTCTACTAAAAATACAAAAAATTAGCTAGGCGTGGTGGCGGGCGCCTGTAGTCCCAGCTACTCGGGAGGCTGAGGCAGGAGAATGGTGGGAACCCGGGAGGCAGAGCTTGCAGTGAGCCGAGATTGCGCCACTGCCCTCCAGCCTGGGTGACAGAGCAAGACTCCATCTTAAAAAAAACAAAAAAAACAACAACAAAAAAAACAGAAGCAAATGGCCAGGTGTGGTGGCTCACGCCTGTAATCCCAGCACTTGGGAGGCTGAGGTGGGTGAATCACTTGAGGTCAGGAGTTACAGACCAGCCTGGCCAACATGGTGAAATCCCATCTCTACTAAAAATACAAGAAATTAGCCAGGTGTGGTGGCAGGCACCTGTAGTCCCAGCAACTTGGGAGGCTGAGGCAAGAGAATCGCTTGAACCTGGAAGGCAGAGGTTGCAGTGAGCCAAGATCGCACTGTTGGACTCCAGCCTGGGCAACAAGAGCAAAACTCCGTCTCAAACAAAACAAAACAAAACAAAAACAAACAAAAAAAACCCCAGGAACAAATGGATGCAGCCATCCTGTTCCCCACCCCCTACCACAGGGCTCTGGGACTTCCTGCACACTCCACAGCTCAGTCTTGGTCAGCCCATCTTTAGCTGGAAGCAGCCCAAGGCCACAAGATTCTGAGAACTCAGTCTAGCCAAGGACTCAGTGGCCCTGCTTCCTCCCAGTTCATCAGAGAGACATGGGAGGAATATCTTCCCAAGGAAGTCCTAGGCCACTCCCACTTTATTCAGATTATATGCCATAAAATTTACTAATGTAAGGCTGGGCGTGGTGGCTCACGCCTGTAATCCCAGCACTTTGGAAGGCCGAGGCGGGCAGATCACGTGAGGTCAGGAGTTCGAGACCAGCCTGGCCAACATGGCCAAACCCTGTCTCTACTAAAAATACAAAAATTAGGGTGTGGTGCCGCATGCCAATAATCCCAGCTACTCAGGAGGCTGAGGCAGGAGAATCGCTTGAACTTGAGGAGGCGGAGGTTGCAGTGAGTGAAGATCGTGCCATTGCACTCCAGCCTGGGCAACAAAAGTGAAACTCCACCTCAGGAAAAAAAAAAAATTTAGCCGGGTGTGGTGGTGCGTGCCTGTAATCCCGGCTACTCAGGAGGCTCAGGTGGGAGAATCCTTTGAACCCGGGAGGCGGAGGTTGCAGTGAGCCAAGATTGTGCCACTGTACTCCAGCCTGGGCAACAGAGCAAGACTCCATTTCAAAAAAAAATTTACCAATGTAAAGTGTACAATTCAATGGGTTTTAGTATATTCACATAATTGTGCAGCCATCAGCAGCCTCACTTTACATTTTCATCATTCAAAAAGAAACTCCATACTCCTTAGGAGTCACTCCCCACTGTAACTCTCTCCCCAGCCCCATCTGGCACCCAGCTCCATCTGGCACCCAGCTTCATCCGGCACCCAGCTCCTGGTATCCACCAAATCTGTGTCTATGGGTTTGTCTATTCTAGACATTCCAGATACACGGAATCATAAATTGTTGGTCTTCTGTGGCTGGTTTTTGAGGTCCATTCATGATGTAGCATGTATCAGTACCTCATCCTTGTTAATCGTAGAATAATATCCATCATGCCCATCCCACCTTTTATTGATCCATTTATCAGCTGGTGGACATTGGGCTGTTTCCATTTTGAGGCTATTATGAATAATGCTGCCATGAACATTTGTGTGCAAGTTTTTGTGGGTATGATTTCATTTTTCTTGGGGTAGATAAGAAAGTGGAATTGCTGGGTCTTAGGTTAATTCTGTTTAATATTTTTTTTTGAGACAGAGTCTCACTCTGTCACCCAGGCTGAAGTGCAGTGGTGCGATTTCAGCTCACTGCAACCTCTGCCGCCAGGGTTCAAGAGATTCTCCTGCCTCAGCCTCCTGAGTAGCTGGGATTACAGGAACCTGCCACTGCGCCCGGCTAATTTTCATATTTTTAGTAGAGACGGGGTTTCACCATCTTGGCCAGGCTGGCCTTGAACTCCTGACCTCATGATCCACCCGCCTCGGCTTCCCAAAGTGCTGGGATTACAGGCATAAGCCACTGTGCCCAGCCAATTCTGTTTAATATTTTGAGGAACTGCCGGACTGCTTTCCAAAGCAGCTGTACCATTTTACATTCCTACCAGCAGTGAATTGGGGTTCCAATTTCTCCTTGCCAACACTTGTAATTTTTTTTCTTTATTTTTTTTGAGATGGAGTCTTGCTCTGTCGCCCAGGCTGGAGTGCAGTGGCACAATCTTGGCTCACTGCAAGCTCCTCCTCCCAGGTTCACGCCATTCTCCTGCCTCAGCCTCCCGAGTAGCTGGGACTATAGGCACCCGCCACCACGGCCAGCTAATTTTTTGTATTTTTAGTAGAGACGGGGTTTCACCGTGTTAGCCAGGATGGTCTCGATCTCCTGACCTCGTGATCCACCCGCCTCGGCCTCTCAAAGTGCTGGGATTACAGGTGTGAGCCACCTCGCCCAGCTCAACACTTGTAATTTTCTTATTGCCTTTTTAGTGGGTGTGATGTGGTATCTCATTGTGGTTTTCATTTGCATTTCTGTAATGACTAATGGTGTTGATCATCTTTTCATGGCTTTATTGGCCATTCATATTGCTTACTTGGAGAAATGCCTATTCAAACCCTTTGCCCATTTAAAAAAACTGAGTTGTTTTTATTATTGGGTGTAAGAGTTACTTAGATATTCTAGATACAAGTCCCTTATCAGATATATGATCTACAAATATTTTCTTCTATGAGGGTTGTCTTTTCAGTTTCTAGATTCTGATCTTTGAAGCACAAACGCTTTTTTTTTCTTTTGAGATGGAGTTTCACTCTTGTCGCCCAGGCTGGAGTACAGTGGCATGACCTCGGTTCACTGCAACCTCTGCCTCCCGGGTTCAAGTGATTCTCCTGCCTCAGCCTCCCAAGTTGCTGCAATTACAGGCATGTGCCACCACACTCGGCTAATTGTTTGTATTTTTAGTAGAGACAGGGTTTCCCCATGTTGGCCAGGCTGGTCTCCAACTCCTGACCTCAGGTGATCCCCCTGCCTTGGCCTCCCAAAGTGCTGGGATTACAGGTGTGAGCCACCGTGCCCGGCGAAGCACAAAGGCTTTTAATTTTGCTGAAGCCTAACTTATCTATGTGTTTTTTTAAATTTTTTATCACTTGTGCTTTGAGTGTCATATCTAGAAATCACTGGCTAACTCAAGGTTAGGAAGATGTACTCCTATGGTTTCCCCTAAGAGTTTTATAGTTTTCATTTACATTTTAGGTCTGGAATCCACTTTGAGTTAATTTTTGCATCCGGATAGTGGCCCAAATTTGTTTCTCTGCATGTGGAAACCCCATTGTACCAGTGTCATTTGTTGAAAAAGGGAGATCTTTCCTCATTGAATTATCTTGACCGCTTTATCAAAAATCAAGTGACCATAAATGATAGGATTTATTCCTGGACTCTCAATTCGAATCCAGTGATTCCAAATATCTATTCTTATGAGGTCTTCCCTTCCCACTGAGCAGAAGCTAAGAGCTCAGTGACCAGAGTTTCCACTCGGGACCTTATCTTTGAGGAGCTGGGTGGGGTGGGCCCCTCAGGGCCAACTCCAGGGACAGGTGGCACTGTTAGGGAGGAGGAAGGGCTTTAGGCTAGGCTGGAACATGGAATGAACAAGGGGTTGTGGCCCCTTCACCTGTCTGGGGGCAATGGTGGTCAGCCTGCCCAGGTCATATTCCTGTGCAGCCCCTGCCCTGGAGGCCCCTGGAGGGAGGAATGAAGAGGGAGGGCACCGAGAATGCAGTGCCTCACTAGGCAGTGGGGAGGGGGCCTCCTGCCCAGCCTGCCACCCTGGACGGTCTGCCTGCTCTCCGCCCTGCCGCCTGCCAATCCCAGCACCTCACATTCCCCAGCTGCCCTGAGGAACCTGTGTGGAGCCTCCACTTACACTAAGGCCAGGGGTATCAGGGCTCAACATAGTCAGGCCACTGGGCCCTGGAGGGCACACTTGGAGAAGAGGGAGAGGCGGGTGGGGAGATACCCAGTGCCCCTCTGCCCCCATGCTGTCTGGATGTGCAATGAGTGAAGGGGAGACGAAGATGGGCCGCCCAGTCCCCTCTTCCCACAGGTAGTGTCTGCAGAGCTGACTTGGATCCTTTGAGTGGGAAGGCGCCTGGGAAACTTGGGACAAGGTGAGAATTTCCCAAACCAACTGCCCGGCCAGGCCTACTGAAGCTGTGGCCTTTGACAGAAGGAAAAGCAGCAATGCTGGAGGAGGGAGGCGAAGGTCAGGGGTCCAGAGGGGCTCAAGACGGCTGAGCCTGGAGCGACACAGGGGCTGTGGGCACAGTGACAGGCAGCCTTTCTGGGGGAGTCAAACATACTTTATTCAACATAGGAATGTCTGAACAGGAGGGCCTTGGGCAGGGTTCCCTGAACTCTGCTTCAAACCCCACTGGAAACAGAGCAAAAATCATCACAAAAACCCGGGACACCAGGGCAAGGGGGCTGCACAAGGTCGGGTCAGGTCACAGTGGGCCAGCACACAGTGGCCCTGCCCAAGGCCAGCCCAGCCTGGAAGACGGGATGAAGGCTCCAGGCAGCTCATTCAGAAAAGCCAGGGTGGGCGGAGGGCACCAGCCTGGCCCACTCAGGGAATTCTTTCTATCACTGAAAGCGGTGGGGATTAACTTAGCCAGGGCTGCCACGCCAGCACATAATTACAAGGTTCGGGGTGACGGGGAGGAAGCCCCTTGGCAGGACTGTGCAGCCCTCACAGCCACATGCACGGCAGCCCTGCCAATGGCTTCCAAACAGCAAACCATCAGTGACACTCACCTTCCCTGCCCAGGACACCCCTCCTGAGACCTGGGGCCAGTGTGGTGAGGAGGGGGCACTGGGGGCAGAGCCAGGCAGGCTGCAGGCAGAACCAAGAGGACCCCAGTCCCACATTGAAGACATCATGATTGGGGGTGGGGAAGATCTCAGGGTCTCCACCAGGGAAGAGTATCAGTCTGTACCCTCGGCCCGAGGGTGTGCTTGTGGGCAGGGCCCATGCAAGGCCTAGGAAGAAGCCACCCCGGGAAAGAGAAGCCCTGTGCACTGCGGAGCAGCCAAGACCTCTGTTCCAAGCACTCCCGGCTGTGCTATGTAGTGTAGGGCATGAATGGGGAGAGAAGAGAGGATGGGAGTGCAAGGTGGGGTCAGAAAGGCGGTGTAGATATCCTATGACCCCTGGGAGTGACAGGGAGAAGCCACTCATGATGGCCTAGTTGGGTCCAGCTGAATGCCTGATTAACAAGCACGAGAGGGGGGTGGGCAAAAGACGCAAATATCATCTTTCTGGACCCACCCCTGCTAATCCAAGAGTGGGACGTGCTACCAGTGTCCCCTTCTAGGGGAGAACCTGTATTGCTCCCCCCACTACTCCTGCTAGAAACTACGGTGGCAGATGCAGGGAACTCAAAGTCTAGATGTGAATGGCATGGGTGCTCCTTCCATCTACAATGCACGGGGAAGATGAAAGGGCTTTGGGATGGCGTGGGAATGCAGACTGGCTCACCACCAGGAGGTGGGAAGGGCTGTCTGGATGGATGGAGGCTAAGAGGGCAAGGCTGGTGCCCAGTGGGTATGAGTGACAGCCAGAAAATCACTACACTACACACAAAGCTAGGGGTGGTGGGAGACCCACGGAGGACTATTCTGTCTAAATGACTCACAGACGGGGTAATACGAATGAACTGGTGCCCACAGATCACAACCAACGGGCAGAGAAGCACAGCTGATCACTGTGGGGGGAGGCGGGAGGGCAGCATGGGGCACACGGCCCTCACAGGGACTCACTCTTCAAACTTCCCTTCCCGAATATGCTCGAAGGAGAAGGGTAAGAACTTGAAACCGGTCCCGCTGTAGAATTTATTCTGGAACTCAACCCTGGAGAAAGAGAAGAAAGCTGTCATTCAATAGAAACTTTGTGAAACTTTCTGGGACTTCACAGTTGGGCCAGAAAGATGCCCCGTACCCACCTCGCCCCGAGCCTCCCTTCCCTGGGGGAGCTGGAGAAAGCCCAGAGTGCAGAGATCCCACTTTTAAGGCCTGGGACTCGCCTCAGCAACAGTTTGACGTATGGAGGAAGGGATTTGCCCTCAGTTCCCAATCTTGCTCTGTCCTGCCGAGCAGTGTGTTTATGCACAACTCTCTGTAGAGAGGCATGTGCAAAAAAAGTTCAGTTAGCTTGAGCCTAACATTGTTAATGAGCAAGTGGCCCCCAACGCCCCCTCCTGGCAGGGGATCACACAGCCCAACTCTAAGGGAAGCCCCTCCAGGGACCCTGGGCAAGCACGTCTGTTTGCTTGTTATTTTTCCTGGGGGGAGCTAGAAGGGCGAGCTTGGAGTGAATGTTGAAGGCTTTCCATTTAAGGAAGGAAATTCCAAGGAAAGAAGGGGAGTTAGGAGGGGAAGTCTTCTCAAAGCAATGGCAAAAATAATCTCCAACCACAAAAACATCTGAGAAAGAATTCTTCTCTTGGGGACTAAAAAGAAAAAGCCTGAGCTCCCTTCCCAGCAGTTCAGCATCCACGCCTGATGGTCTCTGCGGGGCTCTTTCACTCTCAGGGAGGGCAGGAGGAAGACTGTCCCATAAGCAGAGCGAGGCTGCTTGGCTGTGCTTCCTCCCACAAACTCACCCTGGACAGCTGCCCAGCAACCAAACCACACCAAATAAGGGCAGAAAAATGCATGATTCAGAGGATGAAAAGGCCAACGAGAGCTGCCCTGAGG
Organism: Hylobates moloch; assembly: GCF_009828535.3. Lineage (NCBI taxonomy): Eukaryota > Metazoa > Chordata > Mammalia > Primates > Hylobatidae > Hylobates > Hylobates moloch. Next base: position 26,204,386 of record NW_026652285.1, on the reverse strand, counting down.
AATAGTTTCCACATGGTGCTGTGTGACCCTGGAGGCACCGGAGCCCCTGTAAGAACAGGCAGGGGTGGGGGCTGGGGCAGGCTCCAGGTGACAGGCCACGTGCAGAGTGAGGGCTTTGAGGAGCTTTAAAGCTTCAGGAACCCTCTAGTTCCCTCACTCAGCTTTTACAAATGGAGATTCCTCCCTCTAAGCCAAGAAGGCAGGAGTTAAAGAGAACAGGGGCTGGGAGGTGGCTGGGGCCCAAAGGTTACAGACTGTTTGCCAGTGGCATTGGGAGTTCCTCAGGGGCCCCTTCACTGGGGTGCAGGCTGAGGAGCACCCCCTTGGAGAAGAGCACAACAGAATTTTCTGAGTGGGAGTAAAAGCAGTCAGCTTTCTTCCCCACATCCCCACATTCCACAGGGGTGGGCCAAGGTCCTCCAGGAAAAACAGGACTCAGGAGGGGGAGGACACAGAGCTTCCAACTGACGTTAGCTGAGGGTTCCTGTCAGAACAATCCAAACCAGGACCTGGATTCACCCACATCCCGACACCCCACCAAAACTACTTCTCCAAGTTCCAGCTACTGAGACCACCTCTGAGGGAACGCGGTGGGGCCTAGCGGTGGGTTCCTGTTTCTTACCCACTTGTGTTAGGTTTGAATTCTTCATGTTGAATAGACTGTGTTCCCATGTGGCAAGGGTTATTTCAGAACAGCTGAAAAGAGATTTACGTGTCCCCTTTTCATTCAACAATATATAGCCAGAGAGTAGACAAGTCACCTGAGGGTCCCAGGCCATTACCTAGGAGTGAATGTCAGCCTTGGTGGGGTATGCTGACCCCCAAATCCAGTGAGGTGTCCAGAACTCTGACCCCCACCCCCTCCTGGCTAATCACAAAACCATTCTAATCTTCAAACTGGGCAAATGGAGCAGCAGCTTTGTTTTCAGATGCCTGTGGGGGCACCGCCCTTTTCTTGGCACCCCTCCCGTCACCTTATCTACCCATGGGGCCCAGCAAGGAGGAAGAGGGATATATGCCTGGGAGGGGCGCATCAATTGTACTGTGTGAGCAGAGAGGTGGCCTCCCTGACATACTGCCCGATACTGCCCCTCCCACCAGCTGCTGCTTTAGATACTTAAGAGCGGCCAGAACTGGGACATCTTGGGTCTATCTTGAGGTCAGCCTGATTTCACCTCCTTCCCTGGCCACCCTCACCCCAACCACGCAGCACAAAGCTGGAAAGCAATTTCCCTGCTAGTCTCCCCACTCTCTCCCGCTGAACTGGGGAAATGTGTACTTCCTGAGAAAGTACAAACATGAAGTTCCCCATCTGCCATCCTAGGTTCTTCCTTCTTTCTGGGCCTCTCCACTGATCTGCTCAGGGAGCCTCCAAGGTCTCGCCATGCCCCAAGCCACTGAAATGCACCTCTAGAATTCAACAGCTGTGAGGAGAGCCTCAGGAAGCCAGATGAGTGTCTCTATCATCTCTTCCAGCTCCAGCACTTGGCAAAGGCCACCTGGTGACTCAGAGGGATTAACTGGGGCCAAAATATATCATTCGTACCACGTAACAGGAACTCTTGTTTCCTCGAGTGAGTGAAGTAGGAAGGAGGAAGGAGTCTTGGGGCCACTTCCCTTTCCTGGTGGGGGTTGTGACTGACGGCAGGCAGTCTGGAAAGACAATTCTGGGCTGAGCTGTTTATGTAGCCCATTCTGCCACTCTCTGTGCAGTTCAGGGCCTAGAACGCACATCGTCTGATGGCCTGAATATCAGGGCAATGATGGCAGCCTGGAACTACATTTCAAGAGTTCTGAGTTCTCCTGGGCAGCCATTCCCTCAACTGCTCCATGCTGTCATGCCGTGGCAACACTGCATTCCTAACAAGAAGCTGGTCCCCAATTCTGTCCCTTTAATCACCACCCAATCTGTGAGTGTACAAGTGGGTGTACATCTATGTGTATGTGGAATTCGCTAGGTAAGGAGAGACCAGGTTCCTTGGAAGGTAGGCCCTGGGGCAACAGTTCTGCATAAAAATCAGTTTGATGTTTACAGTGATAACTACAATCAAATCCCTGTCTCATGCCTTCTCTGAGGAAGAAAAGATGTCTAATTATGGTTGGTAAGAAGCTAAGCATACTTCATGTGGCAGGAGGGAGGAAAAGAGAGAGAGAAAACTCAGGAGACAGAATTAGCAGATTAATACATTAACCTGCTCACTGTTTTCAAACACATCACCCCCCCCTTCCTATGATGCTGCATGAATCTCACACTAGTGGTTTATATGTTATCAAATCAAATGTTTTTCTTATTGTCCCCACTGAAGAGACCAGAACTTGTATAATGGGGCAGCCCTTGAATCAGGAAACAGCAGGGATAAAGTGGGAGGTATGAAGATGCCTAGGCTGGATGCCAGGAAGAACAGCAGCACCATCCCTACAGCTGGTTCAGCAGCCCCAGAGGCTCCACCCCTCATAAGAGGGCCACAGCTCAGAACGCCGCCTCCTGCAGTCCTGGGCCACAGGGAAGATCCAGGCATTCTGGACGCACAGCCGCATTTTGCCAGGAGGGGGCGCACAAGCACCAATTTCATTCACTCCTGTTTTAGTGGTGGGGGAGGCGCCCCACTCGTGTCACAGGGACAGCCCTCCAAAGACGAGATTCTGAAAGTTGCACAAAAGAGGTTTGCACTGCTTTTTCCTCTCCTACCCAATACTCCTATTGCCAAAATAAATACGACATATACGGGGAGGCTGTTCCTTGCAAACAGCACCTGAGGGCATTCTGATGGTATCCTCTGCCTCCTTTGGGGTCTCCTCTCACTCTAGACAGGCTAAAAGCAGTTTCTTTATGGGGGACCCCAGGCAGACACCCTCTCTCTAGGGCATCCCAGTTTTTTTGTTTTGTTTTGTTTTGTTTTTTGGGATGGAGTCTCGGTCTGTCGCCCAGGCTGGAGTGCAGTGGTGCGATCTCGGCTCACTGCAACCTCCATCTCCTGGGTTCAGGCGATTCTTCTGCCTCAGCCTCCTGAGCAGCTGGGGTTACAGGCGCCCACCACCACGCCCAGCTAATGTTTGCATTTTTAGTAGAGATGGGGTTTCACCATGTTGTCCAGGCTGGTCTCGAACTCCTGACCTCAGGTGATCCACCTGCCTTGGCCTCCCAAAATGCTGGGATTATAGGTGTGAGCCACCGCACCCAGTAAGGGCATCCCATTTTTAAGCAGAGCAGCCATGACCCATCCTAGAGCACCTGCTTTTGCTGTGGCAGCACTTGGTGTGTGCATTACTTCCTGCTTGCTCACAGTAACCGTGGCAGTGAATGTTCTGCTCAGGTCCCCTGCCTGGTGTGACAGAGCTGGAATTCCAACCCAGGTCGCCCGATTTGGAAGCCTGCTGTCCTGCCACTCATCACTTCAGTTCAGGGGGACATGGAAAGACACAGGGAAGTCACAGGTGAGCCTGAGGAGGAAGCAATCTTCTGGCAACAAAACGAGGCTCAAGCCCAGGTGACCTTGCTCTGCAACAATGCCTTGCTCCCGCCCTGCCCAGGGAGGAGATGACTGGCTACCTATGTGGGCTGGAATCAAGGTGAGGTGGTCACTGTTCCCTCAAACCCAGGGCTCAAGGGACAGGAGTGAAAAGAAAAGAAAGGAGGCCAAGGGGCAAGAAAAAGTGAGTCCTCAGAGGTTCTCGTGCACTGAGGAGGGCTGAGGAAGTGCGCTTGGGGTGTCGGCTGATAAGCTTAGAACAGGGGGGCCAGCCAGATGAGCTGGGTGGGGAGGAGGGAGGCCAGGAGGGAGAGAGCCAGGCCAGAGGAAGCCACGTCTACTGACGCAGCAGGGCTTTTGAAGAAGAGTGCACCCTAGCCACGTCTTGCCCTTCCATGCCTCACTCTCCGCCTATCATTCAGAAAAACCCACAGCTGAATCTTTGAGGAGGCTCAGGGGTCACCGAGCCATGAGAAAAATCAAAGATAAAGGGGAGTGGGGAAGGAGTTTCTCAGGTTCAGATGCTGAATTTTCTTCAGGTTTTGAGAACGAAGAGACATTCATAGTCCTCTTCTGGCCTTGAGATCATGAACACTACAGAGCATCCCATCCAGGGGCCTCTAAGGCACACCAGTGAGTCAGACCCCTATGCTTGTAAAACAGGAGGAGTGTGTGAGTGCTCCTCTGGGGAGAGGGGCCAGAACTTCCAGAGACATTGGGGTTTTGAGACCCCCAAAAAGAGAATCACAACATAAAGGAGGAAATAGAGACCCAAAGAAGTGGAGTCTGAGGTGGAACAGCCACGGAAAATACAGACTGCCCCAGTTTTTAGTATAAGCATATCCCATGCACATTTGGGAAATACTCACACTAAAAACATTATTTGTTGTTTATGTGAAATACACCCTGTATTTTTATTTTTTTTTGAGACCGAGTTTCGCTCTTGTTGCCCAGGCTGGAGTGCAATGGCGTGATCTTGGCTCAATGTAACCTCTGCTTCCTGGGTTCAAGCGATTCTCCTGCCTCAGCCTCCCAAGTAGCTGAGATTCCAGGCATGCACCACCATGCCTGGCTAATTTTTTTGTATTTTTAGTAGAAACAGGGTTTCTCCATGTTGGTCAGACTGGTCTCGAATTCCCGACCTCAGGTGATCCACCCGCCTCGGCCTCCCAAAGTGCTGGGATTACAGGAGTGAACCACCGCACCCGGCCCCCAACCACCACCCCCCACTTTTTTTTTTTTTTGAGACAGTCTTGCTCTGTTGCCCAGGCTGGAGTGCTGTGGCACAATCTCAGCTCACCGCAACCCCTGCCTCCTAGGTTTAAGAGATTCTTTCCTGCCTCAGCCTCCCGAGTAGCTGGGATTATAGGCACGTGCCACCACACCTGGCTAATTTTTGCATTTTTAGTAGAGACGGGGTTTTACCATGTTGGCCAGGCTGGTCTCGAATTCCTGACCTCAGGTGATTCACCTGCCTCAGCCTCCCAAAGTGCTAGGATTACAGGCGTGAGCCACCACGCCCAGCCACACTGTACTTTTATGTGCTAAATCTGGCAATGCTGGTTTGAGGTGGTCACAGCCCAGATCACACCCCTGCTCTCCCAGTCCCAGAGGCTGAACTCATGCTCTCTCCACACAGAGCCATTAAGAGTCACAAGCTTCATTAAAGAAAACAAACAGAACCACCCCAAACCTGTCCATCTGAAGAAGCTGCGTGAGTGTACAGACCTCCACCCTATAGAGCCAGGAATCCCTCTGGCCCACAATGGAGCTGCCAGGGGTCCAACTCAAAGACCCCTGGCACAATGACAGAACAAAGAGGACAAAGCTGGGGTGCAGTGTGCTCTAGCCTTTCCTGCACTTAATATCCATTCCAGAACTGCTTCCACTGTTCTGAAGACAGAAGAGTTACACATCAGAGAGAAAACCAGGAACCCTAAGACCCCAGCAGCCCCTCTAAGCCAAAATCAGGAGCACTGGGGACAGCTAAAGGCAGGGAGTGGGATCTGACACCACTCACCAGGGACCTCTCCCCAGAGTCTAGGGAAGGCTGAGCTGTGCTTTTCTATGACCATTTTCTGAAACCCAGTGGCAAAGCCAGTGCTGGGGTGTCCTGAGGTGAAGCTAGTGCAGGGCCAGCTCATCTTTCCTGCACAAAGCTGCAGGGCTGTGTGTGGGAGAAAAGCTGCCCTCTCACCGCAGCTGAGGACACATCCACCCCCATGCCCGCCCTGCCCCACTGCCCCTCACCAGTGTAAGCGCAGTGCGTGCAGAAAGGCCGAGAGGCCCTCCATGATCAGGAGGATGGCCACGGTCAGGGTGGCAAAGGCAGTGAAGAAGAAGAACAGCACCAAACCTCCCGCCAAGCTCTTCACGCTCAGGCCGATGTGGATCACCATGGTCCAAAGCACCTCAGACAGCTCTGGGGAATGGGAGACACAAAATCCAGTGCAGTTTGGCAAGAGGCAGCTGTAGGCCATGAATTTTGCTCTGCCATCCCCCCCGCTCTAGGGTTCCCTGGATCCTGGCCTCCCACTGCCTTAGTGGGACCACCATGCAGAGCTAACCTGGCACAAGTGCCGAGCCTCCTGTCTGTACTCATTCTCCTTGGGTTCAGGAACCTGAATAATTCCAGAACCTTCATGTAATTTCCATTCGACTTAAGCCCCCCAACTGAGAGTGCGCCCACAGAGGGGCAAACTAGAGTTCTGGAGCCCGGAGAGAGGTACTCACGCGCATGAGCAAGGCTGAGGGCCCAGAGCCGCAAGTAGGAGGCAGTGTTGGAGATGCAGCCCAGGCAGTACTCGATGGTGTGGATGGCCTGGTGGACCATGGTGTCCCCAAAGTCAAACTGTCGTGGGAGGAAACCAGAGAGAAGATATAAGGCTAGGAGGGGAATGTGCAGGCATTCTGAGTTGTGGCTACTTGGCGCTTTGAACCTGGGCCAAGCCAGGGGACTGCACTTCCCATGGCTGGCACCTCAACTTTGGAGGGGCCAGAAGCACCCAGTGTTGAGCTCAGGTGGTGATTTTGGCAATGCCTTCCCCAGAAATCCTGCCTGGCTTAGCCCTCACCTGGGACACCTCCATTCTCCTCAATACACTACATTTTAAATTAACTACATCTTAATAAGATTCTTTTCAACACATTTGTTCTTCTCCCTCTGGGGCTCTGTGCTCAAGAGAGGAGTGTGTGCTGAGTTGACGGCACTCTGTTGGGAAAGTGACTGTCTGGGTCTGGGACTCTAAGGACCTGCAGGAGGGCAGGAAGGGATTTTCCCCAGAGTGCGCTTCAGGAGACGGGCTCTCAACCCGGACACTGTCCTGAGAAGACTAGGCCTATACAGCCACTTTACTTATTTTTTATTTTATTTTATTTTTTTTATTTATTTATTTTTTTGAGACGGAGTCTTGCTCTGTCCCCCAGGCTGGAGTGCAGTGGCGCATCTCGGCTCACTGCAAGCTCCGCCTCCCGGGTTCACGCCATTCTCCTGCCTCAGCCTCCCGAGTAGCTGGGACTACAGGCGCCCGCCAACACGCCCGGCTAATTTTTTTGTATTTTTAGTAGAGACGGGGTTTCACCGTGTTAGCCAGGATGGTCTCGATCTCCTGACCTCGTGATCCGCCCGCCTCGGCCTCCCAAAGTGCTGGGATTACAGGCTTGAGCCACCGCGCCCGGCCACACTTTACTTATTTTTACAGCTTTTTGGGAGCAAGATAACCTTCTTTTTCTTTTGTGACTTCTAAAGAGATTACACGGTGAATTTTTTTTCCCTACATGATTTCACCACCATGCACAGGGAAATCCTGACAAAGTTTACAAATTTCCACATGGGTTAAGGCCAAACAGCGTATCTGTTTGGGTTAAGGCCAAATAGCACATCTCCAGTTTCTTGTTTGTTTTCGTTTTCCTCAAGCTCCCTTTGTCCCAGTTTTCCTTTCAATACCAAGAATTATTTTCAGAATAAAGGAATGGGCTGGAACAAGCTCTTGGGAGTGCACTTTCAGGATTGCTCCAAGCACAGTCAGGGGTGAATGCGGGCTTCTGAATTTGGTATATTCTGGAAGCCCCAGGTACTTTCCCTGGGCCTCTCACTCTGTCAAGCTGACCAAAGACCAGGAGGTGCTCCCTTATGGGGCTTCCCCCACAGAGCCCAGACCAGAATCCTCTGAGCTTTCAGACACTCCTGAGGGCTCAGTGGCCTCCCCATCGGCCCCTGCCCCTCAGGTCAGGGTCTATTTTTCACCGCAGTTCCTTTCAAAACCCACGTGATTCCACTCCCAAAGGACACCAGAAATGCCTTGGGAAATCACTGAGAACATGGGGATGGGATAAAGTGGCTCGGCTGGTAAAGCCACAACAGCCCAGGCCACAGGGGTGCAGCCAGCCTGGAGGGGGCTGGCTCCACCATGCCATCTCTGGGCAAAAGTCTGCTTCTCCCTCACCTCTAAAGACACCTAGCCTATTTCTGGGCTTTTCTTCCAGAACAGGCTCTTCAAGCTTCCTTACTTACCCCGAAAACTAGGGTAATCCTAGTTCCCTGACTTCCCTAAATCCCAATGTCGTGGTTAAGAGCTCTTTTCTACCACTGCTGGCTGCCGCCCCAGGGCCCGCATTGAGAGGAAGAAGTCCATGGCTCCCAGGAGTGCTGATCTCTACTCCTATGGGCCGGAAGGGCAGTGACCACTGGGCTCCCTTACAGCCAATCCCTTCAGTGTTTTCATTCCACCTCAAGTTTCTCCCACCGAATGAACTGCGGGACAGGAGAGAAGCCTTGCTTCCAGGCCCTACCCTTGCCTTCTCTCCTTCATTCCCAGCTTCCTGCAGGTGTTCTCAGGAGAGGCAAGGACTGGGTGAGAAATCCAGCCCAGCACTTATGAGTCTGCCACTCAGCACACGCCCAGTATCAATTGGCCATGACTGACCACGAATCACTGCAGAGTCCCTGTCCACATCTTCTGCCTCAGTTTCCTCTCTGCCCAGCCAGTCCTCACCCTACTGCACCCTGGCTTCCACCTTCACTCCTCCACAAAATGCCTCTACTTAGCAAGGAGGTCACCCTGACCTCACAGTTGTTACATCTTCTTTTTTTTTTTTTTTTTTTTTTTGAGATGGAGTTTCACTCGTCACCCAGGCTGGAGTGGAGTGGTGCGATCTCAGCTCACTGCAACCTCTGCCTCCTGGGTTCAAGCAATTCTCCTGCCTCAGCCTCCTCAGTAGCTGGGATTACAGGTGCACACCACCACACCCGGCTAATTTTTGTACTTCTAGTAGAGATGCGGTTTCACCATGTTGGCCAGGCTGGTCTCGAACTCTCAACTTCAGGTGATCCACCCACCTTGGCCTCCCAAAGTGCTGGGGATTACAGGTGTGAACCCCCACGCCTGGCCCAGTTGTTAAAGTTAACAGATGTTCTGTGCCCTTGTCCATGCTCCTGCAGTGTCTGTCACTATGGCCTCTTCCTCCTTCTTGAAATACCTGCCTCCCCTTGGTTTTCCTCCTACCTCTCTGGACAGTTCTTTTTAGTCTCCATCGAGGTTCTTCCTTTTTTTTTTTTTTTTTTTTGAGACAGGAGTACAGTGGCACGATCTCAGCTCACCGCAACCTCTCCCTCCCAGGAGAATCAAGTGATTCTCCTCTCTCAGCCTCCCGAGTAGCTGGGATTACAGGCACATGCCACTACCGTCCAGCTAATTTATGTATTTTTACTAGAGATGGGGTTTCACCATGTTGGCCAGCTGATCTCAAACTCCTGGGCTCAAGCAATCCGCCTGCCTCGGCCTCCCAAAGTGCTGGGATTATAGGCGTGAGCCACCACGCCCAGCCAAGGTTCTTCCTTAAATGCCAATGTTCTCTGAAGTTTCAGCCTCAGCCCTTGCATCTTTCTGGTGGGATTGCTACTCAGGGCTTCAAGGGTCGCCCCTAGGAATGACTCCAAGGTGGATCTCTCCATCTCTGCCTTGCCTATTTCCAGCCAGCTGTACTCCTTCTCCTGGGGAACCACAGGCTCTCCATGCTCAACACAGTAACTGCTCTCCTCTGTCCCCACCGAGATCAACTTCTATTCCATCTCCCATGTCCAGCAGACTGGACAGTCCGGGAGTCAGTCTCGAATCTTCTCTTCCTCCTTACCTTTATTAAGGCACTGGGACCTATAGCTTTCACTTCTTTAATATCTCATATTGGTTCCTTCCTTTCCAACTTGTCCTACAAACACTTTACTTCACTTCAGGCTCACCATTCTGTCCTGAATCACATCAGATGATGTGGAGTCCACACCTCCTGACCTTGTCCCTCTCCAACCCAATATACCCTACAACATGGTCACTGGGGGTATTTCCTCAATGTGCTATGGCTGTGTCACCACCAGCTTCACCACCCTCACTTGGATGGCTCCTTGTTGTCCAAATGAGGCAAAAACTACTATGGCTGGTTTCTGCCAACCTCTAGTCTTACCTGTCCCCAGTTCCCCACTCCTGCCTCTGCTCCAGCCAAGCTGAATACTTGCTAGTCCCCAACACGTGATGGACCTGCAGGCCTTTTGCCCCTGTGAAGCTGTATATGCTGGTGGGTCTGCACCACTCCCTCTACAGGGCCTCCTGCTTGACCAGAGTAAGATAACTTCCTTAGGGAGTCTTCCAGGGTCTCCTCTTCCACCCTCGCCCCAGTGTTCATCAGCTGCCCTCTTTCGGTGCTCCCATAGCATCCAGGGCACACTTCTATTATAGCACCTGTCATCCAGACTATCTCCCCACTTTGGGAGGTCTTTGAAGGCAAGCACTATATTCTTCTTCTCTTTTTCTGCAGCACTATACATAGTGCTGGACACACGGAGGGTGAGTGAATGCATGGATGAGTGGGATGAATGCACCTGGGGAGAGGTGCCACTGACCCTTGCTGAGTGGTCACGGCCTTTGAAGATTTCCCAGACAACCAAGTGGCCTGGCTCTGGTGTGCAGCTGGACTGAGTTCCCGCTAGGGAGAGGTACTAATGCTTCCACTGGGCTGGAGCAAGGGCCTGCATGGGACAAATACATTTTCACAGCCAAGCAAAATGGGGAAGTTCTAGAAGTAGCTGAACTTTTTTTTAGGAACCTGTTTGGTTTGAAATCATTAGATAAATGTCACGGGTATCTAAATTTGGCTGCAGAGAACCAGACTGTGTATGTACCTGATAAAGATAAAATGTTTAGACTACTTGGGTAGCCAAGGGTAGCTGAATCCCTGAGTGAGCTGGGTGGCCAGAGACTGGGGAGGCTGAATTAGAGTCTATTTTGTTGGATGTCCAACCTCCTGGGACATGGCTACAAACGAGAACACTGGTACACAATAGTTGGTCAGACCATTCTGACAATGTGGGTGCTCGGCTAGGAAGACATTTAAAAAGCAGTGTTGTTGGAGACAGTGAGCCTGGGAAAGGGTTGGGCTCCTCACTAACATGCAGCAAGCCCCACCCATCCCTGCCAGGTAGCTCAGCGAGGGACTGCATAGATGAGCAGTCCAGGAACACAGACACTCTTTGATGCCAGCAAAGGAGCCTCTCTAGGCTTCAGGAAGACCAGGCCCTACCTGTGTTTACATAGAACAGCAAAGGCTTTCCCATTCCCATCCCACTGCCCTCCTAAAGAGGACCAGAGAGTCAGGAAGGGAAGGGTACAGTTTGTGGGTCTAGGCATTTTAGAGAGAAGTGCTGGGGGAAGATGCAAACAGTGCAGCAAGGCCTTTTAAAAACCCAATTTAAAGAGTGTATGTTGCTAAGTGAATTACTGCTGAGCCAGAGGGCCTTCTACTCGAGATGTGGCCTGAACAGTTAGCCAATTTGCCTTCCAGTCTCCGTTATTCTCTATGTGTGGCTGATATAATATGAACTCCTTTCACACAGATGGATTATTTCCTTTGGGATGCATCTGGAAGGCAAAGCCTCCTTTTGAAAGCTGTCTCCCTCTCACCTGGGTCACATGGAGATAGAGCTGACCCTGAGAAGGGTCCACCACTTCTAAGTTGAAGCATCATCAAACTGAGGGGGGCAGCAGGAAGAGGCTGGCTCAGACAGGGAGGAAGGGTAAGCTTTGCTCACAAGCACTTGGAGGAGCAGGGAGGAAACGGCTACTCCTGGTGGCTGGGAGTAGAGCAACCACAACATCACAGGAGAGGAAGGCAGAGGCCAATGGGACTTAACCTCCAAGAGAAGTCACTTCAAGAATGCCAGTGCAGACATTGCTTGTAGCTCCTTTCAAAGCCATTCTCAGAGGTATTAGATCAGCAAAGTCAATGAAACAAAGACAGAGGTGACCGACATGAGATGCAGTTAATGGAGATGAGCTTTTTAGAACACAGGTTCACGAACTGGTTTGAAATGGCCAGTGAGATGCAGATGCACAGGAGTCATGTGTATGGTCCCAGGGTGTGGTAGGGTCAGCAGAGTGATCACAAAGATGGGAAGAGAGAAGCCCAGATAAACAGGAAGACAACGCCAGCTTTCATCTTACCACTTCGTCCTCGGTAGGCTTGAAAACACAAATTTACACTTAGTGGGTAGCAACGCCACACACAAGGTCACAAGTTAGGAGCACAAGGCTACTGAATGCTTCTTGGGGAGGACTGTCCATGTTAAATGGGCTAGCACGTTGGAGGCAGGCCTCCTCAGCATACACACAAAGCGAAATCAGCAGGAATTCACAGCATTAAGATACGTATTTTCTAAAGGCATCCCCAACCCTTGTGATTTCTTTTTTAAAAAATCATATATAGTGAAAGTGGTCAGACAGACTGAAAAGTCCAACTTGGGTCCTCAACTCCTATTTTATTTGCTTTAAAAAGAACATAATGAGTAGATGAGATTTAATAGTTCAGTTCAGAGGCTTTGTGTTACAAGGGGTCAGGCTAGGAGAGTGGGCTTGGAGGTGGTATCTTAAGGAAAAGTCTAGTTTGGCCTGACTAATTCTCTCTCTCCCTGTAAAAAGTAGGCAAATGACACCAAAAAGGCTCAAACAAAATATCTGCAGCAAGAATACATCAGTGGTATAGGACTTCAAAAGTACCAGTGATTATAGCTGGTCAGTAATGTAATTGGAACGATCCTTGGAAGGGTCAATGGATGAAGAAGCTGTGCTTAGTGACCTGTGTTTCAGGTCATAAGAGCTGGGATGCTGAGGCCTGCTCTGCCTCAGGTGACAGAGCAGTCAGTAATGGAGACCTGCGTGCAAAGCACTGCAGGCAAAATCTGGAATTCAAGACAGGAGCAAAACTGCTGCAGGCTCTGGGGGCAACAGTTGGAGCTTAGGGCAGGGCCCACTGGAAAAAGCTGTGGTGCCCTAAGAGGTCCAGAAGGCAGGCTGAGTATTAATTAGTATTTTTATTTTTCAAGGAGAAGACTGGAGTGAGGCCTCTTAGGTAAACAAGACTAGGGCTGACCCGAGGTGGAAGGAGAGGAAGCCCACACCACGGGATCTTACCTCGTCTGCGTCCTCTGAGTGGGTGGAGAGCTGGTCATGCTGAATAATCTCAGCATCCTCCTCTGTCGGTCCGTTGCCCACCCTGATCCCACCAAAGTTGAGAGTTCCCTACACAGATGAACAGAAAGAGTAGAATTTGCCTGGGCTTTAACATAACATTCTGTGAAGTGGGAAGGGCGATGGTTAGTAACACAAACCTCAGAAAAGCATATGTCTAACAACAAAAACAAAACCCACTGACTGAACGGCTAAGTAAAATCAAACAACTGTTCCACCCCAACCACTGCCTCCCCAGCCCCAGCCCAACCTACAATTACCACCTTACCCTGCTTCAGAGGAAATATGCAGTTCTGTCTGCTGTGCCAAGAGGCATCAGCCTCACCTGGGTCAACACTAATTGAGAATCCTGCTTGAATGAAAACCTTAATACGAACAGATTCTCATAACAAGTACAGCTCTATCTGTAAAGCCTGCAAGGGCCTAAGCTTTTCTGACACTAACGATTAGACTTTATAAGAGGAAGGGGGGCCAAATGACATGGTGATTGTATCCTAGTCTGAAAAGCTTTTAACAGGAGCCCAAGAATTCCAGCAACTTCTTCCAGAAATGTACCATGTCTCTGCCCAGGAACAAAGAACTTCCAAGGTCAGAGAAGGAAAAAAAAGCTTAATGTACATTCACTTGTGGCTAGACAGTGCTGAGCTTAAAAAGATGAGGAGGGGCTCCTTTTCTTCAGTGGATGCTCTGGAATGTTAGAACAATTCTTCCACAGGCATGTGGGCAGATGCTGACGGGGCATTTGTTTCTTCTGAGTTCACAGGCACAGTCTTTGGTAGGGTCTCCAAAAGTAGAATTTTAAAGTCAACTTGATTTGAAAAAACTTGAGTTTTTCCAAACCCAAAGTAAAAAAAGACTCTTTGGGGAAAAAAAAACAGGCAGAAATGAGTTAAGTCTCACAGATCCCAATTAGTGCTAACCTGCAACAGCGCGAAAAGGAATTTAAACAGCAGCCCCCAGAATCACTTCATATGGTTTCTGTCCAGGGGGCCAAACAAGGCAAGAGCTCAAGGGCAGCTCTCCTGCAACCTGGCCTTCGGGCAGCAGCATGAGCAGTGTGCAGGAGGCCTGCGCGGCTGCCCTGCGCTCCTCATCCTCAGCTCCACCTCCTGGTGTGCCATTTTTTGCCATAGCTCTCGTCACAGTTTAATGCCCAGCTCAGACCTAGGTGTTTGCACAAATCCTCCCTCCTACTCTAGCAGTGGTCCTTGACATGCTGGTCAGACAACTAGTTGCGTTAGAATTACCCCAAAAGCTGCATTTTAAATAGAAATTCTCAAATATTACTCCCAGAAATTGTAAATTTAGTAGTTCTGGGGTGGGGCCCAATAAATCTGTATTTTAAAAATATGTTCCCAAGTACAAATTGTATAATCATTGTGAAGGGTTTATCAAAATTTTAAATGCATGAACCCTTTGAGATTCAGCAATCCCACTGCTGGAACATCTAGGCTTGCAAAACTTTGGCAAGGTATACGGATAAGGGGCTGGGTGCGGTGGCTCATGCCTGTGATCCTAGCATTTTGGGAGGCTGAGTCAGGCAGATCATCTGAGGTCAAAAGTTTGTGACCAGCCTGGCCAACATGGCGAAACCCCGTCTCTACTAAAAATACAAAAATTAGTTGGGCGTGGAGGTGGGCGCCTGTAATCCCAGCTACTCTGGAGGCTGAGGCAGGACAATTGCTGAAACCCGGGAGGTGATGGTTGCAGTGAACTGAGATTGCGCCACTGCACTCCATCTTGGGCAACAGAGCGAGACTCTGTCTCAAGAAAAGAAAAGAAAAAGACATATGGACAAGGATGTTCCCTGCATTGCTGTTTGTGATAGCAAAGAATTGGGAACAACCAACACATCCATCAAAGAGATAATGACTTTAGCATGTCCAGTGGAATATCCTATGGAATGCTAGGCAACCATAAAAAAGAGTGATAGCTGGGCACGGTGGCTCACACCTGTAATCCCAGCACTTTGGGAGGCCACGGCGGGCAGATCACAAGGTCAGGAGTTCGAGACCAGCCTGGCCAACATGGTGAAACCCCGTCTCTACTAAAAATCCAAAAATTAGTCCAGGCGCAGTGGCTCACGCCTGTAATCCCAGCACTTTGGGAGCCTGAGGCAGGTGGATCACGAGGTCAGGAGTTCAAGACCAGCCTGGCCAACATGGTGAGACCCTGTCTCTACTAAAAATACAAAAATTAGCCGGGCGAGGTGATGGGCACCTGTAATCCCAGCTACTCAGGAAGCTGAGGCAGGAGAATTGCTTGAACTGGGGAGGCGGAGGTTGTAGTGAGCCGAGATCATGCCACTGCACTCTAGCCTGGGCGACAGGGCAAGACTCTATCTCAAAAAAACAAAATAAAACAAAAATTAGCCGGGCATGGTGGTGCATGCCCATAATCCTAGCTACTCAGGAGGCTGAGGCAGGAGAATTGCTTGAACCCAGGAGGTGGAGGTTGCAGTGAGCTGAGATCGTGCCACTGCACTACAGCTGGGTGACAGAGCGAGACTTCATCTCAGAAAAAAAAAAAAAAAAAAAAGTGATTATCACTATGAAACAATCTTCAAGATACACTAACTTTTAAAAAACGTAATAAATCAAGAGGCAGAAGAGTGCCACAGTTTAAAACACAATTCCTCATGTGTCTTTTTCTACATGCATAGAGCACACACACACCTATCAGTAGAAGACAGGCAGATATCTGTCAGAGGCAAGGCCCCCACCTGTTAACAATGCCCCCTGAAGAGGAGGACTGTAGTGGGGGCAGGTGGGTTTTCTTCTTAGTTAGCACTATATGCATTCTCTAGCCAAGTGCACCTATTGCTTTTTTTTTTTTATGTCAGTAGGGGACTGTCAGGACCATGAAATTATGGGCCACTTCTATTTCTTCTTCCACTTATTTGTTTTAATACCCTAAGAAACAAATTCAAAGTCTACCAGGTGACTGTGATGTGCAGTCAGACTTGTGGGCCACCAGAGCCTGGACACCTCCAGGTCATGCACATATTCCACCTAGCAACCCTCAGAAGGTGGACTGAAAATGCAATGAAGGGCACAGGAGGGGACTCCTGCATATCCTGGGCTGGGTTATAGGATACAGGAGGAAGGCTTCAAGGTTCAAGGCTCCCAAAGTAGAAGGCCATTTCTGAAGCTTTCTCTAACTAGCAGATAAACTGAGGAGCAGATAGGTTAAATCTCCCAGCCAGACACTAACAAGGATCTCTTCAGAACACAGGAATGAGAGTTACAGGAAGGGGGATGAGAGACACATGTCAGCAGAAAAAAGAAAAGAAAAATTAAACTGTGATATATCACTCACAGACAACCAAGGGGACAAAGAACAGAACAAAACCAGATCACTATTCATATCCTCAGCCCTCTGGGGTCAAAAATCCAGAGACTTTCTTGTAGAATGATCATCCTGATGCCTTCAGGCTGCTCTCCAGGAATAGATGTTTGGCTAAAGAACCAGTGGGGTAAGAAGACCCTATGAATGTGCAGGTTTCCAAAAGGGGGACTTTTAACTTAGAATTTATCACAGAAGAGGTTGCCAGACTTAAATGCATTAAGATCTTGTCAGAAGCACATCTTATATATGCTAAGACTAGCAGAAAGAAGAGTATGTGTTAAGGACATCAACAATAGGTAGTATGTGTTCTAAAGGCTTGTTAAATGTCTCACAGGGAAGTCCCTACTTGAAACTGTATTTTAAGCAGCAAGATTAAAATTTTTTCTGACTCAAAATGTCAGTCCTTTTAGACTAGTTCCAGAAGGATGACCATAAGAAGTTTTCCAAGTTTAAAATCATCAGAAACACTTAATGAAGGAAATGGTTACCCATCTAAATCTTTCATTTTATTTAAAGAAGTATATGCTTCGAGCACATAGAAGTAATGGGTAATCACTACTGGTGAGACTTTCACAATCTTATAGATTCATTCATAACTTAGAATATATTGGGCTAATATATTTGTGCATTGTAAGATTTTGTTTAAAAGATGTTTTTAAGGACAAATATTCAAAGTGCTGTTACTGAATCTTGAATTAGTATCAGAAGAGGGAAGGATCAAGACAGATCACTTTGGTTATGACACCAGCTGACAGTACACATGACACATCGGAGAGCAGAGGTCTCACTAGAACAGCTGAGGACATGTGAGGTCTGAGTTTCTCACAAAAAACTAAACATGTATAAACTTTCACTTTTAAAAAAGAAGGTAAGTTACTACTAAAAAAGATCCAATGTCTAAGCATCATTCTAAAGTAGAACTCTAAAGTGCAGGGAAATCAATTCAAGAATCACAGAGATATTCTCGCTTCCATGCTGAAAAATCATCCAATACATGGTCACAAAATACAGACATGAAAGTGGGTGAGTCCAAGAGCTGCCATCTTGGATTAAGATGATGGGACTCAGTGAGGGTACAACAGCCACTTTGTTACCATGGACATGCCTGTACTTACATATTTGAATAGAAACTTAGTAGACCAATGCTAAAGATGATGCCAGAATCTATTCTTAAGAGGTGGAACTTCTGTCATCGTCTCAGTGAGTAACAAGGACATATTTCCCAAGAGCACACGTCCCATGCTCTCAATTTAATTAAAAAGAATTCTGCTGCACTGTTTGCCACCTCTTTAAATGAAATGTGATGGTTTGTTCATTAATTCACTCACTGTTGCAGCCGCTGCTGCCTCTAGTCCCTGTTGGCTCGGGTTTGGGCTGACTGGGGCCTCCACAGGTTGCCCTTCCTGATAGTGAATGGAAGAAAAGAGGAAGGGGAAAGAAAACAAAAGAGGGAGGGAGTGAAGTGGGGAGACGAATGGAGGGTACATGGAAGGATGAAGATGGTCAGAAAAGGGAGAAGGAGGGTCTTGTAACTCAGCTGCTCTCCAACAGGAGTCATCATCTAACAGCCATTTAAGAGTCATGCAACAAGATCATTTGGGTTTTCTCAGGCAGTGTAAAGTAAGTGTTATTGGATACCCAGAAATTACGCATGATACTGAACATCTAGCAAATTTAACTCTGTGTGTGTGTGTGTGTGTGTGCAGAATTCATATACACACAGACATTAAGTAAACATATATACGTATGCTGCTTTTTAAAAAGAAAAAAAATCAACGTGCTTTAAACCAAATCTTTTTCCCAGATGTTTTGGTCAGTGAAAGTATCACAGTCTCATTTGAAAGGAAAATGTCTTAATGTCAGTCCTGTGGTTGCCCAGGCAAACCACATGAGTGAGTTCACCCGTCTGCAGCTCTTGCAGCCTTGCTTGGCTTTGGCTGATGCTACATCTAGACAGGTATAGGCCTACATTTTCCTGAGCACAGCGTGAGCAAAGCATGACCAGGAAAGGTAAAAATTTGTGACTTTTCTCTCCTCCAACTACTCAAAGCTGAATCCAGATGTCCTGAGCAGCAGATATGTTTCTCTGACTTGGCAGGCCCAGTGCTCGTGCTACATAACACAAATGTGTTTTGTTTGGTTTTTTGTTTTTGAGACAGTCTCACTCTGTCCCCATGCTGGAGTACAGTGGCACAATCTTGGCTGACTGCAACCTCCGCCTCCCAGATTCAAGCGATCCTTCCACCTCAGCCTCCCAAGTAGCTGGGACTACAGGCACGCGCCAACATGCTTGGCTAATTTTCTGTATTTTTGGTAAAGATGGGGTTTCACCATGTTGGCCAGGCTGGTCTCAAACTCCTGATCTCAAGTGATCCACCCACCTCGGCCTCCCAAAGTGCTAAAGTGCTGGGATTACAGCAGTGAGGCACTGCGCCCGGCCACAAATGCGTTTTAATAGTATACAGATTTGTGGCTGGGCATGGTGGCTCACGCCTGTAATCCCAGCACTTTGGGAGGCTGAGGTGGACGGATCACAAGGTCAGGAGTTCGAAACCAGCCTGGCTAACATGGTGAAACCCCGTCTCTACTAAAAATACAAGAATAAGCCAGGTATGGTGGCATACACCTATAATCCCAGCAACACAGGAGGCTGAGGCAAGAGAATTGCTTGAACCTGGGAGGTGAAGGTTGCAGTGAGCCGAGATCGTACCACTGCGCCCCAGCCTGGGGGACAGAGCGAGACTCCATCTCAAAAAAAAAAAGAAAAAGAAAAAGAGTATATAGATTTGTGCACAATTAATTATATCCACTGGGGAATTGCCTTGATCTTGAACAAAAGAAAAGTCTAGCAACTTTTAGCAATAGAAATACACCTACTAAATGCTTTCTCCTCAAATACTGACGGCGAAGGACCAGTGGTTTAAACAGCAGCATCCAAGGTACACACAGTAGTGCAACCACTACCAGGAAACACTGAATTCCTTTCTGCAGAGTAAGAAGAAGGACAAGGTACATCATATAAAAGTCTACTGATCACATACGCAGTTTCCAAATCTGGCACAAATTTCCTCCAACAGTACTTTCTTACTAATCTATGAATAACACTATCCAATTTCTCAAAATGATTATCACATTTTGCGGCAAAGCCCTAGAATTGTCCCATAGAAGGGCAGTTATACATTTTTTAGGGTCAGAGAAACATCTGGCTTCCTGATCAAGGATAATCATCTCAGACAGCCCGCCTCTGGGTTTACGTACCTGTCCAGAATACAACATTGAATAACCAGACTCTGGGTAGGAGAAGAGGAACATGTTTATGAAATGGATCAGAAGGCTTGGTGCATTCTCAGATGTATGAGCATCATAGGCCGTCCACTTGTAAAAAATAAGGATAACCAAATAGCCAAACAAAGAGGTCATGAAGATTATTTCAGGAATAAATCCAAAGTAGATATTCAGGGGCTTCTTGAAATAGCTAAAAAAGAGAGAGAAAAAAACGTTAAGGGTAAATGGGCCTAGGGCCACTCCTACACTGAATGGAGTATTTACTAGATTTTTCTACTTAATACCCCTTCAATTCCGTCTTTATCACTTTAAGCAGCAGCAACCAGAAGCTGGAGGCAACAGAGACAATGCAGGATTAACTATCACGGTCAAACTTTTGAACCTTGGTTTTGTTTTGCTGTTGCTTTTTTTTCTTTTTTGAGACAGGGTCTCATCTGCCACCCAGCCTGGAGTACAGTGGTGCAATCTTGGCTCACTGCAGTCTTAACCTCCCTGGGCTTAGGCGATCCTCTTACCTCAGCCTCTCGGGTAGCTGGGACTACAGGCATGCGCCACCACACCCAGCTAATTTTTACATTTTTTGTAGAGATGGGGTTTTGCCATGTTTCCCAGACTGGTCTGGAACTCCTGACCTCAGGTCATCTGCCCGCCTTGGCCTCCCAAAGTGCAGGATGGCAGATGTGAGCCATTGTGCCAGGCCTCAAACTTTTGAACCTTGAACGGCTCCAATACCATCCCCACCATTCTCTCCATGAGAAAGAGAACGGAAAAATCTAGTACACTTTGAGACCACAGCTCGTAACTCTTTTTTTTTTTTTTTTTTTTTTTTTTGTAGAGATGGGGTCTCTTGCCGTGTTACCCAGGCTTGTCTTGAACTCCTGGGCTCAAGTGACCCGCCTGCCTTGGCCTCCCAAAGTGCTGGCATTACAAGTGTGAGCCACCACACCCAGTCCACAGCTAATAATTTTACGTGAGTTGCACATCAAGGAAAAAAAGAGACCTCACTTATTTTGAAGAAAATTGCTCAAGTTTTTTTCAAGGATCTTTACTGGAACAGTAAATTGTTAAAGGACTAATACTAAGCCTCATTTAAGACCATGAACTTTTTTTTTTTTTTTTTTTAGATGGAGTCTCGCTCTGTCACCCCGGCTGGAGTGCAGTGGTGTTATCTTGGTTTACTGCAACCTCTGCCTCCTGGGTTCAAGCAATTCTCCAGCCTCAGCCACCAGAGTAGCTGGGATTACAGGCGCGTGCCACTACACCCGGCTAATTTTTTGTATTTTTAGTAGAGATGGAGTTTCACCATGTGGGCCAGGCTGGTCTTGAACTCCTGACCTCAAGTGATCTGCCCGCCTCATCTTCCCAAAGTGCTGGGATTACAAGTGTAAGCCACTGCACCCGGCCAGACCATGAAATTTTTTTTTTTTTTTTTTTTTGAGGCAGAGTCTCGCTCTGTCGCTCAGGCTGGAGTGCAGTGGTGCCATCTTGTCTCACTGCAACCTCTGCCTCCCAGGTTCAAGCGATTCTCCCGCCTCAGCCTCCCGAGTAGCTGGGATTACAGGTGCGTGCCACCACACCTGGCTGATTTTTGTATTTTTAGTAGAGACAGGGTTTCACTGTGTTGGCCAGGCTGGTTTCAAACTCCTGACCTCAGGTGATCCACCCACCTTGGCCTCCCGAAGTACTAGGATTACAGGCATGATCCACCGTGCCTGGCCACACAATTAAATTTTTAGAAAAGCACTTCTATAATGTAGAATGAGGTTCTGAGTTATTAATCCCTCCCCAAAGATGTCATGATTTCTTTATGCAAAAGCATTCTCTAAACTACGCACATTCTTATGACAGAAATGGAACAACTCACATATGGTTGAACAGACTCAGGCTGACTCCAAACAGCATATGGATGATACCAAGGATAACAGACATCTTCATCTTAAAGGAGTTCAAGAAGGTCAGTTTATTGGTAGCAATGTTCCAAATCTGTCAAACCCGAGAAAACAAATTAGGTATTATAAATAATTCTCAAAGGGAAAAATATTCCTCTGTTTAAAAAACAATTTTTATTTATTTATTTATTTATTTATTTACAGACAAGTCTCGCTCTGTCGCCCAGGCTGGAGTGCAGTGGCGTGATCTCGGCTCACTGCAAGCTCCGCCTTCCGGGTTCACGCCATTCTCCTGCCTCAGCCTCCCGAGTAGCTGGGACTACAGGCGCCCACCACCACGCCCAGCTATTTTTTTGTATTTTTAGTAGAGACAGGGTTTCACCGTGTTAGCCAGGATGGTCTCGATTCCTGACCTCGTGATCTGCCCACGTTGGCCTCCCAAAGTGCTGGGATTACAGGTGTGAGCCACCGTACCTGGCCAACAATTTTTATTTATTAATCAATATTATTTATTATGGAAGTTCTAAACAGATACTAAAGCAGACAGGATGGTATAACAAACCCCCATGCACCTATCACTCTGCTTCGACAAAATTTTTTTTTTAATCTTGCTTTTGAGGAGAATGCTTCAAAAATTAATATCACCTTATGGACTCGTGAAACAAGATTACTGCCACTCACTCATCTCCACATTACTACAAAGTGAAGTCCAGATATCATGTCATTTTACCGGTAAATATTTCAGTGTGGATGTCTAAAAGGAAAAGACTTATTTATTTATTGAGATGGAATTTCGCTCTTTTTGCCCAGGATGGAGTGCAGTGTTCATGATCTCGCTGTCTGCAACTTCCACCTCTCGCCTTGCCTCAGCCTCCCAGGTAGCTGGGATTACGGGCACAGGCCACGACACCCAGCTAATTTTGTATTTTTAGTAGAGATGGGGCTTCACCATGTTGGCCAGGCTGGTCTTGAACTCCTGACCTCAGGTCTGGCCTGAGGCCTGCCTCAGCCTCCCAAACTGCTTGGATTACAGGCTTGAGTCACCGCGCCTGGCCAGTAAGGCTTTTTTTTTTTTTTTGAGATGAACTCTTGCTCTGTCGCCCAGGCTGGAGTGCAGTGGCGAAATCTCGGCCTATTGCGAGGTGGGGTTTTCACCGTGTTAGCCAGGAAGGTCTTGATCTCCCGACCTCATGATCCGCCTGCCTTGGCCTCCCAAATTGCTGGGATTACAGGCGTGAGCCACCACGCCCGGCCAGGACTTATTTTTAAAACATGACTACAATATTGTCATCACACCTAAATGCATTAACAATGATTTCTTTTTTTTTTTTTCTTTTAGATGGAGTCTTACTCTGTCGCCCAGGCTGGAGTGCAGTGGCATGATCTCGGCTCGCTACAACCTCTACCTCCTGGGTTCAAGCAATTCTCTGCCTCAACTTCCCGAGTAGCTGGAATTACAGGCGCTTGCCACCATGCCCGGCTAATTTTTTTTGTATTTTTAGTAGAGACGGGGTTTCACCATCTTGGCCAGGCAGGTCTTGAACTCCTGACCTTGTGATCCACCCGCCTCGGCCTCCCAAAGTGCTGGGATTACAGGCGCGAGCCACCGCGCCCAGCTAACGATTCCTTTTTTTTTTTTTTTTTGAGAAGGAGTCTCGCTCTGTCACCCAGGCTGGAGTGCAGTGGCGCGATCTCAGCTCACTGCAAGCTCCGCCTCCCGGGTTCACACCATTCTCCTGCCTCAGCCTCTCCGAGTAGCTGGGACTACAGGCGCCCGCCACCACGCCCGGCTAATTTTTTGTATTTTTAGTAGAGACGGGGTTTCACCGTGGTCTCAATCTCCTGACCTCATGATCCGCCCGCCTCGGCCTCCCAAAGTGCTGGGATTACAAGTGTGAGCCACGGCGCCTGGCCAACGATTCTTTAATATCATAAAATATATAGTCAATATTTATTCAAATTTCTCTGATCTCTGTCCAAATCTTTTTTTTTTTTTTTTTTTTTTGAGACAGGGTCTTCACTCTGTCACCCAGGCCGGAGTGCAGTGGCGTGATCTTGGCTCACTGCAACCTCTGCCTCCCAGGTTCAAGCCATTCTCCTGCCTCAGCCTCCCAAGTGGCTAGGACTACAGGTGTGCACCACCACACCCGGCCAATTTTTATACTTTTAGTAGAGATGGGGTTTCACTATGTTGCCTCGGCTGGTCTGGAATTCCTGACCACAAGTCATCTGCCTGCCTCAGCCTCCCAAAGTGCTGGGATTACAGGCGTGAGCCAACGTGCCCGGCTTATACATTATGATTGTAGATATATCTCTTGAGTCTCTAAACTATAAGTTCTCCTTCCATCTTTCCTTTTTCATTCATTACGAAATATCTTCTGAAGAAATTGGGTTATCTTACATATTTTCCCACAGTCTATGTTTTGCTGATTGTAGCCCTGTGGTGCTATCATTCCATCTATTTTTTTGAGATGGAGTCTTGCTATGTCCCCCAGGCTGGAATGCAGTGGCACGATCTGGGCTCACTGCAACCTGCTCCGCCCGGGTGCAGGCAATTCTCCTTCCTCAGCCTCCTGTAGCTGGGACTACAGGCGCATGCCACTGTGCCCAGCTAATTGCTGTATTTTTAGTAGAGATGGGGTTTCACCATGTTGACCAGGCTGGTCTCAAACTCCTGACCTCAAGTGATCCACCTGACTCTGTGTCCCAAAGTGCTGGGATTACAGGCATGAGCCACCTCGCCCAGCCTATATTATTTTTTTCTTTTCCTCAGCAGTCAGATGCCCTGTATTACATTCTTGTCGCCACTCCATTTTTACAGCACACAAGAAGATTTGATCATACTTAATTTGCCTAAGCATTTGAAAAAAAAATTAATTCTGGGATAAGGTTTTGTAAGTTTGTAAATATAAGAATGCAAGTCTAAAATCCACAGGAAAAATATATTTCTGCTTTGTTAAAATATCTGCTAAAAATAAAAAACCAAACTAAGTAAGCAGAAATAAATTAAGAAACGGGAAGGAGTCTTGAAAATCAATCTTCCCAGAGTCGATATTATTAACCACCTCAGAAATAAGCAGTGCAGGGAAAAGTATGTGGCTCCTCAAGGGACTTGGGTCTCTTATGGCTTAGAAGTCCTCTGAATAAATACATCAAGGTTTCCCAAAAATATGTCAACAAAAACCCACATAACTATTTTTGTTTGTTTGTTTGTTTTTTTGAGACAGAGTCTTGCTCTGTCACACAGGCTAGAGTGCAGCTTGCTCACTGCAACCTCCGCCTTCCAGGTTCAAGCAATTCTCCTGCCTCAGTCTCCCGGGTAGCTGGGATTACAGGCATGCACCACCATGCCCGGCTAATATTTGTATTTTTAGTAGAGATAGGGTTTCACCATGTTGGCGAGGCTGGTCTCGAACTCCTGACCTCAGGTGATCCCACCTCCTCAGCCTCCCAAAGTGCTGGGATTACAGGCATGAGCAACCATGCCCAGTGAAAGCCCACATAACTATTTCTCTTCACTTTAATTCTCTTGCTTCAGGGTTAGTGTTAAAAAACTTGCGGTTAGCATATAGGAAAGAAGTCCTCTTACTGGATCAATGCCAAAAGGGTATGGTCCACCGAACACTCCAGGGAGGGCTGGGTTCAGCTGTAGAACAGGGTTCCCCCGAAGCGTCTCTTCACTACCATGACAGGGAAAAAGTCACATTATTTTTGAACAAGAGAGGGAAACAACAAGGGTCCAGAAACTGACCCCAAAATAAATTACTATAGCTATCTTGTCTCTTCAATAAAATGCGAGGGGAAAAAATAAAGAGGAAAGACTAGCAGCTGAGATTGAGGGATCCAAAATGACAAAAAGAAAAATTAAACACACAAACACACGATCAAGTAGGGAACTGGGGAATCGGCTTTTAGTTTCCAAAAAAAAAAAAATCATTTCTAATCTTAGTTCCTGGATACTTGCTGAACAAATCACAAAGCAACTCACAGTGTGGAGCATGAATGAGGAGACACTGTCACCACTTCCTAAAGAAGTGTCAGTTTACCACTTGTCTTAAAAATCAGGGCTGAACATGAAAGGAATAAGCTTTGAATTTTAGCTTCTTCTGCAACTTACGTCCAATTAAAAGTAAACATCGGCCGTACACTCCAGGATGACCCAAAGATATTAAGAGACTTGGAAAAGCAATCATTGTAGATGAGGCCAGTGTACATGGAGAACACACCCATCAATAAAATAATGTATCGACCACTGAACACAGTGCTAAACATCTGGGAACCAGAAGAAAGAAGTAATGAGAATGTACTCACTGCAGCTTATATTGTGACAATGTTACTCAGAATATACCTGCCCCTTTCTCCAGCACTACTTTACCCCATCCTGATTCAGAGAGCCTGAAGTAAAAACCAAAATACAATGCTAATGAGACAGTCACTTTCACAGGATGCGGCCTCTATTTTTTTTTATCACATTGGCACAAAAGTTATTGCGGTTTTGGCCATTTCTTTTGGCGGCCAAAATCGCAATAACTTTTGCACCAACCTAAATAATTTTTATTTTTTTAGAGATGGAGTCTCACTATGTTGCCTATGCTGGTCTCGAATTCCTGGGCTCAAGTGATTCTCCCGCCTCAGCATCCAAGTAGCCGGGACTACAGGCACACACTATCACTTCCAGCTAGCACATGTCCTCTTTGGTGTTAAAATGAACATAACTTCTCTACTTCCTTTTGATAAATTCATGGATAAAAGACTTCCATATCATAATTTTCATAATGAATGCTTGGGAAATTATAAAATTTCAGTTCAATGCAGATGCAACTTAAACATTACCTCATTCTCATTCTTCTGGGAAAGGATCCGGCTCTCCCTCAGTACCATCCACACAGCAAAAAGGGTCATTAAAATGCCATGACCAAAGTCTCCAAACATCACAGCAAATAGAAAAGGGAACGTGATAATAGTATATGGAGCTATGAAGAAACCAAAAAAAGAAAAATACAAAGTACATTAAACCATAGCAATTCCACAAATATCACATTCTTTTCCATACCCTTTTTTTTTTTTTTTTTGAGACAAAGTCTTGCTCTGTCAGCCAGCAATGTCTCAATCTTGGCTCACTGCAACCTCCACCTCCCGGGTCCAAGTGATTCTCCTGCCTCAGCCTCTTGAGTAGCTGGGATTACAGGTGCCCACCACTATGCCCAGCTAAGTTTTGTATTTTTAGTAGAGACAGGGTTTCACCATGTTGCCCAGGCTGGTCTCCAACTCTGACCTCAAGTGATCCACCTGCCTTGGCCTCCCAAAGTGCTGGGATTACAGGCGCGAGCCACTGTGCCCAGCCTTCCATACTCTTAAGATCAATATAAGGTGACTTACTCCCCAGCTGCCAGACAGATAGGACTCTCAGAGAAAATCTTTCATGGCAGAATCAACACACCTTCACAAAGTAGCTAATGAAATTTGAGCTACTGATAACCTTTTTTAAAAGAGAGATGGGGTCTTGCTCTGCCACCCAGGCTGGAGTGCAGTGGTTTCATCACAGCTCACTGCAGCCGGCAACCCCTGGACTCAAGTTAACCTCCCACCTCAGTCTCCCAAACAGTTGGAACTACAAGCATGTGCCACCATGCCCAGTTAATTTTCTTTTAAATTACTGATAACTTAAATAATTTTTTTTAGATGGAATCTCACTATTTTGCCCAAGCTAGTCCTGAACTCCTGGCCTTGAGCAATCCTCCCACCTCAGCCTCCTGAGTATCCGAGATTACAGGCATGAGGCACTGTGCCTGGCAGCTCTGACAACATTTTAAACCAAGAAGAACAGCGGAAACGAAGGTGTAACCCTGACAACATTGGTTTATTCTTTGACTCTCTTGTAACTCGTGGGACTCTGCTCCCAGGGCAGGCCAGCTGTCTTCTCTTTGTGCAGCAACCATGTCCCAGTGGTATAAAGCTAAATATCAGATAATGTACAGATGGAGAGAGCCCAGAGCAAAGCAGTTCTTGCATACGGCTCCAACTGAAAATGAATACTCACACTCTTGATTTAATAATTAACTCTCCAAATATATGAGAAATCTGTGTTGTGCCTAAAGTGGCCAATACTTGCTACATTTTTTCTGTCTAACCTTGGAATAGGGAAGCCAAAAAAAAAAGCCATTTAAAAATATCAGACATCTTAGAAGAAACATTTTGCTTAAAGCAGTTCCCGCAAATGATTTGCTAGAGAAGTCCAGGTGTTTTAGGGCTGTGAGGGCACATGAAAGAATCCAGTCTCACGAACTTTTTTTTTTTTTGAGACAGAGTCTTGCTCTGTCACTCAGGCTGGAGTGCAGTGGCACAATTTAGGCTCACTATAACTTCTGTCTCCTGGGTTCAAGCAATTCTCCTGTCTCAGCCTCCTGAGTAGCTGGGATTACAGGCATGCACCACCAGGTCTGACTAATTTTTTTGTATTTTTTTTTTTTTTTTTTTTTGAGACGGAGTCTCGCTCTGTCACCCAGGCTGGAGTGCAGTGGCGCGATCTCAGCTCACTGCAAGCTCCGCCTCCCGGGTTCACGCCATTCTCCTGCCTCAGCCTCTCCGAGTAGCTGGGACTACAGGCGCCCGCCACCACGCCCGGCTAATTTTTTGTATTTTTAGTAGAGACAGGGTTTCACCTTGATCTCGATCTCCTGACCTCGTGATCCGCCTGCCTCGGCCTCCCAAAGTGCTGGGATTACAAGCGTGAGCCACCGGGCTCAGCAATTTTTTTGTATTTTTAATAGAGATAGGGTTTCACCATGTTGGCCAGGCTGGTCTTGAACTCCTGACCTTAAGTGATCCTCCCACCTTGTCCTCCCAAAGTGCTGGGATTACAGGCATGAACCACCGTGCCCAGCCGATGAACTCTTTTTTTTTTTTTTGAGACGGAGTTTCACTCTTATTGCCCAGGCTAGAGTGCAATAATGCAATATCGGGGCTCACAGCAACCTCCGCCTCCCAGGTTCAAGCAATTCTCCTGCCTCAGCCTCCCGAGTTGCTGAGATTACAGGCATGAGCCACCATGCCTGACTGATTTCGTATTTTTAGTAGAGACGGGGTTTCTCCATGTTGGTGAGGCTGGTCTCGAACTCCCGACCTCAGGTGATCCACCCACCTCGGCCTCCCAAAGTGCTGGGATTACAGGCGTGAGCCACCACGCCTGGCCCAGCCAATGAACTCTTAAAGGAACGATACCTGACAGTAAACCTGCTCCTTACATTAAATGGGCATCCTTTTTTTTTTTTTGAGACTGTCTTGCTCTGTTGCCCAAGCTGGAGTGCAGTGGCATGATGTCGGTTCACTGCAACCTTCGCCTCCTGGGTTCAAGTGATTCTCAGGCCTTAGCCTCCCAAGTAGCTGGGACTACAGGTGCGTGCCACCACATCTGGCTAATTTTTGTATTTTTAGTAGAGGCAGGGTTTCACCATGTTGGCCAGGCTGTTCTTGAACTCCTGACCTCATGTGATCCACATGTCTCAGCCTCCCAAAGTGCTGGGATTACAGGCGTGAGCCACCATGCCCTGCCAGAATGAGCACCTCTTCATAGGAAGTACACAAGATCTGAGGTGTCAACATGTTTGTTTATTTTTTAATAGAGATGGGGTCTCACTATGTTGCCCAGGCTGATCTTGAAATCCTGGGCTCAAGCAATCCTCCTACCTCGGCCTCTAAAAGTGCTAGGATTGGCCGGGTGCAGTGGCTCACGCCACCCAGCACTTTGTAATCCCAGCACTTTGGGAGGCCAAGGCGGGCGGATCATGAGGTCAGGAGATCGAGACCATCCTGGCTAACACAGTGAAACCCTGTCTCTACTAAAAATACAAAAAAATGGCCAGGCACAGCGGCTCACGTCTGTAATCCCAGCATTTTGGGAGGCAGAGGCAGGCAGATCACCTCAAGTCAGGAGTTAGAGATCAGCCTGGGCAACACGGTGAAACCCCATCTCAACTAAAAATACAAAATTAGCCGGGCGTGGTGGCACATGCCTATAATCCCAGCTACTCAGGAGGCTGAGGCAGGAGAATCACTTGAACCTGGGAGGCAGAGGATGTGGTGAGCTGAGATCGTGCCATAGCACTCCAGCCTGGGCAACGGGAGTAAATCTCTGTCTCACCACAAAAAAAAAAAAAAAAAAAATTAGCTGGGCATGGTGGCGGGTGCCTGTAATCCCAGCTACTCAGGAGGCTGAGGCAGGAGAATGGCGTGAACCTGGGAGGCAGAGCTTGCAGTGAGCTGAGATTGCGCCACTGCACTCCAGCCTGGGCGACAGAGAGAGACTCCATCGGAAAAAAAATAAAAAATAAAATAAAAATTAAAAAAAACAGTGCTAGGATTAACATCTTTAATTCAGTTGTTCAACAGCATTTAAAGTGAGGCGTTAGAAGAAACAATGAACAGGCTGGGCACGGTGGCTCACACTTGTAATCCCAGCACTTTGGGAGGCCGAGGCGGGCGGATCACAAGGTCAGGAGATCGAGACCACGGTGAAACCCCGTCTCTACTAAAAATACAAAAAATTAGCCGGGCGTGGTGGCGGGCGCCTGTAGTCCCAGCTACTCGGAGAGGCTGAGGCAGGAGAATGGTGTGAACCCGGGAGGTGGAGCTTGCAGTGAGCCGAGATTGCGCCACTGCACTCCAGCCTGGGCGACAGAGTGAGACGCCGTCTCAGAAAAAAAAAAAAAAGAAGAAACAATGAACAAAAAGGCCAGGCATAGTGGGTCACACCTGTAATCCCAGCACTTTGGGAGGCTGAAGCAGGAGGCTTGCTTGAGCCCAGGAGTCCAAGACTAGCTTGGGCAACATAACAAGACCCCGTCTCTAAAAAAAAATTAAAAATTATCAGCCTGGGCAACATAGCAAAACCTATCTCTAAAAAAATTTTAAAAATTAGCCAGGCATGGTGACACATGCCTGTAGTCCCAGCTACTCCAGAGGTTCAGGCAGGAGAATCACTTGAGCCCGTGAGGTTGAGACTGCTGTGAGCCGTGATTTCACCACTGCACTACAGCCTGGGCAACAGAATGAGACCCAGTCTCAAAAAAAAATCATAAAATAAAAAATTAGCCACGTGTCGTGGTGTGTGCCTGTGGTCCTAGCTATGCAGGAGGCTGAGTTGGGAGGATCTCTTGAGGCCAGGAGTTTGAGGCTGCAGTGAACTACAATCATGCTGCTGCACTCCAGCCTGGGTGACAGAGGGAGACTCTCTCTCAAAACAAATCAAACCAACTAAACAAACAAAAAAACTCTAGAGGAAAAAGATAACAAGCTTTTTTTTTTTACCTGGATTTATCTCTCGGTAAGTTCCAATTCCATAAGCATCTACTATGTTCTGAAAGCCATAGGTAAACTTGTTGGTTTTGTTATAGGTTGGGGGAGTCTGGTTTGTCTGCATCCTGTTCAAAATGGAAGGTACAGTGGAACCACTGTGTTCCTGAAAAACATTAGCACATTTATCAAACTTAGGTTATCCTCCTAACTGTGGTGGTTACACAGGTGTACATTTCTTGAAACTCATCAAATGGTACACATAAAATGTATGTATTTTCTTTCATGTAAATTATATCTCAATAAAACTAATGAAAAAATAAAAATAAAACTAGATTATCTTTCCCAGCTTTTGGGAAAACTGGGACAAGGTATAACATTTATAATGGAAGATTTATATTAGATCCTGTGAAATACATCCTTAATGTGAAAAAAAATTTAACTTTAAAATATATCACCAAAGAAACTGTGGAACTGCCTCCATATCTGCCTTTTTATGAAAGTTGTTCTTCCCCTTTCATGGAGAAAGCAAAGTATGTTCTCTGGCTCTCCTTCTTCACTACCTTCTCTTAACTTCCTGATCCCTTGTAGTCTGGCTGACCATGCTTACGCAAAGTGACTGGCTCCTGACCAAAGAGCTTCTCTCCCCCATGCACGCCCCTGACATTAGAGATCTTTGGTGAAAATCTTTCTTCCTTAGGAGTTCTCCTCCTGCTCGCTGACCATTCCTTTTCTATCTTTGCTGGTTGTTTCTGCTCTGCCTATCTCATAGCATTGCACGACCCCAACCTTTTTTTTCTATGACCTCCCTCTTGGAGGTCTCATTCCCTTCCATTCTCATGACTCCCATTTCCTTAGCTTTGTCCCCTTGTCTGCTTGACATTTCTACATGGACCTCAATGTGACTGGAACTGAACTTACCATCCCTCCCCAATCAATAAGCTTCTCTTGCTGAACATTTACTTCCATCATTGGAACCCTAATTCTCCTGGCCAGTCAGCTTTGATGCCTCAAAAACATGTTTAAATCTTTCTCCTTGTATTTCTCCTGCACCTTGCTAGGAACCAGGTAGCCCTATTGATTTTTCCTGCAGAACATCTCACAATTCATCATTTTTTTCTCCATTGTCAAGTCCTACCTGGGGATCCTTATCATTTACTACTCTATGTCTGCAATAACCTTCTAACTGAACCCCTACCTACAGAACCTCTTCCCTCCTCAATCCAACCTAGATACTATCAGATTACTCTTTTAAAACTGATTTGAGCCAGGAGAAGTGGCTCACACCTGTAATCCCTGCACTTGGGGAGGTTGAGGCGGGTGGATCACCTGAGGTCAGGAGTACGACACCAGCCTGGCCAACATGATGAAACCCCGTCTCCACTAAAAATACAAAAAATTAGCTGGGTGTGGTGGCGCACGCCTGTAATCCCAGCTACTCAGGAGGCTGAGACAGGAGAATCACTTGAACCAGGGAGGTGGAGGGTGGAGGTTGCAGTGAGCCGAGATCATGCCACTGCACTCCAGCCTGGGCAACAAGAGCAAAACTCCATCTCAAAAAAAAAAACAAAAAAACTGCTTTGATCCACCAGGCGTGGTGACCCACTTTTTTTTTTTTTTTTTGAGACAGAGTCTCACTCTGTTGTCCAGGCTGGAGTGCAGTGGCATGATCTCAGCTCACTGCAACCTCTGCCTCCTGGGTTCAAGTGGTTCTCCTGCCTCAGCCTCCCGAGTAGCTGGGATCACAGGCACCCACCACCATACCCGGCTAACTTTTTTGTATTTTTAGTAGAGACGGGGTTTTGCCATGTTGGCCAGGCTGGTCTCAAACTCCTGACCTCAAGTGATGCACCCGCCTCAACCTCCCAAAGTGCTAGGATTACAGAAGTGAGTCACCACGCCTGGCCCCAACACTTTGGAAGGCCAAGGAAGGCAGATCACTTGAGCCCAGGAATTTGAGATCAGCCTGGGCAACAAGGAAAAACCCTGTCTCTACAAAAAATACAAAAAAATTAGCCAGGCATGATGGTGGGCACCTGTAGTCCCAGCTACCGGGAGTCTGAAGTGGGAGGATTGCTTAAGCCCAGGAGTTGGAAGCTACAGTGAGCTGAGATGGCACCACTGCACTCCAGCCTGGGTAAAAAAGCAGGATCTTGTCTCAGAAACAAAATAAAAAATGTAAAAAACGACCCAAACTGCTTTGATCATGTTCCTTCACCCCTAAAGAACTTCCAATGTCTCTCAACTCCCTCTGGAATAAGATTTAAATCTTCTAAGCTATTATTTAAGAACCTTTCACAATTAAGTTCCAAACTACCTGATGCAGACAGGTACTTCTCTTCAGCTAACCAATTGTAAATCCTGTTCTTGTCCAAACATACATGGTCTAACCATACTTCCTGACTTTGTTTTCTTCTCTTCATTCAGCAGTCTTACCAACAACTTACCATTCTTCAAAGACCTGATCAAATGCCACCTGCTTAAAGCTTTTTCCAACTCCATAGTTGGAACTCTCCTAATAAACTGTAAGATACTCGAGGGCATGTTTTGTACATCTCTGTACTCCTCCAGGCACTTACAGCAGTTCTGTGGACAGAGTAGTTGTTCTAATTAACTACTAAACAGAAACAGTCATATACAGAGAGGGCATCAGGAAACTGATGCCCTGGCCATGAGCAACCCTGAAGAATCATGGGCATATGACCAAATTATTTCAGCTCTCTGAACTGCAGTCTCCACATATGCAAAATAAAGATATGCTATGCTATGCTATGATATATATATTATATGCCAGGCTATGTATGAAATGTGCTGTCAAGTTAAAAGACAAATAAATATATTAAAGAACTCCGAAGGTGAAATGCCATAAAAGTGACATTAATGTTACTATTTTTTTTTTTATTTTTTTATTTTTTTTGAGACAGAGTCTTGCTCTGTTGCCCAGGCTGGAGTGCAGTGGCGCAATCTCGGCTCACCGCAAGCTCTGCCTCCCAGGTTCACTCGATTCTTCTGCCTCAATCTCCAGAGTAGCTGGGACTACAGGCGCCTGCCACCACGCCCGGCTAATTTTTTGTATTTTTCAGTAGAGATGGGGTTTCACCGTGTTAGCCAGGATGGTCTCGATCTCTTGACCTCATGATCTGCCCTCCTCGGCCTCCCAAAGTTCTGGGATTACAGGTGTGAGCCACCACGCCTGGCCAAAAATGACATTAATGTTACTATTGATGGGAACCTCTCTTCCTGGCCACGAGCTGCATTGCTAGCTTTGGGGACTCACCGTGCCCCTTCTGAGTGCAAACTGGATGGAGTCAAGGTCGGTGACAGGGCACCAGACCTCTGCAATCAAGCATTTCTGAGTCACATCTATGTTGCACAGGTTCAGGGTGTGATAGATGGCCTTCATCTTCCGCACTTTGATGAACCAGACACGGATGTTCTTAGCAGCTGCCTGCAGAACCCTCTGGCGGTGATCCTCCGTTTGATTCAGAACCTTTAGGGAGAAAAGGAACAAGGGAGGGATCCTTTTAACACTAGTTTTAGATCTCAGGATATGAATGGCAAAGAGGCATAGCTTTCTGAAAAGAGTTGCCAGGGAATTGTCTTTTTCTTCGTCTGGCTAGAATGGTTTCTTTTTTCCAAATTACAAGAAATTAGAGTTCTAGTTACTAACATTCACTTTCATTTAGCTTCAACCTGAAAAGAAACCTGAGAAAATAGTTTTTTAGATTTTCTATATATGTTCAATCTTACCACCAATCCAAGGCACAACAAATGTAGGTCACTGCCTTTAACTTGGCTTATTAAAGAGCAACGACTTTCTATGTGGGGAATGTAACTCAGTAGGCATCACAAGCCCAGGAGCTGACAAATGAACAAATCCACACAGAATCCCTTGCACATGGGCCAGCATCAGGAGAGGGTGGAAAGAGGCAGTGCTGAATACCACCATCTGCCTACACTGGGAACATGGGCCAGGAGATGCCACGGGACCAGGAGCACCTGCGATCTTTACAGGAGGCTTGGACTGCCACATACCACTGCCATCATGAGGGCAGCTAAGGTGTTACCTTTATGTCAGGCTTCTCAGAGGAAAAATGGTTCAGTGTTGATCCTTTTGAAATCAGTACAGATTTCCCTCAGAGGAATTACAGTGCCAAGACTAGGGTGGGAGGAAGGTACAGGAATATTTTACATTCCATTGGCTTAATACCAAGTATTTAAGTTTTTTTTTTTTGAGATGGAGTCTCGCTCTGTGGCCCAGGCTGGAGTGCAGTGGCATGGTCTCAGCTCACCACAACCTCCGCCTCCCGGGTTCAAACGATTCTCCCGCCTCAGCCTCCTGAGTAGCTGGGATTACAGGTGCGCACCACCATGCACGGCTAATTTTTGTATTTTTAGTAGAGACGGGGTTTCACCATGTTGGTCAAGCTGGTCTCGAACTCCTGACATCGTGATCCACCTGCCTCAGCCTCCCAAAGTGTTGGGATTACAGGCATGAGCCAACGTGTCCGGCCCATATTTAAGTTTTTAATAGCAGGTGTGGCTAAGCCTGTTGCTTCCAACTGGAAGAAATTAGGCAAGCAACCCAAAGCACAAGTCTCCATCATAGACAATTCTTCAAGTTAGTTCAGAACAAAGCAGTAACTACTCCCTGAAAAATTGTCTTGGGCAGAGGAAGGTGACTTCCGTTGTTTTGTTTTGCTTTGTTTTTAAAAGCAAAGCCATGGCATGCTAGGGAAACACATCACTTGAAGATAGCTACTT
Source organism: Hylobates moloch (assembly GCF_009828535.3). Lineage (NCBI taxonomy): Eukaryota > Metazoa > Chordata > Mammalia > Primates > Hylobatidae > Hylobates > Hylobates moloch. The sequence goes on along the minus strand of NW_026652285.1, from coordinate 26,168,827 downwards.
TCTTTCCTTCTTGTTGTGGACTATTTCACAATTACTATTACTCACTCCTATAATCCCAGCACTTTGGGAGGCCAAGGCAGGAGGATTGCTTGAGGTCAGGAGTTCCAGACCAGTTTGGGCAACATAGTGAGACCCTATCTCTACAAAACCATACCAAAAAATAATTAGCTGGGCATGGCAGCAGGCACCTGTAGTCCCAGCTACTTGGGAGGCTGAGACAGATTGTTTGAGCCTAGTCGGTCAAGGCTGCAGTGAGCCAAAATTGTGCCACTGCATTCCAGCCGGGGTGACAGAGTGAGATCTGTCTTTAAAACAAAACAAAACAAAACAAAACAAAACAAACAAACAAAACACAAAAAAACCTTTCTTCTAGAAGGATGCTAAAGAAACTAGCAAGCAATGTTCTATTTGCCGTTCTCTTTCCTCATCCCATTCCTTGGTATTCAATCCCTTTTTAAACTTTCAGTTCCTACAGCTAGATTTTTAAAAAATCAAATTCTGGTCAGTTATAATGACTACCGCACATGCTCTTTAAATCTACCCATAGGTTTGGAAGGAGATTAAGACAGCCTTAGAACCCAGAATGTACTAATATAGCCTATCACTCACCAGCAGTTCTAAAACTCTCTCTCTCTCTGGTTAAACAGGTTAAGTGTATCTCAAAGGAGCCAGCAATAGGTCAGGTTGGTGGGTCATATATGAGGGAGGTCGCTGAGAGTTGAAATGGAAGTTACAGGCTGGGCACAGTGACTCATACCTGTAATCCCAGGACTTTGGGAGGCCGAGGCAGGCAGATCATCTGAGGTCAGGAGTTCAAGACCAGCCTGGCCAACATGGCAAAACCCCGACTCTACTAAAAATACAAAAATTAGCCAGGTATGGTGGCAGGCGCCTGTAATCACAGCTACTCGGGAGGCTGAGGCAGGAGAATTGCTTGAACCTAGGAGGCAGAGGTTGCAGTGAGCCGAGATCACGCCACTGCACTCTAGCCTGGGAGACAGAGCAAGACTCTGTCTCCAAAAAAAAAAAAAAAAGGCCACGCACGGTGGCTCATGCCTGTAATCCCAGCACTTTGGGAGGCCAAGGACGGCGGATCACGAGGTCAGGAGATTGAGACCATCCTGGCTAACATGGTGAAACCCCATCTCTACTAAAAATACAAAAAATTAACTGGGCGTGGTGGCAGGCGCCTGTATTCCCAGATACTTGGGAGGCTGAGGCAGGAGAATGGCGTGAACCCGGGAGGCGGAGCTTGCAGTGAGCCAAGATCATGCCACTGCACTACAGACTCCGTCTCAAAAAAAAAAAAAAAAAAAAAAAAAAAAAGAAATGGAAGTTACAACATATCTCTGACAATTCTGCCACTGCCAAAAGGAACTGCCTTTGGGATTAAGTATGTTTATTAATATTCTAAAGGGGCAATCATCACTTTTATTCTTTCAAAGGGAACAAAGCCCCCCTCACCAGCCTTTCCTTCCATGTACGCATAGTTCACAACTCCTCCCTCAGAGCCCTGTGATAACCGTGGTGTGCATAAACCACACTTACTGCAATTTGGCAAAACTCCAACACAGTCTCTTCTTGGGTACAAAAGTCACACCAGAGCTTTTTGGCTAGTCTGTGTGGTTAAGATCAAAGGTGACCACAAGGATGCATGCCGAGCTATTGGGACTGGCTGCCTCAGGAGGGTGTGTGGGAGAGGGCAGAACTGACTTCTCCGTCTTTTTAGATTGTTTGATATATATTTTTCTTAACTAAGCATACTTTTAAAAAATTATTATTATAAAAACTATCAGCTGGGCGCGGTGGCTCACGCCTGTAATCCCAGCACTTTGGGAGGCCAAGCAGGCAGATCACACGGTCAGGAGATCGAGATCATCCTGGCTAACACGGTGAAACCCCGTCTCTACTAAAAAATACAAAAAATTAGCTGGGCATGTGGCGGGCCCCTGTAGTCCCAGCTACTCGGGAGGCTGAGGCAGGAGAATGGCGTGAACCCGGGAGGCGGAGCTTGCAGTGAGCCGAGATCACGCCACTGCACTCCAGCCTGGGCGACAGAGTGAGACTCCGTCTCAAAAACAAACAAACAAACAAAACAAAAAACAAAAACACTATCTCAGACTTGGCTGGGCGCAGTGGCTCACACCTATAATCCCAGCACCTTGGGAAGCTGAGGCAGGTGGATCACTTGAGGTCAGGAGTTCAAGACCAGCCTGGCCAACATGGTAAAACCCCATCTCTACTAAAAATACAAAAATTAGGCCAGGCACAGTGATTCACACTTGTAATCCCAGCACTTTGGGAGGCTGAGGTGGGAGGATCACTTGAGGTCAGGAGTTTGAGACCAGCCTGGGCAACATGGTGAAACCCTGTCTCTACTAAAAATACAAAAATCAGCCAGGTTTAGTGGCACATGCTTGTAATCCCAGCTACTTGGGAGGATGAGGCAGGAGAATCGCTTGAACCTGAGAGGCAGAGGTTGCAGTGAGCCAAGATCACACCACTGCACTCCAGCCTGGGCAAAAGAGCGAGACTCTGTCTCAAAAAAATAAATAAAAATACAAAAATTAGTCGGACATGGTGGCAAATGCCTGTAAGCCCAGCTACTCAGGAGGCTGAGGCAGGAGGATCACTTGAGCCTAGGAGGCGGAGGTTGCAGTGAGCTGAGACAGTGCCACGGCACTCCAGCCTGGGTGACAGAGTGAGACTCTGTCTCAAAAAAAAAAAAAAAAATCTCAGACCCATGGAGAGGAATTGAATATGCTAGGCAACAACGATTCTAGATGCTTTGCATTCCTGTCTCGTTTGAGGATGGCTAATGCTATTTTTAACCATCATTCCCTGATACTTTCTCAGCTCCCAGAAGGACATATTACCCATGGACATTTCTTTTTTTGGTATCCTGGTTTGCTACAGGTGCCTTATAGAATATCAGCGTTTCAAGGAAGGAGAATGGTCTCGTATTCCAGTATTTCACAAAAAAAAATTCCCTCCAGCCTTCTGCATACCATTTGGAGATCATCAATCCTGGTATTCACTCCAGAAGCCATTTCCTTCCTCTCCTGTGGTGTCTCAGGACAGGGATAGAGTGAGGCTCGGAACCTGGAATGTAGGAACATCCAAGTTTCTTAACTTATCTAATTTAAATCATCTCAGAAAGTAATCCAAATGTACCAGAAGGACCAAAACATGATTAGGTCGGACCGATGTATTAAGTCAACACTATTTTTTTTTTTTTTTTTTTTTTTTTGAGACAGAGTTTCGCTCTGTCACCCAGGCTGGAGTGAAATGGCACGATCTCAGCTCACTGCAACCTCTGCCCCTGGGTTCAAGTGATTCTCCTGCCTCAGCCTCCCAAGTACCTGGGATTATAGGCGCCTGCTACCACACCTGGCTAATTTTTGTGTTTTTACTGGAGACAGGGTTTCACCATGTTGGCCAGGCTGATCTCGAACTCCTGACCTTAGGCGATCCACCCACCTCGGCCTTCCAAAGTGCTGGGATTACAGACATGAGCCACCATGCCCAGCCTAAGTCAACAATTAAGTGAAATGACCTGCAGACGGAGCAATTATAGCATCCGAACTATGTTGACATTCTCTGTAGCTATGAAATTCCTTGAGATTAAAAAAAAAAAAGTAAAGCAAATTATATTGTAAATTAATGGAGTAAGATGACATGGAAAAAATTCTGTCCCTAGACCAGGCACGGTGGCTCACACCTGTAATCCCAGCACTTTGGGAGGCTGAGGCAGGTGGATTGCTTGAGTCTAGGAGTTTAAGACCAGCCTGAGCAACATGGTGAAACCTCGTCTCCACAAAAAATACAAAAATTAGTCGGGCATGGTGGCACATGCATGTAGTCCCAGCTACTCATGAGGCTGAGGTGGGAGAATCGACTGAGCTCAGGAAGTCAAGGCTGCAGTGAGCTGTGATCATGCCACTGCACTTTAGCCTGGGCAATAGAGTGAGACACTGCCTCAAAAAAAAAAAAAAAAAAAAAGGCCGGGCACAGTGGCTTACGTCTGTAATACCAGTACTTTGAGAGCTGAGGCGGGCAGATCGCTTGAGATTAGGAGTTCGAGATCAGCCTGGCCAACATGGCAAAACCCCATCTCTACCAAAAATACAAAAATTAGCCAGGCGAGGTGGCATGCATCTGTAGTCCCAGCTACTCGGGAGGCTGAGGCAGGAGAATCGCTTGAACCCTGGAGGTGAAGATTGCAGTGAGCTGTGATTGTGCCACTGCACTCCAGCCTGGGTGGCAGCGCAAGACTCTGTCTAAAAAAAAAAAACTGTCCCTAAGGCAGAATTTCAGAAAATTTAAGGACATAGCATCTATGCTAAGTATGGAGACTCACTGTCCCAGAATAATACGGCATTTATAAACCATGAGTCCTTAAGAGTTATTTTTCCCCAAGTTAAGGAAATTATGGTCCTTTTTTTTCAGTTTTTAGTTTTTTATAGACATGGGGTCTCACTAAGTTGGCCAGGCTGGTCTTCAAATCCTGGGGTCAAGCAATCCTCCTGCCTCAGCCTCCCAAAGTGTTGAGATTACAGGCATGAGCCATTGTATCTGGCCACAACTGTGGTTCTGATGGTATTTTTTAAAATGAATTTAGGGCCAGGCACAGTGGTTCATACCTGTAATCTCAGCACTTTGGGAAGCTGAGGTGGGTGGATCACCTGAGGTCAGGAGTTCGAGACCAGCCTGGCCAACATGGCGAAACCCCATCTCTACTAAAAATACAAAAAAAATTAGCCGGGTGTGATGGCAGGTACCTATAATCCCAACTACTCAGGTGGCTGGAGAATCACTTGAACCTGGGAGGCAGAAGTGGCAGTGCTCCAAGATCGCACCACTGTACTCCAGCCTGGGCGTGGAGTGAGATTCGGTCAGAAAAAAAAAAAAAAAGAGAAAAAGAATTTAGTGGCTCACGCCTCTAATCCCAGCACTTTGGGAGGTTGAGATGGGCAGATCCCTTGAGTCCAGGAGTTCCAGGCCAGCCTGGGCAACATGGCAAAACCCCGTCTCTACAAAGAATACAAAAAATTAGCCAGTTATGGTGGTGCACGCTTGTAATCCCAGCTACCCTAGAGGCTGAGGCAGGAGAATCCCCTGAGCCCAGGCAGTCAAGGCTGCAGTGAGCCATGATCATGCCACTGCACTCCAGCTTGGGCGACAGAGTGAGATCCCCCGTCTGAACAACAAAAATAAAAATAAAAATGAATTCAGGCTATTTCTTATTGATTAAAACAGCCCCTAGCACTATTAAAATTAACTGTGTTGAGATAGACTAAAAAGGATTTGTATTTCACTATTCTGAACTTTAAGACTCAACAGTTGGGCAGCATGGCTGTGCACTCCTGGTAGAGGCATGCCTCTCTTACCCTTCACAGATTTTCTTGACTCTGTTTTTCAGCTGATCGCCTTGGAAGAAAATGATAAACACAGACTTGTGCACGTAGTCACCCTAGGCCCCAGAATAAAAAAACAAGACTTCAGACTTCTGCATCTGGATGAAAACCTCTTAAATAACCAACTCTTTTGATGATGTAAGAACAACAGGCAATCCTGCACTTTAACCACTGCCCTCACTCCATTTCCTAAGCTTCACTACCAAGAACGTCTGCCCTATAATCTCTAATTCACAAAAATCTTTCTCTATTTGTTTTTTTTTTTGACTCAACCAGGAGTTTGAAGCTAAGATGATGCTCCTCTTAGCACTGTTTAGACTTATTTACCAATTCAACTTTAAATCTTATATTGCCTGAATGATAAAAGTATAGGAGAGAAAAGAGAAGGACGCCATTTCTGTCCTGGGACTTAGAAATTCTTAGATAAAAGGGACTGAATAACTACAAGGAACTGAGTCCCTGGGAAGAATGCTGATATAGAATCTCACAATTCAAGGTAATCTGGACTTTATGGGGCAGGGAGGAAGGTAATCCATTCCAAATACCAAATTTATACCTGAAGTATGATGCAAGGACTGGAAGGAAAGATCAGAAAAAAAGGTATATGGCGTGTTAACCAGGATTGTCTCCGGTTGCCTGTATTTTCTCATAGTCATACACAGCATGTAGAGCTTTTATGATAACAAACAAAACTTTAGAAGGATAAAAGGAGATGAGGAGTGAAGAAAATTAGGCTCAAGGGTCTGAAATCCCTAAATTCTGTAGGCTAAACTAGAACCCATTCTTTGTGCAACCTGCTCTGTTACAGATATCCAGGGTCCCCATTTCTGGATTTGTTGATAAAATAACCTTTCTGTTGCCAAGAGGAAACTTGACTGAATATTCCTGAGAAAAGCTCCTCATTAATGTGATTGCAAATTACAGTGTTTCCACAACCCGATGGCCTTTGGCAAGATTGTGAAACTACACCCCTACGCAGGGGGTTCACCTGAAGTGTCACCACACTCCTCCACGGCATGGGGGATGAAAGCCCTGCAGCTGCACAGCCCACCCAATCTGAGAAATCTCACAATTCAATCTCTCTTTTTAGGTAAAGAACACTAATTTAAGAAATTCACAAGATAATTTAGAACAGAAAAACTAACTTTAGGTTTCTAAATAATACTAGTACAAAAGCAAAGTAAAATTTTTGCAGTACATTTATCTTTACTTGTGCTCCCTGAAATCAGGACTCACCACAACTAAATGCAGATTTAGACAATAAACTCTGTCCCATTATGGCAAATGACAAGATGTTAAACTGTTTCTACTTCCTGAAGTACTGGGTGGGGAAGATCATCCTATTTTGTGCGATATCTATTCTTAAACTAAGTTTCTAATCCTTCCAACAAACAAACAAAAAAACTTTACCAAGTAAAATTTCATCAGCTTATTAAGATCACAGTCTAGGAAATCTCTCCTTCTCTTTTTATACATGAATATTACCAAACTTGGGGCTGGGCATTGTGGCTCACGCCTATAATCCCAACACTTTGGGAGGCTGAGGCAGGCGGATCACTTGAGATCAGAAGTTCAAGATCAGCCTGGGCAACATGGTAAAACACTGTCTGTACTGAAAATACAGAAAAAAATTAGCCGGGCATCATGGCGCACGCCTGTCATCCCCAGCTACTCGGGAGGCTGAGGCAGGACAATCACTTGAACCCAGGAAGCGGAGGTTGTGGTGAGCTGAGATCGCACCACTGCACTCCAGCCTGGACAACAGAGTGAGACTCCACCTCAAAAAAAAAAAATTACCAAATTTGGAACCAGATGTCTTCTTGCTTTAATTTTCATAAAACGCAAATGAGTGAAAATAAAAATTTCCAATCAGAATAACATCTACACGGGTGAACTTGAAAATATGTATATGTCATGTATACATTATACATCCATATGTATATATGACAGGAATTAACTTAGAGGAAGTACTTCAAATTCTCCAATTAGAGCAGAGATAAAGATAATGGCTCCTCCGTGGAAGCGCTGGATTCAGGTGGCCCCATGCTATGTTACTGCTCTGGGCTCCCTTTACAAGACCTACTCCACAGGATGCAATCTCCTTGTCTTACAGTCACAGGATCCTCCAGCGGGTTCTCGATTTCAGCCTGTCGCAGGAACACATTTCCCCGGCATACCCGCCAAAGCATGCGCTCAAAAGTAGGGATGCGCTCCCGGTTAATGACACCAGCCACGAAGCTGTGGGGAGATGAGGCAGATTGGAAACTCTATTCCACGTCATGGGATGGAAGGTTTTAATACAAGTCTTTTTTATATCTATATCTATCTATATATATTTTTTTATTTTATTATACTTTAAGTTCTAGGGTATATGTGCACAACATGCAGGTTTGTTACATACGTATACATGTGCCATGTTGGTGTGCTGCACCCATTAACTCGTCATTTACATTAGGTATATCTCCTAATGCCCTCCCTCCCCTCTCCCTCCACCCCACAACAGGCCCCGGTGTGTGATGTTCCCCTTCCTGTGTCCAAGTGTTCTCATTGTTCAATTTCCAGCTATGAGTGAGAACATGCGGTGTTTGGTTTTTTATCCTTGTGATAGTTTGCTGAGAATGATGGTTTCCAGGTTCATTCATGTCCCTACAAAGGACAGGAACTCATCATTTTTTATGGCTGCATAGTATTCCATGGTGTATATGTGCCATACTTTCTTAATCCAGTCTATCACTGATAGACATTTGGGTTGGTTTAATACAAGTCTTATTCCCAGCTTCACTTATGGACCCAGCAGAGAGCTGACAGAGCAACTCAGGCATGAATCCAGAGTTGTAGGACTAAGAGGGCATATCCTGGTAGCAAGTGAATCCCCAGTCTCACTGCTCTTCTGAACAGCAGAGATGAACATGGCCCCACTGAATACAGAAAAGTTGACATGGCACTTACCCAAGTCTTAAAGGCGTGCCTCTTCCCATCTCACTTGGCTCCAAGAGGGATGAGGACTCTTCCAACAAGTCTGGATCCGCCATCTGCTGATGATGCAATTCAGCCTGAATTCACAAATCAATTAATATCTAATGAAAATAGTTAGTGGCATGCAGGGAACGAGGAACCAGGAGACAGGTTCAGAAAATAAGGATGAAAAAGAAAACAAACCACCAAAAGACAAGATATACCCATAAAAAGACAAGAAGAATAGGGGACGAAAACAAAGAAAATAAATTTGAGGTAAAGAAAGCATAATTGCCCCAGTAAAGCATCTGGGGAAATGGTTTTAGAAATAAGGAGCAAAAGGAAAAAAAATTAAGTGATGGTGACACGTATAAATCTGTTACTTGGTGGAAGCCATCTTCTCTCCTACGTTTCCCTGAATGAATGATGAAAGTGCCAGGAAATACCTCTGCATGTAGATAGGAAGCTAAAATATCTCTTCCTTTGGTGCAATAATGAAGAGGCTCTGCAGATACTCTCAACATTTAATTTCTAGGCAGCTACAAACTAGAACTTTCCCTATGTGAGAATGTGAAATACAGAGGCTCTCTTTCCAAGGAAGAAGCAAGGCACTGCCACTGTCTTTGAATGCTGTGAAGCCTGGAGAAAGACAGCAGGGGCAGCTCCAGATATCTACGTTTCCAGCCCCTTTAAAATTCAGAACATGAGAACTTTCAGCATGGCCATTTATAGAATGCTCCAAGCCATGGGATTTAAAGAGTATTTATGTCTTCAAAAGGATAAGAAGCACAATAGCTGGGCAGGCCTGTAAAAACATATCTGAATGTCCCATTTTCTGACTAGGAATCTTCTAAATAAGTTTACATAGGCTTTACAGTTGTAGGATTCTTGAGAACACAGCTCGAGAATCAAGTAAAGTAAAGGAAAAAAAACAGATAATAAACCAAACTAGAGCTCATGAGCTGGTTTAATTGGTAAGATTTAAAATGACTTCCACCATGACAGTTTATACAATGAAATGAAGAAGCATCTTCCCACACGTGGGTCTACATTTCCTAGCCTCTACCCAACTCATCCTACCACCCTTTACTCCCATCATAAAGGAGAAGCTGCTCCAAAAAACAAAACAAAAACCAGTCCAATCAACTTCTCCATTGCCTCATCTCCCCAACTCTAATATCCAGGCAATACTTGTTTGACCAAAAACTAGGAGTAAACCAGAACAATCATCCTCTTCAAAAGCACAATAAGACAAAAAGTCAGAAGAGTTTTTCTCTATCATTTTCATTCCAAATTTCAATTTGATTCTACCCCTGTCAGCCACACTCTTAAAAAGTAGCACAGGGACCATAACTTGATAAAGTCATGGGATCATAAACATAGCAAAAAGAGGGAAAAACTGTGTATAAACCAGATGTTAAGTCTGAAGGCCTAAAAAATAGAAAGCAATCGTTTTGAGAAGTAAGGATCAACACCAGAAGGCACAGAGAAATACTGTCATGAGATGGGAAAAGTTTAAGATGAGATCATGGAGACACTGGTTACCACTTGCTGTTACATGGAAGTTGAGGAGGTCTTTCGGTTTCTACTTACAATCAAATCAGCTGACTGCAAGCAACTTGTTTTCAGGATCCTGATGATTACAGCATTTCAACTTGTTCTTGGGTTATCCCTTGGCAAAAACCAGTGAGCCTGACTGCTACTCACAAGACTCCATCCTACTTGCCTGCATGTCTCACAAGACATGGTTTAAGTCAACCCTAAATATCAGACTCAATGCAAACACATGTGCTCTAAAGTGGACAACTGATGGAAAAGCAAACAGTACTTAGCAACTAGACTACTTCAAAGACTCTAGGACTCTCTGAGAATAAAAAACAACAAAATTAAAATTCAACAGAAACTTGCAATAATATTTGAATTGCTAATTTCACCACTTCATACTTAAGAATTCTATCTTAGAGAGAAAAGTTACAAATTTTTTTTTTTTTGAGACGGAGTCTCGCTCTGTCACCCAGGCTGGAGTGCAGTGGCGCGATCTCAGCTCACTGCAAGCTCCGCCTCCCGGGTTCACGCCATTCTCCTGCCTCAGCCTCTCCGAGTAGCTGGGACTACAGGCGCCCGCCACCACGCCCGGCTAATTTTTTGTATTTTTAGTAGAGACGGGGTTTCACCGTGGTCTGGATCTCCTGACCTCGTGATCCGCCCGCCTCGGCCTCCCAAAGTGCTGGTATTACAAGCGTGAGCCACCGCGCCTGGCCAGGCCTTTAAAACAGTATCTAAAACCATGTGGTTGAGAGTATGTAAATCTTAGAGCAGGAGTGTCTGATCTTTTGGCTTCCCTGGGCCACACTGGAAGAAGAACTGTCTTGGGCCACACACAAAATACACTATAATGATAACTAATGAGCTAAAAAAAAAAAATTGCAAAAAAAATCTCATAATGTTTTGAGAAAGTTTATGAATTTGTGTTGGGCCACATTCAAAGCTGTCCTGGGCCACATGAGGCCTGAGGGCCACGGGCTGGACAAGCTTGTCTTAAGGGTATCTGGGTTCTCTAATAACAACATTGTGAATATTCCTCTACATTACTTGCTATGCCCTCTGGTTTCTCCATTCAGATACTGAAAACCATGCCTTACAAAAAGGAAGTAGAAGAACTTCAGTTCTGTTTCTACAGCAATTAAGTATAAATAGCACATCCAGTTCAAGCTATGTCAATTACCAAGAACAAACAATTACTGCCATCTACATCAAGAAAAAAATTATATTTCATTACTTAAGATATTCACCCAGGTCCCAAAGGAAATGGCAGATGGGAAAGAAATAAAGAAAGCAGATGGATGGAAAACTGAGAAGGAAAGGAAAGCAGGGATCTGCATGCCATTAACCATTACTTTTCCAGTCTTCTTTACGTTCTCATATGTTATGGTGTTTATGGTAAAAGATGCAGAGAAATCTCTCCAGCTCTTACAGTTCTTCATAAGCAAGAAGACTGAGAAAAGGATAATCATTAACAAGTCATTTTAAATGCCCTAGATAAGAAATGACTAAGTCAAATTTGTAATCATCTTTAATAATAAGACTATTCAATATGTATTTTTCACCTTATACACACCCTGCCAATCATAACTCCTATGCCTACATATAGAATCATTTTCTGATATAGCCATTTCTGCTAACTCATTACTGTGAATTATTTATTATAGTCACCAAATTATACAAAATAAGGGTTTAAAACTGGTAGTGTTTTAGGCCCTTTGCAAATATTATAATTTCAGACATAGAAGAAAATCTCATCAAAAATCCTAAGTTTCCAACATTTGAGGGTCCCAAGTGTCCTATCTTTTGCATTATTTGAAGTGCACTCGCATGTACAGATGCAAAGTTGTGGCAGTGACACCTGAGCCTGCTGCTAGGCAGCAGCAGGGCAAGGTCTATGGAAAGGAACCTGGCTGAGGCTGTGAGCTAGCGCAAGAACAGGCAAGGCAGAGAGGTTCTTGCCAGGAGACTTCTTGCAATGCAGTGAGACTGCTGGGAATGGAAGGGGAATTGATGACAAAAGCAGCGTGAGAACCTCTCATAGCCACGGCCTTGTGCTCTAAGTACTTCCAGAGATTAAAAAAAAAAAAAAAAGTTTTGAATAAAATAGGAGGGGGAGGCTGGGTGCGGTGGCTCACACCTGTAATCCCAGCACTTTGGGAGGCTGAGGCAGTTGGACCCTGAGATCAGAGTTCGAGACCAGCCTGGCCAATATGGTGAAAACCCCGTCTCTACTAAAACTACAAAAATTAGCTGGGCATAGTGGTGCACACCTATAGTCACAGCTGTTCGGGAAGCTGAGGCAGGAGAATCGCTTGAACCCGGGAGGCGGGGGTTGCAGTGAGCCAAGATCGCACCACTGCACTCCAGCCTGGATGACAAAGCGAGACTCTGTCTCAAAAAAAAAAAAAAAAAAAAAAAATAGGAGGGGGAAAACAACCCAGCAGGAATAGGGCACAAAGATCATGAAGACTTAGAGTCTGTCTTTTCATAATAGGCATTTAGTGTTTAGACTTATTATTCACAAAATAAAGTTCCTAAATCCATAAATTATGCTTTTAAAATATCATTTTTCCAAGTGGTTCCTCTTATTTTCATTTTTACTAAGTTCTTTTCATTAGAAAATTAATAGTTTAAATAATTATTTCCCTTAAGGGAATCCATCTATCAGTCTTTATTTGGAATTTCTCCAAAAATGAACCATAATAGGAAGCTGGCTCTCATTCTTAAACTTACGAGGTCTTGAAAGACATTTTCATATGAGATAGCAATATCTCAGGAGTAAACTAAAGAGTATATCAAAAGGGAAAAAAATGGGGACAGGGACGGTAAAAGAATTAAGCTCCAAATAATGCTAAAAGGTAGCTGAGCTCTGACTACAAGGCCAGATTTACATCAGATCTGTGGGTAGCAGCTTGGACATGTTTAGAAAAGCACACATCTGTGAGCATATGAAAGCGTCATGTTCTGGGGTATTTCTTATGACTGAATGATACATTCCCTGAACACAGGGACCATGTCTTACTCATCTTGTGTCTCACAATGAGTAGGTGCTCATTATATGCTCAGCGAATTAGTGAACAAAAATACAATAATGTCTGGGCAGTGAGCATGCTGGAATTCCAGGTTCATTAAAAACATACGGCTTAAGTGGCGATGCCTATTGCAAAAGACCTTAAACACTTAAGAGTTAATCACACTGTCCCACACCGTCTAACGTGATGTCATTAGGGACTGGCGAAAGAAGTTACCACTAGTCTCAAAATTCTCGACTCCATGAGCAAGCTAAATAAATATTTGTACCTTCTGATTCTTGAAAGGACCAGGCAATTAAATTCATAGGAGTTTTTCCCCTTTCCCTTGCCCCAGCAGATCCTTTTAATTAAATGGCTTCTCTGAGTCAAATCCTTAAATTAGTGAGGAATGTATCACATCCTCAGCAGACTTTCTCTAGCCCAGCAGTTTTTAAACTAGCATGCCTGAGGATCACCTGGTAAATACAGACTGCTAGGCCTAACTCCCACAGTGTCTGATTCAGCAGGTCTAGGATGGAGACTGATAATTCATACTTCTGACAAGATTACAGGTGAGTCTGCTGCTGTTGTTTGAAAAACCCCTGCTCCAGTCTAGAGAATTATGGATATTTGATCTCCCCTCAAAAGACAAAAATGTCTGAGATGAGTCAGTTAAAAGCAATTTTTTTTTTTTTGAGATGGAGTCTTGCTCTTTCACCCAGGCTAGAGTGCAGTGGCACGATCTCAGCTCACTATAACCTCCGCCTCCCGGGTTCAAGCGATTCTCCTGCCTCAGCCTCATGAGTAGCTGGGATTATAGGCACCCGCCACCATGCCTGGCTAATTTTTGTATTTTTAGTAGAGACGGGGTTTCACCATGTTGGTCAGGCTGGTCTTGAACTCCTAACCTCGTGATCCCCCTGCCTCGGCCTCCCAAAGTGCTGGGATTATAGGCGTGAGCCACCGCGCCTGGCCTAAAAACAATTAAAAAAAATAAAAACTATACATATAAATTTAAAGTACAACTGAGAACACAGCAGATGCTAACTAAAATGGGCCTCTACCAGGCGCAGTGGCTCACACCTGTAATCCCAGCACTTTGGTAGACAGAGGTGGATGGATCACTTGAGGCTAGGGGTTCGAGACCAGCCTGGCCAACATGGTGAAACCGTGTCTCTACTGAAAATACAAAAATTAGCTGGGGGTGGTGGTGAGCACCTGTAATCCCAGCTCCTCGGGAGGCTGAGGCAGGAGAATTGCTTGAGCTTGGGAGGTGGAGGTTGCAGTGAGCTGAGATCACTCCACTGCACTCCAGCCTGGGCAACACAGTGAGACTTTGTCTCAAAAAAAAAAAAAACAAATGGGCCTCTATATTTAAAAGCTTTGCCAAGTTTTCCTGTGGAGCAAAGGAATTAAAGAACTTCATGGGAAGGCACATTGAACAGTGACTGTAACAATCCCTTAAGTGTCTAATATTGTCAATCCGGCGGCAAAGACACCTGTCAAGAAGACAGTTACTGTACTTTAGGCCATCAGAAAAACCACATCCAAGTTGAAAGCTAAGAATCCTCGCCAGGCTGAGTTAGGAGAAGGGAGCCTTCTGCAAGCCTTGCTCTTGATCCTTTCCATGGAGTCACCTCAGTACATTGTCACCTGGACTAAGTCACCTACATTTTTTTTGAGACAGTCTTGCTCTGTCCCCCACGCTGGAGTAAAGTGTCTTAATCTCTGCTCACTGCAACCTCTGCCTCCTGGGCTCAAGCAATCCCCTCACCTCAGCCTCCCGAGTAGCTGGAACTACAGGTGTGCACCACGATGCCTGACTAATTTTTGTATTTTTTGTAGAGACGGGGTTTCACCATGTTGCCCAGGCTGATTTCGAACTCCTGGGCTCAAGTGTCTGCCCACTTCACCCTTCCAAAGTACTGGGATTACAGGTGTGAGCCACCATGCCCAACCAAGTCACCTACATTTTTTTTTTTTTTTGAGACAGAGTCTTGCTCTGTCGCCCAGGCTGGAGTGCAGTGGCACAATCTCGGCTCACTGTAAGCTCCGCCTCCCGGGTTCATGCCATTCTTCTGCCTTAGCCTCCTGATTAGCTGGGACTACAGGCGCCCACCACCATGCCCGGCTGATTTTTTGTATTTTTTTGGTAGAGACGGGGTTTCACCGTGTTAGCCAGGATGGTCTCGATCTCTTGACCTCGTGATCTGCCCACCTCGGCTTCCCAAAGTGCTGGGATTACAGGCGTGAGCCACCGCGCCTGGCCTGCATTTTTTTTTTTTGAGATAGAGTCTCACTTTGTCGCCCAGGCTGGAGTGCAGTGGAGTGATCTCAGCTCACTGCAACATCCACCTCCCAGGTTCAAATGATTTTCCTGCCTCAGCCTCTCGAGTAGCTGGGATTACAGGCACCCACCACCTCACCCGGCTAGTTTTTGTATTTTTAGTAGAGACCGGGTTTCACCATGTTGGCCAGGCTGATCTTGAACTCCTGAC
The DNA here is from genome assembly GCF_009828535.3 of Hylobates moloch. Lineage (NCBI taxonomy): Eukaryota > Metazoa > Chordata > Mammalia > Primates > Hylobatidae > Hylobates > Hylobates moloch. Next base: position 26,153,401 of record NW_026652285.1, on the reverse strand, counting down.
CTCAGGTGATCCACCTGCCTCGGCCTCCCAAAGTGCAGGGACTACAGGCATGAGCCACCATGCCTGGCCTCACCTACATATTTAACCCAGTAACTTATTAATATTTTTTCCTCTAAGGTAATGCATCTAAGTTTATGTGATAATCCAGAAGTTTCAAACAAGCATCCCACCAATATTTTCCATGCAATAAATACAATGGAAAACTCTTGAAAAATTAGTGTGATGTGTGCTATCTGAAGTACTGAAAAATGTGCTCAAAGGTTTATAGGCAAACAGAGAATGAAATAAAAATTTGATGACAAAAGGTTTGGTGATTAAACCTTTGTTATAATTTTGTCTATAACCAAATGTTTGTTTCTTCAGCTTTGACCTTAAGCATATACTTACCTTATAAGTATAAATATAATGTAAAAATTTATACTAACTATGTTTATACAACTACTTCAGGGTTCCTTTCCTCATCTTGAGATGAAAAATTGAAGAAAATGTGAAAAAATGCAAAACCATGGCTGGTTGTGTACTGCATGAAAAATGGAACATAATCTCACATTTCTTTAACTAAAACAGGGTGCAAAAATGGCATTGCTTCCAAACTAGCAAATTAAAATAATTACTGGAATAAAAATATGGCCCACTTGTGTGAGTGTAATATCAGCTGCTCAAATACTAAAAGAAACAATAGTCTGACCTCATCAAAAAATTGCTGAGTTTTGCGAAGTATAAATTTTAATTCAGTCAGTTCCAGGAAGTTTCTCTTCAGAGCTTCCTGGTTTGTGTTGATTTCCTTCAGTTCATTTTCAATCTTCTCAAAATTGGCCTAGAGGAAAAAAGAAAATATATTAAGCTAAGCTCAATATGTTTGCTCTGAAAGACATTAAATGAATTCATCCCACAGAACTGTTGCCAAGCCGATAGTTCAAAGAGATCTTGGACTTGCCTAGCAAATACTGTGATTTTACTAGAGCAATTTTCTTTATGGAAATTTTTTTGCTTAAAATAATCTTTCCTGGGCTGAGGTGGGTGGATCACTTGAGGTCAGGAGTTTGAGACCAGCCTGACCAAAATGATGAAACCATGTCTCTACTAAAAATACAAAATTAGCTGGGCGTGTTGGCGCATGACTGTAGTCCCAGCTACTTGGGAGGCTGAAGCAGGAGAATCACTTGAACCCCGGAGGTGGAGGTTGCAGTAAGCCAAGATCACACCATTGTACTTCAGCTTGGGCAACAAGAGCAAAACTCTGTCTCATAAATAAATAAATAAATAATCTTTCCTGGCCGGGCATGGTGGCTCACTCCTGTAATCCCAGCACTTAGGGAGTCTGAGGTGGGTGGCTCATCTGAGGTCAGGAGTTCAAGACCAGCCTGGCCAAACATGGTGAAACCCCGTCTCTACTAAAAATACAAAAAAAATTAGCCAAGTGCAGTGGTGCATGCCTGTAATCCCAGCTACTTGGGAGGCTGAGGCAGGAGAATGGCTTGAACCCGGGAGGCGGAGGTTGCAGTGAGCCAAGATCGCAACACTGCACTCCAGGCTGGGTGAGAGAGCAAGACTCCGTCTGAAAAAAAAAAAAAATAGTCTTTCCTTTCTAAGTCATTGTGGAAGTCAAAAAAATAGTCTTTCTTTGCTTACACATTCTATTGTATACTTGGTAACTTTCTTAGGGGATTTCAGATGGATAAAATAATTACTGAGAAGTCTACTGGCTGCCCATTTAGTCTGCAAGATTAACCAACTAGTAGATAGGCCAGGTGTGGTAGCTCACACCTGTAATCCCAGTACTTTGGGAGGCTGAGGCAGGCGGATTGCTTGAGGTTAGGAGTTCGAGATCAAGCTGGCCAACATGGGAAAACCCCATCTCTACAAAAAATACAAAAACATTAGCCAGGCATGTTGGCACACAGCTATCGTCTCAGCTACTCTGGAGGCTGAGGTACTAGAACTGCTCGAGCCTGGGACGCAGGGATTGCAGTCAGCCAAGATGGGGTCACTGTACTCCAGCCTAGGTGACAGCTATGTCTCAAAATTAAAATAAAATAAAATAAAATAAAATAGTAGATAAATTAACTTACTCCAATAAGGTTTCAATAAACCAATAAACATTTACTTAGTGGCATATAATACTGTTTGAGTGCTGTTTGTCACCATAAAAGAGGGGATTCATATGGTCTGGCCATAAAAAAAGAATAAAATCATGTCATTTGCAGCAACATGGATAGACCTGGAGGTCATTATGTTAAGCGAAATAAGCAGGGCACAGACAAATAATACAAGTTTTCACTCACATGTGGGAGCTAAAAAAGTTGATCTCATAGAGGTAGAGAGTGGAATGATAGATACCAGAGGCTATGAAGGGTGTGTGGGTTTGTGGGGGGATGAGGAGAGGTTGGTTAATGTGGACAAACATACAGTTAGATAGAAGGCATAAGTTCTAATGCTCAATAGCAGAGTAGGGTGCCTATAGTTAACAGCAATGTACTGTATATACTTCAAAATAGCTAGAAGAGAAGAATTGAAATGTTCCCAACACATAGAAATGGTAAATACTCAAGGTGATGGATACACCAAATACCCTGACTTGATCATTACACATTCTATGTATATACCAAAATATCACATGTATACTATAAATGTGTACAAATATTATCTATCAATAAAAAAGAGGAGGGGAAATTCACTTCAATCCCACCTACAAGAAACTTACAATCAGTAGATAATGCTGACAAAGTTAGCAAGAATTACTTTACTCTCTATCTGCTCAGGAAAGTAATTTCTGCATTCAAGTAGAAAGAAACTTTTCTGGTTTTCCCAGAAGTGTTTACCTCCAAGTCAATCATGTCCCGGGGGAAGGGAACCTCTGGGTTTTCACCGGTGTCCATAATCGGAATGTTAGCTTTTCTTATCTCTTTCTCAACGAATCCTAAAATGACAGAATCAAAACATTCATGTCTAACTGCACATGCTCGAAATTGCCATTATTTAAGGAAAAGAATTAACATCTAAGACCTGGCTACAGAAAGTTTTATTCAAAAAAGATACTTTATATATATATATATATAAAAGATATCTTTTAATATAAAAGAAGCACCTTTTTTCTCCACATCCCTCTTTTTCCTTCCTCACATTCTCTAAAGCTACTCCAAAGGGTGGTCATCCCACAACTGCCTTCTTTCCTTCTTCAGGTCTTAACACTGGCCTTCAAGGCCACACCTCTCCTCCCTACGCGAATGCCACTCCAAAGTATGACAGTTCTGCTTATAGATATTATTGGCAAAGCAGAGTTATGGAAGAAGAGTATAATGCAATAGAATATTTGACACTTAACACACTAGTGAGACAACTCCAGATCTAAAGGGGTTCATTAAATTTGAAAACAATCAGGTCAGTTTTAAGCATAAAAAATAAAAATGAAAAAGCAGAACAGGTAATAAGGACCCAAAATACCAGAAGAGAAAAGTGTTTCAGGTAACAACTACAACTGTTTTTTAGAGTGGGGACCAAATTCACTTATCAGCTAACCATAAGCTAGCTTAGTAGAGTGGCAAGATCATGGATTTTTGAGCCAGAGAGAGCAACCTGGCTTCAAATACTGATTCCGTCATAAATGTTTATGATCTAGGGCAAGTCATTAAGCCTCTCTGATCTTTAGTTCCTCAATTATTAAATAAGATAATACCCATCTTGAAGGAATGTTGTGGGGAATTAATAAAGTAACGTATATGAGCAACCTAGCCCTCAAGAGAACTTAGATAAATGTTAGTTTCCTCCCCGCTTTTTTTTTTGAGACGAAGTCTCGCTCCGTCGCCCAGGATGGAGTGCAGTGGCGCGATCTCGGCTTGCTGCAAGCTCTGCCTCCCGGGTCCATGCCATTCTCCTGCCTCAGCCTCCCAAGTAGCTGGGATTACAGGCGCCCACAACCACGCCCAGCTAATTTTTTGTATTTTTAGTAGAGACAGGGTTTCACCATGTTAGCTAGGATGGTCTCCATCTCCTGACCTCGTGATCCACCCGCCTCGGCCTCCCAAAGTGCTGGGATTACAGGTGTGAGCCACTGGGCCCGGCCAGTTTCTTCCCTCTTAAATAGCTCAAATTAAAAGGTGGCTCTGCTGACAAAAACTGATGGTGCGCTGGGTCCTATTTCTCAAAATTCTATAATGTAGTTTTGTTACTAAAATCTCACCAAAAAATAACCAGTTTTCAGTTTGCAGCATGTTATTTCAAACGAGGTTTCCATTAAGCACTACTTAGCCCAAAGACCACAAAATCTACTCGTATACGAGAAATTCACCTTAGCATGTTAACTGTAAGATCTTTCCCTTTTCTCTTACAGCATTTTCTTCCTCAATTAAGAGGACTAATGTCACTAATCTAAGACAAATGATTCATTAAAGGAATATTACACAAGACCAAAGTGCACATACGAAGCTTTCGATCCATTTCTTCACATCTTCTAACTTCATTCACAAATTTCCGTTGGAAAACATTCACATCTGGATTTAACTGAAAAATAAAAACACAATACCAAACATTGAAATATTCTATCTATTGCTTCTGTTTCTCAAGCAACACATTCTGCAAAGTGAAAAACTAATTTTGTGTCAATGCATGATGCAACACTAATCAAAATTGTCTACTGATCCAAAAAAACTGCTTTATGGCCAAGTCACACCAGCTAAGGATAAAAACTTCCTCCCTCTCTGCCCGGCCGCCCCGTCTGGGAAGTGAGGAGCGCCTCTGCCCAGCCGCCCATCGTCTGGGAAGTGAGGAGCGCCTCTGCCCAGCTGCCCATCGTCTGGGAAGTGAGGAGCGCCTCTGCCCGGCCGCCCCGTCTTGGAAGTGAGGAGCGCCTCTGCCCGGCCGCCCCATCTGGGAAGAAGTGAGGAGCGCCTCTGCCCGGCCGCCATCGTCTGGGAAGTGAGGCGCGCCTCTGCCCGGCCGCCCATCGTCTGGGAAGTGAGGAGCGCCTCTGCCCGGCCGCCCATCGTCTGGGAAGTGAGGAGCGCCTCTGCCCGGCCGCCCCATCTGGGAAGAAGTGAGGAGCGCCTCTGCCCAGCCGCGCCGTCTGGGAAGTAAGGAGCGCCTCTGCCCAGCCGCCCCGTCTGGGAAGTGAGGAGCTCCTCTGCCCGGCCGCCCATTGTCTGGGATGTAAGGAGCGTCTCTGCCCAGCCACCATCCCGTCTAGGAAGTGAGGAGCGCCTCTGCCTGGCCGCTCCGTCTGGGAAGTGAGGAGCGCCTCTGCCTGGCCACCCCGTCTGGGAAGTGAGGAGCGCCTCTGCCCGGCCACCACCCCATCTAGGAAGTGAGGAGCGCCTCTGCCTGGCCGCCCCGTCTGGGAAGTGAGGAGCGCCTCTGCCTGGCCGCCCCGTCTGGGATGTGGGGAGCACCTCTGCCCGGCCACCCTGTCTGGGAGGTCTACCACGGAGGCCAGAAGCAATGTGGGGGCTGGACGTGGTGGCTCATGCCTGTAGTCCCAGCACTCTGGGAGGCCGAGGCGGGTTGATCACTTGAGGCTAGGAGTTCGAGACCAGCCTGGCCAACATGGCGAAACATATGAAAAATACAACAGACAAACCAACCAACCAACCCAGCAACAACAAAACAGGTCTACCCCGGAGTCATACTCTAATTTTTTCTATTTTCCTCCCTTTCTGATCCTTTATCCCACTTTCTTTTTCTTCCTCTTCCTTCTCCTTCTTCTTTGTCAAATAGAGGATTGAGTTATTATCATTGATCCATACAAAGTCCCTCTCTCATTTATTTTCTTTAATTCCCATTCCCCATTTCTATTCCCCGTCTTCCCATGTGCAACCTTCCTAATATGTTTGATATGCATCTTTTTGTTTGTATGTATTTTTAGAAAATGTTTATTGTTTTGTGTGAAAAAAATTAATAAAAAAAATAGAAAAAAAAAAAAACTTCCTCCCTTGTTGCTGCAACATTACTGGAATAGAAGCAAATTATGTAAAACACAACGGTACAAAATGTTCTTCCTAGGCCAAAAGTCTCAGTGAGCTTCCTTCCCACCACCTAAAATTTGGGCAATGAACATCACAGAAGCTGTCTCTGGTTTTCCTTCTCTTTCTTTCCAAGCAGAAGAGGAACTTCTCTTGTTTTTCTGTCCCAAGGCCTTCACCTTCTCAGTGACAGGCTTTAGTTTATTCATTCATACACCACAGGTAATTGTTTTTTTTTTTTTTTTTTTTTGAGAGAGTCTTGCTCTGAAGCCAGGCTGGAGTGCAGTGGCGTGATCTCGGCTCACTGCAACTTCTGCCTCCCAGGTTCAAGCGATTCTCCTGCCTCAGCCTCCTGAGTAGCTGGGATTACAGGTGTGCACCACCATGCCCAGCTAATTTTCTTGCATTTTTAGTAGAGACAGGGTTTCACCATGTTGGCCAGGATGGTCTCGAACTCCTGACCTCAGGTGATCCACCCGCCTTGGCCTCCCAAAGTGCTGGGATTGCAGGCATGAGCCACCACATCTGGCACCATAAGTAATTTTCAAAGCAATATGACAGATGTTCTGGAATATACAAATAAAAACAAAACAAGTAACTACTCACTAAAAAGCTAGCAATCTGGCCAGTCACGGTGGCTCATGCTTGTAATCCCAGCATTTTGGGAGGCCAAGGTGGGCGGATCACCTGAGGTCAGGAGTTCTAGACCAGCCTGGCCAACATGGCGAAACTCCATCTCTACTAAAAATACAAAATTAGCCGGGCGTGGTAGCGTACATCTGTAATCCCGGCTACTCGGGAGGCCAAGGCAGGAGAATCACTTGAACCCGGGAGGCTGAGGTTGCAGTGAGCCAAAATCATGCCACTGCACTCCAGCCTGGGTGACAAGAGTGAGACTCTTGTCTCAAAAAAATAAATAGGCCTGATGCAGTAGCTCACACCTATAATGCTAGCACTTTGGGAGGCTGAGGCGGGAGGATTATCTGAGCTCAAGAGTTTGAGACCAGCCTGGGCAACATGACGAAACCCTGCCTCAACTAAAAATACAAAAAATTAGCCAGGCATGACGGTACATGCCTGTAATCCCAGCTACTCAGGAGGCTGAGGCACAAGAATCAATTGAACCTGGGAGGGAGAGGTTGCAGTGAGCCAAGATTGTGCCATTGCACTCCAGTCTGGGCAACAGAGCGAGACTCTGTCTCAAAAAAAAAAAAAATTAATTAATTTAATTAAATAAAAAGCTTGCAATCTAATAAAGATGAACCCAACCAATAAAATAGTATGTGATAAATTCCATAAAAGTGACACAAATAAAGAACTATATTTACTCAACATTTATGAAGCACCAAATAGGTGTCAGATACTGAACTAGGCACTAGGGAAAATACAAAGAATAAGCTATGTCCTAGCTTTGAAAAGTTGAACGACACAATTAGCTTAATCATGTATGTGTGTATATATATTACATGCATATACACATAGAAACATACAAACACATTGGCCAGGCGCGGTGGCTCACGCTTGTAATCCCAGCACTTTGGGAGACCGAGGCAGGCAGCTTATGAGGTCAGGAGTTTGAGACCAGCCCGGCCAACACAGTGAAACCCCGTCTCTACCGAAAATACAAAAAAATTAGCCAGGCGTGGTGGTGGGCACCTGTAATCCCAGCTACTCGGAAGGCTGAGGCAGAAGAATTGCTTGAACCCGGGAGGCGGAGGTTACAATAAGCTGAGATCATGCTACTGCACCCCAGCCTGGGTGACAGAGCTAGACTCAGTCTCAAAAAAAAGAAAAAAAAAATACAAACACACACATACATATCCATATATTCAACAGTTCTCTCTTCAAGAACTCAATATATTAATATTAGAGGAATCTAAGGCAAAAATTTTTATTAGCAATTAAGATTAATAATAAGCTATGTCCCAGTCTTCAGCTCTACAGAAGAGACGGACACAAACCAATTATTACAATTTGTTGTGATAAATGCTATTAAAAAGTAAAAGATGTGGAAAACTGTTGGCAGTTTCTTACAAAGTTAAACATACACCTGCCCAACTCATGACTGAGCATTCCACTACTCAGTTACCGTTGACCTTTGAACAATGTGGGTTTGAACTGTGCTGGTCCACTAACACACAGATTTTCCTCCACCTCGGCCAGCCTGAGACAGTAAGACCAACCCCTCCCCTTCCTCCTCCTCAGCCTCCTCAACATAAAGACAATAAGAGGCCAGGCGCAGTGGCTCACGCCTGTAATCCCAGCATTTTGGGAGGCCGAGGCGGGCGGATCACGAGGTCAGGAGATGGAGACCATCCTGACTAACACAGTGAAACCCCATCTCTACTAAAAATACAAAAAAAAAAAAAATTAGCCGGGCATGCTGGCGGGCACCTGTAGTCCCAACTACTCGGGAAGCTGAGGCAGGAGAATGGCGTGAACCCGGGAGGCGGAGCTTGCAGTGAGCCGAGATTGCACCACTGCACTCCAGCCTGGGTGACAGAGCGAGACTCAGTCTCAAAAAATAAAAAAATAAATAAAAAAATAAAGACAATAAGGATGAAAACCTTCATGATGATCCACTTCCAGTAAATACAGTTTATCTTCCTTATGATTTTCTTAACAGTATTTTCTTTTCTCTAGCTTACTTTATTGTAAGAATACAGTGTACAATACATATACAAAATATGTATTAATCGACTGTTTATGAAATTGGTAGGGCTTTTGGTCAAAAGCAGGCTATCAATAGTTAAGTTTTGGAGGAGTCAAAATTGTATGCAGATTTTTGACTGCATGGGGAGATTGGCACCCCTAACCCCTGCATTTTCTTTTTTTTTTTTTTGAGACAGAATCTCACTCTTTTGCCCAGGCCGGAGTGCAGTGGTGCTATCTCGGCTCACTGCAAGCTCCGCCTCCCAGGTTCAGGCCATTTTCCTGCCTCAGCCTCCCGAGTAGCTGCGACTACAGGCATCCGCCACCGCGCCCGGCTAATTTTTTGTATTTTTTTAGTAGAGACGGGGTTTCACCGTGTTAGCCAGGATGGTCTCAATCTCCTGACCTCGTGATCCGCCCGCCTCGGCCTCCCAAAGTGCTGGGATTACCGGCATGAGCCACCGCGCCCGGCCATAACCCCTGCGTTTTCAAGGATCAACTGTATTTGCTTAAGAAAAATCAAAACTTATAAATTTAAAAAAAGACTTTTACGATAATGTTTACTTCAGCTTTAATCATAATAGCCCCAAAAGAGTAATGACAAAAGAAAGGATGAAAACATCATGGTGTAATCATACAATGAACTACTTACCGTTCAGCAATTTTTAAAAATGAACTACAGATACATGCAAGAAACAGAGGTTGAGTGAAAGAAGTCAGACATAAGAGTTTGCAATGTATGAGTCATTTACATATAATTCAAGAACAGGGAAAACTCTATGATGACAGCAATCAAAACAGAAGTTACCTATGAAGGGTAGCAACTGACTAGCAGTAGACACAGATACTTTTCTGGACTGTTCAGGCTGGGCCTGGTGGCTCACGTCTGTAATCCTAGCACTTTAGGAGGCTGGGGGGGTAGGCAGTGGATCACCTGAGGTCAGGAGTTCGAGACCAGCCTGGGCAACATGGTGAAACCCCATCTCTACTAAAATAAAAAAAAAAATTAGCCGGGCTTGGCAGCGTGCGCCTGTAGTCCCAGCTACTCAGGAGGCTGAGGCAGGATTGCTTGAACCCAGGAGGCAGAGGTTGCAGTGAGCCAAGATCACACCACTACACTCCAGCCTGGGCGACAGAGCAAGATTCTGTCTCAAAAAAAAAAAAAAAAAAAAAAAAAGTTCCATATCCTAATTGGGGTGCTGGTTACAGAGGTGTATAAAGTTATCAATTCAGCAAACTGTACTCTTAAGATGTGTACATTTCAGCTAGGCACAGTGGCTCACACCGGCAATCCTAGCACTTTGGGAGGCCAAAGCGGGAGGACCACTTGAGTCCAGGAGTTCAAGACCAACCTGGGTAACATGGCGAGAGCGCCATCTCTATTTTTTTCTTAATGTTATAAATTTTATTATTAAAAAAAAATTAACAGAACTAGAAGAAACTGAAATATCTGTTGGCCAGGTGTGGTGGCTCATGCCTGTAATCCCAGCACTTTGGGAGGCTGAGGCAGGTGGATCACCTGAGGTCAGAAGTTCGAGACCAGCCTGGCCAACGTGGTGAAACTCCATCTCTACTAAAAATACAAAAATTAGCTGGGCATGGTGGTGCATGCCTTTAGTCCCAGCTACTCAGGAGGCTGAGGCAGGAGAATTGCTTGAACCCGGGAGGCGGAAGTTGCAATGAGCTGAGATCGCACCACTGCACTCCAGCCTGGGCGACAGAGTGGAGTCTGTCTCAAAAAGAAAAGCAACAACAACAACAACAAAAACCACATATATGAGAAATAAAAGCAAAACAAATCACTGTATGGGTTACCTCAGGTGTGGAAGAAAGGACTGGCATGGAGGAAAGAGACACAGAGTTTCAATTATATATGGAATGTTTCCCTCTTAAGTAGACAGTAGAAACAGGTGGTCATTATAATATTCCCCCTACCTTTTTTTTTTTTTTTTTTTTTTTGGTTTTGAGACAGTGTCATGCTCTGTCACCCAGGCTGGAGTGCAGTGGCATAATCACAGCTCACTACAGCCTCGACCTCATGGGCTTCAGCGATCCTCCCACCTTAGCCTCCCAAGTAGCTGTGACCATAGGCATGTGCCACCACACCTGGCTAATTTTTTTTTTTTTATGGCAGAGACAGGATCTCCCTATGTTGCCCAGACTGGTCTCCAACTCCTGGGCTCAAGCGATCCTCCTGCCTTGGCTCTCAAAGTACTGGCATTTCAGGTGTGAGCCATTGCACCTGGCCCCTATCTCTTTTTTTGTATGACTGAAGTACAGCCTAAGTAAAAGAAAAGAAGGTTGAATAGAGTCAACAGATGTTAAGCAGGGGGACAACACAGGACCAGATGAAGAACTGCAAATTAAGGATGACAAGTTTTTTGTTGTTGTTGTTTGAGACGGAGTCTCGCTCTGTCGCCTAGGCTGGAGTGCAATGACGCAATCTCAGCTCACTGCAACCTCCGCCTCCCAGGTTCAGGCGATTCTCCTGCCTCAGCCTCCCGAGTAGCTGGGATTACAGGCCTCCACCACCATGCTAATTTTTTTGTATTTTTAGAACAGTCGGGGTTTCACCATGTTGGCCAGACTGATCTCAAACTCCTGACCTCACGATCCACCCGCCTCAGCCTCCCAAAGTGCTAGAATTATAGGTGTGAGCCACTGTACCCAGCCTAGATTGTCCATATTCTTTAGATAGCTTCTCCAAGTGCCCAGTATAATATTCCAAAATACTGAATATTCAGTATATGCTTATTTATATACTACATAACTATGGCTGGATACCTCAAATTTTATTTTTTTAAAATGTCCTACTATATGGAAAAACTGCAATGTATTTTTTTAAATACCTTGCTATTTAGCAAGTGAAAGCCTTGATCAGGTTAGTTTGGTAACCTCTCCCTGCATCCCAAACAATTACCTGGAGAATGCTTAGAACTGTTCTGAAAGTGGGAGCTAGCAAAAGCATGGAAAGATTGGCACAAAACATTCTCACCTTTAGAAAGACAACTCAAAATGTGCATTCTGCCAATAGGAAGCCAGTGCTATAATGTTATTTTTGCAAATAAAAAACAAGACATTCATCATAAGGCATCTGACCACGATAGCAACAGAGTTCAGCAGTCATCAAGTCGCAGCCCCACAACTACTTACGTCACGAAACTGAACCTTTCCAAGTTCTCCTAATTCACTGACACAACAATAAGCAGCTTCTGACTGTAGAAAAAGCTGGGCCAGTGTCATTTCTTCACTCCGGAAAAGCTCCCCCATGGTGGCAGAAGGTACCAGTTAAGTGAGTACCTGGATTTCTCTCCAACCTGAAGCAAAGAGAAAATGACATAACTTTGGAAATTACCACGAGGGCTAAGAGCAAATGACACCCCACTACGGTTCTTGCATTTACATTTCTAACACCCCATGAGGACAGGTCAACAACTGTTTTTGACACCCTGTCTAGAAAGATGGAAAGGAGAAATTGCAAAGGCAGTTCCTGAATTCTGTCCCACAGAGTGCCAGATGAAAAGTCACTTCCATTCCAGTCAACATCAGGATCAAATGACAATTATTTTGGGCAACTCAACAGATAAGAATGTATCCAGATTAAAGACAGGAACTGGGAACCTCAAACAACTCTTTAAATACCCACGACACAATATTGAGGCAGTGACTTTCACACTGCTCAATCTGTTTTTGCTAGTGCAGGAAACAAACAGAAGAGGCCTTGATTACCCTCTCATAAAGATGTCTGCCTTGTAACTATCCTTCTCCCTTCTACTGACAATGCGCATTTCTAAAAGCCCAAAGTTCTGGCACTGTCCTAAAGCTATGGCTACACTAAACAGTTTAATCTTCCAGATTCCTCAGAAAACAATATTTCCCCCCTTAGGAATTCAAACAAATAACCATCATCTGGAAAAAGCAACCAGCTTGCATGTTAAGCTCAATTTCAAATCAAGCATGACAGGAACACATTGATAATGACAAAGCAGTTTTATCAAGCCACAGAGAATAAGCCTTCCACCTCTGCAGCTTTCTGTTTCTCACCCCTACCTTCAAGATTAATTACATTCTTCCATCTGTCAAATCTCATGAGCCAATAAAGGTTTCGTTTTAGGGCTGTCTTACTGTTGCCGGGTATGAGACAACTGGCGCTATCAGTGGTCCTGAAACTGCAATTATTTATTCTCGATCAGCTAATGTAAGGCACAGCATGTCCAGTATCCAAACTCAGAAAAATGTACAGTATTTTTAGTGTCATAAGGGCATCTATATTGAGTACTGATAAATGAATCTGACATCAAAGGAAGATTTACTCTTCTGGAAGGCTGGGAGACATTTTGAGAAATCTGAACGAACAAACCTTTGAGCATGTGATGTTCAAGACAGTAACACACGCTCAGACATAAGCAAGGACTTCTCAAGAGAATATGCAGATTGACTTTAAGATTCTGTACATCTGAATCATCCAAATCAGCTGTTACCGGCACCACCCTTCAATAGAGAGAGATTCTACAACCTCTAAACACATAAAATTAGGCCTGATCAGCATAGTTCAGGAGCTGTGGATAATGATAAGCCTCCAACGAATCGCCTCCCTCCTCCTGCTCTTTAATGATTATAGGTCTCCCAAGAATATCTCTATAGCAATGGAGGCTAACAGAAAACTAATTAGGCCAAAGTAGTTCTGGACGATCACAAAACAAAATATGAAGAAACAGCAATTCTGCAAAAGATGAGTCCAACTACAGCGCCCCCGCGCCCTGCCTCGAAGAATCTCACTCCTGTCATCCGGTCCTCGCCACCTCCCACGGTATTCACCTGCTTCATTTCCTGTCTACTCAATAAGCAGGAATTCTCTGCACTCAGGCACATCTACCTTGAGATGGGAAAAAAGGTGGGGAAAACCCCTAAACTGAGAAACCCTTTAAGAAGCCCCCTAAATTCTTCTGCCTATCCAATAACCTCCGGTTCCTCCGCCTACCCCTTAAAGCAGGGAAGAGATTCGAGGCTTCCAAAGGTCAGTGAGCCTCCGGTTCCTCAGGACAGAGGAGGGGTGCCCAAGCAGGGGGCGAACCCCCATTTTATCTCGAAGACTTAAGATCCCTGCTAATTCCTACGACAATCACGGGGGCTCTTAGAAGGATTTCCTACGTCCATCGAGGGCCGCTCCCTGTTGCGCTAAACCTACAGCCCGCGCTCACCTCCAACCTCCGCCACAGCAACCGCCGCAGCCAAACCCGCAGCCTCCGCGGCTCCGGGAGCAGCGCTTCGACGTGCGTGCGTCCGCAAAGCCCCGCCCCTGCGCCGCCGCCGGCCCCCGCCCCCGCAATGACCTCATTGCAGTTGGCCAATGGGGCGCGGCCTCGCCTGGGCTGCAGCAGTGCGGAGTCACGGGGGTCGCAGGCCAGACCCAGCGTGTTGACGCCATCTTGGCCCCTGTTCTGTGTCTCCAGGTTGGGGAGGGTTAGCGGCTGGGGCTGGAGGTGCAGGTTCTCGAGGCCTTGAGTTCCTGAATCCTTTTTCTTTACCCCTTATACTGGGGTAGGTTGTCTTTTCTCTTTCTTTCTTTCTTTTTTTTTTGATGAAGTCTCATTCTGATGCCCAAGCTGGAGTGCAGTGGCGTGATCTCGGCCCACTGCACCCTCCACCTCCCGGGTTCAAGCGATTCTCCTGCCTCAGCCTTCCAAGTAGCTGGGCATACAAGCACGCACCACCATGCCCGGCTAATCTTTGTATTTTTTTGTTAGTAGAGACGGGGTTTCACTATGTTGGCCAGGCTGAGTCTCGAACTCCTGACCTCGTCGTGATCCACCCGCCTCGGCCTCCCAAAGTGTTGGGATTACAAGCGTGAGCCACCACGCCCGCCCCTTTTTTTTTTTTTTTTTTAAATGGTCTGTTTCCCAGGTGGGTATGCAGTGACGCGTTCTCGGCTCACTGCAGCCTCCGCCTCCTGGGTTCAGACGATTCTCCTGCCTCAGCCTCCCTAGTAGCCGAGATTACAGTCGCGCGCCACGCCACCCGGCTATTTTTGTATTTTTAGTAGAGATGGGGTTTTGCCATGCTGCCCAGACTGGACTCGAACTCCTGGCCTCCACCCGCTCTTCCTCCCAAAGTGCTGGGATTACAGGTGTGAGCCACCGCGCCCGGCCCTCTTTTTATTTTCGTATCCAAAGAATTAATTCACACATACACACCCAAATAATTAATGTCTTCTCTCTTTATTTTCATATCCAAAGAATTCACACACCCACCCAAATAATTAATACACACACACACACACACACACACACACACACCACCCTTTCTCTTTTCCCTTACTTGACAGATGAGAACATTTGAGCCCCAGGCTGGGAAGCGGCTAGCTTTAGATCCTGTAGTAGAGTCTTTAACGGGGTCTCATTCGCATAAGTATGGAAAACCTCTCTTTAAATGGTACATGGTTCATGCCTTCCAGCAACTTCCCCGGGTCTATTTTTCTCTATTTAACAGGAAAAACCTCATCAGACCATATGTTGTGAAAGTACGTTTCAGTCGTGTTTGGTAGATTCATGTGGGCTCAATTGACCATTTAGGAGTTTTCAGTTCCTCAAATTTATTTTAAAAACATTTTTTATGGCTTGTACTCAACTTGTAAATTAAATACTGAAAAAGATTTTTAAACGCAAAAGTGATGCCTATTATTTTTTAAATGCCATTATCAAATATTGATATTGATTCCCTTTTCTTGCCGTTTTAAAGAGGAGTAGGGATCTCAGGTCGTTTGTGATAACCAGAATCGTATCAGGAAAAACTCAGAAAACCGGTTATTCTGTCTCCCTGGGTGGTGGAACCCTGTTGAAATTCAAGTGTAATGAGGGAGATATTCCAGATAAAAACTTGTTGCTGGTAATTTTGTCAGCCTGACAAAAAACATCATCAAACCTGCTTTACCAGCCTAAACAAAATAACAAGGGGGCAAAAATGGACGTTTTATTTGAATTTATTGTCTCAAATTGTGAGTGAAGATATAACTTGACTTCGATACAATCTTCTTAAGACACAGAGTCTTGGAAAGACCCATACCCTCCTTCTCCCTGCTCCCTACCTCTCAACCCTTCTGGCAAGACAGATAGGGACCCACATTTGAAAGCCTGCCAAGTTAGAGAAAACTATTACACAATGTCATTTCCTTCCTCTGAGACTTAAAAAAAAATTAACCTCAGTCAGCTGCTTGCTAACCACAAATTTTTCATACTCCACTTTTAAAGCAGCTTTTCCTCTGGACTTACTTCAATTCCCTTGAACTCTTTTCACAGCTTATTTGAAAGAATATTGTTTCAGAACTCCTTTTCTGTTTGCTTCCATCTCCTGCCATCAATCTTTCCTCAGTGTTCTATTTATTTTCCCTGCGTGCTGTCTTCCTTGGTGGTCTTGCCTGTTGTCAAGCTTAAATGTTTATGTGTAGGACTCATATCTGTTTTTCCACCTGACTTCCTTCTTCAAGACTCAGAAATGGAATTTCACACTGCCTGCTGGATAGTGCCTTTTAGGCAGCAGATGCTTGCTGAGGGCCTACTGTGTGCCAGAGAGGGGTACTAGGTGCTGGGGATAGAAAATGAAACAGACATGCTTCTTTTCCTTGGAGAGCTCATGGTTCAGTGAGAAATAAACTTCCCAAATGGCAAGAGAGAGAGGGGTCCAGTGATTAATACTATGTGCCAGGCACTTTTCTACATGCTTGGTAAATACAAACTCATTTAATCCTCACAACAACACTAGGAGGCAGTTACTATTATTATCCCCATTTAACAGATGATATGGTAAAACTGAGGCATATGTCCAATAAGATCAAATTTAAAATGCTGTTGACCACACCTACAGGCCTAGAAGACATGAGCAATTCCATATGAGGCTTGGCCAGTGACACAGTTCTGAGTATCTAAACCGAGCTATTCCCTAGTATTGTGAAAATGGCTGAAAAACAATTAAAGCCAGGTGTGGTGGCTCACACCTGTAATCCCAGCACTTTGGAAGGCTGAGGAGGGTGGATTACCTGAGGTCGGGAGTTTGAGACCAGCCTGGCCAACATGATGAAAACTCGTCTCTACTAAAAATACAAAAAATTAGCTGGGCATGGGCATGGTGGTGCATGCCTGTAATCCCAGCTACTCAGGAGGCTAAGGCAGGAGAACCACTTGAACCCAGGAGGCGGAGGTTGCAGTGGCCACGATCGCGCCATTGCCCTCCAACCTGGGCAATAAGAGCAAAACCGAGTCTGGGAAAAAAAAACAGTTATAAAGATTAGTTCTTTACTACCACAAAAAGGCTAGAACAGAGGTAGGGATCTAACTGATAGAGTCTCAACAAGTTATGAGAATTGTCACTGTAGTGAAATGATTAAATGTGGTTTTTTTATCTTTAATTTTTAGTTTGAATGAATGCGTGTCAGTTGTCCAAATTTCCACCAGTGAAGAATCAGCTAGCTCATGTTAGCTTATCCCACTTAGATTCCTAGATGGGGCATAGAGGAGAGTTTTAACGTTAAGCCCAGTGTTTTGAAATACATATCTGCTCCAGTGTCTTCTCCACAGGCTTCCAGTATTCGTTTCCCTAAGGCTGCCATACAAATAACCACAACCTGGGTAGCGTTTGAAACAACAAGAAATCAGGTCAGCCGCAGTGGCTCACGCCTGTAATCCTAGCACTTTGGGAGACCGAGGCGAGCCTATCACCTGAGGTCAGGAGTTCGAGACTAGCTTGGCCAACATGGGGAAACCCTATCTCTACTAAAAATACAAAAATTAGCAGGACATGGTGGTGGGCGCCTGTAGTCTCAGCTACTTGGGAGGCTGAGGCAGGAGAATCACTTGAACCCAGGGGGCAGAGGCTACAGTGAGCCAAGATTGCACCACTTCACTCCTGTTTGGACGAAAAAGCAAAACCCTGTCTCAAAAAAACAAAAAACAACAGAAATTGGCCACGCGCAGTGGCTCACTCCTGTTATCCTAGCACTTTGGGAGGCCAAGGCAGAAGGATGGCTTGAGCCCAGGAGTTTGAGACCAGCCTGGACAACACAGCAAGACCCACGTCTGTAAAAAAAAAAAAAAAAATTAGCTGGGCATGGTGGCACATGCCTGTAGACCCAGATACCCAGGAGGCTGAAGTGGGAGGATGGCTTGAGCCTGAGCCAGGGAGGTTGATGCTGCTGCAGGGAGCTGTGATTGAGCCACTGCGTTTCAGCCTGAGTGACACAGCGAGACCCTGTCTCAAAAAAACAAAAACACAGAAAATTTATTCTCTCACAGTAGAGGCTAGAAGTCTGAAATTCAGGTGTCTGCAGAGCATGATATCTCCAAAGGCTCTGGGAAAGAATCCCTTCTTCCCTCTTCCTGGCTTCTGGTGATTGCCAGAAATCCTTGGTGTTCCTTGGCTTATAGATGCATCATTTCAATTGTTGCCTCCATCGTCACATGGTATTCTTTCTTCTATATGTCTTTTTTTTTTTTTGAGATAGAGTCTTGCTCTGTCGCCCAGACGAATGCAGTGGCGCAATCTCAGCTCACTGCAACCTCCACCTCCCAGGTTCAAGCAATTCTCCTGCCTCAGCCTCCTGAGTAGCTGGGATTACAGGTGTGCTCCACCACGCCCAGCTAATTTTTGTATTTTCAGTAGAGACAGGGGTTCGCCATACTGCTCAGGCTGGTCTTGAACTCCTGGCCTCAAGTGATCCACCTGCCTCAGCCTCCCAAAGTGCTGGGATTACAGGAGTGAGCCACTGCACCCAGCCTCCCCTATGTGTCTCTGTCTGTAGGCAAATTCTCCTCTTCTTATAGGGGCACCAGCCATTAGATTAGGGCACCACTTAATCCAGTATGATCCCATCTTAACCTAATTAAATCTGCAAATATCCTATTTCCAAATGAGGCCACCTTCACAGGTTCCCCGTTATACATGAATTTTTTTTTCTTTTTTTCTTTTTCTTTTTTTTTTTTTTGAGACGGAGTCTCACTCTGTCATCCAGACTGGAGTGCAGTGGCGCAATCTCGTCTCACTACAACCTCTGCCTCCTAGGTTCAGGCATTTCTCCTGCCTCAACCTCCCAAGTAGCTGGGATTACAGGGCCTCCCACCACGCCCGGCTAATTTTTTTGTATTTTTAGTAGAGACAGGGTTTCACCATGTTGGCCAGGCTGGTCTCTTAACGCCTGACCTCAAGTGATTTGCCCTCCTCTGCCTCCCAAAGTCCTGGGATTACAGGTGTAAGCCACCACACCTGGCCTATGTTTTCCTTTTTGCAACCAGAATTCCATTTTTAAAAGTTTTCTTTTTATGTGAAAATGAATTCTGATTCTTAAACTGTTCTACCAAGAATCTGATATGAGCGTTCATTGAGACAATTCTACTACTACAACCTTTAGGTGACCTGTTGATTAGCAGTTGGTTTCCATAAAAGTAGTCCCTTTTACAACTTCACTCTGAGTCCCTTAAAATACTTCTGCTTTTACTTTCAAACCTGTGAGTGTTTAAGATAAAGGCCTTTTGGTAAAAAGTAAAAACCTAATAGATTTTGAGGCTTCCTCTGAAGCTCTGCTAATGATTGCATGGACAAGGAGATATAAATGAGCCTAAGGCATGTGACATTTTATGCAACCCTCATGACTCCTGTGACAGACACATGAGGTAGTGAGCCTCTTGTGGAAGTTAAGAATGCTATACAAAGAGGCTTTTTAAGGAAATGAAATTTGGAAAACATGAGAAATCTTGGGATGGGAACGAGGGAAAGGGCTGAGTGACACAAGGCCGAAAAACGTCTGTGACACTAGATCTGAAATATTTGTCCAGGAAAGTGAGAAACTAGTTCGAGATTTCTGAAGTGGAAAATCTGGCAAATGTTTGTATATTGGGTTTCTAGTGACTTGGAGAAAGAAAGGGAGACGTGGAATGAATACATCGGAAAATTCTAATAGAAAAGATCTAGTTGATTCAATGTTCAAAGGAGAGATCTAACTTTCAGTAGAACATAAAGCTCCAAGAGAAGGGACCCTGCGTATCTCACTTATTATATTCTCACTGCCTATTTTGGTACCTGGTATTCAGTATATACTTAGTAAACTTTTCTTCTTTTAAGATATGGGGTCTTGCTCTGTCACCCAGGCTGGAGTGCAGGGGTGCGATCTTGGCTCACCATAACCTCCACCTCCCGAGTAGCTGGGATTACAGGTGCACACCACTACACCTGGCTAATTTTTGTATTTTCAGTAGAGACAGGGTTTCACCATGTTGGTCAGGCTGGTCTCAAACTCCTGACCTCAGGCGATTTGCCTGCCTCTGCCTCCCAAAGTGCTGGGATTACAGGCATGAGCCACGGCGCCCGACCCATTTCTTTTCTTCTAAAAAGACTCTCTTGCTATGTTGCCCAGGCTGGAGTGCAATGGTGCAATCATGACTCCCTGCAGCCTTCAACTTCCAGGCTGAAGCAGTCCTCCCACCTCAGTTTCCTGAGTAGCTGGGACCACAGTCACATACCACCAAACCAGACTAATTTTTTGATTCTTTGTGGAGACAATGTTCATATGTTGCACAGGCTGCCCAAACACCTGGACTCAAATGATCCTCCCTACTCAGCCCCTTGAAGTGCTGAGATTATAGATGTGATCCGCTGGACCTGGCCTGAAATGAGATTCTTGAAGACAGCATATTGTTGTCTGGGCACGGTGGCTCATGCCTGTAATCTCAACACTTTGGGAGGCCGAGGCAGGTGGATCACCTGAGGTCAGGAGTTTGAGACCAGCCTAGCCAACATGGCGAAATGCCGTCTCTACTAAAAATACAAAAATTAGCCAGGCATGGTGATGCGTGCATGTAATCTCAGCTACTAGGGGGGCTGAGGCAGGAGGATCCCTTGAACCTGGGAGGTGGAGGTTGCAATGAGCCGAGATAGTGCCACTGCATTCTAGCCTGGGCAACAGAGCAAGGCTCTGTCTCAAAAAAAAAAAAAAAAAGAAAAGAAAAAGAAAAAGAAAAAAGAAAAGAAAACATATTGTTGTGTCATATTTTTAATCCACTGTCAATGTCTGCTTTAATTTTAATTAATTAATTAATTTTTTTGAGACAGAGTTTCGCTCTTGTTGCCCAGGCTGGAGTGCAATGGTGCAATCTCGGCTCACCATAACCTCTGCCTCCTGGGTTCAAGCAATTCTCCTGCCTCAGCCCCCAAGTAGCTTGGATTACAGGCATGAGCCACCACGCCCGGCTAATTTTGTATTTTTAGTAGAGACAGGGTTTCACCATGTTGGTCAGGCTGGTCTCGAACTCCCGACCTCAGATGATCCACTCACCTAGGCCTCCCAAAGTGCTGGGATTACAGGCGTGAGCCACTGCTCTTGGCCTATTTTTGTATTTTTTGAGATTGAGTCTCACTCTGTCGCCCAGGTTGGAGTGCAGTGGCACCATCCCAGCGCACCACAACCTCTGCCTCTTGGGTTCAAGGGATTCTCTTGCCTCAGCCTCCTGAGTAGCTGGGATTACAGTCACCCACCACCACACCCAGCTAATTTTTTTGTATTTTTAGTAGAGACTGGGTTTCACCATGTTGGCCAGGCTGGTCTCAAACTCTTGACCTCAAGTAATCTGCCTGCCTTGGCCTCCCAAAGTGCTCGGATTACAGGTGTGAGCCACCGTGCCAGGCCAAAGTCTGCTTTTTAATTGATGCACTTTGTTTACATTTAATGTAATTATTGATATGTTAAGGCTTAAAGGCCAGGTGTGGTAGCTCATGCCTGTAACCCCAGCACTTTGAGAGACTGAGGCAGAAGGATCACTTGAGCCCAGGAGTTTGAGACCAGTCTGGGCAACATAGCAAGACCTCATCTCTACAAAAAAAAAATTTTTTTTAACTAGCCAGGAGTGGTGGCATGTGCGCCTGTAGTCCCAACTACTTGGGAAGTTGAGGTGGGAGGATTACTTAAGCCCAGGAGTCCGAAGCTGTAGTGAGCTACGATCATGCTACTGCTCTCTAGCCTTGGAGCAAGACTCCATTGCTAAAAAAAAGTATGTAAATAAAAGGTTTAAGTCTGCCGTTTTATTTTTTGTTTTCTGCTTGTTCCTCTTGTTGTCTCTGTGTTTTATTTTTTCTGGCTTATTGTGGGCTACTTGTTCCTTTTTTTTTTTATCCCATTTTAATTTTCCTATAGTGTTTTTGAGTGCATCTCTTTTTTTTTTTTTTTTTTTTGAGACGCAATCTCGCTGTGTCGCCCAGGCTGGAGTGCAGTGGCGTGATCTCGGCTCACTGCAAGCTCCGCCTCCCAGGTTCATGCCATTCTCCTGCCTTGGCCTCCTGCGTAGCTGGGACTACAGGCGCCCGCCATCACGCCTGGCTAATTTTTTGTATTTTTAGTAGAGACGGGGTTTCACCGCGTTAGCCAGGATGGTCTCAGTCTCCTGACCTCATGATCCGCCAGCTTCGGCCTCCCAAACTGCTGGGATTACAGGCGTGAGCCACCGCGCCTGGCCCGAGTGTATCTCTTTGTGTAGATTTTTTAAGTCGTTGTAATGGGTTTCATATTATATATATATAAATTATCACGGTCAACTGGTGTCAATATTTTTTCTTTTTTCTTTTTTTTTTTTTTAAGACAGAGTCTCTCTCTATCGCCCAGACTGGAGTGCAGTGGTGCAATCTTGGCTCACTGTAACCTCTGCTTCCCAGATTCAAGCAATTCTTCTGCCTCAGCCTCCTGAGTAGCTGGGATTACAGGCATGCGCCACCACGCCTGGCTAATTTTTTGTGTTTTTAGTAGAGACAGGGTTTCACCATATTGACCAGGCTGGTCTTGAACTCCCGACCTCAGGTGATCCACCTGCCTCGGCCTCCCAAAGTGCTGGGATTACAGGCGTGAGCCACTGTGCCTGGCCAACTGATGTCAATATTTTTATCAGCTTGAGTGAAGTATAAAACTCTTACCTCCGTTTCAGTCTTTTTACTTCCCCATTTACAACACAATTGCCTTAAATATTTCCTCAACATACTTTGCAAACCACATTGGACAATGTTATGCAGTCTGCTTCAACCATCAAACATAATTGAGAAAACTCAAGAGGAGAAGTGTTATAGACTGAATTGTGTCTTCCCAAATTCATATGTTGAACCCCTAACCCCTACTGTGATTGTACATTTGAGACAGGGCCTTTAATGATGTAATTAAGATTAAATGAGGGTTGGGCACAGTGGCTCACGCCTGTAATCCCAGCACTTTGGGAGGCCACGATGGGCAGATCATTTGAGTTCAGGAGTTTGAGACCAGCCTGACCAACATGGTGAAACTCTGTCTCCACTAAAAACACAAAAAAATTAGCCAGAAGTGGTGGCACACACCTGTAATCCCAGCTACTCGAGAGGCTGAGGCAGGACAATTGTTTGAACGTCTCAAAAATAAATAAATAAATGAAGACTAAATGAGGCCATAAGTGTGGAATGCTAATCCTACAGGACTGGTGTCCTTTTTTGTTGGGGGGGACGGAGTCTCACTCTGTTGCCCGGGCTGGAGTGCAGTGGCACAATCTTAGCTCACTGCACCCTCCACCTCCCAGGTTCAAGTGATTCTCCTATTTCAGCCTCCCGAGTAGCTGAGATTATAGATAGGCATGTGCCACCACACCCAGCCAATTTTTTTTTCTTTTTTTTTCTTTTTTTTTTTTTTTTTAGTAGGACGGGGGTTTCAACATGTTGGCCAAGCTGGTCTCAAACTCCTGACCTCAAGTGATCCTCCCACCTCGGCCTCCCAAAGTGCTGGGATTACAGGTGTGAGCCACCAAGCCCCGCTGGTGTCCTTTTTTTCCTTTTCTTTTCTTTTTTTTTTTTTGAGACGGAGTTTTATTCTTGTTGCCCGGGCTAGAGTACAATGGCGTAATCTCGGCTCATGGCAACCTCTGTCTCCCGGGTTCAAGCAATTCTCCTGTCTCAGTCTCCCGAGTAGCTGGGATTACAGGCATGTGCCACCACGCCCGGCTAATTTTGTTTTTTCAGTAGAGACAGGATTTCTCCATGTTGGCTTGTCTCGAACTCCCGACCTCAGGTGATCCGCCTGCCTTGGCCTCCCAAAGTGCTGGGATTACAGGGGTGAGCCACCATGCCCGGCCCAGTGTCCTTTTCAGAGGAGGAAAAGGCACCAGGAGTGGTCACACACAGACAAAAGGCCACAGGAGGACACAGCAAGAAGGTGGCCATCTACAGGCCAAGAAAAGAGGCCTCAGGAAAAACCAAACCTATCAACACTTTGGTCTTAGACTTCCAGCCTCCAGAACTGTGAGAAAATAAATTCTGTTGGTTAAGTTACCCAGTCTGCCATATTTTGTTACGGAAGCCCTGGGTGACTAATACAAGAAGGAAAGTATATTGTAATTACTCATATATTTGCTTTCCACGTTCTTTTTTCTTTTTTTTTTTTTTTGAGACAGAGTCTGGCTCTGTCACCCAGGCTGGAGTGCAGTGGCGCGATCTCGGCTCACTGCAAGCTCCGCCTCCTGGGTTCACGCCATTCTCCTGCCTCAGCCTCTCCAAGTAGCTGGGATTACAGGCGTCCGCCACCACGCCCGGCTAATTTTTTATATTTTTAGTAGAGACGGGGTTTCACCGTGGTCTCGATCTCCTGACCTCGTGATCCGCCCACCTCGGCCTCCCAAAGTGCTGGGATTACAAGCGTGAGCCACTCCATGTTCTTTTTTCATCCTTGATGTTCCAAGGTCCTTTCTTTTATCATTTCCCTTTCTTTTCAAGAACTTCCTTTAGCTTTTGTTTTTGTTTTTGTTTTTGTTTTTTTAAGATGGAGTCTTGCCCTGTCACCAAGACTGGATTGCAGTGGTGTGATCTCCGCTCACTGCAACCTCCACCTCCCAAGTTCAAACAATTTTCCTGCCTCAGCCTCCAGAGTAGCTGGGACGACAGGCATGTGCCAGCATGCCTGGCTAATTTTTGTATTTTTAGTAGAGACTGGGTTTTGCCACGTTGGCCAGGCTGGTCTCAAACTCCTGGCCTCAAGTGATCCGCCTGCCTTGGTTTCCCAAAGTGATGGGATTACAGGCATGAGCCACTGCACCCGGCCCCCTTTTAGCCATTTTTTTAAAGGGTAGATCTACAAATGACAAATTCTCTTAGTTTTTCTTCATCTGAAAATGTGTTGATTTCTCTTTCATTTTTGATAGTTTTTTTCTTCTAGCATTTGAAAAAAGTTGTGCCACTTTCTTCTGGCCTTTTTTAGTTTCTGATGAGAAATCTATTGTGGTTCAATCTATTTTTCCCTTGTGAGAAAGATGTTTTTCTCTTACTGCTGTCAGGATTTTTTCTTTGTTATTAGTTTTCAGGAGTTAGATTATTACGTGTCTTGGCATAGATTTCTTTGAGTTTATCATGTTTGTGGTTTTCTCAGCTTCTTGAACTTGTAGTTCTAGGTCTCTTGTCAAATTTGAGGAGGAATTTTCTGCCATTATTTCTTCTTTTTTTTTTTTTTTGAGACAGTCTCTCGCTCTGTCGCCCAGGTTGGAGTGCAGTGGCACAATCTCGGCTCACTGCAAGCTCCGCCTCCTGGGTTCACGCCATTCTCCTGCCCCAGCCTCCCGAGTATCTGGGACTACAAGCGCCCGTCACCACACTGGATAATTTTTTTTTATTTTTTATTTTTAGTAGAGACGGAGTTTCACAGTGTTGGCCAGGATGGTCTCGATCTCCTGACCTCATGATCCTCCTGCCTTGGCCTCCCAAAGTGCTGGGATTACAGGCGTGAATCACCGCACTCAGCCCATTATTTCTTTGAATAAGTTTTCGGTCTTACATTCTTACTCCTTCTAGGACTTTGACGACATAATTTTCTCTCTCCCTCTCTCTTCCTCTCTCTCTCTCTCTCTCCCCCCTTTCTTTTTTTTTTTTTTTTGAGGCAGAGTCTCACTCTGCTGCCCAGGCTGGAGTGCAGTGGCACGATCTCAGCTCACTGCAACCTCTGCCTTCTGCCTTCCGGGGTCAAGCGATTCTCCTGCCTCAGCCTCCCGAGTAGCTGAGATTACAGGCGCCCGCCATCATGCCCGTCTAATTTTTGTATTTTAGTAGAGACAGGGTTTGTCCATGTTGCCTAGGCTGATCTCGAACTCCTAAGCTCAAAGCAATCTGACCACCTCAGCCTCCCAAAGTGCTGGGATTATAGGCATGAGCCACTGCACCTGGACTGAAAT
The DNA here is from genome assembly GCF_009828535.3 of Hylobates moloch. NCBI lineage: Eukaryota > Metazoa > Chordata > Mammalia > Primates > Hylobatidae > Hylobates > Hylobates moloch. The sequence goes on along the minus strand of NW_026652285.1, from coordinate 26,127,597 downwards.
ATTCTTTAATATTAAAATTAAATTTCATAAAAAGAAATGAAAGTATGACACATGCTACAACATGGATGAAACCTGAAAACACGCTAAGTGAAATAAGCCAGATTGTAAAAGGACAAATATTGTATGATTCCACTTAAGTGAACTATCTAGACTAGACTAGGCAACTTATAGAGACAGAAAGTAGTTTACAGATAACCAGGGGCTAGGAGAAGCGGGGAATGGAGAATTGTTGTTTAATGGGAACAGAATTTCTCTTTTATTTTGGAAATAAATAGTGGTGATAGTTACACACATTGTCAGTATAATTAATGCCACTGAATTGTACATTAAAAAATGGTTAAGTCTGGACATGGTGTCTCATGCCTGTAATCCCAGCACTCTGGGAGGCTAAGGCAGGTGGATCACCTTAGATCAGGAGTTTGAGCACTACCTGGCCAACATGGTGAAACTCCATCTCTACTAAAAATACAAAAATTAGATGGATGTGATGGCGAGTGCCTGTAATCCTAGCTACTCGGGAAGCTGAGGCAGAAGAATTGCTTGAACCCAAGAGGCGGAGGTTGCAGTGAGCCGAGATCATACCACTGCACTCCAGCCTGGGCAACAGAGCAAGACTCCATCTCAAAAAAAAAAAAAAAGGTTAAAATGGGGACCAGGCACAGTGGCTCATTTCTACAATCCCAGAACTTTAGGAGGCTGAGGCGGGAGAATAGATTGAGGCCTGGAGTTCAAGAGTAGCCTGAGCAACATAGCAAGGCCCGTCTCTATATTATAAAATATATATATATATATATGGCTGGGCACGGTGGCTCATGCCTGTAATCCCAGCATTTTGGGAGGTGGAGGTGGGCAGATTACGAGGTCAAGAGATCAAGAAGATCATCCTGGCCAACATAGTGAAACATGGCAGCAGAGCGAGACTCTGCCTCGAAAAAAAAAGGAAAGAAAGAAAGAAAGAAAATTATGTCAACAGAGTCCTAGAAGGAGTAAGAATGTAAAAATTAAAAAATTAGCTGGGCGTGGTGGTGTGTGTCTATAGTCCCAGCTACTTGGGAGGCTGAGAGAGGAGAATTGCTTGAACTCGGGAGGCAGAGGTTGCAGTGAGCCGAGATCGCGCCACTGCACTCCAGCCTGGCAATAGACCAAGACTCCATCTCAAAAAAAAAAAAAATACACACACACACACACACACACACACACACACACACACACACACTCACTTATATATATAATGATTAAAATGGCAACTTTTATATTTTACCACAATTTTAAAAATTAACATGATATACCAAAACCATTGAATTGCACTCTTTGAGTGAATTGTGTGGTATATGAATTATATATCAATAATCTGTTTTGTTTTGTTCTGTTTTTGAGACAGAGTCTTGCTCTGTTGCCCAGGCTGGAGTGCAGTGGCACGATCTCAGCTCACTGCAACCTCTGCCTCCCCGGTTCAAGCAATACTCCTGCCTCAGCCTCCTGAGTAGCTGAGATTATAGGCATGCGCCACCATGGCCCGCTAATATTTGTTTTTTATTTTGTTTTGTTTTGTTTTTGAGATGGAGTCTCACTCTGTCACCCATGCAGGAGTGCAGTGGCGTGATCTTAGCTCACTACAACCTCCGCCTCCTGTGTTCAAGCAATTCTCCTGCTTCAGCCTCCCAAGTAGCTGGCACTATAGGCGCCCACCACCAAACCTGGCTAATTTTTTTGTATTTTTAGTGGAGACAGGGCTTCACCGTGTTAGCCAGGATTGTCTCAATCTCCTGACCTCGTGATCTGCCCACCTCGGCCTCCCAAAGTGTTGGGATTACAGGCATGAGCCACCGTGCCCGGCCAATAATACTCGTATTTTTATTAGAGGAGGGATTTCGCCATGTTGGCCAGGCTGGCCTCGAATGCTTGACCTCTGGTCAATAATCTGTTTTCTTAAAAAGATTCATGGTGAGGAGCAATCGGAACCCCCATTCACTACTGGTGAAGATGTAAAATGGGGCAACTACTTTGGAAAATAGTCTGGCAATTTCTTGAAAGGTTTATCATACGGTTACCATATAATCCAACAATTCCACTCCTAGGTATACACCCAAGAGAAATAAAAACCAAATGTTCACACAGAAAAACGTGTACACAAATGTTCATAACAGCATTATACACAATAGCCCAAAATTGGAAACAACCCAGATGTTCAACAATGGATGAATGGATAAATAAAATGTAGTATAGCCATACATGAGATGTTATTCAGCAATAAAAAGGGATAAAGTAATGATACATGTTACAACATAAACCTTGAAAACATACTAAGTGAAAGAAGTCAGTCAAAAAAGACCACATATATGATATGTCTAGAGTAGACAAATCTATAGAGGCAAAAACTGGATTATTAATGCCTAGGGCTGGGGTGATGGGGAGAATGGAACGTGATGGCTAAAGGGCATGGGGTTTCTTGGCCAGACACAGTGGCTCACACCTGTAATCTCAGCATTTTGGGAGGCTGAGGCAGGAGGATGGCTTGAGCCCAGGAGTTCAAGACTAGCCTGGGCAACATAGTGACACCCAGTCTCAACAAAAAAGAATAAATATTGTTTAAAAGAGAAAATAATAAAGTCAAAAAAGTGAAAAAATAATAAAAGGGCATGGGGTTTCTTTTCAGGGTGATTTTGGGTGATTTTTTTAAAGTTCTGAATTTTTTTTTTTTTTTTTTTTTTTGAGGCAGGGTCTCACTCTGTCACCCAGGCTGGCATGCAGTGGCATCATCACAGCTCACTACAGCCTTGACTTCCTGGGCTTAAGCGAGCCTCCCACCTCAACCTCCCAAGTAGCTGGGACTACAGGTACTGGGACTCCCGAGTAGCTGGGACTATAGTTTATACACAGAATTTGAGCCTCCCTCTCTGTGGCTCTTATTTTGATAGGATTTCCTCCCATTATTTCCACCTGCTGGGGTTGCCCTGAACAATTCAATCTAGTAAGACTGTGGGGTTTGGGTTTTTGTTGTTTTGTTTTTTGTTGTTGTTGTTGTTGTTTTAAGAGATAAGATCTCGGGCACAGAGGCTCACGCCTGTAATCCCAGCACTTTGGGAGGCTGAAACGGGCGGATCACCTGAGGTCAGGAGTTCAAGACCAGCCTGGGCAACATGGTGAAACCCTGTTTCTACTAAAAATACAAAAAAATTAGCCGGGCATGGTGGCAGGTGCCTGTAGTCCCAGCTACTCAGGAGACTGAGGCAGGAGAATCACTTGAGCCAGGGAGGCAGAGGTTGCTGGGAGGCAGAGGTTGCTGTGAGCTGAGATCATGCCACTGTACTCCAGCCTGAGCAACAGAGTGAAACTCTGTCTCAAAAAAAAAAAAAAAAAAAGAGATGAGGTCTTACTGTGTTGCCTAGGTTGGAATACAGTGGGTATTCACAGGCACAATCTTAGTGCTCTACAGCCTTGAACTCCTGGGCTCAGGGTTTCCTCCCACATCAGCCTTCTGAGTCGGTGGGACTATAGGCGCACACCACTACCCCCAGCTTTGTTTTAACCACTCACTTTGCAGACTTTGGACTTCCCTTAGACTAAAAGCTGTAAAACACAGAAAACCCATTCAGTCCTCTTCTCTTCCAGGTATCCACCTCTGTGCAGTATATTCCTCCTGTTGTTTGCTAATGCCTTCAGGTATTTTTTGTTTGTTTGTTCTTTAATATTTTGCTCTGAGTATATCGTTCTTATTTACAGAAGACTTGGTGTGATGGGAATTACTCAGCCATAATTGGAAATGGAACTTCCTCCTGTGTTTTTTGACATATTCCCATCATTTTGCTGGGGTGCTGGGGGTGGCAGGGGACTTCATTTCTATCACAACAGGGTATTTTAAGCTTAGCTTATACTTTCCCTGTTCCAGCCCTAAAGTCATCCATTTCTCTAAGAAGCTGTTTCTTTCTTGTGAGGAATAATATTTAGAAACCAAGATCTTGGTACCAAGCCTGCTCATTGTTACATTGTGTTATTGCTTCTAAGCCTTCAACACACAGAGGCCAAACCTCTAGCTCTATCTCTACAGATGTATATGAAATTATGGGTTTATACTGATGCCTCTAACTCTAGTTCCACCCATCTAAGATTCCTTTGTATTCCCTAATTCGTATTTAAATCTACTTTTTTCCTACAGTGAGAACTCTAGCTTCCACCTTCTTTTATATGTCATTTGCTTAATTCTATAATATGCACAATATAATTTCATAATTGCTATTCCCATACCACTTCTCCTTCAGTACAGTTTTGTTGTTCATTTGTAACATGAGTTAATTTCTGTTTTCATTCAGTTTAGGGTCTCCTCCAATCTTGGGGATTTCATTTATTGAATTTATCATTTTATTTCCAAATATTCTATTTTCAGGCCAGGCATGGTGGCTCACACCTGTAATCCCAGCGATTTGGGAGGCTGGGTCAGGAAGATCACTTGAGCTCAAGATTTTGAGACCAGCCTGGGACACATAGTTCCTGTTTCTGCAAAAGAAAAGAAAAGAAAAAAATGTATATATATGTTCTGTTTTCAAAACTGCTGAATCTTTTGTTGTAATAGCTTTATTGAGATATAATTCATATACCATACAACTCACCCATTTAAAGCATACAAGTCAACAATTTTTAATACTCACAGAATTGTGCAACCATAGCCACAATTAATTTTAGAACTTTCCACTCGGGCCAGTGGCTCATGCCTGTAATCCCAGAACTTTGGGAGGCCAACTTGGGCAGATCACCTGAGATCAGGAGTTCAAGACCAGCCTGGCAAACATGGTGAAACCCTATCTCTACAAAAATACAAAAATTAGCCGGGCATGATGGCGGGTGCCTGTAATCCTACCTACTCGGGAGGCTGAGGCAGGAGAATCGCTTGAACCGGGGAGGTGGAGGTTGTAGTGAGCCGAGATCACACCATTGCACTCTAGCCCTCCAGCCTGGGTGACAGAGTGGGACTCCATCTCAAAAAAAAAAAAAAAAAAAAGTAAAGAAACCTCAGCAGAGGAGGAAAAACTGTAAAAAAAAAAAAAAAAAAAAGAATTTTGTGAATAGAAATTGAAAATTTGGAAATGAAAATTTCAGACTAAAAATTAAAATGTCAAGGAAATCAAGTATTACAGCTCATTTAGAATCTGTCTAGCAGGTTTTCCAGTTTTTACCAGAAAACTCTCCAAAATTTTTTTTTAAATAGTCTGGGCATAGTGGCTCACACTTGTTATCCCAACAGTTGGGGAAGCCAAGGCAGGAGGATTGCTTGAGCCCAGGAATTTGAGACCAGCCTGGGAGATCCTGTCTCTACAAAAAAGAAAAAGAAAAAAAATCCTGTCTCTACCAAAAAAAAAAAAACCGCAAAAAAATTAGTCAGGTAAGGTGGCATGTACTTATAGTCCTAGCTAATTGGGAGGCTGAGGTGGGAAGATTGCTGAGCCCAGGAGGTTCAGGCTGCAGTGAGCCATGTTCATGGCACAGCATTCCAGCCTGGGCGACAGAGTGAGACTTTGTCTCAAAAAAATAAATAAGGGCTGGGCACAGTGGCTGTAATCCCAGCACTTTGGGAAGCCAAGGAGGGCAGATCACTTGAGGTCAGGAGTTTGAGACTAGCCTGACCAACATGGTGAAACCCCATCTCTACTGAAAATACAAAAATTAGCTGGGCATGGTGGTGGGCACCTGTAATCCCAGCTACTCAGATGGCTGAGGCAGGAGAATTGCTTGAACCCGGGAGGCAGAGGTTGCAGTCACTCGAGATTGTGCCACTGCACTCCGGCCTGGGGGAGAGAGTGAGACTCCATCTCAAATAAATAAATAAATAAATAAATAAATAAGGCCAGGTGAGGTGGTTCACTTCTGTAATCCCAGCACTTTGGGAGGCCGAGGCAGGAGGATCACTCGGGCCCAGGGGTTTTATTTATTGTTTTAATTTAATTTAATTAATTTATTTTTGCCATGGAGCCTCCTCTGTTGCCCAGGCTGGAGTGCAGTGGCGCCATCTAGGCTCACTACAACCTTTGCCTCCCAGGCTCAAGTGATTCTGTTGCCTCAGCCTCCTGAGTAGCTGGGACTGCAGGTGTGCACTGCCACACTTGGCTAGTATTTGTATTTTTAGTAGAGATGGGGTTTCGCCAGTGTTGCCCAGACTGGTCTCTCCTGGCCTTAAGTGATCTGCCCACCTCAGCCTCCCAAAATGCTGGGATTACAGGCTTCAGCCACAGCACCCGGCCTGAGCCTAGAGGTTCTAGACCAGCCTAAGCAACATAGCAAAACCTCGTCTCTCTCTCTCTCCATATATATATATATATATATATATATTTAGCCAGAGGTGGTGGCGCTTGCCTATAATCTTAGCTACTTGGGAGACCAAGGTGGGAGAATCACTTGAAACTAGGATGTGGAGGTTGCAGTGAGCTGAGATCATGCCTCTACACTTTAGCCTGTGCAACAAACCGAGACTCCATCTCAAAAAAAAAAAAAAGATAGCCTGACACTGGAAAAGTCTGGCAGATACCACCTTAACCTAATGATCAAGGCTAACATCACTAGTAATGGGGAAATCAAAATTGTGTACCACCTGACGGGATGCAACGAGAACACAGCGTCCCTTTCATGCTGTTCCTGCTAAAGATAATACATATCCTAAATCTAATCATGAGGAAACATCAGACAAGACCAAATTGAGCAACATTTTGCAGATTAACTGTCCTATGATCATCAAAAGTGTCAAGGTTATGAAAGCCAAAGAAAGAATATTTCCCCGACTGAAGGAGACTAAAGTGATGCAGTAACTGCTAAGCATTACGTCTAATTGGATCATTTATGCATAAAAGACATTATTGGGATAAATGGTGAAATTTTATCAGCTGCTGAAGATTAATTTCCTGATATTGATTATTGTATTATGGTTACAAAATGTATGTTGTCTATGTGGTTATGTATGTGTGTTTGGAGAAAATACACACTAAAGTATTTGGGGGTGATAAAACTTGTCAGGTTGTCAACTTACTTGCAAATAGTTCATGAAGAAATAATACTTTTGTACTTTAAAAAACAATTCTGAGCCAGGAGCAGTGGCTCACACCTGTAATCCCAGCACTTTGGGAGGCTGAGGCGGGCGGATTGCCTGAGCAACACGGTGAAACCCCGTCTCTACTAAAATACATAAAAATTAGCCAGATGTGGCAGCATGCACCTGTAATCCCATCTACTCAGGAAGCTGAGGCAGGAGAATTGCTTGAACCCGGGAGGTGGAGGTTGCAGTGAGCCAAGATCACTGCACTCCAGCCTGGGCAACAGAGCAAGACATCATCTCAAAAACAACAACAACAACAACAACAAACTCTGTAAATTTAAAATAATTTAAACATTTTAAAAGTGAATTTTTTGGCTGGGTGCAGTGGCTCGTGCCTATAATCCTAGCACTTTGGGAGGCCGAGGTGGGCAGATCACCTGAGGTCAGGAGTTCGAGACCAGCCTAGCCAACATGACAAAACCCTATCCCTACTAAAAATACAAAAAGTAGCTGGGCGTGGTGGCAGGTGCCTATAATCCCAGCTACTTGGGAGGCTGAGGCAGGAGAATTGCTTGAACCCAGGAGGTGGAGGTTGCATTAAGCCGAGATTGTGCCACTTCACTCCAGCTTGGGCGAAAGAGCAAAACTCCGTCTCAAAAAATAAAATAAAGAAATAAAAATAAAAGTGAATTTTTTTCCCAGATAGCCACTTCAATTTTGATTACTCTTATCCTGGAGCTGCTAAACATTGATTGATATATTTTATATCTATTTGTATTGGATATAATTTGCTTGTTTGGGAATTCTTCTTCTACTTCTTAACATTTATTTCCTCAATGAGATTTTTTTTTTTTTTTTTTTTTTTTGAGACGGAGTCTCCCTCTGTCGCCCAGGCTGGAGTGCAGTGGCGTGATCTTGGCCACTGCAACTGCCGTCTCACAGGTTCAAGCGATTGTCCTGCCTCAGCCTCCCAAGTAGCTGGGATTACAGATGTGTACCACCACACCTGGCTAATTTTTGTGTTTTTAGTAGAGATAGGGTTTCATCATGTTGGCCAGGCTGGTCTCGAACTCCTGACCTCAAGCAATCCACCTGCCTCAGCCTCCCAGAGTGCTGGGATTACAGGGGTGAGTCACCACGCCTGGCCTTTTTTTTGAGACGGAGTCTCACTCTGTCACTCAGGCTGGAGAGCAGTGGCATGATCTTGGCTTACTGCAACCTCTGCTTCCCAGGTTCAAGCAACCTTTTCCTGCCTCGGCCTCCCGAGTAGCTGGGATTACAGGCGCGCTCCACCATGCCCAGCTAATTTTTGTATTTTTAGTAAAGACGGGATTTCACCATGTTGCCCAGGCTGGTCTCAAACTCCTGACCTCAAATGATCTGCCTGCCTCAGCCTCCCAAAGTGCTGGGATTACAGGCATGAGCTACCACGCGCGGCCTTCATTGAGATTTTTAAACACCCAAAGAATACAGATTATGCTTTTGTTTCTCTTGTATTAATATTTCTTTGTGGTCTCAAGTAGCCACTCTTAGCCACTTGTAAACACTAAAGGGTTTGGAGCATATGAATAATCTGAATAGCTCAGTTGCCTCTTTCAATTTAAGCCCATGGAAAAACCGTTTAAATCATCTCTCTTAGGTCATATGATGGATCCGTGGACTACATCTGTGCTGATTGGTCTTTCATACCAATCAGAGGCCCCTGGGATTCATAGGAATACATGTCTCGATGGAAAAATGAGTCACTCCACCAACGCACAGCTGGACTCTCACACTCAGAGCACAATAGAAATGTGGAAATCTAAGTGAAGCACAAGGAATCTGTATCTGAACAAGAGTTTACACTCTTCCTGTTCTGTTAGGTTGTGAAATGGAAACACCGTTTCCTAGGAAACGGGCCAGATTCCACAAATGAAATGGTTTTGCTTTAATATGCACAGCTGCTACTGCGTTTACTGAGAGTGGCTTGTTTGAAAGGTCTGGTCTTGGTTCTAGCTGGAAAGTTGAAAGGAAGGGGCTCTTCTCTTGTGCAACAAAATGGGTTTAACAGAAACAGTCTCTTTGAACACCAGTTCTCAATTGGTTCAAGTGAGAGAAAGGGAAAAGGGTCACGCACATTATTTGCCGCACATTGTGTATCAAACATTTTGATATGTCCCTTTACAGATGTGAACACATTTCATCCTTAAAACAACCTCAGTATGTTTTATTATGGGAAACTTCAGGCGGGGCTTGGTGGCTCACGTCTGTAATCCCAGCACTTTGGGAGGATGAGGCAGGCAGATCACTAGAGGTAAGGAGTTGGAGACAAGCCTGGCCAACATGGTGAAACCCTGTCTCTAATAAAAATACAAAAATAAGCCGGGCGTGGTGGTGGGCGCCTGTAATCCTAGCTACTCGGGAGGTTGTGGCAGGAGAATCGCTTGAACCCAGGTGTCGGAGGTTGCAGTGAGCCGGGATCGTGCCACTGCACTCCAGCCTGGGAGACAGAGCAAGACGCTGTCTCAAAAAATATACAATACAATACAATACAGTACAGTACAGTACAGTACAATACAATACAATACAATACAATACAATACAATACAATACAATATACAATACAATACAATACAATACAATACAATACAATACAATACAATACAATACATGGTGTAGTATTAGCATATAACCTAATGCACATCCTCTCATATACTTTAAATCAGCTCTAGCTTATTTAGGCCTAATACAATGCCCACACATCACTTCATTTTTGTGGATTCAACACAGTACTTGGCAAATTCATATTTTGCTTTTTGGAATTTTGTGGAATTTTTTTCCTAATAATTTCTATCCACAGTTGGTTGAATCCATGGGTGTGGAACCTAAGGATACAGAAGGCAGAGACGGGATAATGAATCCCTATGTACATATCACCCAGCTTCAACCATAATCAACAAATAGTCCAGCTTGTCTCATTTATATCCCATCTACTTCCGCCAGAATTATTGTGAATCAAATCTTAGATGTGATATCATATCATCTGTAAATACTTCAGTATATATCTCAAAAATGTACGAATTTTTAAAAAACATAACCACAATGCTGCTATCATACTTAATTTTTTTTTTTTTTTTGGGATAGGGTCTCACTCTGTTGCTTAGCCTGGAGTGCAGTGGCACAAGCCCAGCTCATTGCAGCCTCGACCTCCCAGGCTCAAGCCATTCTCCCGCCTCAAAAAAAATAAATAAATAAAGACAAAGATTAATGAGTGGGTTGAGTTGTTACTTTGATATAATAATTATAGAGTTCCCCATCAATTTTCTGCCTAATAGTTTTAGCTGGCATTAATGATCATTAGCTCATTTTTTCACTAGAGGCTACAAAATAGTGACATTCTAAATCCATCATTCCTTCTTTGTTTATGAGCTGAAACTATTTTATAAATAAGCGCTTTCCTTCACCCAGCCGCTATTTGGTTACACAGAGGTACAATCCAAACAGAAAAGGTAAGATTTTTTTTTGTTGTTTTGGAACAGAGTTTCACTGTTGTCCACCAGGCTAGAGTGCAATGGAGCGATCTCGGCTTACCGCAACCTCTGCCTCCTGGGCTCAAGTGATTCTCCTGCCTCAGTCTCCCGAATAGCTGGGATTACAGGTGTGTACAAGCACGCCAGGCTAATTTTGGTATTTTTAGTAGACATGAGGTTTCACCATGTTGGCCAGGCTGATCTTGAACTCCTGACCTCGAGTGATCCACTTGCCTCGGCCTCCCAAAGTGTTAGGATTACAGGTGTGAGCTACTTCACCCGTCCAGAAAAGGTAGGATTAATGCTTCATTGATTCCCTTTATTTGCCAATTTGTTTGTTTGTTTGAGACAGGGTCTCACTTTGTTGCCCAGGCTGGAGTGCTTTGGCGTGATCTCAGCTCACTGCAACCTCTACCTCCCGGGTTCAAGTGATTCTCCTGCCTCAGCCTCCCGAGTAGCTGGGACTACAGGCATGCACCATCACACCCGGCTAGTTTTTGTATTTTTTTTTTTTTTTTTTTCGAGACAGAGTCTTACTTTGTCGCCCAGGCTGGAGTGCAGTGGCGCAATCTCGACTCACTGCAAGCTCCGCCTCCTGGGTTCACGCCATTCTCCTGCCTCAGCCTCTCCGAGTAGCTGGGACTGCAGGCGCCCTCCACCATGCCCGGCTAATTTTTTTTATTTTTTATTTTTTAGTAGAGACGGGGTTTCACCATGGTCTCGATCTCCTGACCTCGTGACCCGCCCGCCTCGGCCTCCCAAAGTGCTGGGATTACAAGCATGAGCCACCGCACCCGGCCAGTTTTTGTATTTTTTGGTAGAGACAGGGTTTCACCATGTTGGCCAGGCTGATCTCGAACTCCTGACCTCAAATGATCCGCCTGCCTCGGCCTCCCAAAGTGCTGGGATTACAGGTGTGAGCCACTGCGCCCAGCCAAAATTGTAATATTTTAGACTCCTCCTTCTCCTTCAGTGTCTACATGTACTCATTCATCAAGCCCTAATGGTTTTCATGTTATAGCGCTCACCCATCAGTCCTCTCTCTGTGCCCCATATTGCTGTAGTTCAAATGATCATCTTCCCCTGCTGGGACTATTGCAGTAGTCTCCTGTTAGATCTCCTTTTTTCTAGTCCCAGCCCCTTCCAAACTATCCTTTACAGTTTTTCAAATCAATTTTCATTCTAAAATGCATTATGAATTGGAAGGAAAAGGTTGGAGACAGACAGACAAACTAGGAAAGTACAGTAACAATGCAGTCATCAGCTGGTAACAACAGGATCAGAGAGACAGTCACAGGAATGGGAACTACAGGGGAGTGATAATGAAGGAAGGAAGGCAGGACTTGGGATTTCATTTGCTTTAGTAGATGAGAGAAAGAGAGGAGATAAATACAAGGTTGGAGTCTCTGGTGATTGATATAGGACGGTCCCACCATCAACAGAAATAAGCCAAGAAGCATTCTAGTTTTTGAGGAAAGATATTTGGTTTAGGCTGGGCACAGTGGCTCATGCCTGTAATCCCAGCACTTTGGGAGGCTGAGGTGGGTGGATTATGAGGTCAGGAGTTTGAGACCAGCCTGACCAACATGGTGAAACCCCGTCTCTACTAAAAATACAAAAATTAGCCGGACGTGGTCATGCGCGCCTGTAATCCCAGCTACTCAGGAGGCTTAAGCAGGAGAATTGCTTGAACCCAGGGGCAGAGGTTGCAGTGAGCCGAGATTGTGCCACTGTACTCCAGCCTGGGTGACAGAGCAAGACTCCATCTAAAAAAAAAAAAAAAAAAAAATTAGCCAGTTGTGACCAGTAGTCCAAGCTACTTGGGAGGCTGAGGAAGGAGGATGGCTAGAGACCAGTAGTTTGAGGTTGCAGTGAGCCATGATTATGCCACTGCACACCAGTTTGGGCAACAGGGAGACTGTCTCTTAAAAAAAAAACAAAAAAATGGAAACAACTCAAATGCCCATCAGCTGATGAATGGATAAACACCATAGGGCATATTTATACAATGGAACATAGCCATAAAGAGGAATGAAGTATTGATACATGCTACAACATAGATCAACCTTGAAAACATGCTAAGTAAAAGAAGCCGGACACAAAAGGCTACAAATTGTATGATTCCATTCATATGAAGTGTTCAGAACAGGAAAATCTATAGAGACTTAAAACTTACTGGTTGCTAGGGGACAGGGGAAGAGAGGAGTGGGGAGTGACAGCTAATGGGTATGAGGTAACAGTGGTGAATTTCACCTGAGCCCTGTGCTCTTGGAAAACATCCAAGGTTAAAGGAATCCCTCATGTTTTTGTTTACTGCCAAGAACCACCCTTCCTCGTGTGACTCACAGATGCCCCCCATTGTTTACCTATGACAGGAACAGACACAGAACTTCAAATTCTTATTCTCTGTCTCATGAATGACCAGCTAAACTAGTTTTCCCAACACCGATCACAATGAACAAAACGCTCATTAAAGAAATTTTGTTGGTTCAGCGTGGTGGCTCACGCCTGTAATCTCAGCACTTTGGGAGGCCAAGGTGGGCAGATTACCTGAGGTCAAGAGTTCAAGGCCAGCCTGGCCAACATGGTGAAACCCGTTTCTACAAAAATACAAAAATTAGCCGGGCGTGATGGCGTGTGTCTGTAATCCCAGCTATTCAGGAGGCTGAGGTGGGAGAATCACTTGAACCCGGGAGGCAGAGGTTGCAGTGAGCCGAGATCACGCCATTGTACTCCAGCCTGGGTGACAGAGCAAGACTCCATCTCAAAAAAAAAAAAAAAAAAAAAAGGCTGGGCTCGGTGGCTTAAGCCTGTAATCTGAAGTTGGGACTTCAAGACCAGACTGACCAACATGGAGAAACCCTGTCTCTACTAAAAATACAAAAAATTAGCCGGGCATGGTGGCACATGCCTGTAATCCCAGCTACTCGGGAGGCTGAGGCAGGAGAATCTCTTAAACCTGGGAGGCGGAGGTTGCTGTGAACCAAGATAGCACCAGTGCACTCCAACCTGGGCAACAAGAGCGAAACTCCATTTCAAAAAATAAAAATAAAAATAACACATTTTGTTTAAGCTTTTCTTCTTCCTCCAGGCCCTGAACTCTGGCCCACCCTCACCGGGCCTGAGCCAGCACACAATCCCTCCTGAGGATAGCCTGACCTCAGGGTAAAACATTCTCTGATCTATTCTCTCATCAGGCCACTTTCCTCCTATTCTCTACACCTGGTTCTTTCTAGCTTTGTTTACTCCTCTCTATAAAAGGAAAAAGGTCTGGCCCTTAAGACATTTGCAGACCTTATGGGCAGGTCTGGCCCTTAAGACATTTGCAGACCTTATGGGCAGATCCTTCTCCCTATTGCAATAGACTCCCTCCCCGTATTGCAACAGTCTTTTTCCCCTCCTTGCAAACATTCTTTAGAATAAAGTCTTCCTTTAGTGTGTTTTCTTTGTCGGGGGCTCTTTGGGGGCTGATGAAAGTTGATTCTTGCACAACTTTGTGAATATGGTAAAATCTATTCAATTGTATGCTTTAGGTGAATTGCGTGGTATGTGAATTCTACCTCAGTAAAGTTATATTGTTTAACCTTTTAAAGCAGTATTAAAAGCTTTTTTTTTTGTCCAAATGTGCCAGTTTATGCTTGTAATCCCAACACTTTGGGAAGCCGAGCCTAGGAGTTTGAAACCAGCCTAGGAAACAGCGAGATCCCATCTCTACAACAATTTAAGAATTAGCTGGGTACAGTGGCTCATGCCTGTAACCCCAGCACTTTGGAAGGCTGAGGCAGGCGGATTGCTTGAGCTCAGGAGTTCGAGACCAGCCTGGAGAACATAGTGAGACCTTGTCTCTACAAAAATACAAAAGTAAGTCAGGTGTGGTGGTGCATGCCTGTAGTCCCAGCTACTTGGGAGGCTGAGGTAGGAGGATTGCTTAAGCCTGGGAGGTTGAGGCTGCAGTAAGTTGTGATCATGCCACTGCACTCCAGCCTGGGCAACAGAACAAGACCCTGTTTCAATATATATAACTAACTAAATAAATAAATAAATAAATAAAGCAAGCTATTTTTTAAAAAAGAAAATGAAAGGAAGAAAAAATAAGCTAGCAAATGGGACAAGAAGTAAATAAAAATAGTACAGTGTCCAAGGCTAAGAGGGAAGAATCTCAAAGATAAATTGGTCAGCAGTGCTAAATCAGAGTTCAAATAAAATTAGAAAAGGAGGCTGGGTGTGGTGGCTCATGCCTGTAATCCCAACAGTTTGGAGGCAAAGGCAAGAGCTTAGGAGTTTGAGACCAGCCTGGGCAACAACATAAAAAAACAAGAAAGAAAGAAAGAAAAGAAAAGGAGAAATAATTGGTGGAATCTAGGGTTTCTTAGTTTCGCTTTTTTTTTTGAGACAGGTTCTCACTCTGTCACCTAGGCTGGAGTGCAGTGGTGCAGTCTTGGCTCACTGCAGCCTCTGCCCACTGGGCTCAAGCAATCCTCCCACCTCAGCCTCCCCAGTTGCTGGGACCACAGGCACACGCTGCCATGCCTGGCTAATTTTTGTATTTTTAGTAGAGACGGGGTTTTACCACTTTGCCCAGGCTGGTGAAACCATATGTATTTTGCTTTATTTTCTGCAGTACCCTTCTCCTGGTTTTTTTGTATTTTCTGTTTGTTAGCCTGAATCACTGCTTCTCTGAAGCTAAAATTCCCACTCCACAGCAAAAGTGCTGGTTGTGTCCTTTGGATGGTTTCTAGCACCAAACTATGCATAAATTAGCACTTAATAAATAATTTTGACTGTTTTCTGGTTCAGGGAAGTTACCCTATATATTAATATTTGAAGGCAAAGAAAGGAAGGGATTTTGAGCAAGAGAAATATACAAATATTATAGGCATTTTTCATATATGTGTATTAGAAAGACAAGAATAGTGCCTATAAAACTGGCACAAAAAAAAAATCACTGTTGTTTGTGGCAGCTGTGAGCCAGCTGCCGAGGGCTAGCCTCCCATGCGAGACGGTTGCCCCAGTGTGAAGACACATCATTCGTCCCAACTGTTTATTATTAACAAAACACACAGTCTCCCTGGGATCTCTCCCAGCACAGATCCAAAACTGAACAGAACATATTACATATTACACCCTTTGCTGGATCTCCCTAAATGTAAACTGATAAGACTTATGGCAGAACCATGATAAGGGGAGATGAGCAGTGCTTGGCTATTCCCCAGTGCCCTTTCACACTGCATGATACTGGTTTTGGGAGGGGGTCCTTTCCCCCTCCTTTGTACCTACCCTCACCTGTGAACCCTTCCCCACTCCTCCTGAGAGTAGTGACTGCTTTCCCTATGCTGGCGGGGAGCTTTCAGCTGTGTCAGACACTATGCATCTGGCTGGGTGCAGTGGTTCAGACCTGTAATCCCAGCACTTTGGGAGGCCAAGGTGAACAGATCACTTGAGCCCAGGAGTTCAAGAGTGGCCTGGGAAATATGGCAAAACCCCATCTCTACAAAAAAAAAAAATTTAGCCAGGTGTAGTGGCATACAGCTGTAGTCCCAACTACATGGGAGGCTGATAGGAGGCTCACCTGAGCTCAGGAAGTCGAGGCTGCAACAAGCCGAGATCGCACCACTGCACTCAAGCCTGGGCAACAGAATGTGACCTTGCTTTAAAAAAAAAAAAAAAAAAAAAATGCTGGGGGTGGCCAGGCGTGGTGGCTCATGCCTATAATCCCAGCACTTTGGGAGGCCGAGGCGGGTGGATCACCTGAGATCAGGTGTTTGAGACCAGCCTGGCCAACATGGTAAAACCCCATCTCTACTCAAAATACAAAAATTAGCTGGTCATGGTGCTGTGTGCCTGTAATCCCAGCTACTCAGGAGGCTGAGGCAGGAGAATCACTTGAACCCGGCAGGCGGAGGTTGCAGTGAGATTGAGCCACTGCACTCCAGCCTGGCAACAGAGCGAGACTCCGTCTCAAAAAAAAAAAAAAAAAAAAAAAAAAGGCTGGGTGCAGTGGCTCACACCTATAATCCCAACACTTTGGGAGGCCGAAGCAGGCGGATCACCTGAGATCAGGATTTCAAGACCAGCCATGGCCAGCATGGCGAAACCCCAACTCTACAAAAATTAGCCAGATGTGGTGGCGGGTGCCTGTGATCCCAGGTACTTGGGAAGCTGAGGGAGGAGAATCTGGGAGGCAGAGGTTGCAGTGAGTTGAGATGGCGCCACTGTACTCCAGCCTGGGCAACAGTGAGACTCCATCTCAAAAAAAAAAAAAAGGACTAGACTTGATATATCCTCATTAAAGTCCCAAGCCCAGTAACTGGCTGGTGTTAAGTAGTCATGTTTTATTGAACAAGCGGATGGATGGAAGAATACGACAGAGCACCCTGTGAGATTCTAGCTGCTGACATGTTGCATCTTGGTGTCCTTTTTCTGGGCCAAAGGGGTTGTTTGCTTTGACCTCACTATCCCTTTTATGGATTCTGTCTCAGTGGCTAAAAGCACACAATGGAACAGTGTGCCTTTCAGCAAGCAAATAGAGTGAGCAATGGAAAATGCAAACCAACAACCCTGAAAGCAGGCAATGGCATGCTGAATGCAGTTACAGATGAAGAGAAACTGCTTATTTTCACTGGAATGGAGTGAAATGCTCTGGAAAGGACTGCTCTGCTCCAGTTTGCGGCATCTGTGCTGGTAGAGCTAGTACACTGAGCCTCAGCATGCCCCCTGTTGGACTTAGCTGGCATTTAGTAAGAAAAGGAATGTGAGAGAAACTTGTTGATGCAGATTTTTCTCCAACATAGGCATGCAGGGGTAGGGCCCTTTTACAGAAATCATCCATTAAGGAGGCATTAAATGAGTCAGAGATGTATTCACTGGACTACCCCTGGGACATAACTTGACTCATCCACAAATTCTGACATTTCTGTTTGAAGAAGTGGTATAGAAATACTTTCCTGATGAGGCTGGGCACGGTGGCCCATTCCTGTAATCCCAGCACTTCAGGAGGCCAAGACGGGAGGATCACTTGAGCCCAAGAGTTCAAGGCTAGCCTAGGCAATATGGCAAAACCCCCTGGCTGGGACTGTGTCTCTACAAGAAATTTAAAAACTAGCCAGGTGTGGTGGTGTGTACCTGTGGTCCCAGCTACTCTGGAGGCTGAGTGGGGAGGATTGCTTGAGCCCAGGAGTTCGAGGCTGCAGTAAGCCCTGATTGAGCGACTGCAGTCCAGCCTAGGCAACAGAATGAGATCCCGCCTCAGAAGCAAAAAACAAAAACAAAAAAATCCCACTTGTCTTCAGCAACTCCTCCCCCATGAGATTTAAATTGTAATCTGTAAATGTCCATTGATAGGGAACTGGTTAAACAAATATAGTAGACGTATACATTGGAAAACAAGGCAGTTCTACATGTACTGATATGGAACTATCCATAAAACATATTAATAACTGAAAACAGGAAAGTGCTGAAATATATATATGTGTGTATATATGATTATATATATATATATATATATGATCATATATGCAGAAATAGTCTATAGAAGATTCCACAAGAGAATAGTAATAATAGGCCGGGCATGGTGGCTCACACCTGTAATCCCAGCACTTTGGGAGGCCGAGGTGGATGGGTCATCTGAGGTCAGGAGCACAAGACCAGCCTCACCAACATGGTAAAACTCCTTCTCTACTAAAAATACAAAAATTAGCCAGGCGTGGTGGCACATGCCTGTAATCTCAGCTACTTGGGAGGCTGAGGCATGAGAATTGCTTGAACCCGGGGGGCAGAGGTTGCAGTGAGCCGAGATGGTGCTACTGTACTCTAGCCTGGGCAACAAGAGCAAAATTCCACCTCAAAAAAAAAAAAAAAAAAAAGAGAATATAGTAATAATTGATGTCCCCTGGAAAAGAAACTAGTTGCTGGGATAGAGATAAAACTTCTTAGAGGCTGGGTGCTGTGGCTCATGCCTGTAATCCCAGCACCTTGGGAGGCCGAGGCGGGTGGATCACCTGATGTCAGGAGTTCGAGACCAGGCTGACCAACCTGGTGAAACCCCGTCTCTACCAAAAGTACAAAAAATTAGCTGGGCGAGGCCAGGCGCAGTGGCTCATGCCTGTAATCCCAGCACTTTGGGAGGCCGAGGCGGGCGGATCACGAGATCAGAAGATCGAGACCATCCTGGCTAACACGGTGAAACCCCATCTCTACTAAAAATACAAAACATTAGCCAGGCATGGTGGCAGGCACCTGTAGTCCCAGCTACTTGGGAGGCTGAGGCAGTTGAATGGTGTGAACCTGGGAGGCGGAGCTTGCAGTGAGCTGAGATCATGCCATTGCACTCCAGCCTAGGCAACAGAGCAAGACTTCACCTCAAAAAAAAAAAAAAAAAAATTAGCTGGGCATGGGGGCACACGCCTGTAATCCCAGCTACTTGGGAGGCTGAGGCAGGAGAATCGCTTGAACCTGGGAGGTGGAGGTTGCAGTGAGCCGAGATTGTGCCATTGCACTCTAGCCTAGGTGACAGAGACAGACTCCATCTCAAAAAAAAAAAAATGATAATCATCATCATCATCATCATCTAAGGATCTTATGGGACATTTAAGAAATGAAGGTCCTATAAGGTTCTCTACTGTCACTCCTCTTTTTTCCAAAAGCTTTTTCAATCCTTAGTAGAAGGAATTTAAATTACTTTAATACATTTCTCCTAAATTCTAAAGTAAGTTGGTAATCTGCCAGTTCTAGCAGTTATATGTGTATATATCATCTTATATGCTAGCTTAATTCTACTTGAGCCTCAAATGAGAAAGCCATTTGTTAGTGAGAAAACAGTTATTGAAGTGTTAGGGTACCTGGTGTGGTGGCACACCTGTAGTCCAAGCTACTTGAGAGGGTGAGGTGGGGGGATCACTTGAGTCCAGGAGGTCAAGACTGCAGTGAGCTGTGATTGTGCCACTGTACTCAGCCTGCATGACAGAGCAAGACCTTGTCTCAAAAAAAAAAAAAAATGTTGGAAAAAACAGAAGGCCGAAGTGGCTCACGCCTGTATTCCTAGCATTTTGAGAGGCCAAGGCAGGTGGATCCCTTGAGCCTAGGTGTTTGAGACCAGCGTGGGCAACATGGTGAAACCCCATTTCTACAAAAAATACAAAAATTAGCCGGGTGTTGTGGTGTGCGCTTATAGTCACAGCTATTCGGGAGGCTGAGGTGGGAGGATCACCTGAACCCGGGAGTTCGAGCCTGCAGGGTCAACAGAGTGACACTCTATCTTAAAAAAAAAAAAAAAAAAGGCAGGGCACGGTGGCTCACACCTGTAATCCCAGCACTTTGGGACGCCAAGGTGGGTGGATCACGAGCTCAAGAGATTGAGACCATCCTGCCCAACATGGTGAAACCCCGTGTCTACTAAAAATACAAAAAAAAATTAGCTGGGTGTGGTGGTGCGTGCCTGTAGTCCCAGCTACTAGGGAGGCTGAGGCAGAAGAATCCCTTGAATCCAGGAAGCGGAGGGTGCAGTGAGCCGACATTGCACCACTACACTACAGCCTGGCGAGAGAGTAAGACTCCATCTCAAAAAAAAAAAAAAAAAAAAAGCGGGGGGGGGGGGGGGGCGCGGGGAAGAGGTTACCAGTAACAATGTATCTTGCCTTTCTTTTTTTTTTGAGACAGAGTCTCGCTTTGTCGCCCAGGCTGGAGTGCAGTGGCGCGATCTCGGCTCACTGCAAGCTCCGCCTCCAGGGTTCACGCCATTCTTCTTGCCTCAGCCTCCCAAGCAGCTGGGACTACAGGCGCCCGCCAACACGCCCAGCTAATTTTTTGTATTTTTAGTAGAGACGGGGTTTCACCCTGTTAGCCAGGATGGTCTCGATCTCCTGACCTCGTGATCCGCCCGCCTCGGCCTCCCAAAGTGCTGGGATTACAGGCTTGAGCCACCGCGCCCGGCCGTATCTTGCCTTTCTAGTAGAAACTGTACTTCAGGATAACCTGATAAACAGCCCTAGTTGATGGCTCCATTTTCTATGAGAATTTCAGCTAACAAATATGGTGTTGTAAACCCTTAAAAAGCCCTACAACGTTGTTAGGGCACTAACCCAGTCCCTGCACTGTCGGTCTCCTTTCTGAGTTGGTGTGTTCTCCGCCTGGATTGAGGAGGCCCTGGGTCCCCATAGACCAGTTTTTCGCTCTTCCTAATGATAATGGATACCAGACTAGAAGTGACCTTTTGCCAGGACCATCA
Source organism: Hylobates moloch (assembly GCF_009828535.3). Taxonomy (NCBI): domain Eukaryota; kingdom Metazoa; phylum Chordata; class Mammalia; order Primates; family Hylobatidae; genus Hylobates; species Hylobates moloch. The sequence goes on along the minus strand of NW_026652285.1, from coordinate 26,106,848 downwards.
TCCAGCCAGCTGGGGAAACCCAAGTGTGGTTTCCTAAGCAGGGAAAAGGGTTGCCGCTTTTCTGTGGGAAAGGGAGCTGGCGCCACTCCAGAGACTCACAGCACCAGTGCTGTGCTAGACAGCAAAATGGGGGAGGATGGGCAGCCTCCCTATTTCTGGACTTTCTGCACTAAGGACCCTCCTTGGGCCTGCTCAGAATTGCCTGCTCCCTTTTACCCAGCATGGATGAAAATATGCTTTGGTTAATCTTCTGAAACGGCACACAGGGGTTGAGGAATGGCCGTGGGTGCCTGTCTCCCTGCCCCAGTAGAAGGCTTAGAGCAGAAGGTGGAAAGAGCATGAAAGCAGGAGTCCAGACCTGGGTTCAAGTGCCAATGCCAACACTAACCTGCGAGTTGTCTCTGGCAAGCCACCTGTCTTCTGCAGGCTTTCCTTTTCCTGTCTGTCAAATGAGGGGGTGGGATTTGATGGTCTCTCCGATGGCTTACTGTTAGTTCCTGGAATCTTGAAAGAGAAATGGACTCCTAGATCCTGCTCACTGAGATTGGTGTCAGCTGCCTCTGAGGGGGCGGTGGGAGGGGGAACACAGGGAAAGGTGAGTTTTAGAGAGAGGTGAGAGGTGGGTTTTTTTTTGTTTTTTGTTTTTTGAGACAGAGTCTCACTCTGTCTGCACTCAGGCTGGAGTGCAATGGCACGAATCTCGGCTCATTGCAACCTCTGCCCCCCGGTTTCAAGTGATTCTCCTGCCTCAGCCTCCTGAATAGCTGGGATTACAGGTATGCGCCACCACGCCTGGCTAATTTTGTATTTTTAGTAGAGATGGGGTTTCTCCATGTTGGTCAGGCTGAGGTCGAACTCCCGACCTCAGGTGATCCACCCACTTCGGCCTCCCAAAATGCAGGGATTACAGGCATGAGCCACCGCGCCCGGCCTAATTTTTGTATTTGTAATAGAGACGGGGTTTCACCATCTTGGCCAGGCTGGTCTTGAACTCCTGACCTCGTGATCCACCCGCCTGGGCCTCCCAAAGCGCCGGGATTACAGGCATGAGCCACCGCTCCTGGCCTAAGAGAGGTGGGCTTTTAAAAAGGGCTTTACACCAGGCGCGGTGGCTCCCAGCACTTTGGGAGGCTGAAACCAGCAGATCACTTGAGCTCAGGAGTTCGAGACCAGCCTGGTCAAAATAGTGTAGACCCTGTTTCTAAAAAAATAAAAATTGAAAAAAATAAAAATTGAAAAAAATTAGCTGGGCGTGGTGGCAAGCGCCTATAGTTTCATCTACTCAGGAGGCTGAAGTGAGAGGATTGCTTGAGCCCAGGAGGTCGAGGCTGCAGTGAACTGTGATCGGACCGCTGCACTCCAGCCTGGGTGACAGAGTGACACCCTGTCTCAGAAAGGGGGGTTGGGAGGTGGGCTTTATTTTCCGTTTGATTGCCCATCTTAATTCTACTCTGTTAGGGCAATTCTAAAAGGAACTTAGAGGAGCTTCACAGCCCTTCACCACCACCGTGACCCCAAGTACGTTCTCTCTTTCTTCCCCCCAACAAACAACCCCCTAAGCTTACCCCTGGGTTAGTAACCTGGTTGGGGTTGGTGATGAGGAAATCCGAGAGGCCTCTTAGAAAATACTGTCAAGGGCAAGGGTCCTTTTGCGCTCAAAAACTAGGTAAAGGCAAATACAAGATTTTGCCTATAATTTCAGAATCTCCTGGTCCACCCGACTCCCAGATCTTGAGGATTTTCGCATGAGCAATTCAAGTGAGAGGGGAACAGAGAGCAACACTCTTAGAACCTGATTCTGTTCCTCAGCTCGCATTCCTCCGCCCGTCCCGCTCCCGCGGCCAGCGGAGGCCCTAGTCTCCCGCTCCAACTATTCCAACCATCCCGGGAAGGGTGGGGCGCTCGGCTCCTGGGTCCCCCTCCGCCGCCCCGCCTCGTCGATCTCCCCTTCTGCCCCGGTCCCTCCCTTTCTGGGGTGGGGCCAGCCAATCAGCGATCAGACTCCGGAGTTTGGCCGGGGAGCGGGGGAGCGCACCGATCCCCCGCCCAGCAGTTCTGGCCGCTGTCCCGGTGCGCACGGACGTGGCTCGAGTTTCCTCTGCTCTCCGCTCTCGCCCGCTCGCTCTCCACCCTTCCGCTCCTGCTTCTCTCCCGGTCTCCCGCTCCAGCTCCAGCTCCACCCGGCCGGCCCCGCACGGCTCCGGGTAGCCATGGAGGACCCCACGCTCTATATTGTCGAGCGGCCGCTTCCCGGGTACCCCGACGCCGAGGCCCCGGAGCCTTCCTTCGCTGGGGCTCAGGCGGCGGAGGAGCCGTCGGGGGCCGGCTCAGAAGAGCTGATCAAGTCGGACCAGGTGAACGGCGTGCTGGTGCTGAGCCTCCTGGACAAAATCATCGGGGCCGTAGACCAGATCCAGCTGACCCAAGCACAGCTGGAGGAGCGGCAGGCGGAGATGGAGGGCGCAGTGCAGAGCATCCAGGGCGAGCTGAGCAAGCTGGGCAAGGCGCACGCCACCACGAGCAATACGGTGAGCAAGCTGCTGGAGAAGGTGCGCAAGGTCAGCGTCAACGTGAAGACCGTGCGCGGCAGCCTGGAGCGCCAGGCGGGGCAGATCAAGAAGCTGGAGGTCAACGAGGCCGAGCTGCTGCGGCGCCGCAACTTTAAAGTCATGATCTACCAGGTGAGCCCACGGGGCGGAAGGCGCCCAGAGCTTCCGCGCCCGGCCCGCGTCCCCCGCCTGGGAGTTGGGGTGGGGAGACCTGCCCGTGGCGCTGCTCCCCTCCCAGCCTGGCCCGAGCGCCCGGGAGATCCACCCTCCTTCCGGCGAGCGCGGCTGGGGTGGGGTTGGGTGGGGTGGGATGGGGTGGAGGGAGCGGCGGACTCCTGGGGCGCGTAGAGGGGCGCGCTCAACACCTCGCACCTCCCCACTCAGATCCTTCTCTCCGGTCTCAAACTTGTAGCAGAACTTAATTAGCGGGTGGACTCGAGGACGCTGCCCCTCGCAGACCGCTCCCTCCCTAATTGGCTCTGTCAAACTTCTTCCTACTTGGGGGAATTTTCTAGGAAAGTCAGGGGTCCCTGGCGATCGTTGGGGTCCGCTGTAAGCGGACACTGGCTGCGGGGCCCGGGCCTGGGGCCTCCGCGCCTGCGGGCCTGATATAGCGGGTGATTCAGGACTCAGGCACGCACCAGCGGGGGCTGTGCCAAGCTGGGAACGCGACCGCCAACCTTCTCCCCCGACCCTGCGCCCCTGCGCCCCCGCGCCCCCGCATCGGCCTCGGCGGCCCACCCCTGTCCCCTCGCTGCTCTCTGCTCCTGGCCACCTGGCATTTTCAGGCCCTTGAGGACACCCTCACCCGCGGCGCGCGGGCACCCTGGGCCTCCTGGAAGAGGGCGGGGCTGGGCGGGGAAGAGTGGGCGTCAGGAGTGCAAGAGGGGCTGGTGGAGTGGGTGGACAGCCCCTGCGGGGTCTGGCGGCCTGGGCGCAGTCTGGGCTAGGTGAAACACCCCGCATGCCTGCGGGGGCGGGGGCCGGGCGCAGCAGCGCAGCTGGCGGGAGGAGGCTGGCTCCCCCACCCACCCCCCCACCCCGGCTCCGCCCGGGGCCACTTGTTGCTTTCTTTGCACCTCTCCCCATTCCTCCCACTTGGATAAAAATGTAGCTTTTGGATCATAACCCGCAATAAACCTGGGAGTCTCGGGTTTCTATGCTGTTCCTCTCCACGCCGCCTCCGCAGTGCCATCGGGGATGAGATTTTGGGCTGGGCGGGAAGTGTTCCAGCCTGGCTCCTCCCTGCCTCCCAAAGGCCTGCTGATGCTCCTAACCCCAGGGAGGCGGGATCATGTGGGGCAGGGGGGTTAGTCTATGCTCCACTCTCCCCTTCCTCTCCCTGCTGAAGGGAATGGAAAGAAAGGGAAGGCTGGATTTCCCACACCCTCCAAGTTAGAAGACCCCTTTCTGGGAGTTGTGGCTCTGCTGACTGCTCTGGGGCCTGGTCGAGCTAGGTTCTGAGTGACCATCTGGGGTGAGGTGAGGGGGTCCTTGGCTTGGTTTCCCCAGGAGGAGTTAAGATAGATGCAAATTAGGACAAGTATCTGGGAAGAGTAGAGACAGAAAGGTGGGTCAGCTGGTACCTATCTGAGGTGGTGGGACAGAGGCAGAAATGGCACTTGTCCCCCTCCCCACCCTTACCCACGGATGACAGACTCCTCCCAGGAGGCATATACGTGGCTTTTAAAGAGCTTTACTTCCCCTACTTAAGCACTATTTGGATAGAAAATGTTTGTCCAGAGCTATTTCCACTTAGTCTAACTGCTTGGAGGACGTGGGATGAGAGGGGGGCTTTTGACGTTTTTTAAGAGACCTGCTTAGTACTGGGGACATTGAGAGGAGCGGGACAAGACAGGGGTCTGGGACAAAAAGCCAGCTCTATATTTCCTCCAGAGCCTGGTGTGGCCAAGGGCCACCATGAAGAGCTCGAGGGGTGACCCTTCTCACTCTAACTGTCCCAGACCATAGAACCTGGGAAAAGTCTTGGCCTCGAAGTAAACTTCCCTATGCCAAAGATGGAGATTCTGAGAGAAGAAGGAAAGGTATGGAGCGAGAAAGACTTCTCTGCAGAGGCCACTGGCATCCCTCTGTTCCGCCCTCTCCAGCAATCTGCAGGGATATGTCTATATTTTAGGGGGTGGGAGGGAATGTGTTCTAATCACAGGTGGCTTCAAATGCACCTGCACTAAACCAAGGCCAGTGGGGGACAGAGAGTTGAGGTAGTAAGAGTAGCTCCAATGGAGTTCCAAACCCACAGAGGGAATAACTAAGAACTAAAATGGTCCCAACCTGGGGAGGACTTCAGACATAAGGAAAAGATTCCAGCAAATGGGGTGAGGATTTGGGAAAGCAGAACTTCTCTGAGCTGTAGAGCAGATATTCCAGGTGGGGATGATGGGGTGAGGACCCGGCTGCTGGAGGAAAGCAGAGGCTGCTCCTGCTCCTCCCCGAGGTCTGCAGGCCTGAGAAGGGAAGGAGGTAAAAATAGCTGTGTGCCTTGGCAGGCCTATTAGGGAAGATTGGGGGCAGCAGCATTTATGGTAAAGTCCGGCTGAAGGGGGAGGATGCTTGGGTGGCCAGGCAAAGAGACAGAGATTTGGAGAAAGTTTCCTGGGATGGTGTGAATTCTCTGGAAGGGCCATAGGGGAAGGGATGCTGTATTCCCCACTACAGGGGTGGGAGGTGATGATGTGGCAGTGGGGGCGGGGCAGAGGAGAACACCAAGGGATGGGAAGACCCCCGTTGTGGGATGGAGACATCTGGCCTTCCATACCCTATTCTTGGGGAGAAAAGGAGGGAATCCCTTGTAGGGCCCCATCCCATATTCAGGGAACTTCTAGACTTAATGATTTCACAGCTTAAGTTTGCATTTGAACACACACACACACACACACACAAACACACACACACACACAAAATTCAGCACCTCCCACCCCAAGATATCACAGCCCTCATCTTAAACTCACTTCTGAGTCATTACTGCCCTTCTCTGGCATTTCCTTCCCTGTCTCCCAAACAAAACCTAGCAGTTTGACATCGCATCCTATCAGGTGACACTTAGCTGGCAACAGCTAGTGAATGAGAGAAGTTAATTCTACTAGTTATAGGAGTTATTGGACTGAGGGCTGCAGGACGATCAGTTCAGATTGTGAATATAGAGGCAGTTGCTCTAAAATACCATGCAGAGGCCGGGCTAGGTGGCTCATGCCTGTAATCCCACCACTTTGGGAGGCCGAGGCAGGTGGATCACTTGAGGTCAGTAGTTCGAGACCAGCCTGGCCAACATGGTGAAACCCCTCTCTACTAAAAATACAAAAATTAGCCAGGCATGGTGGTGAGCGCCTGTAATCCTGGTTACTCGGGAGGCTGAGGCAGAAGAATGGCTTGAACCTGGGAGGCGGAGGTTGCAGTGAGCCGAGATCGTGTTACTGCACTCCAGCCTGGGTGACAGAGTGAGACTCCATCTCAAAAATAATAATAATAATAACAATAAGTAAATAAAATAAAATACCATAAAGATGAGTGGAGCTATGATCATTAAAGAGCCAATTCTTCCAGGCAACAATTTGTTTTTTGGGGTTTTTTGGTTTTGTTTTTCAGACAAGGTCTCACTCTGTTGCCCAAGCTGGAGTCCAGTGACACAGTCATATCTTACTGCAGTCTTGAACTCTTGGGCTCAAGTGATCCTCCTGGTTCAGCCTCCCGAGTAGCTAGGACTACAGGTGCTCACCACCATGCCTGGCAAATTGTTTGTTTTTTTTTTTCCATATTTGTAGGGTCCGGGGTCTCACTTAGTTGCCCAGGCTGATCTCAAACTCCTGGGTTCAAACAGTTCTCCTGCCTGGACCTCTCAAAGTGCTGAGACTACAGGCATGAGCTACCACGTGCATCCAGTTTGTTTATTTTTAAACTTAAAAAGGCTTTATTTTTAATTACTATGGCTACATAATAGTTGTACATATTTTTGGAGTACGTGTGATATTTCGAGACAAGTATGCAATGTATAATGATCAAATCAGGGTAATTAGAGTATCCATCATATCAAGCATTTATCATTTCCTTGTGTTAGGAACATCCCAATTCCACTCCTTTAATTATTTTGAAATATGCAATAATTTCCGTTAACTCTATCACCCTATTGTGCTACTGAACATTAGATCTTATTCTTTCTATCTAACTGTATTTTTGTACCCATTAACCATCCCTCCAGGCAACAATTTGGAGAGTAGAGCTCTTTTAGATCCAGAAAGCGGGGATAAAATGGAAATACAGGGCTGGGCGCGGTGGCTCACACCTGTAATCCCAACACTTTGGGAGGCCGAGGCAGGCGGATCACCTGAGGTGGGGAGTTTGAGACCAGCCTGACCAACATGGAGAAACCCTGTCTCTACTAAAAATACAAAATTAGCCAGGCGTGATGGTGCATGCCTGTAATCCCAGCTACTCAGGAGGCTGAGGCAGGGGAATCACTTGAACCCAGGAGGCAGAAGTTGCGGTGAGCCGAGATCGCGCCATTGCACTCCAGCCTGGGCAACAATAGCAAAACTCGGTCTCAAAAGAAAAAAAAAAAAAAAAGGAAATACAGTCATGCATTGCTTAATGACTGGGATATGTTCAGAGAAATGCAGTGTTAGGCCATTTCCTCACTGTGTGAACATCATAGAGTAACTTTACATAAACCTAAACAGTATAGCCTACTGCACACCTAGGCTGTATGATATAGCCTATTGCTCCTAGGCTACAAACCTATACAGCATGTTAATGTACTGAATACCGTAGGCAACTATAACACAATGGTAAGTATTTGTGTATCTAAATGTGTCTAAACATAGAAAAGGTGCAATAGCCCTGGCATGGTAGCTCATACCTGTAATCCCAGCACTTTGGGAGGCCGAGGCAGGTAGATCACTTGAGGTCAGAAGTTAGAGACTAGCCTGGCCAACATGGTGAAACCCCATCTCTAATTAAAAATACAAAAATTTGGCCGGGCGCGGTGGCTCACGCTTGTAATCCCAGCACTTTGGGAGGCCGAGGCGGGCGGATCACGAGGTCGGGAGATCGAGACCACGGTGAAACCCCGTCTCTACTAAAAATACAAAAAATTAGCCGGGCGTGGTGGCGGGCGCCTGTAGTCCCAAACGGAGGAGCTTGCAGTGACCGAGGCCATGATCCAGCCCTGGGACAGAGTGCCGTCTCAAAAAAAAAAAAAAAAGGTGTGGTGGTGGGTGCCTGTAATCCCAGCTACTTGGGAGGCTGAGGCAGGGGAATCGTTTGAACCTGGGAGACGGAGGTTGCACCTGGGCAAGACAGCAAGACTCTGTCTCAAAAAAATAGTATAGTATAGTAAATACATAACCAGTAACACAGTCATGTATTATCAATATCAAGTATTATGTACTGTATATAATTGTATGGGCTAGACTTTTATACAACTGGTAGTGCAGCAGGTTTGTTTACACCAGCAATCACCATAAACACTTGAGTAATTCATTTCACTAACACATTATGATGGCTACAATGTCATTAGATGATAGGAATTTTTTATCTCCACTACAGTCGTTTGTTTTTTTTTTTTATTTTGGAGACAAGTTTTCCCTCTGTTGCTCAGGCTAGAGTGCAGTGGCACGATCTTGGCTCACTGCAACCCCTCTGCCTCCCAGGTTCAAACAATTTTTCTTCTTCAGCCTTCCGAGTAGCTGGGATTTACAGGTGTGAGCCACCATGCCTGGCTAATATTTTTGTATTTTTAATAGAGACAGGGTTTCACCATGTTGACCAGGCTGGTCTCGAACTCCTGGCCTCAAGCAATCCACCTGCCTTGGCCTTCCAAAGTGCTGAGATTACAGGCATGAGCCACCACAACCAGCCTCCATTACAATCTTATGGGACCATGGTTGTGTATGCCATCCGTTGACTGAAACGTCGTTATGCGGCTCATGACTAAAAATGTGTTCTGGAGCAGTTTTGATGAGGCAAAGTCAGTGACCTACATATGGACCAGCAGTAAAGGCCCATCAGACCTGCTCCAAGTGCTTGGGGATAAGGGCCAGGAAGCATTTAAGGGATTAGGTGTCTCATGGGCATTAAAGGGTAGGGCACCAGGGCTGGAACGAGAGCCTGATGGCTTCTCCTCCCCAAATCGCAACCCAACCTGTACCTCTTTCCTGGATTCAATGCAAATTCGGGCTACATTGCTCCAGAAGAACCCCAAACCTTTGTCCAAAAATATTCTCAACCCAGGGCTGTGGTCCCTTTCATCCCTAAAACCCAGCGGCCATGGAGAGTATGCATAGTACATCCTTCCTCCCAAACTGAGTTTGAGTTGTTTTTCCCGGTCACTGGGTCCAAAGCAGGGAGGGTATTTTTAGGGGTATTCCCAAGACGAAACGAAATCATACTATTCCTGGGCTCCTCCCTCCCTTTTTTTTTTTTTTTCTTTTTGTGAAAGGGTCTTAGCCCTGCAGCCCAGGCTGGAGTGGTGGTATCATAGCTCACTGCAGCCTCAAACTCCTAGGCTCAAGCAATCCTCCCATCTCACAATCTCAGCCTCTCAAGTAGCTGGTACTACAGGCACAAGCCACCATGCCCAGCTAATTTTTAAATTCTTCTTTTTCTTCTTTCTTTCTTTTTTCTTTCTTTCTTTTCTTTTTCTTTCTTTCTCTGTCTCTCTCCCTTCCTTCCTTCCTTCCTTCCTTCCTTCCTTCCTTCCTTCCTTCCTTCCTTCCTTCCTTTCCTTCCTTCTTTCTGTCTTTGTTTCTTTCTTTTCTTCTTTCTTTGACAGAGTCTTGCTCTGTCACCCAGGCTGGAGTGCAGTAGCGTGATCTCAGCTCACTGCAAACTCCATCTCCCGGATTCAAGCAATTTTCATGCCTCACCGTCCTAAGTAGCTGGGATTACAGGCATACGGCACCACACCTGCCTAATTTTTGTATTTTTAGCAGAGACGGGGGTTTCACCATGTTGGCTAGGCTAGTCTCGAACTCCTGACCTCAGGTGATCCACCTGCCTCAGCCTCCCGAAGTGCTGGAATTACAGGTGTGAGCCACTGTGCCCAGCCTAAATTTTTTTTCTAGAGGGTCCCCACTGTTGCTCAGGCTTGTCTCGAATTCCTGGGCCTAAGTGATACTCCTGCCTTGGCCGCCCAAAGTGCTGGGGTTACAGGCGTGAGCCACCCGGCCTTTTTATTTTTATTTTTCATATTGTAAAGATCAAAGTCAAAAGCATGAGGAGACAACAAAGAGTGGGCAACTGATAGCAAGAGGGGAGGGGATATTATTGCTAAGCAACTAACCTCAGAAGTAGGAGTGGCTTGGGCCATTTTTTTTTGGAAATACAACATTGTGAATATTTTATCATTCTGTCATTATCATTTTTTAAATTTTTCTTTTCTTTTTTTTTTTTTTTTGTTTTTTGTTTTGTTTTGTTTTTCTGAGACAGGGTCTCGCTCTGTTGCCCAGGCTGGAATGTAGTGGTAGCTATCACAGCTCACTGCAGCCCTTGCCGTCCGGGCTCAAGCATTCCTCCTGCCTCAGGCCCCCAAGTAACTAGGACTACAGACGTGCACCACCACATCCAGCTAATTTTTGTATTTTTTGGTAGAGATGGGGTTTCTCCACATTGTCCAGGGTCTCCAATTCCTGAGCTCAAGCAATCCATCTGCCTCGGCCTCCCAAAGTGCTGGGATTACAGGCGTGAGCCATCGCACCCGGCCTCATTATACACTTCTTGAGCTAGAAGACACTTTGCAAATAATCAACTTCATCTCCTTCATTTTGTGGTTTAGGAAGCTGAGGCCCAGAGAGGGGAAGTCACTAGCCTATTGTCACTCAAGTGATTGGGAGTCAAACTGGAGCCAGAACCCAGGTGTACCCTTCCGCTACACTCACTGCTCCCCACCCCCTCCTTCCGTTCTGGGCTCTGCAGCAGAAAGCTGGGTGAAGACTAGCCCTGACTAACCTAGGGCTAGCTGTGGCTCTGCCACTTGCTCAGGGAGTTAGCTGCACATTCCTGGCCCTGGGGCTGCTTTGCGTGTGTTTGGGTGTGTGTGTGTGCAGTGTTGGCTATGAGTGGCCAGCATTGGTGGCCATTAGCTACTTAGCCTTGTGAGTGCTGAAGTAGAGGCAATGTGTGGTCACCTGGCCTGGTGACAGTGGGAGGGGAGAGGTGTAGGGGAGGGGAGGGGTGTAGGGGAGGGGAGGGGCGTAGGGGAGGAGTGGAGCTCCTGGTCAGCCGTGGTGTGCCCTGGCAGGGACTCCACACATGCCTAGGAGAGGAACATGTTGTTTCCCTTTCTCTTCAGGCTCTCTGCCACTCCCACCTCCTCCTTGTACCCTGCAGGGCAGGTTGGGACCTGCTGCTTTGTTTTTTTGAGACTACAGGCTTTATCAAATACTGCTATTGCCTGAGTCCAATAGTGCCCCCAAGTGTCCCTCTCTCCTGATTGCTCAAAGCAAGAAGCCTATTGTCTTCGGCAACTCAGCCCCTCAGGAGAGAGAGTTGGGGGCTGCCGCAGAGGTCCAGAGGTCCCGGGACATAGACTCACCTGTCATAAAAATAGCTTGGTTTTGCCAGGCACAGTGATGTGTGCCTGTAGTCCCAGCTACTCAATAAGTTGAGGCAGGAGGATTGCTTGAGACTAGGAGTTTGAGGCCAGGTTGGGCAGCATAGAGAGACCCTGTCTTAAAAAAAAAAAATAGAGCTTGGTTTTGGATCCTGATTTCTCTGTGCATTTTAGTGTATGATATCTTAAGTGGTAGCGAGAGGGAGGGGTGGTGAGGGAGACAGAAGGTGGGGACATGGCCAAAGGGAAATTGCCAGGATGTCTCTCTTCCATGCCTACCCCTCTCATTTGGGGTAGCATCCTGTGTTCACCCTACTCCAGGGAAGAATGAAAACAGATTAATCTGGGCACACTGACTAATGCCTGTAATCCCAGCACTTTGGGAGGCTGAGGTGGGTGGACCAATTGAGGTCAGGAGTTCAAGACCAGCCTGGCCAACATGGCGAAACTCCGTCTCTACCAAAAATACAAAAAAAATTAGCTGGGCATGGTGGCACACACCTGTAATCCCAGCTACTAGGGAGGCTGAGGCAGGAGAATCACTTGAACTCAGGAGGCAGAGGTTGCAGTGAGCCAAGATCATGCCACTGTACTCCACAGCCTGGGTGACAGAGCAAGACTCCGTCTAAAAAAAAACAACAACAAAACTGGGATTGGCAGAGTCTGACTCTGAAGACAGTGAAGTTGTGTGCCTTCGTATTTACTCATCTGAGCCTCCCCAGTTATAATCCAACAACTGGCCCCTTAGAAAACTCCTTATCCACCCCTAGCAGCCTCCGTAGTCTTCCTATGATTATGGCTGGGGAAGGGTTGGAGGTGGAAGCCCAAGAATGGGACTGGGGAATATTGTAGAGGGAGGAAGAGGGGGTTCAACTGAAGCTGTGTTTATTAATTCATGGGCTTGAGTTTGCCTCACCCCTTTTGGCCCCAGGGACCTCTTTTTTTTTCTTTTTGAGACAGAGTCTTGCTCTGTCACCCAGGCTGGAGTGAAGTGGCTGGACCTCAGCTCACTGCAACCTTCACCTCCCCGGTTCAAGCAATTCTCCTGCCTCAGCCTCCCTAGTAGCTGAGATTACAGGCATGTACCAACAGGCCCCACTAACAGTATTTTTTGCAGAGATCTGGGCCATGTTGCTGAGGCTGGTCTTGAACTCCTGGGCTTAAGGGATCCACCCACCTTGGCCTCCAAAGTGCTGGGATTACAGGGATTACAGGCATGAGCCACTGTGCCCAGCTCCCAGGGCCCTCTTGATGAAGCATTTAAAATGAGTTTCTAGGCCAAGCATTGTGGTGGCTCATGCCTGTAATCCCAGCACTTTGGGAGCCCAAGGAGGGCAGATCACTTGAGGTCAGGAGTTCAAGACCAGCCTGGCCAATATGGTGAAACTCTATCTCTGCTAAAAATTCAAAATATTAGCTGGGCACGGTGGCATGCGCCTGTAATCCCAGCTACTTGGGAGGCCGAGGCAGGAGAATCGCTTGAACCTAGGAGACGGAGGTTGCAGTGAACCGAGATCAGAGATCACGCCACTGCACTACAGTTTAGCAGCCTGGGCGATAGAGAGAGACTCCATCTCAAAAAAAAAAAAAAAAAAAAATAGGCCAGGCGCAGTGGTTCCCGCCTGTAATCCCAGCACTTTGGGAGACCGAGACAAGAGGATCACTTGAGGTCAGGAGATCGAGACCAGCCTGGCCAACACAGTGAAAACCGTTCTCTACTAAAAATACAAAATTAGCTGGGCGTGGTAGCATGCACCTGTAATCCCAGCTGTTCGGGAGGCTGAGGCAGGAGAATTACTTGCCTGGGAGGTGGAGGTTGCAGTGAGCCAAGATCGTGCCACTGCACTCCAGCCTGGGCAACAGAGTGAGACTCTGTCTCAAAAAAATAAAATAAAATAAAATAAAATAGTTTCTAGCCTGGGCAACATAGCGAGACCTTGTCTCTACCAAAAAAAACAAAAAACAAAAACAAAAACAAAATTAGCCGGGTTTGATGGTACACACCTGTAGTCCTAGATATTTGAGAGGCTGAGGTAAGAAGGTTGCTTGAGCCCAGGAGTTGGAGGCTGCAGTGAGCTATGATTGTGCACTGCACTCCAGCCTGGGCAACAGAGCAAGACCCCATTTCTAAAAAAAAAAAAAAAAAAAAGTGGTTTATTTCCATCCTAATACATTGTGCTCCCCTCCCTACTCACCAGCCCCTACTCTGCATGCCACCAAGCCCCTTTTTCTCAACTCCTTTCGCACCCACTCCAAGCCCCATTTAAACCCCTTTTCCTCATCTTAGCCCAAGAAGAAGCCGAATGCACCCTCTGACCTGGCCACACCCAAGATCGTGCCTTTTGACCTGCCTGAGACTGAGCCCTTTGACCTGAAGCCTGAGACAGTGCCTGAGCTCCCACCCTTTGACCAGACGCCTAGGGCACTGCCGTATTACCCAGAGCCTGGGCCCCGGCCCACCCCAGAGGAGCCGACAGCCGGTGGGAGTGTTTAGGTTCTCCCGGATCCCGTTCTGTGGGTGTAGGGTATCTCTCCAGTCTACTGTCAGCCCACAGCCTGGTGGCGATCACTGCCAGGAGGGCCACCATCCCCAGCCACTGCCCACTGTGGACGGGTGCCGGGTACTGTGAGAACACTGGCGTTATGCAGAGTTCAGGAGAATGGGGTGTATACAGTGGGGGTGGGAGGGGAATGGAAGGGGCCTCCCCACTTCTTGGTTTCTGTTTTTAATAGTAAATGCTCCCCCACACTTAAGCTGCACCCGAAGGCTGCCCAGCATGAAGGCGCATGGCTTCTGGTTCTGCCCTTCCCCCTGCTGCCTCCTCCTCAGGGACAACCCAGTTTGGCTCAAAGCCTCTTTGGAGAGGGCCGTCATGAGGCCCAGGCCCGGGGTCTGTTCTGTGCCCTCTCCACCCACTCCCTGCAGCTGAGGAAAACATTTACACGTATTTTTTCCAGTTTCTTTTAGAAAATGCTTTGCAAAGAGATCGCTTATGTTTGCCAGATCCTGCCTTGGGTGGGGTGCCCAAAAGCTGCCAACTCACAGAGGCCAGGAGGGGGACATTCTAGCTGGCTCTGGCTCAGGACCTCTGGCCTTCCTATAGCAGAGTGTTTCTCAACTTAAAAAAAATATTTTAAAAAAATTTTTTTTAGAGATGGGGTCTTACCCAGCCCAGGCTGGTTCTGAACTCCTGGGCTCAAGTGATCCTCCCGCCTCAGCTTCCCAAAGTGCTGGGATTACAGGTGTGAGCCACCTCACCCAGCCAATTTTTGTTGTTGTTGTTTTCATAATCACTCCCATGTAGAGACATTTTAGTTTTTTTTTGAGACATAGTCCTACTCCGTCACCCAGGTTGGAGTGCAGTGGAGTGATCTCTGCTCACTACAACCTCGGCCTCCTCTGTTCAAGTGATTCTCCTGCCTCAGCCTCCCGAGTAGCTGGGATTACAGGCATGTGCCACCACACCCAGCTAGTTTTTGTATTTTTTGGTAGAGATGGGGTTTCTAACTCCTGACCTCAGGTGATCTGCCCGCGTTGGCCTCCTGGGATTACAGCCCGCTGGGATTACAGGTGTGAGCCACCGCCCCTGGCCCTTTCAGATTTTTTTTTTTTTTTTTTGAGACAGAGTCTTGCTCTGTCGCCAGGCTGGAGTACAGTGGCACAATCTCGGCTCACTGCAATCTCCGCCTCCCTGGTTCAGCCTCCCGAGTAGCTGGGATTACAGGCTTGTGCCACCACACCCAGCTAATTTTTGTATTTTTAGTAGAGACGGGGTTTCACCATGTTGGCCAGAATGGTCTCGATCTCCTGACCTCGTAATCTGCCCACCTCGGCCTCCCAAAGTGCTGGGATTACTGGCGTGAGTCACCACACCCGGCCCCTTTTAGATAGTTGTAACCAAGCTGTTCATCTCCCTCATGAAATGTTAAAACAATAGATAAACTGTATATCCGTTTATGTACTGCGGCTCTTGGGAGTGGCACAAATCATTGTGATATCTAAGTCCCCTCCCAAACTCCAAGAATCAATTTTCACCCTTTCGGATGCAATTTCACCCCTGCCAAGAATGCATGCTAGAGCAGAAGGGAGGGACACTTCTGCCCTTGGGGTCTCTCATCTCCTTGTCTTAGCAACCTCTAGCAGAGGTCCTGAGTTTTAAAGACGTTCTCCCCCCTTCACCTCTCCCCTCCTCTGCACCCTCTTCTCTTCTAACATACACCCTAAGCAGATCCTGGGTCTCTGAATTACCACTCCAGTCTCCTCCAGCCATTCCCAGGCAGTGGTTGGGGACCTAGAGCTGGTCAGCCCTAAGTCAAGAGAGCCTCCTACCCAGACCCATGTGGCGTCTGTCCCTTCTCCCTAACAAATGTGGAGTGCCTGGCCAAGGGCCAGATTCGTAATAGGTGCTCAATGACATTATAATCTTATAAAAATCTTCCTAAGCCAGATCTCAAGTTTAGACAGCAGGGTTGGGGGTGGAGTGGAAGAAGCTAGGAGCATCCCTGTGGCTCCTCTACATCCATCGAGGATTGAGGAGCTGTATGTGCTTGGCAAAGGGCAGGGGGAGCTGTACATGCTTTTGTTCAGACCTGGTCATTAAAGGTAACTGGAAACCAAGCCTGTTGGGAGTGGTGGTTTTGTTTAATAAAAACGGGAAACAGAACGAGCAGAGCCATCCCTCCTTGCCATCCCCTGAGGTCCTTCCTTTGGCTTAGGAGCTCTGCCAGGGAAGTAGGGGTGGGACAAGGGTGCCTGGCCTGTGTGCCCAGGGTGGAGGGAGATGATTTTGGATTGTGTTTGTGGTGGTTGTACCAGCAGGCAGATGGGTGGGACCAAGACAGCACTCCAAGGCTGTGAGTCATGGGGGAAACCTGGCCTGGAGTGGAGAGGAAAAGCTGATGGTGGAATACCCTCTCCAGAGCCAGCCCATTGGACATTATCCCAGGATTCAGCTCAAGTTGTTTTTGTCTCCTGTCCCCTGACCTTCCACCAAGAAGGCAGCTTCTATGGTGTAAGCCGTCACTCCAGGGGAAGACTACGATGAATGAGGTTAGAGCCCCCAGATCCCTTACTGGTCTGGAGAGATTTCTAAATCCAGGAATAAACCTCCCCTTGGCCAGACACAGTGGCTCATGCCAGAAATCTCAGCACTTTGGGAGGCCGAGGCAAGGGGATCACTTGAGCCCAGGAGTTTGAGACCAGCCTGGGCAACATAGTGAGACTCTGCCTGTACAAAAACTACAAAAATTAGCTGGGCATGGTGGCATGCGCCTGTAGTTCCAGCTACTTAGGAGGCTGACGTGGGAGGATCACTAGAGCCCAGGAGGTTGAGGCTGTAGTGACCTGTAATCATGCCACTGCACTTCAGCCTGGTTGACAGAACAAGATCCCATCTCAAAACAAACAAACAAAAACACACAAATGGCCAGATGCGGTGGCTCATGCCTGTAATCCCAGCACTTCGGGAGGCCGAGGTGGGAGGATCACTTGAGGTCAGGAGTTCAAGATCAGCCTGGCCAACATGGTGAAACCCTGTCTCTACCAAAAAATACAAAAACTAGCTGGGTGTGGTGGCATATGCCTGTAATCCCAGCTACTTGGGAGGCTGAGGCAGGAGAACCGCTTGAACCCAGGAGGCAGAGGTTGCAGTGAGCCGAGATCGTGCCACTGCACTCCAACCTGGGTGACAGAGTGAGACCATGTCTCAAAAAAAAAAAAAAAAAAAAAGGCCGGGCACGGTGGCTCACACCTGTAATCCCAGCACTTTGGGAGGCTGAGGAGGGTGGATCACATGAGGTTGGGAGTTCAAGACCAGCCTGATCAACATGGAGAAACCCCGTCTCTACTAAAAATACAAAATTAGCTAGGTGTGGTGGCACGTGCCTGTAATCTCAGCTATTTGGGAGGCCCAGGCAGGAGAAACGCTTGAACCCAGGAGGTGGAGGTTGCGGTGAGCCAAGATCGTGCCATTGCACTCCAGCTTGGGGAACAAGAGCAAAACTCCATCTCAAAAAAAAAAAAAAAAAAAAAACCAAAAAACAAAAACCTCCTCTCCCTAGGATTGCTGCCTTATGTTGTAGTTTGAGAGCTTTCATGAGGCACTAGGAAGATGGCATTGGCTATAAGAAGTCTGTAGCTCTCTCCCCAGTCCCATTCACTTCCAAGTTCAGCTGCCAAAGACCTTTATCTAGGAAGCCAGAGGCCAGGAAAACCAGTCAGCTCAGCCTTTAGGGGTGGGGTGGAGCAGGCAGCAGGGGTAGGGGAGAAGCGGGTGATGCTGGGGGTAGGGCAGAGAGACAAAGTGGATTTGTTTTCCAGCAGCTGGGGCTGTTTCCTGACTATTCCCTGCCTGTCACCCTTAATCCCTCCCTAGCCTATTCACATTGTCTGAGTTTAGTGAAAGGAGGGGCTCTCTCCACCGTTTGGTGGGGCGTGGGTGGGTTTTTAGTCTGGTAGGTTATGAAGGAAAGATCAGAGCTGAATTTTTTAAAATATATATATACTGGGCCTGCAGGTAAATTCTGGGTGGAGATGGATGAAGAGGGCTTAGATCCTACAATGATGTATAAGTCTTAACTGATACTCACTCCAGCAGCAGACAGGGTAAGGGTGATTGTAGGAGCCCAAAGTGAATGACTGGAAATCAGAGGGAATGCAAAGAGAAGTTGAGACCCTCCTACACTCAGAACAAGGAAAATACACTTCAATTCCTCAGTGAATGATAAGAGGCAGAGGGATAAACAAAATGCCCTAGGATGCCCATGATCTGCACTAAGCCGCCTATGGCAGGTGGAGACTACAAGTCCCAGCATGCCCTGTGCCCAGGTCACCTTGCCTGCTGGGAGGTGTAGTTGAGTAACAGAGAGCTGGAGGTGGCTTGGTGCCCAGCAGAGCTGATGCCCAGATGAGAGAAGAGGTGGAGCCAGCATTCCCTCTTTGTCCCTGCTAATGCTATTGACAAGAAGGGAAGGAAGTTGGGAGAGGGTGTTCCTAGTTTTCAGTGTAAACCAGGAAACTCTGGGGGGATGTTGATGGGAGGGAAGAGGAAAGAGGTTGGGGGCTGTGGAAGGAATTTCTGTAGCAGGTGGTGCAGAGATACCGAGCAGCCTATGTATAGGGGTGTGTGTGTGTGTGTGTGTGCGTGTGTGTGTGTGTGTGTGTGTGTGTGTGTGTGTCTGTGAGAGGACTCAGTTTATGTTGCCTCATTTTCTTAGGGGACAGGATTTTTCTCGCAATTCTGGGAAATGGTCTTCAGAAAACCCTTTAGAAAAGCGACTATCTCTCATTCCTTCATTTGAAGTCCCTAAAGGGAGTCTGGGCCAAAGAGGAGATCCTATTGATGATCTTGGTCTGCTCTTTTCCTTTCTGTGCTCAGCCTCCCTTGCTTTCTGATGGGGGTGGAGGTGGGGGAGGGAGTGATCCAGAGATTCTGAAATGTTGGCTAGAGTCAAGGTCTTGGAAAATCTTCCTGGAATGGAAAGTAGTTCTGGTGCTAAGTCCTCCAAGGAGAAGACAGAAAAGCAAAGAACTGGCTCTGAGCTCCAGGGTCATGGGGAATCTGAGACCACCCATCCTACTCTTAGACCCCTGAGCTCAGGCTTTGTGCCGGGCACAAGGGGTAGGGAAAGCAAGAATTGAAAAGTAATCTCTCTTCTATCCCAAGGTAGGGAAGTCGCAACCAGAAGAAATATCCAGACTGGGGAGAAAACATGTCCGTGGCTCCCAGCCAGCTTCTTCCTCTTTCTAACATCAATTTCTAAATGTGGGGGAGGGGGAGAATGACCACTGGTAGAGCCAAACAGTATGAAGGAGTCAAGGAAGGTGGAGGTGGAGGAGGGTGGACCACAGTTCTCCATCTCTAAGGCTGGTTCTGAAATAGCTTGAGGCCGGGAGCAGTAGCTCATGCCTGTAATCCCAGCACTTTGGGAGGCCAAGGTGGGTGGATCGTTTGAGGTCAGGGGTTCGAGACCAATCTGACCAACATGGTGAAACCCCGAGTCTACTAAAAATACAAAAAAAATTAGCCAGGTGTGGTGGTGCGTGCCTGCAGTCCCAGCTACTCAGGAGGCTGAGGCAGGAGAATTGGTCGAACCTGGGAGGCGGAGGTTGCAGTGAGCAGAGATCGTGTCACTGCACTGCAGCCTGGGCGACAAAGCGAGACTCCATCTAAAAAAAAAAAAATGAAATAGCTTGACTCTGGGAAATGCACTCCCTTTACTTTACCTGCTTGGGTGGGTAGGTGTAGCTGTGGGCTCAAATCCCTACCCGCTTTCAGCCTAAACAGACACTCCCACCACTTGCTTTTCGGCCTGGCTCGGGCAGTGTGCGATTTGCGGCACCAGAGGGCGCTCCGCCCATTTCCAAAGTGGAGCTGTGTCTCCCGAGGGCCGCAGTGGTTTAATATCATCTGCGGGTGGACAGGGCGCAGGACAGTGTTGGACCACCACAGAGATTTTAGCCCAAGTGCAATTATTACGCAGCCCCATCTCCGACCCGAAGCTTGGTCCCCTGCTCGCGCGGTCTGTTTAGTCACCATTCGTTCAACACTCATGTATTTTTTTAGAGAATGGCGGCGCGAGGCCGGGTGCGGTGGCTCACGCCTGTAATCCCAGAATTTTGGGAGGCCGAGGTGGGCGGATCACCCGAGATCGGGAGTTCCAGCCTGACCAATTGGGAGACCAGCCTGACCAATATGGAGAAACACCGTCTCTACTAAAGATACAAAATTTAGCCGGGCGTGGTGGCGGGCACCTGTAATCCCAGCTACTCGGGAGGCTGAGGCAGGAGAATTGCTTGAACCCGGGAGGCAGAGGTTGCGGTGAGCCAAGATCGCGCCCACTGCACTCCAGCCTGGGCAACAGAGCGAGACTCCGTTTAAAAAAAAAAAAAGAGAGAGAGAATGGCGACGCGGGGTTGGGGGACCGGAGATGGGGGCTATGTTGCCCAGGCTTGTCTCAAACTCCTGGACTCAAGCCATCCTCCTGCCTCGGTCTCCCAGAGCGCTAATATTACAGGCGTGAGCCTACACACATTTATTGAGCGCCCGCCAGTTTCCTGGGGACCACGAGCGTCCCGTGCTCCCCTCTCTCCAGGATCGTCACCGCCCTGACTCAGGCTCGCCCACGTCCCCCTCCTCCGACCCCTCTCATGTCCCTTCTCCTCTTCCCTTAGGATGAAGTGAAGCTGCCGGCCAAACTGAGCATCAGCAAATCGCTGAAAGAGTCGGAGGTGCTGCCAGAGAAGGAGGGCGAGGAGCTGGGCGAGGGCGAGCGGCCCGAGGAGGACGCAGCGGCGCTGGAGCTGTCGTCGGACGAGGCGGTGGAAGTTGAGGAGGTTATTGAGGAGTCCCGCGCAGAGCGTATCAAGCGCAGCGGCCTGCGGCGCGTGGACGACTTCAAGAAGGCCTTCTCCAAGGAGAAGATGGAGAAGACCAAGGTGCGTACCCGCGAGAACCTGGAGAAGACGCGCCTCAAGACCAAGGAAAACCTGGAGAAGACGCGGCACACTCTGGAGAAGCGCATGAACAAGCTGGGCACGCGCCTGGTGCCCGCCGAGCGGCGCGAGAAGCTGAAGACGTCGCGGGACAAGTTGCGCAAATCCTTCACGCCCGACCACGTGGTGTACGCGCGCTCCAAGACCGCGGTCTACAAGGTGCCGCCCTTCACCTTCCACGTCAAGAAGATCCGCGAGGGCCAGGTGGAAGTGCTCAAGGCCACGGAGATGGTGGAGGTGGGCGCCGACGACGACGAAGGCGGCGCGGAGCGCGGGGAGGCCGGCGACCTGCGGCGCGGGAGCAGCCCCGACGTGCATGCGCTGCTGGAGATCACCGAGGAGTCGGACGCCGTGCTGGTGGACAAGAGCGACAGCGACTGAGCCGCCCCCGCCGCCACCCACCCCATTCCTCGCTCCTTCCGAACTTCCTCTTTCGCATTCTCTCTCGGCCCGAACTGGCTGAGATTTTTCTAAATTGAAAACACGCCCCTCCCCCACACCTCCAGGAACTCCCCTCCCAGTCTTAGAGCTGTTAGGACCCGATGGGGAGGCAGCCCCCGCAGTGGACAGCCCCCGCTTGGACACAGTCCGGGTGGAATGGGAAGGGAATGGTCAATCCCTGTCCTGGTTGTCCAAGTCGGGATCTCAGAGGAAATTGCAGTGATTCCACGGTTAGGCCCCCCTAGGGGGGCTGCCTTCCCCTCAGCCTCTCCCCACACCACCCACCCAGCTGCTGTCATTCCGCTCACTGAGCTCTTCTTCATTCTCACCCTGACCCCTGGGGGACTCAAAGCCAAAACTGCCCAAAGAGGAAAGATTGAATCCTAAAGGGGATCCTTGCCCCCATGGGAGGCCCCCTACTAGAAGGACGTGAAAGCAGCTTTTGGGGGAAACTGAGGCAGTGGGGAAGACAGAGCAGAATGAGCCCTCACCCTGGCTGGGGGTCCAGCACAGGCTGTATCTGCAGAGGGTCCCAGAGGAACACTGGAGCCAAGAGAAGCCCTGGGAAGGAGGGGTGGGGAACGACATGCATGTGAGGGATGGCACACTGCTGTGTTTATGCACCTGTACACAGGAGCGCATGGCCATGGCTTTGGAAAGGAGAATGGGAAAATAGGAGAAGGTCGGCCGGGCTTGGTGGCTTATGCCTGTAACCCCAGCACTTTGGGAGGCCGAGGTGGGCGGATCACCTGAGGTCAGGAGTTCGAGACCAGCCTGGCCAACACCCCATCTCTACTAAGCGAAAACCCATCTCTACTAAAATTACAAAAATTAGCCGGGCGTGGTGGCGCATGCCTGTAATCCCAGCTACTTTGGAGGCTGAGGTGGGGAGAATTGCTTGAACCTGGGAGGTGGAGGTTGCAGTGAGCCAAGATCGTGACACTGCACTCCAGCTTGGGTGACAGAGTGAGACTCCATCTCAACAGAAGGAAAATAGGAGAAGGTGGAAATGGGTGAAGAGAGAAGTCCCCTCACTAGCTGCATGAGAAATCTATCTTACTGTGGTTCTCCATGGGCAGCAGGACCATTTTTCAGAATCAAGAGGGAGGACAGTGTGAGAAGGCAATGATCCAAAGAGGACAGAGAGGTCAGCCCTACCCGACCCCTCAAATGGGCTCTCAGAGGCACCCCCAGGGGCAGCCCATTTCTCAAAGTCCAGAAAATTAGGGTCCCAGAAGGGGGCAGTAGCAGGCTGGGAGTTAGGAGGGAGAGCAGGGTGCTGGCCCTGCCACCAAGTTGAGAGCTGGAGGGGAGGTGGGGAGAGCACATCACAGAGCAGCCAGCCCTGGTTCACTCCTGGCAGTTTCTTAAGCTCCTTCCCTAGCCGGGCTTGGTGGCATGTGCCTGTGGTCTCAGCTACTCGGGAGGCTGAGGTGGGAGGATCGCCAGAGCCCAGGAGTTTGAGGCTGCAGTGAGCTATGATCGTGCCTCTGTGCTCCATCCTAGGCAACAAGTGAGACGCTGTTTAAAAAAGAAAAAATCCTTCCCTAGAACTAGTATCCTAAAGCTGCAGAGCTAGCCAAGACCTCATTGGTTTCCTTGTCCTTGGGGTGCCTTTCCTTAATCTTTGGGGCTGAAGGGAGTGTTGCTCCCAGTCCAGAGGCCTGATTCTGTTCAGATCAGGTTCTCAAGACACGAGTCCCCTTGTTCCTCCCCACTAAAGGGGGTTTGTCAGAAGCAAGAACAGCCCCTCTCCCCAGTCACAGCCTGAAGGGAGGCCCCGAGAGCTTCCTCCTTCCCCCGACCGGCTCCTTACCTTCTCTGCCCTGCTTTTTAGAACTGCAGCTCATTGTTTTAAGGGATTGGGGGAGGGAGCCTGGGGACACAAACGTTTTATACAATACAAAGCTTTGCTTTTTTTTTTTTTTCCTTCCTTTTCCCTTTCTGGGTTCTCTTCTCTCCTCTGAATGGTTGAAGGCCCCTCTGCTGAGGGAGGTTGGGGATTGTGGGACAAGGTCCCTTGGTGCTGATGGCCTAAAGGGGCCTGAGCTGTGGGCAGATGCAGTTTTCTGTGGGCTTGGGGAACCTCTCACGTTGCTGTGTCCTGGTGAGCAGCCCGACCAATAAACCTGCTTTTCTAAAAGGATCTGTGTTCAATTGTATTCTGTGAAGGCAGTTACATAGGGTTACAGAGGGCAGGTGGGAAGGAGGGAGAAAGAGAAGGAGGGAGAACTGTTGGTATAAACTTGTCTCACGTGCCTGGGGTGGGGGAAGGCCAGGGAGATAACAATAATTGCCAATTTATTGAGCCCTTACTCTCTGCCAGGAACTGTTCTAAGCACTTTGGTATGCAATTGCTTATTTAATCTCATAACAGCCCCACTAGGCAGAGCCTATCATTGTCATTCCCAGTCTAGATATGAGGAAACAGTGACTTGTCTAAGGTGCCATAGCTGGGAAGCAGTGGAGCTGGGATTCAAAGGCACCTGGATCCTCAATCTGTTTCATGGTTATAACCCTGTGTCTGTACCGGGTTGTACAGTCTGTTTCATGGTTATAACCTTGTGTCTGTACAGGGTCTGTAACCCTGTGCCCCCTGGATCCACTTCCCTGCAGTCAGGGCATTAGCCCTCCAGACACACCCAGTTACTGTACTCAGCCTGAGCTTCCCACACACATACCCTTTGGAATCATAGGCCTGGAGGAGGAAGCCTAGGGGAGAGGAAAA
The DNA here is from genome assembly GCF_009828535.3 of Hylobates moloch. NCBI lineage: Eukaryota > Metazoa > Chordata > Mammalia > Primates > Hylobatidae > Hylobates > Hylobates moloch. Next base: position 26,083,074 of record NW_026652285.1, on the reverse strand, counting down.
TCAGAGGGCTGAATATTGGTAAAGAAAGTGCATGACATATCCCAGTTGTATCCACACAGCATATTTCAGTCTCCCCACAACCCTGTGATGGGCACTGCTATGGTTTAAATATATAACCCATATTTCTTTCTTTCTTTTTTTGAGACAGAGTCTTGTTCTGTCACCCAGGCTGGAGTGCAGTGGCGCAATCTCTGCTCTCTGCAACCTCTGCCTCTTGGGTTCAAGTGATTCTCCCGCCTCAGCCTCCCAATTAGCTAGGATTACAGGCACGTGCCACTGCACCTAGCTAATTTTTGTATTTTTAGTAGAGATGGGGTTTCATCATGTTGGGCAGGCTGGTCTTGAACCCCTGACCTCAAGCGATCTGCCTCCCTTGGCCTCCCAAAGTGCTGGGATTACAGGTGTGAGCCACCACACCCGGCGCAAATTTCATATGTTGGAAAGCCCACATTCATATGTTGAGGAGAATCGGAAGTAGGGCCTTTTCAAGGTAATTAGCATTAGATAAGATCGCCAGGGTGGGGCTCCCATGATGGGACCAGTGACTTTATAAGATGAGGAAGAGGGCCGGGCAAGGTGGCTCGTGCCTGTAATCCCAGCACTTTGGGAGGCCGAGGCAGGTGAATCACCTGAGGTCAGGAGTTCAAGACCAGCTTGGCCAACACAGTGAAACTCCGTCTGTACTAAAAATAAAACAATTAGCTGGGCATGGTGGCAAGTGCCTGTAATCCCAACTACTCAGGAGGCTGAGGTGAGAGAATAGCTTGAACCCAGGAGGGGGAGGTTGCAGTGAGCTGAGATCACGCCATTGCATTCCAGCCTGGGTGACAAAGTGAGACTCCGTCTCAAAATAATAATAATAATAATCAGATTCTTCCCACGTGGTGGCAAAAGTGACCATAAATAGCAGGCTTACGGACTAACAGGTGAGCAACCCCAGTGAAGAGAGGTTCTTTCCAGATTTGTCCAGCCAGAATCTCAGCTGTCATACCCTGATAGGTCACATATCCAAATCACTATGGCTCTGACCAAACACAGGTCATGTGATCACTTGTAGAACCCACCTGAAATGTGGAATTAAGAGTGGTATTAATCAGGGCTCTTCAGAGAGACAGAACCAATAGGATGGATGGACAGGTAGATAGAAGAGAGGGAATTTATTGGGAGAATTGGCTCATTTGATTATGTAGGCTAAGAAGTCCCACGGCGAGCCGTCTGCAAGCTGGAGACCCTGGGATGCCATAGCTTGCTCAGTCTAACTCTGAAAGCCTCAGAATCAGGGAAGCTGATGGTGTAACTCTTAGCCCGAGGCCAAAGGCCTGAGAATTCAGGAGGCCACTGGTATAAGTGCTGGAGTCCAAAGGCCAGAGAGGCTGGAGTTCTGATGTCCATGGCAGGAGAAGAGGAGAGTATCTCAACTCCAGGAGAGGGACCAACTCAGCTATTTCTCTGTTTTTAGTTCTATGGTGGGTTACAGGGAGCTGACTGGGTGGTGCCTGCCCACATTGAGGGCAGATGTTCCCTACTTCCTCCTTTCACACTCACATGCTAATCTCTTCTGGAAACACCTCATAAATCTTCCTTAATCTAGTCAAATTGACACCTAAACTTAACAATCACAAGTGAAGGAGGGCTGTTTTCTCAAAGGAAAATAGGGATGTAGTTACCAATAGAAAAGGGAGGCTGAGTGCAGTGGCGCCTGCCTATAATCCCAGCACTTTTGGAGGCTGTGGCAAGAGGATAGCTTGAGCCCATGACTTCAAGACCAGCTTGGGCAATATAATAAGACCCTTTCTCCACAAAAAATACAAAAATTAGCCAGGCAGGATGTTGTGTGCCTGTAGTCCCAGCTATTCAGGAGGCTGAGGTGGGAGGATTGCTTGAGCCCAGAAGTTCCAGGCTGCAGTGAGCTATGACCTGAACCATTGCACTCCAGTCTGGGTGACAAAGCAACACCCTGTCTGTATTTTTTTATTATTTTATTTTAGACAGAGCCTTACTCTCACCCAGGCTGGTGCAGCATCACAGTCTTGGCTCACTGCAACCTCCGTCTCCTGGGTTCAAGGGATTCTCCTGCCTCAGCCTCCCAAGTAGCTGGGATTACAGGTGCCCACCACCATTTCCAGATAATTTTTGTATTTTTAGTAGAAATGGGGTTTCTCCATGTTGACCAGGCTGATCTCGAACCCCTGACCTCAAATAATCCACCCACCTGGGCCTCCCAAAGTGCTGGAATTACAGGCATCAGCCACTGTGCCTGTACTATTTATTCACTTATTTTTTAAGGAGGGGGAAAAAAGAGAGAGAAAGATGGGCAGACAAAACAACAGATGGTCTTTCCAAATGATCTGTTTGTGATTCTGTGCCAGGAGCTGAGAGACTTAAAAAGACAGCCAGATCTAGTCCTTGATTTTAAAGGGTTTGCAATTAGTGGGAGAGGCAGCTGTTCAAAATAGCTCAAAGTGGCCTGGCACGGTGGCTCACACCTGTAATCCCAGCACTGTGGGAGGCTGAGGAGGGAGGATTGTTTGAGTCCACGAGTTTGAGATGACTGTGGGCAACACCGCAAGACCCCGTCTCTACAAAAATGTTTAAATAAATAAATATTATTAGGTTGGTGCAAAAGTAATTGTGGGTGGGTTTTGCCATTATTTTGACAAAAACCGCAATTACCTTTGCACCAACACAATAATATCCAGAAAGATCTTCAAGGCATCAAACAAACAAATACATCATAAGTAAATACAAGCTCAAAGACATGACTTAAGGTAAGAGAAGTAAAGCAAAGCACAGTGACAATACCCTGGAGAGGGGTTAATCCTGCTTGGGGAATATGAGAAAACTTAAAGGAAGAAGGGGGCTTTTAAGTTGTGATTCTTTTTTTTTTTTTTTTTGAGACGGAGTCTCGCTCTGTCGCCCAGGCTAGAGTGCAGTGGCGCAATCTCGGCTCACTGCGAGCTCCGCCTCCCGGGTTCACGCCATTCTCCTGCCTCAGCCTCTCCGAGTAGCTGGGACTACAGGCGCCCGCCACCACGCCCGGCTAATTTTTTGTATTTTTAGTAGAGACGGGGTTTCACCATGGTCTCGATCTCCTGACCTCGTGATCCGCCCGCCTCGGCCTCCCAAAGTGCTGGGATTACAAGCGTGAGCCACCGCGCCCAGCCTTAAGTTGTGATTCTAAACATGGGTAGGATTTCAATAGATACTGTTGGAGGCCAGAGACAGCATTTTACTTGATATTTGTGTCACCAGAGCTTCAAAGTGTCTCAAACACAATTATAGTGGTTTATGTTACTTAGTGGAAGAGGAGAAAGAGTAGGAATCAGGGGATTTCCAGGGACTTCTGCAGAGGGAGTGCTCCCTAAAGTGCTGATATTAATGGAACTCAGCTCTAAGGGCTCCCAAGCTCTGTGCCTCTCTATTTCAACATTCCAAATTCCTGACAGAGAGACTCTGAGTAAGCTAATTCACACTAGTGTTTGCCCTGAGTTTAATAATGTCTGCCAGGCACGGTGGCTTATGCCTGTAATCCCAGCACTTTGGGCGGCCGAGGCGGGTGGATCACGAGGTCAGGAGTTCAAGACCAGCCTGGCCAAGATGGTGAAACCCCCATCTCTACTAAAAATACAAAAATTAGCTGGGCATGGTGGTGAGCACCTGTAATCCCAGCTACTCGGGAGGTGGAAGCAGAGAATTGCTTGAACCCCGGAGGCAGAGGTTGCAGTGAGCTGAGATGGCACCACCGCACTCCAGCCTGGTAGAATGAGACTCCGTCTCAAAATAAATAAATAAATAAACAAAAAATAAATAATCAAAGGCCAGGAGGACAGGATCATATAATACAGATGTGGTTGAAGGGACCCATTTCAGTGTCTGATTGCAGGGAGGAGGGGAAACTCCCAGGAAAAGAGGACCTGTGAGCTAGGCAGGTACACAATCCATGTGAATGAAATGCAAGCAGTGATACAGGGCAGGGAGGTTCTTCAGGCAAAACGAACAGCGTGAAAGCAGAAAGGCATAGGGGCTGAAGGCTTGATTAATAATTATAGAATTACGGTGTGAGGCTGGGCGCGGTAGTTCAAGCCTGTAATCCCAGCACTTTGGGAGGCCAAGGCAGGCGGATCACCTGAGGTTGGGGGTTCAAGACCAGCCTGACCAACATGGAGAAACCCCATCTCTACTACAAATACAAAATTAGCCGGGCGTGGTGGCACATGCCTGTAATCCCAGCTACTCAGGAGACTGAGGCAGGAGAAACCCTTGAACCCCAGGAGGCGGAGGTTGCAGTGAGCCAAGATTGCACCATTGCACTCCAGCCTGGGCAACAAGAGCAAAACTCTAGCTAAAAAAAAAAAAAAGAAAAAGAAAAAAAAAAAGAATTTTGGTGTGCTAGAACTAAAAGGGCTCTTGTTTTTTTTTTTTCTTTGTGATGGAGTTTCGCTCTTGTTGCCTAGGCTGGAGTCCAATGGCGTGATCTCAGCTCACCGCAACCTCCGCCTCCTGGGTTCAAACGATTCTCCTGCCTCAGCCTCCCAAGTAGCTGGGATTACGGGAGCACACCACCATGCCCAACTAATTTTGTATTTTTAGTAGAGACAGGGTTTCTCCATATTGGTCAGGTTGGTTTTGAACTCCCGACCTCAGATGATCCACCCACCTTGGCATCCCAAAGTGCTGGGATTACAGGCGTGAGCCACCGTGCCTGGACTTTTTTTTTGAGACGCATCTCACTCTGTTGCCCAGGCTGGAGTGCAGTGGCACTATCTCGGCCACCGCAGTGGCTCCTGCCTGTAATACCAGCACTTTGGGAGGCCGAGGTGGGTAGATCACCTGAAGTCAGGAGTTCGAGACCAGTCTGACCAACATAGAGAAACCCCATCTCTACTAAAAATACAAAATTAGCCAGGCATGGTGGCGCATGCCTGTAATCACAGCTACTTGGGAGGCTGAGGCAGAAGAATCGCTTGAACCCAGGAGGTGGAGGTTGTGGTGAGCTGAGATCGTGCCATTGCACTCCAGCCTGGGCAACAACAGTGAAACTCTGTCTCAAAAAAAAAAAAAAAAAGAAAAGAAAAGAAAAGAAAAGAAAAGAAAAAAAGATCTGGTCCTGTCTGAGCCAATGAAATTTTCTGTGGCTGGAATTTAGAATTGCAAGCCAACAGACACATACACAGAGACTGAACATTTTCAGCAGCAGCGTCAAGTCAAGTCATGACAGGGGAAAAGCAGAACTTTTCCACAAACTCCCTCTGCTGAGGTTCCTGGAACTGCTGTTCCCGAGGTGTGGTTGTTCAAGCCTACTGGAATTTATGAGAGGTCTCAGTTTCTCTCCAACAAGTCCTGCCTCTCCCTTTGCTTTTTGTATAAGATAATAATGCCTAACATATATTGAGGAGATGCAATATGCCAGATGCTATATTAAATGCTTAGCAGGTTGTCTCATTTAATCTTCACAACTACCTATGAGGTAGGCTTTTCCATATTGTCTTTTTTTTTTTTTTTTTTTTGACAGCGTTTCGCTCTTGTTGCCCAGGCTGGAGTGCAAGGGCGCGATCTCGGCTCACGGCAACCTCCGCCTCCTGGGTTCAAGCCATTCTCCTGCCTCGGCCTCCTGAGTAGCTGAGATTTCAGGCGCCCGCCACCAAGCTAGGCTAATTTTTTGTATTTTTAATAGAGACAGGGTTTCACCATGTTGGCCAGGCTGATCTTGAACTCCTGACTTCAGGTTGATCAGCCTGTCTTGGCCTCCCAAAGTGCTGGGATTACAGGCATGCGCCACCACACCCAGCTAATTTTGTGTTTTTAGTAAAGACAGGGTTTCTCCATGTTGGTCAGGCTGGTCTCGAACTCCCGACCTCAGGTGATTCGCCCGCCTCGGCCTCCTAAAGTGCTGGGATTACAGGTGTGAGCCACTGCACCTGGCTTAGGACCTGACTCTTATCTGCTATGCTGCATGGTCAGCTGGAGAGTATCTTCCAACAAAAAACACTTTAATGCAAATTCACTGAAGTTAGAATTACGTTCTCTATTTGCAGATGAGGATGCTGAGGTTCAGAGAGGTTAAGGAGCTAGCCCAAGGTTGCACAGCTTCTTCTGTGTCAGAGCCAGGATGTCTCGCCTCAGCTCCCCTCAGCTCTCAATTTAATGCAATTGCTTCTATCAACTGCTGTGATGGTCAAGAGAGGAGAGAATGTGTAGGAGGGAAGAGGAGGATAACAGCTCTAGATAACGCGAAGTTAAGTAAAATGACTAATAAGATATCGACGTTTGGGAGGCCAAGGCAGGCGGATCATGAGGTCAGGAGATTGAGACCATCCTGGCTAATACGGCGAAATCCCGTCTCTACTAAAAATACAAAACAAAAAACAAACAAACAAACAAACAAAAACCTAGCCGGGCATGGTGGCAGGTGCCTGTAGTCCCAGCTACTCGGGAGGCTGAGACAGGAGAATGGCATGAACCTGGGAGGCGGAGCTTGCAGTGAGCAGAGATCGCCCCACTGCACCCCAACCTGGGCAACAGAGCGAGACTCCGTCTCAAAAAAAAAAAAAAAAAAAGATATCAACGTTGATGAGGAGGTCCCTGGTAGCCTTCAAGAGCTCTGTCCTATGAATAAGACAGGGCAGAAACCACTTTGATGGAGCAAGTGGGGATGAGGACATGGGGCAATGAATGTGAAGTGATGGGGGTAAATTGAGGAAATAGCAAGGTCAATATAGGAGACAGGAAGGATCTTCAAGTCAGAAAGAAGAGAACAAGTGGAGAAGGTCAGGAAGGAGAAGAGAATTGAGAACACTCAAAGAGGGGAGAGGTGGGATCAAGAGCACTTCCATGCATTCATTATTTATTGAGCATCTATTACGTGAGCATGTTGACTGGGGAGTCAAAGGAGCCTGGAACACAGAAGACACCTCTTCCTGGAACTAACAGTATAAAGAGAGAGATAGATGAGAAACCCTGTAAACAGAGCTGGGTGTGGTGGCACACACCTGTAATCCCAGCGAGTAGGGAGGGTGAGGCTGGCGGATGCCTTGAGCCCAGGGGTTCAAAGCTGCAGTGAGCTATGACCACAGCACTGCACTCTTGCCTGGGTGATAGAGAAAGGTGCCAAATCCTGTCTCTACTAAAAATAGAAAAATTAGCCAGGGGTGATGGTGCGCACCTGTAGTCCCAGCTATTCAGGAGGTTGAGGTGGAAGGATCGCTTAAGCCTGGTAGGAAGAGGTTGCAGTGAGCTGAGATCATGCCACTGCACTCCAGCCTGGGTGACAGAGTGAGATCCTGTCACAAAAAATAATAATAATAAAATAAGGCCGGGTGCGGTGGCTCACGCCTGTAATCTCAGCACTTTGGGAGGCCGAGGTGGGCGGATCATCTGAGATCGGGAGTTGGAGACCAGCCTGACCAACATGGTGAAATCCTGTCTCTACTAAAAATACAAAATTAGATGGGCATGATGGTGTTCGCCTGTAATCCTAGCTACTCGGGAGGCTGAGGCAGGAGAATTGCTTGAAACTGGGAGGCAGAGATTGCAGTGAGCTGAGATTGTGCCACTGTACTTGAGATCGTGCCACCGCACTCCAGCCTGGGCAACAGAGCGAGACTCCATCTCAAAAAATAAAATAAAATAAGGCTGGGCGCGATGGCTCATGCCTATAATCTCAGCACTTTGGGAGGCCAAGACAGGCAGATCACCTGAGGTCAGGAGTTCAAGACCAGCCTGGCCAGCATGGTGAAACTCCGTCTCTACTAAAAACACAAAAATTAGTCGGATGTGGTGGTGGGCACCTGTAATCCCAGCTACTCGGGAGGCTGATGCAGAAGAATTGCTTGAACCCGGGAGACGGAGATTGCAGTGAGCCAAGATCTTGCCACTGCACTCTAACCTGGGTTACAGGGCGAGACTCTGTATCAAAAAAAAAAAAGTAAATAAATAAAAAAGAACTGTGATGAATTCCACAGGAAACAGGATATGGAAATAGGGATTAACAGGCTGTGAATAACTTTAGATAGGAGTGGTTAGACAAGGCCTGTTGGAGTAACAGGGAAACAGCCACGCCAAAGCCGGGGAAGGAAAAGGAACAGCATATGCAAAGGTCCTGAGCTGGGAAGTGGACTGGCTGGAATTTAGTGGGCAGCAGAGACGTAGGTGGGGTAGGCAGGGCCTTGAAGGAGATGAGATAAAGAAGAACTGTATCCAAAGCCCCATGAGAACTGACTGGAAGAACAGAAAGACATGGTATGAATAACGTGTTAAGTGATACAGGAAAAAAAATCATAGCCGTGAAAATATTGAGCTGGGGGCCGGGCGTGGTGGCTCACGCCTGTAATCCCAGAATTTTGGGAGGCCAAGGTGGGTGGATCACAAGGTCAGGAGTCTGGGACCAGCCTGCCCAACATGGTGAAACTCTGTCTCTACTAAAGATACAAAAAATTAGCCGGGCGTGGTGGTGCGGGCCTGTAGTCCCAGCTACTTGGGAGGCTGAGGCAGGAGAATCGTTTGAACCTGGGAGGCGGAGGTTGCAGTGAGCCAAGATTGTGCCATTGCACTCCAGCCTGGGGGACAGGGCGAGACTCGGTCTCAAAAAACAAAAAAGGCCGGGAGCGGTGGCTCACGCCTGTAATGCCAGCACTTTAGGAGGCCAAGGTGGGTGAATCACAAAGTCAGGAGATTGAGACCATCCTGGCTAACACGGTGAAACCCCATCTCTACTAAAAAAACATACAAAAAAATTAGCTGGGCGTGGTGGCGGGCGCCTGTAGTCCCAGCTACTCCGGAGGCTGAAGCAGGAGAATGGCGTGAACCTGGCAGGCGGAGCTTGCAGTGATCCCAGATTGCGCCACTGCACTCCAGCCTGGGCAACAGAGCGAGACCCCTTCTCAAAACAAACGAACAAACAAACAAAAAACAAAAAAGGGAAAAAAAAGAAAATATTGAGCGGGGAGGACTGTTCAGACTGAAGGAAAGAGACATATCTGCATAACAACGCCTGAGGTGTTTTGGCAGAGAGAAGGCCCAAGGAGTTTGTGTTGTGCAGACCTGCTCTTCACTGTGATATTAGTGAGGGGGTTTTGGGCAACCCTGGGTGAGCCTTTCTGTTGCTGAACCCCATGAAGATCTCATCACCCTCACAAGTTGCCCCTTACTCCCTTTGGTCACTGCAGTGACTTGCCACCCACTTGCCGTCCCCAAGGTTCTCTTTCTTGCTATGTTTTCCTCTTGACTTTGGGTTTTACTGCTAATCCCTTCGGGGAAGAGGTGAAGCAGTTCTCACGGGGTTAACGAGAATTTTGGACACAAATATAGTTATAATTAAGGAAAAGTAGATATTCAAGCTCTCAAATTAGACAAACTGTGCTTGAATTTGAATCCTGGCTCTGCCATTTACCAGCTGTATGTTCTTGGGGAAGTGACTTAGCCTTAGGTAAGTCTCATTTTCTGCGTCTATAAAGTCACAGTATTTGCCTCATGGGGTTATTGTAAGGATTAAATGAGTTCACAGACGTGTTACATGAATTGCATGCTTAGAACAGTGGCTAGTACATAGTCAACACTCTGTGTTTGTTAATGCTGATATCATTATTCAAGACTTTTTTTGGAGACACAGTCTCGCTCTGTCGCCCAGGCTGCAGTGCAATGGTGGGACCTCGGCTCACTGCAACCTCCACCTCCCAGGTTCAAGCAATTCTCCTGCCTCAGACTCCCAAGTAGCTGGGATTACAGGCACCCGCCACCATGCCCAGCTAATTTTTGTATTTTTAGTAGAGACAAGGTTTCACCATGCTGGCCAGACTGGTTTCAAACTCCTGACCTCAAGTGATCCGCCTGCCTCAGCCTCCCAAAGTGCTAGGATTACAGGATGAGCCACCACGTCGGGCCTCAAGACTTATTTATTAATATTTAATTAATTCAGTCTTAGGTGAGCTCTAGGCTAGATGATAGATGCTGAGATTATGAAGACAGGCCTTAAGGGGTTCAAGTTTCCAGGAACCCACAGTTTAGGGGAAGATGTTTGTTAGCACGTGGCCAGAGAGTCAGCCAGACCTGATTTTCATTCTGAGTTTGCGCCTAGTTTCTAGCTGTGAGACCAGTCTTGAGCCAGTCTTTCACTTTCTCAGTCTTTGTTTCCTCAGTTGTAAAATAAGAATTATAATATTACCCACTTCACTGGGTTCTGGTGAGGATCAAATGAGATAATCTACGTAACATGCTTAGCATAGTTCCTGGAACATAGTAGTAATTACTTAATCAATGTTAATTATTGTTTTTTTTTCAGGAAGTAGGCCAATGCGTGGATTTATTAGAGTTCAAGGTAGAGAATGTATTCTAGATGGGGAAACAACCTGCTGAAGGAGTCTGGTAGGAGATTAACTTTGCCAGTAAGAATAGAAGGAAGCCTAGAGGAGGTGATGTTGCAACAGGGCTTTGAAGAATGAGTAAGAGTTCTCAGGTAGGGACTGAGGAAAGGGAAGAGATTCCAGGTAGAAGGAAGACTATTCACAGAGGCATGAAGTTGCAGAAGGTGTAGACATGTTTGGAGGAAGGTAACACATTTAGTAGGGTTTGTGGGACTAGGTTAGAAAAGGGGGGATTCAGGTCAGCCTTTGTGGAATTTATTTTTTTTTGAGACGGAGTCTCACTGTATTACCCAGGCTGGATTGCAATGGCGCAATCTTAGCTCACTGCAACCTCTGTCTCCTGGGTTCAAGCGATTCTTCTGCCTTAGCCTCCCGAGTACCTGGGATTACAGGTGCCCGCCACCACGCTTGGCTAATTTTTGTATTTTTAGTAGAGACAGACTTTCACCATGTTGGTCAGGCTGGTCTTGAACTCCTGACCTCAGGTGATCCACCTGCTTCGGCCTCTCAAAGTGCTGAGATTACAGGCGTGAGCCACTGTGCCGGGCCTGTAGGATTTTATGATTGAAATCAAGAGGGAGAAAGAAGGAACATCAATTGAGCTCCTACCACATGCATGGCACTGAATTATGGTGTTTTTTTCTTTCTTTTTTTTTTTTTTTTTGGAGACAGAGCCTCACTTTGTTGTCTGGGCTGGAGTGCAGTGGCATGATCTCGGCTCACTGCAACCTCTGCCTCCTGGGTTCAAACGATTCTCCTGCCTCAGCCTCCCAAGTAGCTGGGATTACAGGCACCTGCCACTATGCCCAGCTAATTTTTTTGTATTTTTAGTAGAGACGGGGTTTCATCATGTCGGCCAGGCTGGTCTCGAACTCCTGACCTCAGAATTCGCCCGCCTCAGCCTCCCAAAGTGCTGGGATTACAGGCGCGAGCCACTGCGCCCAGCCATGGCACTGAATTAAATGGTCAGCTTTTTTTTATTGTTTGTTTTTGAGACAAGGTTGGTCTTGTTCTGTTGCTCAGACTAGAGTACAGTAGAACAATCATAGCTCACTGTAACTTCGAACTTCTTTCTAAGTTCAAGTGATCCTCCTGCCTCAGCCTCCAGAATAGCTGGGACTACAGGCATGCCACCGCCACACCTGGCTAATTTTTTGTAAAGTTGGTGTTTTGCCATGTTGCCCAGGCTGATCTTGAACTTCCGGCCTCAAATGATCCTCCTGCCTCAGTCTCCCAAAGCTTTAGGATTACAGGCATGAGCCACTGTGCCTGGCCAGCATTTTTAAAATTTAACTTGAATTGGCCGGACACAGTGGCTCCCAGCACTTTGGGAGGCTGAGGTGGGTGGATCACTTGAGGTCAGGAGTTCAAGACCAGCCTGGCCAACATAATAAAACCCCGTCTCTACTAAAAATGCAAAAATTAGCTGGGCATGGTGGTGGGCACCTGTAGTCCCAGCTACTTGGGAAGCTGAGGCAGGAGAATTGCTTGAACCTGGGAGGCAGAGGTTGCAGTGACCCGAGATCATACCATTGCATTCCAGCCTAGGTGACAAGAGGAAACTCTGTCTCAAAAAAAAAAAAAAAAAATTAACTTGGATTTTATCTTGCCAGTAATAGGGAACCATAGAGATTTTTAAGCCAACTGTGACATGATTGAATTTTTTTTTTTTTTTTCTTGAGCCAGAGTCTTGCTCTATCGCCTAGGCTGGAGTGCAGTGGAGGGATCTGGGCTCACTGCAACCTCCACCTCCTGGGTTCACGCAATTCTCCTGCCTTAGCCTCCTGAGTATCTGGGACTACAGGCGCGTGCCACCATGGCTGGCTAATTTTTACTTTTGTTTTGAGATGGAGTTTCACTCTTGTTGTCCAGGCTAGAATGCAATGGCGTGATCTTGGCTCACTGTAACCTTCACCTCCCGGGTTCAAGCGATTCTCTTGCCTCAGCCTCCCGAGTAGCAGGGATTACAGGTGCGAGCCACCATGACTGGCTGATTTTTGTACTTTTAGTAGAGACAGGGTTTCATCATATTGGTCAGGCTGGTCTCGAACTCCTGACCTCAGGTGATCTGCCCACCTCAGCCTCCTAAAGTGCTGGGATTACAGGTGTGAGCCACAGTGCCCAGCCTGATTTTTGTATTTTTAGTAGAGACAGAGTTTCACTGTGTTGGCCAGGCTGGTCTTGAACTCCTGACCTTGTGATCCACCCACCTTGGCCTGAATGTTTATTTATTTAATTTTTAGGATGATGTCCCTGGCAGCCAGTGGAAGAATAGGATAGAGTAAGGAGAGAATAATCAGGTGGTTAAGGCAGTGGCCCAAGGGACAGAAACTGCAGCATTTAGCCAAGAGGAATTTGGCGGGGACGTGGAGTGGAGAAAGGCCAGTGTCTGGGCTGAAGAGAATTTTTGCAGGTCAAACCGATAGTCTCAGAGGTAGATTTTATGTGCTACTGGTGGGGAGGCCAATAAGAGAAACAGAGGCCAGCTCTGGAGAAGTCAGAAGCAGGGCAGGGTTTGAATGAATGGAACAAAGCTATGGGTCATAAAGCCCCAAAACCTGACTCTGAACCTGGTATATTTCTGAGTATCTCTGTGATCTTGAAAATGTCATATTATGTTGTCTTTAGTTTTCTATCAGCGGATAATATGGCCTCTCCTATCTGCTACTCATGATTGTGAGAAAGAAACGAGGCAGGGAGTGTATAAGGTGTGTAAGTGCTTTGTAAGCAGTAAATCACTAAACAAATCCTAGACCCTATGTTATCAGGGAGGCAGGTCGCTGCATGGGATAGCACAGTTACAAGAGAATATAGGTGGAGATGGAGGATATCTGTCCTGCGGTGTAGATAAACAGTCTAATCAATACACACATACTCTACAGGTAAATACAGCAATTTCCACACTGAGCTGTGTCTACCAGAGGGCAATAGGAGGTTCTCAATTCCCACCACCAGTGACCCTATGAATTGCCCTGTAGATGCCTCTGTCCCTCATTGGATATGAGGTGGTACGAGCGGTCTGAATCTGTAGACTTTAGACAGGCTTCAGGTATCTGGGGAACCATGTGAGTAAAAGCTTGTATTGTTTCTGGGGCTAGAATCTAGTCTCCTTCAAACACTCAGAAGGATCTGTGGCTCCCTTCAAAGGTTAAGAGTCATTGATTTTTCTCACTAGAAATTAATAAGAACAGCTATCCTTGGGGAGAAGGAATGATGGGGGTAGGGAAAGATTTTCATTTAATATTTTTGACCTTTCTGTAAGGTCTGCATTTTCTAAACAGGAACATGTATTAGTTTCATTGAAAAAAAATATGTCAGGGGTTATCTGAGCAGTGAGATAATGGGTCCTTTTTAGATTTTTGTCTTTATAGCGGTTCGTATTAAACAAACACAAATATTAACAACATATTTTTAAAGACCCCCCCAAAAAATTAAAAACCCTGATAGTATCAGCACATACACAGAAATCACTACAGTATGCAAAGTTCATACTCTATCATGAAAGGTAAAATGTCTACATTTCCTAGGAACCACTGGCTTCAATTCAGTAAAACTTGCATACCAAGTAGGCAAGGTGGAAAAGAAAAAGGCAGAACAGTTCATGTATTTCAATTCAGACGCATAAAAATGTCAAGCCCTACACGTATCAGCTTTCGTATACACCGTCTTCTGCATTCGCCTGTACCGGCCAATGGGTAGCTGGTCGGCGTTTGATGCTTGAAGTGATGGAACGGAGTACGGGGTTAAATCCACTACCCTCTCCCCACGCACTCTAGTAATTACTCTATTTCCACGTCATGTTTCCGGGTGTGTGTGTCCCTGCTCACGCAGAAACTGAAGTTCAAAGCAGGCGGAGTCACCCATGTTCTTTTTGTTGTCCCCAGAACCCAATTCAGGAGTTGGGTCCCCAGAGGATCTGGAGATACCTGGGGACTGTCTAACTAGCTGATTCCCACGTGGTAAGAGGCTCTCAACCTCTTCACCACGTGGGGCCAAGGGCCGGGAAAAGGGAGAGCGGGCAGGAGGGAGCTCTATCAGGGGCATTTAAAGTGCCTTGACGTCACGCACTGCCAGGAACTCAGCTGAGTTTTCAGCAGGACATTCCGGTCATCTTCCCTCCCTCCCCCCGGGCTTCTGTGCCCAAGTCCTCGGCTCTTCCCTCGCTGTGGCGGAGGGAGGAGCACCGAACTGTCGGAACAGCCAGCACAGGGGCGTATCAGTCTCCTCTTGGCTCCGCCCTTTCTCCTAGCTGCTCTCCTCATTGGTCAGTGGGCGGGGCTTCGGCTGTACCGCACACGCACTGGGACCTCTGGGTGGCCGAGTGAGCTGGCCTTTCATGAATTATGCATGACGGCGTGCCTCGGCCAGGCTGGGGCTGGGCGAGGATTGGCTGCAGGGTCTGTAATTCAGCGGTTTCCGGAGCTGCGGCGGCGTAGACTGGGAGGGGGAGCCGGGGGTTCCGACGTCGCAGCCGAGGGAACAAGCCCTAACCGGATCCTGGGCAGGCACCCCGGCTCGGCGCTGTCTCTCCCCCTCGGCTCGGAGAGGCCCTTCGGCCTGAGGGAGCCCCGCCGCCCGTCCCCGGCGCACGCGCAGCCCCGGCCTCTCGGCCTCTGCCGGAGAAACAGGTGAAGGGGGTGCAGGGTGGGGCCGTCGGGGAGGCCTGGGAACCCGGGGGCTCCGCAGCGGCAGGGGGCCTCTGGAACCTTGGGGATGTTGTGATGGACGCTGCGGTGGGGCGGGGAGAGATGAAGAGACGCGGAGGGTCGCCCTGAGGGAAGACTCTTCGGGATGACAGGAGCGGGCCTCGGAAGGGACTCGGGGCACCGGAGGGAAGTTTCGTTATTCGGAGAAACAGTGAGAACGCGCTCGAGGGGGCACCATGGGGCGAGGGCGCACTCGGTTGCGGCGGCAGGAGTGAGGGACAGTCCCCCGATTTCCTGCTCCCTGGGGCCCTGGGGACGTTCCGGCCACCGGAGCGACTGTCACGCCGACGGGGATCACCGGCGCGAGTGGGGGGTCGGAAAGCGCCTCCTCCCCGCCCGGCCGGCGGCTCCCGCTGAGCCACTTCCTCCGCTTGCCCTGTTCCCGCTCCTTCAGGAGCCAGCTGTGCCCTTCTGGAGGCAGGAATAGGTGTGTCTGTCCCCTGCAGCCTTACGGGCTGGCTGGTCGTGGGTAGGCTTTATTGCATAAGAATCAAGTTTCCTGTAGGGAAATTGATAGACCGGTACTCTTTCTAAATTCCCTCCCATCTTTTTCTAGGTTAAACTCCCCCCACGTCCCCGCCTTGTAAAAAAGAGAGAGAAAAAAAGACAAAATAAAATCCCCATCAACCCGTCAAGCCAGCTCTAGAGAGAGAAATAAACCTCTTGACATTGTCCTTTTCCAAATACCTGGTAAAGTCGGCCAGAAGATAAATAATTGAGCCATTGCGTTTACTGGATTGTGGTGTTGCTTAATTGCATAGGACAGAATGAACCAATCGAGAGTGGGAGTTTTCTGTCTCAGAGCCAAGATCTTGGGTAAATGCAGAGGAGAGGGAAACAAAGGCTGGCCTTGAAAAAACCATGTGCAAACTTTACCTGCATTTGGGGGGTGTGGTTGCACTGAAGTTAACAAGATTCAAACCGTCGCCCAAGTTGGTATTTCCATGTTTGGTACACATCACTCTGTGCCATATCAGGTCATTGTTAAGTGTGGTGACAAAATCACTGGGTTAGTCATTTTTTTAAATTAAAAATGTGTATAGTGTGTACCTGCTGGTCTTACTGTATGTGCAACTAAAGGTTTACGTAGTCTGTGTATGGGTTGTAAATTTTTGGCTGGCTGTGCTGATAAAGCATTGGGCTTGAATAAAGCAAAGCAGAAAATCATCTCAATCTTTTATATGTGGATTTATTTAGACTGTGTTATGTCTTGGTTCAGCCAGTTTTCTATTTTATTTTATATTAAATATGTCTGTGTTCTCTGAGTCAGCACATTTATTTCCGTATTACATGTTCCAGACAGGAGTGCTAGCCCAGTTTTTGTTCAGTTTGCACAGCGGGATGGGGAAACAAGTCTGGAATTTAAAAAAAAAATGTTTTAGAGGTTGGAGCCTTGATTTTAGTCTCTCTATTAGCACATCCATCACAAAGAACCATTAGTAAATTCATGAATCTTTTGTTTTTTATGTAGTTCATTTGGGAAGAATAATCACTTAGAAATATCCACAGCGCCAGGCATGGTGGTGCACACCTCTCATCCCAGCTACTTGAAGGCTGAGGCGGGAGGATTCCTTGAGTCCAGGAGTTGAGTCTGGTCTGGGCAACATGGTGAGAGGCCAGGAATTGGGTCTAGAGTCTAGTCTAAGCACCATAATGAGAACCCATCTTTAAGAAAGAAAGAAAGGAAAGGAGGAAGAAAGAAAAAAAAAGAAATACCCACAGCACAGTTATGAATTGACCCACAAAGGACTTGTGAGGTCGGTAGTTCACATAACGATTTCCCTAATATCCGTAGATAAGAAAATTGAAGCCAAAGGATCAAGACACTTGGCCAAGGCAGCACAGTGCCATAGTGGTGGAATTTGTGCCTCCTTCTGTATATTTTGTGAAAAGTATCAGTGAAATTCTTTTTTTTTTTTTGAGTCGGAGTCTTGCTCTGTTGCCCAAGCTAGATAGAGTGCAGTGGCACGAGCTTGGCTCGCTGCAACCTCTGCCTCCTGGGTTCAAGCAATTCTCCTGCCTCAGCCTCCCAAGTAGCTGGGACTACAGGCACGTGCCACCACGCCTGGCTAGTTTTTGTATTTTTAGTAGAGACTGGGGTTTTACCATATTGGCCAGGCTGGTCTTGAACTCCTGACCTCATGATCTGCCCACCTCTATCTCCCAAAGTGCTGGGATTACAGGTGTGAGCCACTGCGCCCAGTATCAGTGAAATTCTAACATATATCTGAACAGTAAAATACCACCAATAGGCTGAAAGACTTCATGGGAGGTAAATATTCAATAAACAGGTGAAAAAAGAAATACAAATGGAGCTTGCTTAGATTATTTTTCTATTTAATTGCTATGTCTAACTTGGGAAGTGAGGAACTGTTTTTGGTCAGCATAATTTACCATCAGAATTTAGCTATTTACTAATGAAATACTAATCTAGGTTTGTTTTAGATTAAGGACAGTCATGACCTAAATGTCATTTAAACCAGAGTGCATTGTGGCTTGATCAGTGGTCATTTCTGTCTCTAGAAAGTTGCTTTAACTTCCCTGCCTCTACGTGTCTCTTGACATTCAGATGTGAAATGGGGTAGAGGTGGTGACCAACTTTCCAGACACCTGAGTCCACACCTTTTTAGCTTATGGTTATCTTATGTGATGTGCAAATCAACAAATACATACTTTTTTTTTTTTTTTTGAGTCGGAGTTGCACTTTGTCACCCAGGCTGGAGTGCAGTGGCGCGATCTTGGCTCACTGCAACCTCCTCCTCCCAGGTTCAAGTGATTCTCGCACCTCAGCCTCATGAGTAGCTGGGATTACAGGTGCCCGCCACTACGCCCGGCTAATTTTTGTATTTTTAGTAGAGATGGGGTTTCTATGTTGACCAGGCTGGTCTCATTTCCTGACCTCAAGAGATCTGCCCACCTCAGCCTCCCAAAGTGCTGGGATTACAGGCGTGAGCCACCTTGCCTGGCCAACAAATATATACCTTTTGCAACTTTGTCAGAGTTGCTATGAAGAGTAAGTTGTATCTTGTTCACAGAAATTGCAGTCTACTGGGGAAGCTGATAAATGTTTTAACCATCCAGTGTAACATGCTGTCATCAAAGAGATGGTGAGACTTTACACTTGTGCTAACAAGGTAGCTGTTCTACATAAAAGAACATACAGTTCAGATGTAGAACATTTCTGTTATCATAGAAGGTTCTATTGGACAGTGCTACGCTGAATGCTGCAGATCTTCAGAGAAAGAAGAGGTTATGAGGCCTGGAGTTGTCTAGAAAGTCTTTTTGCCAAAGAGGGATTTCACCTGTGTCCCAAATAATGGGTGGAATTTGATAGTGTAAAGAATTTGCGGTGGCTTATGCCTGTAATCCCAGCACTTTGGGAGGCTGAGGCAGGAGGATTGCTTGAGCCCAGGAATTTGCGACCAGCTTGGGCAACATGGTGAAACCCCCTCTCCCCTAAAAATAAAAAAAAATTAGCCAGGCCTGGTGGCATGGGCCTGTAGTTCCAGCTACCGGTGAGACTAAGGTGGGAGGATCACCCGAGCCCAGGGAGTTGAGGCTGCAGTGAGCCGTGATCCCGCCACCGCACTCCAGCGTGGGTGAGAGAGTGAGAACTTGTCTCCAAAAAAAAAAAAATTCCTGGTAGCCCGGTAGACTAGGAGAGTAAGTAGGGGAGAAGTGATTACTTACACAAGACATTGAATACAAGACCAAGGAATTTCAGTTCTGTTCTTTTGTAGGGGAAGCTTTTAAAACTTTGGGGGCGGCCGGGCGCGGTGGCTCACGCCTGTAATCCCAGCACTTTGGGAGGCCCAGGCGGGCGGATCACGAGGTCAGGAGATCGAGACCATCCTGGCTAACACTGTGAAACCCTGTCTCTACTAAAAATACAAAAAAATTAGCCGGGCATTGTGGCGGGCGCCTGTAGTCCCAGCTACTCGGGAGGCTGAGGCAGGATAATAGCGGGAACCCAGGAGGCGGAGCTTGCAGTGAGCCGAGATTGCACCACTGCACTCCAGCCTGGGCGACAGAGTGAGACTCTGTCTCAAAAAATAAATAAATAAATAAATAAATAAATAAATAAATAAATAAAACTTTGGAGGCGAAGCACTTGTTTAATCATAGAGTGCCTACTATGTGTTAGGCACAGGCCTGATTGCCTGATGCTGGTTAATTTGTACAAAGTAAATCAGTGCATATGCCCTCTGCCCTAGTGGAGTTATTAACTGGAGTCTGACATTGTACAAAGGTAGGTATCCTGACTAATTTGATTTGGTACTTTGGGTGAAAAAAGCATAGTGTGCTTAAATGCAGAAGTGTTTTTTGAGGATTTTTGATTGAATACAAACCACCACTCATATTTTATGTCTTTCGCACTTAAAAATTTCACCATAACTTTTGAGTCATTTATAAAAACCACTGAAAGAGTACTTGAGGGACATCCCCGAATCCTGAAGAACTTCCGGTGTTCTGGAGCAGCCTCAGTGAGATCCAGGAGGATGACATTGCTGGGCTGGCCCAGTCCTTATTGATTATGGTGTAAAGAATTAATATGGTGGTTATATACTCTTTGTTAGACACCTTGGCTTACAAGATGTAAGCGTAAAGTGTAGTGCACTTTAGTCAGTATGGCCACATGGTCCTTTGGTGGTAAATTGTTTGAGATGCCTCCAGTTTTTAAAAGGAATGGCATATCGGGCCAGGAGCAGTGGTTCATGCCTATAATCCCAGCACTTTGGAAGGCCGAGGCAAGAGGATTGCTTGAGCCCAGGAGTTCAAGACCAGCCTGGGCAACATAGTGAGACCACTTTGTTTCTTTAAAAAAAAAAAAAAAAAAAAAAGGCAAAAACAGGCTGGGCATGGTGGCTGATGCCTGTAATCCCAGCGCTTTGTGAGGCAGAGGTGAGCGGATGACTTGAGGTCAGGAGTTTGAGACCAGCCTGGCCAACATGGTGAAACCCCGTCTCTACTAAAAATACAAAAATTAGCCAGGTGTGGTGGCATACACCTGTAGTTCCAGCTACTCTGGAGCCTGAGCCAGGAGAATTGCTTGAACCTGGGAGGTGGAGGCTGCAGTGAGTCGAGATCCTGCCACTGCACTCCAGCCTGGGGGACAGAGTGAGACATTCTGACAGTGCTACCCTGAATGCTACATGTCTTCAGAGGAAGGAGAGGTTATGAGGCCTGGGAATAACATATGGAAGAATGAATTTCTATTATGGTCAGTTCTCATTTGTCATGTTAGGATTACTGCAACTCTTCCCCGGCTGGGTGCGGTGGCTCATGCCTGTAATTCCAGCACTTTGGGAGGCTGAGGTGGGCGGATCATGAGGTCAGGAGATCGAGACCATCCTGGCTAACACGGTGAAACCCCGCCTCTACTAAAAATACAAAAAATTAGGTGGGCGTGGTGGCAGGCGCCTGTAGTCCCAGCTACTCAGGAGGCTGAGGCAGGAGAATGGCATGAATCCGAGAGGCGGAGCTTGCAGTGAGCCAAGATCGCGCCACTGCACTCCAGCCTGGGCAACAGAGCGAGACTCCATCTCAAAAAAAAAGAAAAAAAAAAAAGGATTACCGCAACTCTTTAATTCAAATCAGCAAACATATTGAGAGCCAGGTATTGCGTCAGGCAGGATCCAAGGATAATGAAATATTGTCCGTTTTCATGAAACTTGAGATGTTGTAGGGACCAAGGTGTGTGCCATGCCAGTATGGAAGTAGGACAGGGGAGACGACAGGGCAGTGAGTGGTTCAAGACTCAGGCTCTGAAGTCAAACAGATCTGGGACTGAATCCTGAATCTGCCACTTTCTAGTCAGAATCTGAGCCTCTGTTTTCTTATCTGTAAAAGAAGATGATAACAGTACTTATCTTGTAGGTACCGTTGACAATTCAATAAGATAATGTGGATAAAATGCTTAGCATAGTGCCTGGCACATAGTAAGAGCTCTGTAAATCTAAGTTCTTATTAAATATCCAAGAAAAGAGAATAATTCTCTACAGGAGTGAGAGAAAGTCATCATTATTGAGGGGCTTTATCAGATGGGAACACCTGAATAGGGTTTTGTAGGATGAATAGGAATTCTTTCCACGAAGTTGCGTTATAAACAGTTGCATTCGAGGCTTAAGGAACATGAGTGTGCAAAGGCTTAAAACAGCCTTGTGTGTTCAGGGAGCTATAAGTAGAAGTTCTTAATTTAGGAGAACTAAACCAAGGGGAAAGGAGGCCAAGGAACCACAGTTCTTATCCTTTTCTGTTAATAATTGGGTTTAAATGTCATTAAAATAAGTTATTTTGTCCTTTTTAGAAGAGTAGTAACATGCTATTATAAAAAAATAAAGACTTGTAGAAATATAAAATGTGTGTTTTACATGTATCCTGTTAATTGACTTGGTTTTATTCTCCAGATTTTTTGCAGCCCTTTCTGTTTACCAGGTTATCTTGGACATATTTATTCCAATTCCTTTTTTTTTTTTTTTTGAGACGGAGTCTCGCTCTGTCACCCATGCTAGAGTGCAGTGGCGCGATCTCAGATCATTGCAAGCTCCGCCTCCCGGGTTCACGCCATTCTCCTGCCTCAGCCTCCCTAGTAGCTGGGACTACAGGCGCCTGCCACCACGCCCGGCTAATTTTTTTTTTTTTTTTTAATATTTTTAGTAGAGACAGGGTTTCACCGTGTTAGCCAGGACAGTCTCAATCTCTTGACTTTGTGATCCGCCTGCCTCGGCCTCCCAAAGTGCTGGGATTGCAGGCGTGAGCCACCGCGCCCGGCCTTCCAAATTCCTTCTAACAGCCTAGCAAAAGAATAATAAGGAAGGTAAATCTGCCCCTACAAGAAAATAATGTTTGGACGATCCGGCTTTCCTTCCTGCTACCCCCAGCCATAAGAATAAATGACCTTGCTCATCACTGAAATTTTACCTGACCTTTGAATTTTTAACTGTGTCAGCCAAAGAACTTATATTTTGAGTCTTCCTAAGGTGATTGCTATTGTAGTTTTGAAACACTTGGTTGGTATGTTTGAGGGTTTCATGGTCCAAAGTTACTACAGCAGTTAAAAGAGTGGACTATCAGGTCAGACCTCTTGGGCTTTAATCCCACCCAGTTCTGCCTTCTCTTAGACCTTGGGCCTGTTGCTTTCACTTCTCTGGGTTTCAGTTTCTCTGTCCACAATTGTGGAAACGAGGTCCACTTATAGGTAGTTTAGAGGATGAAGCAAGATGATGCATATCAAGTACTTTGCATAGTGCTGGGCAGACAGGTAACATTCAAGTTCTAATAATTACTATTATTAGGCCAGGCGCGGTGGCTCACGCCTGTAATCCCAGCACTTTGGGAGGCCGAGGGCAGATCACGAGGTCAGGAGATCGAGACCATCCTGGCTAACATGGTGAAACCCCATCTCTACTAAAAATACAAAAATATTAGCCGGGCGTGGTGGCGGAGCTTGCAGTGAGCCGAGATCACGCCACTGCACTCCAGCCTGGGCGACAGAGCGAGACTCTGTCTCAAAAATTTTTTTTTTTTTAAAAAAAATTACTATTATTACTATTTATTTTTTGAGACAGGTTCTCACTCTGTCACCTTGGCTGGAGTGCAGCGGCGAGATCACAGCTCATGGCAGCCTTGACCTCCCAGGCTCAAGTGATCCTCCTTCCTCAGCCTTTGGGGTAGCTGGGGCTACAGGTGTGTGCTACCACCCTCAGCTAATTTTTAAAATTTTTTGAGTCAGGATCTCGTCATGTTGCCCAGGCTGAGTTACTCTTATTAAAAACTGTAATATCAGGCTGGGTGCGGTGGCTCACGTCTGTAATCCCAGCACTTTGGGAGGCCTAGGTGGGTGGATCACCTGAGGTCAGGAGTTCAAGACCAGCCTGCCCAACAGAGTGAGACCCCCCCCCCGTCTCTACTAAAAATATAAAAATTAGCCAGTTGTGGTGGTGGGCACGTGTAATCCCAGCTACTTGGGAGGCTGAGGCAGGATAATCGCTTGAACCCGGGAGGCAGAGGTTGCAGTGAGCCGAGATCGTGCCACTGCACTCCAGCCTGGGTGACAGGGTGAGACTCTGTCTCAAAAAAAACGAAAAACAAAAAGCATAATTAGGGTGGTAACGCTTATACATAGGGGCAGGTGGAATAAAACATAATTAGGAGGTCGGGCACGGTGGCTCACGCCTGTAATTCCAGCACTTTGGGAGGCTAAGGAGGGTGGATCACCTGAGGTCAGGAGTTCAAGACTAGCCTGCCCAACATAGTGAGACCCTGTCTCTACTAAAAATATAAAATTTAGCCGGTTGTGGTGGTGGGTGCCTGTAGTCCCAGCTACCAGGGAGGCTGAGGCAGGAGAATCGCTTTTGAACCCAGGAGGTGGGGGTTGCGGTGAGCTGAGATCGCGCCGCTGCACTCCAGCCTGGGAGACAGAGCAAGACTCCGTCTCAAAAACAAAAAACAAAAACCAAAAAACTGTCATATCAAAAACTAAACTAAAATGGTAATATCTGTTAGATATTACAAAGTCAGGCAAATTATGATTCATGGCAGCCACTAATGACCCAAAGGAGAGAAAGAATAATTAGCAGATTCTAACCTAATGGGAAAAAAACTAAATGAATAGGGATGGGGGATTTACATTCTGTTAGAGGAAATTAAGGCTGTCATATAAAAGGAATAGGTAAGGCAAGCTGTAAATTCCTGTTTATACAAATGCCCTTCTGATAAATCTCTGCATTGCCCACAGTCCATGATTACCTCTCACTTATTTTAAGTAATATTTAACACATTAAAATTGGATTACCACCCAAGGAATTGCTTCTGACCCAGAAAGTGCAGGTAGTGTTGAAGGTTTGAGGGGAAGAGGAATGATTAGAGTTGGTTGTGTCTCAGGAAGAAGCCAACAGGAGGAACCTTATTTTGAGTCAGGTAAAGAAGGTGGGAGTGAGGAGGCATCCCAGTGGCCAGGTATGAAGCTGGGAGCTGATTGCTGCACATTACTCAGCTGAATTAAATGTGCCCTCACATCACTCAGCTGAATTAAATGTGCCCTCACATCTGTGTGTGTGCGTACATGCAAATGTACATGTGTATGAATTAGTTGGAGGGGTAGACCTTTATTTTCCTGTCCTGTAACTTTCCTTTGCAAAATAATCTGTACTCAGAATAGTGTTGCAGTTAAGAACCACCCAGCTTGTCCATGAAACAGGTTCTCTCACCCCATCTCCCCAGTTTTAGAGAAGGCAGGAAAGAAAAGACAGTGCTTTTCTTTTTTCCTGGCCGTATGCAGGGCAGGAAGAAGCCAGCAGAGCTTGAAAGAGAAAGTAAACCTTCTGGGAAATAAACGGCTTGGCTTCCCTATTGTGGAGGAGGAGTGCAAATTATTAGGGGGATGTTTGGGTAGTTTTTGTAGAAGCCATTTCTGAAAACTGATTTGGATTAGTGAAGGTAAGCCCAATTTAGGAAAACCCTGCCCAGTCTGGTGTCAGCCACCTGTTTCCCGCTTTCTTTGATTGATTTGATTAGTTTGTGGTATTCTGACCTCTCATTCTTATTACGAGAGTTGGAAGATTTGAGTCTGAACTTGAGCACCTGCTTCAGTGAAAGCTTCCTAAAATGCAAGTTTTTTTCACATTTTTTCTCATGTTCATTTTGTTTTGATTTTTAGCAAACACTTTTTCTGACAGAATCTAAAAGCATTAGACTTTTCTTGTTTTCCCCTTCTCTCCCCACAATGTAATCTTGAAAACCCAGATGTTAGCCGTGTAATTATCTCTCCCATAAACCAAACAAAGTGCAATATTGCATTGAGTTAGCATTAAAATAGTTGGCCTTTGGATTTTTTTCTACTTGTGGTTTAGACATAATAAATATTTCATCTCAGACTGACTTTCTCTGACAAATCAGTTTTGCATTTGGGCCTCTTTTCATCAGTATGTTTAGGGAAAGCACATTTATTGAAACATTAACCAAAATGAAACATAATTAGGAGGCCGGGAGCGATGGCTCACGCCTGTAATCCCAGCACTTTGGGAGACCAAGGCATGTGGATCGCTTGAGGTCAGGAGTTCAAGACCAGCCCTGCCAACATGGCGAAATCCTGTCTCTACTGAAAATACAAAAAACTAGCTGGGCGTGGTAATGCGTGCCTGTAATCCCAGCTACTCTGGAGGCTAAAGCACAAGAATCGCTTGAACCTGGGAGGCAGAGGTTGCAGTGAGTCGAGATTGTGCCACTGTACTCCAGCCTGGGCAACAGAGACTCCGTCTCAAACAACCAAAAAACAAAAACAAGCATAATTAGGGTGGTAACGCTTATACATAGGGGCAGGTGGAATAATTGAAGCATTCTGGAGCCAGAAATAATCAATTGATTAAGAATAATCTGGCCAGGTGCGGTGGCTCATGCCTGTAATCCCAGTACTTTGGGAGGCCGAGGCGGGTCGATCACCTGGTCAGGAGTTCGAGACCAGCCTGACCAACCTAGTGAAACCCCATTTCTACTAAAAATACAAAAATTAGCCAGGTGTGGTGGCAGGTGCCTGTAATCCCAGCTACTTGGGAGGCCGAGGCAGGAGAATCACTTGAACCTGGAAGGCGGAGGTTGCAGTAAGCGGATATCTTGTCATTGCACTCCGGCCTGGGAAATGAGTGAAACTCCGTCTCAAAAAAAAAAAAAAAGGAATAATTAATACTCATTCTTAATCCCATGTGTTATTTTCCATTTCTATTCCAATGAATAAATGAGTAGACTGCGTATAACTAAAAGCATATGAGACACTTGAGAGTCCTAATTACTGTATTGAAGAGTCCTAGGTTCATAGAACCATCTAAAATTTCTGTTTCTCAAATGTGGTGCAGGATTTTGATAGTGGGGGAGGTTGTGTGTGTGATGGCTACAGGGGGTGTATGGGAATCTCTGTACTTTCTACTCAATTTTGCTGTGGACCTAAAACTGCTCTAAGAAGGAAAGTTTATTGTCCGGGCGTGGTGGCTCATTCCTGTAATCCCAGCACTTTGGGAGGCCAAGGCGGGCGGATCACGAGGTCAGGAGATGGAGGCCATCCAGCTAACATGGTGAAACCCCGTCTCTACTAAAAATACAAAAAATTAGCTGGGCGTTGTGGTGGGTGCCTGTAGTCCCAGCTACTCGGGAGGCTGAGGCAGGAGAATGGTGTGAACCCGGGTGGCGGAGCTTGGCAGTGAACCGAGATCGTGCCACTGCACTCCAGCTTGGGAGACAGAGCGAGACTCCATCTCAGAAAAAAAAAAAAGAAAGAAACTTTATTAATAAAAAAAAACACATTTCTGGCTGGGCATGGTGGCTCACGCCTGTAATCCCAGCACTTTGGGAGGCCCGAGGTGGGCAGATCACCTGAGTGAGGTCAGGAGTTCGAAACCAGCCTGGCCAACATGGTGAAAACCCATCTCTACTAAAAATACAAAAATTAGCCAGGTGTGGTGGCACACGCCTGTAATCCCAGCTACTCGGGAGGCTGAGGCAGCAGAATTGCTTGAACCTGGGAGGTGGAGGTTGCAGTGAGCCGAGATCGTGCCACTGCACTCCAGCCTGGGCTATAGAGCAAGACTCCATCTCAAAAAAAAAAAAAAATCCTGTTTCTGCAGAAATATCCCAGGTGTCCTGGGTCAGCAGTGCCCCATAGATTCCATGGACGTTTACCCTAAGTTTTCCAATGGGAGTACATACCTCTATACCCAGTGAGTATATTTTCTTTTTTTTTTTTTTGAACTGGTAATAGAATTTATTCAAATGTGCCTTAATATAGGCGCTGGGGCTTGCCCATGGTGCTCTTGATATATAAGGCCCGGACATTCTGCCAGTTTTTCTTGAGCAATGACACCAAGAAGTTGACAGCCAGGTGAATGTTATACACAAGCTCATCGTCTGTCATCTTCACGTGACCAACAGCTACAGCCAGACATAACAGCTTCTTCATTTGGAACTTGATTGTGGACTTCACCTCATCCACTTTGGCCACCATGTTTTCGTTGTGTGTGAGCAGGGAAGGGAACTTTCCTGCCTTATTTAGACCTGGGCCGAGGATTCGTGGAATCTGCTTGATCAGAGACTCTGAGGCCAAAAACGCATCATACTTCTTGGCCAGCTTCTTGACCAGTTTTTCATTCTTGTTGAGTTTTTTCAGCGCCTCGATGTCCATGTGGGGGATATCCACGGCCTTAGCCTCGTCACAGTGCTGCTGGTCCCCCAGGACACACACAGAGAACTTGGGGCGGGGAGTGGACTTAAGCCTGACGGTGCCTGAGAAGCGCTTGTCCTTCTGGGGGTCATAGTTCTTCAAGCTGATCTGCAACTCCACCGTCTCCAGGAACTTGCGGCGCTTGCGCTGGTTCCCGTGCAGGACTTCCCGCACCGCCTCGTACCGGGTGTCGCGAGAGACTTTGCTGCTGCTCATGGCTTCTCCCGCCGCACTAACCGCAAAAGAGCGAGAATATTTTCTGAGTAATGGGAATGAGACTGGAGACGGAGGGTAGAGAAGATCCATACAGTCTTTGGGTTAAACTTTTTCCCCTTTGCCTAGGAAAGATTAATGTTAATCTTAACCACAGATTTGTAGTAAGAATGTTATCAGTTTTGTCATTCAGTTCTAGACTCCAGTTTTCTTTATTGTAATACCAATATTTTAGAGTAAATTTTGAAATGAATCAGTACAAAAGATATGTAGTAAGTGGAAAGTTAGTCTGCACCTTATTCTTGGGACTCTTTCCCAGGGACAGCTAGTTACCTACTATTTATCTCTCCTGAGTTACTTCATGTGTATGCATGCAAACATGTTATTCTCTGGGTGTTTTTCCTTCTATAGATCGCAGCAAATACACCAAACTCTGTATTTTGCTTTTTGTCACTTCATCTTAGAGAACACTTAATGCAAATACATGTGTATATGCCTCATGTTTAAAAAATCTACATAGTAAAATTAGCCAGGCATGGTAGTGTGTGCCTGTAATCCCAGCTACTCGAGAGGCTGTGGTGGGAGAATCACTTGAACCCTGAGATCACACCACTGCACTCCAGCCTGGGCGACAGAGCAAGATTCTGTCTCAAAAAAACAAAAAAACTACATAGTAGTATTGTAGGCTATGCATATCATAAATTTG
This sequence comes from Hylobates moloch, assembly GCF_009828535.3. Lineage (NCBI taxonomy): Eukaryota > Metazoa > Chordata > Mammalia > Primates > Hylobatidae > Hylobates > Hylobates moloch. The sequence continues at coordinate 26,054,883 of NW_026652285.1, read as the reverse complement.
ATTTCCTAATGATAGGCATAGATGATTTGCCTGGGCAGCAAATTAGCATTGGCTGTCTCTCAGGAAGAAGCCAACAGGAGGAACCTTGAGTCAAGTTCCAAAGACAGAAACATTGCTGCAATGAATATTCTGACATTTGTTTTTGGGCTTCTGTGAATAAATCTGTACACGTATATTTTTAATGTTTTAATCATAATATGTATACTATTTGGAAATGTGGCTTTTTAGTTAACAGAGTGCATGTTTTACCCCATTGCACTTAAACATTAACTTGGGGATAATTAAATGAGTCTGTCACTTGGACAGGCAGGAATTGTACCCCCCACAAATCCACAAACCCCCGATTTTTTTTTTTGAGATGGAGTCTCACTCTGTCGTCCAGGCTGGAGTGCAGTGGTGCAATCTGGGCTCACTGTAAGCTCAGCCTCCTGGGTTCACGCCATTCTCCTGCCTCAGCCTCTCAAGTAGCTGGGACTACAGGCACCCGTCACAACGCCCGGCTAATTTTTTGTATTTTTAGTAGAGGCAGGGTTTTACTGTGTTAGCCAGGATGGTCTCGATCTCCTGACCTTGTGATCCGCCCGACTTGGCCTCCCAAAGTGCTGGAATTATAGGTGTGAGCCACCACGCCCGGCCTGTTTTTTTTTTGTTTGTTTGTTTTTTTGTTTTTTGAGATGGAGTCTTGCTCTGTCGCCAGGCTGGAGTGTAATGGTGTGATCTCCGCTCACTGCAACCTCCGCCTCCCGGGTTCAAGTGATTCTCCTGCCTCAGCCTCCCGAGTAGCTGGGATGGCTACAGGTGTGCGCCACCATACACAGCTAATTTTTGTAATTTTAGTAGAGATGGGGTTTCATTAATATTCATTAATATTAGAAAACTGTCAGACTCACAATGGTGGATACAAACTTTCTCAAATTCTGATTTTTACTCTAAAGCTCAAATTTTATCATTGGCAACAAATATTGTCAGTTGCTTTCCCTGAACAGACAGCTTCCCTTCTTTCATTTTTGAGAAAATATCTGCCAATATCTCAGTTGGTTTTTCAGTCATTCTTTCTTTTTTTTTTTTTTTGAGACAGAGTCTCACGCTGTCACCCAGGCTGGAGTGCAGTGGCATGATCTTGGCTCACTGTAACCTCCACCTCCCAGGTTCCAGCAATTCTCCTGCCTTAGCCTCCTGAGTAGCTGGGATTACAGGGGCTAGCCGCCACACCTGGCTAATTTTTGCATTTTTAGTAGAGACAGGGTTTTACCATGTTGGCCAGGCTGATCTTGAACTCCTGACCTCGTGATCTGCCAACCTCGGCCTCCCAAAGTGCTGGGATTACAGGTGTGAGCCATTGCACCCGGGTCTATTATTTCTTTTCTTTTCTTTTTGTTTGTTTGTTTCTTTCTTTCTTTTTTTTTGAGATGGAGTTTCGCTCTTGTTGCCTGGGCTGGAGTGCAATGGTGTGATCTCGGCTCGCCACAACCCCCGCCTCCCGAGTTCAAGTGATTCTCTTGCCTCAGCCTCCCGAGTAGCTAGGATTACAGGCATGAGCCACCACACCCGTCTATTTTTGTATTTTTAGTAGAGACAGGGGTTTCTCCATGTTGGTCAGGCTGGTCTCGAACTCCCAACCTCAGGTGATCTGCCTGCCTAGGCCTCCCAAAGTGCTGGGATTACAGGTGTGAGCCACCTGACCCGGCTTGCTTATTATTTCTTCTAAACTTAAAAAAATAATAAATAAAGGGGCCATGAGAGCAAAGAGTTTGAGAAAGGTTGGTCCAAAGATTTTAACATGAGAATTCCTGGGTTATTTGCTTAAAAAGAAGAAAGAATCTATGGATCTGCCCAAGAGAGTCTGATTTAGTTTATCTGGGGTCATCCTCACAGGCATAGCAGATATTCTGATTCAGATGGTCCTTGGTCCTTAGTTTGAGAAACGTGGCGTTACAAGGACCATAGAATATAAAGTCTTCTTTGGATTAGTGAAATCATATCCACAGGGTTTAGAAAATGTTTTTGTTTTAGAGATAAAGGTAAGTGGAAGAGTAGACAAGTAGTGAATGAAAAATGCTTTAGAGTTTTTTTTATTCTGTTTACTCTTCTTGGTATGCATGTACCTGAATATTAAGGATATTTTATGAAGTCATGACATTACCAGATTAATGTTGGTTTTGTTTTAAGGTACTTTCTGACTGCTTGTGTTAATTTCTACAGACGATTCTGGTAAAGAATAGCCTTTAAGTTTTATAAGTGTTGATTTATTTCAGATGTCTTAGTAAAGTTAACTTCCAGTTATTACATGTAATGTATATAAAGCTCTCATTTTCCTTTATTCTCGTAATTGTTTGCATAACAAATTCAAAGGGAAATTTGCTTGGCAGAGATCAGATAGCAGAGATGAGATTTAAAAACAGGTAATTTGGCTACTAGCCTGGGAGTTTGAAGACTCCAAGTTTGCATCCATGTGTAGTCACTTAACATTTCTGTCCTTATCTGTAAATGGGAATAACATCTACTTGATAGGGTTGTTAAATTATCTTGGCCACCTCAGGGTTCTCTTTGGCTGAGTGATTGACTGGAAAACATAATGTGAATTCATGCTTCAGACTGGGTTCTTTTTTTTTTTTTTTTTTTTTTTTTGAGATGCAGTTTCACTCTTATTGCCCAGGCTGGAGTGCAATGGCACGATCTCAGCTCACTGCAACCTCTGCCTCCCAGGTTCAAGCAATTCTCCTGCCTCAGGCTCCCGAGTAGCTAGGATTACAGGCATGCACCGCCACGCCTGGCTAATTTTTTTGTATTTTTAGTAGAGACGGGGGTTTCACTATGTTGGTCAGGCTGGTTTCGAACTCCTGACCTCAGGTGATCCACCCACCTCAGCCTCCCAAAGTGCTGGGATTACAGGCGTGAGCCACCGTGCCCAGCCCAGACTAGTTTCTATATGGGTTTGCTTTTTAGAATTTAGATCATGAGCTATCCCCAACAAACTGGATAGTGTTTCTTTCTAGATTCTCTCTAAGCGTGTATTCTCTTTCTTTCCCAGGCATGGCCACCACTTCACTTACATTGTGGGACTATAGTTTCATGCATAGTGGAATTTCCTTAACCTTCTCTTGTGTGGGAGCTAATGGACAAAATGAGATATTCTCTGAAGAGTGGTTACATCATGCAAAACTATGATGCGTAATGAGGTCACTTAGTTTTCTAAGTACATTGTACATTTTGATAAGATTTTCATAGAAAAGCTTGTCTCCTTGGGGAGATCACTCATCTTCCATCTTGACTATTATTTAAACTTTATGGGTCAGATTTATCTTTTTAAAAACTTAACCATAAAGCTCAATTAATGTATTTTAAAAATTAATAGACTTTATTATTTTTATTTTATTTTACTTTTGAGGCAGAGTCTCGCTGTCACTCAGGCTGAGTGCAGTGGAGTGATCTTGGCTCACTGCAAACTCCACCTCCCGGGTTCAAGTGATTCTCCTGCCTCAGCCTCCCAAGTAGCTGGGATTACAGGCACCTGCCACCATACCCGGCTAGTTTTTGTGTTTTTAGTAGAGATGGGGTTTCTTTTCTTTTCCTTTTTTTTTTTTGAGATGGAGTTTCACTCTTTTTGCCCAGGCTGGAGTGCGATGGCAGGATCTCGGCTCACTGCAACCTCTGCCTCCTGGGTTCAATGATTCTGCTGCCTCAGCCTCCCAAGTAGCTGAGATTACAGTTGCCAGCCACCAGGCCTGGCTAATTTTTTGTATTTTTAATAGAGACAGGGTTTCACTCTGTTAGCCAGGATGGTCTTGATCTCTTGACCTTGTGATCCGCCTGCCTCGGCCTCCCAAAGTGCTGGGATTACAGGCGTGAGCCACCACGCCCAGTCTAGACTTTATTTTTTAGAGCAGTGTTAGTTTTACAGAAAAATTATGTGGAAAGTACAGAGAGTTTCCATATACACCTTACTTTCTCTCACAACTTCTATTATTAACATCTTGCATTAGTATAGTACGTCCCTTACAACTGATGAACCAACTTGATACATTATTACTAACCAAATTCCTGAGTTTATTTTATTTCTATTTTTATTTTATTATTATTATTTTTTAGAGGTAGGGTCTCACTGTGTTGCCCAGGCCGGGATGCAGTGGCATCATCGTAGCTTGCTATAGCCTGAAACTCCTGAGCTTAAGCAATCCTCCTGCCTCAGTCTCCCAAAGTGTTGCAATTACAGGTGTGAGCCACTCTGTCCGGCCTAAAGTCTGTAGTTTACATTACATTTCACTCTGTTGAGCATTCTATGGCTTTTGACAAATGTGTGATGATGTATATTTGCCAGTATACAATTATATAAAATAGTTTCACTGCCCTAGAAACCCCCTATGCTCCACCTGTTCATTCCTCTGCTGAACCACTGGCAACCACTGATCTTTTATACTATCTCCATAGTTTTGTCTTTTCCAGAATGTCATATAGTTGGATGTACAGTATGTAGCCTTTTCAGATTGGCTTCTTTCACTAAATGATATGCATTTCAGGTTTCTTCATGTCTTTTTGTGGCTTGATAGGTTGTTTCTTTTCATTGGTAATACTCTATTGTATGGATATACCACATGTTGTTTATCAAACATTCACCTGAAGGATAGACATCTTGGTTGCTTCCAAGTTTGAGCAGTTATGAATAAAGCTGCTATAAACATTCCAGTGCAGGACTTTTCACCTCCTCTGGATAAATATCAAGGAGTGCAATTGCTAGATCATATGGTAAGAGTATGTTTAGTTTTGTAAGAAACTATCAAACTATATTCAAAACAACTGTACCATTTTACATTCCCATCAGCAGTGAGTGAGAGTTCCTGTTACTCCACATCTTCACCAGCATTTAGTGGTGTCAGTGTTTTGGATTTTAGCCATTTTAATGGGTGTATAGTGGTATACCTATTAAAATTGTTTTTTTTTTGGAGACGGAGTTTCGCAGTTTCACTCTTGTTGCCCTGGCTGGAGTGCAATGGTGCGATCTCAGCTCACTGCAGCCTCCGCCTCCCAGGTTCAAGTGATTCTCCTGTCTCAGCCTCCCAAGTAGCTGGGATTACAGGCGCACGCCGCCATGTTCTGCTAATTTTTTTGTATTTTAGTAGAGATGGGGTTTCACCGTGTCACCCAGGCTGGTCTTGAACTCCTGAGCTCAGGCAATCCACCTGCCCCAGCCTCCCAAAGTGTTAGGATTACAGGCGTGAGCCACCACGCCTGGCCTCAATTTTTTTTTTTTTTTTTTGAGACAGAGTTTTGCTCCTGTTGACCAGGCTGGAGTGCAGTGGCACAATCTCAGCTCAGTGCAACCTCCACCTCCCAAGTTCAAGCGATTCTCCTGCCACAGCCTCCCAAGTAGCTGGGATTATAGCCACCACGCCCGGCTAATTTTTTTTTTTTTTTTTTTTTTTTAAATTAGAGACGGGGTTTCTCCATGTTGGTCAGGCTGGTCTCGAACTCCCTATCCTCAGGTGATCCACCTGCCTCAGCCTCCCAAAGTGCTGGGATTGCAGGCATGAGCCACCGTGCCTGGCCCAGCCTCAATTAAAATAAAAAAAATTATTTTTTTTCACATCAGATAGTAACGTTCCAATGTCATAACAAGGTTTGAAGGGGGGAGATCTCACATGTGAGTGTGGACGCTTATGAACTAGGTGTTTATGAACTACAAAAGGATCCTTGCCCAGTTTTTAAATTGGGTTGTTCTCTAATTGTTGAGAGTTTTAAGAGTTCTTTGTATATTTTGGATATATTTAATTTCTCCCCTTTAAAGCTTTTTAGCTAGCATAAAATTTTTCTTGTAGAATTCAAGCCCATGTGTAATGGAGACAAGGATATGAAGTACTCGCATTCCTCCTCCCAGTCCCCTCCTCTGTAATTTTAACCTTCGGATTCCCTGGTGTCTACATAAGACTGGCCATTGGGCCACAGTGTGGAAGACAGATACTGATCTTTCTTTTCTTTTTGGACAGGGTCTTGCTCTGTTGTCTAGGCTGGAGTGCAGTGGTACGATCATGGCTCACTGCAGCCTTGACGTCCCAGGCTCAAGCAGTCCTCCTGCCCTCAGCCTCCTGAGTAGCTGGGACTACAAGCACGTGCCACCACGCCTGGCTAATTATTTCTATTTTTTGTAGAGATGGGGTCCCACTATGTTGCCCAGGCTGGTTTCCAACTCTTGGGCTCACGGATACTGATACTGATCTTTATGTTTAGAGTAATCTCCCTGCCCTTATACATTGTATTCTGGAGAGAGTAATATATACATTATGTTCTGATTCCTCCTTAAGATCTGAACATTTCTGAACCTAGGCGGAATTAAAACAGTGGAGAAATAATATTTTGAGGGAGGAGAATCACTGTTTGTAGAGGTCATTCTTCTTGGACTCTTTTCAATTACTTTTCTTGCGGCAGGGGAGGGGATCAGATTAAAGGACAAAATTGAGAAGATAATCTCCCAAGGGGGTACTGGGAGACATTAAGGCAGTCAGTCCTAAGAATAAAAGTAATGAGAGTGGCTTGAGTGCCATCCTGCACTTCTTGGTGGATTTGTCTTGGAGTTCAGAAGCATTAACCTAATTGAAGGAAGGGTGGGATGTGTCAAGGGTGAACTCTGTATTACCAAATTGAATGGACACTGCTCTGTCGCTATGCTGCTCCGCCTTTCAGTGGTATTAGACATAGTTGAACTGTTTTTTTCTCGAAACACAGTCCTTGGCTTCTGTGACAACATATTCCCCAGGTTTTCCATCAGTCTTACTGGTCCTCCTAAGCTAACTTTCCTGGTCAAACTTCTCTACTTGAACTTGAACGTTGATGTGCTCTAGGCCTCTGTCTGGGGCTCTCTTTTCTTTTTTTTTTTTTTTTTGAGATGGAGTCTCGCTCTGTCACCCAGGTTGGAGTGTAGTGGCGCAATCTCGGCTCACTGCAAGCTCCGCCTCCCGGGTTCACGCCATTCTCCTGCCTCAGCTTCTCCGAGTAGCTGGGACTACAGGCGCCCACCACCACGCCCGGCTAATTTTTTGTATTTTTAGTAGAGACGGGGTTTCACCGTGGTCTCGATCTCCTGACCTCGTGATCCGCCCGCCTCGGCCTCCCAAAGTGCTGGGATTACAAGCGTGAGCCACTGCGCCCGGCCTTGGGGCTCTCTTTTCTTTCTGTATTCTCTCTGTGGGTTATCTAATCCATTATTTTGGCTTTTTTTTTTTTTTTTTTTTGAGACGGAATTTCACTCTTGTTGCCCAGAGTGGAGTGCAATGGCACAATCTCGGCTCACCACAACCTCCACCTCCCAGGTTCAAGTGATTCTCCTGCCTCAGCCTCCCGAGTACCTGGGATTACAAGCATGCGCCACCATGCCTGGCTAATTGTGTGTTTTTAATAGAGAAGGGGTTTCTCCATGTTGGTCAGGTTGGTCTCGAACTCTCAACCTCAGATGATCCTCCCGCCTCAGCCTCCCAAAGTGCTGGGATTACAGGCGTGAGCCACTGGGCCCTGCCTATTTTGGCTTTTACTGTGAAGATGCATTAGCCACTGTCATGACTACCAAGTGTGGCCCTCCACCCAGTCACTGGGCTCCCAGCTCCTGCATCCTGCTGCAGACTTGACATCTTCCCTCAGGTAACTTGTAGTTGTCTCCTGTCTATCTTGCCCGAAATATAACTCTTAAACTTTTCTCTTCACAAGTTTGTGCCTCTCTCCCTGTCTGACTTCCCCATCTAAATAAATGGTAGACCACCATCTACTCCTTTGTGCAAGCCAGAAATCTAGGAATCATTCTTAAATTCCCTGTTCTGTCTTATCTCTGCTTTCATTCAAAGCATTAGCAAATCTTGTTGGTTCTACCTCTAAAGTTTTCTCAAATACTGTTACTTGACTCATCCTGACTTCTGTTTCTGCTCTATGTTAGGCTAGATGCCCTGAAAACTCTTTTGTACAAAACACCTAGAAATACTGGATAAACTCAGCTTAACAGGGAGGCCTGGTGCGGTGGCTCACGCCTGTAATCCCAGAACTTTGGGAGGCCGAGGTGGGCAGATCATCTGAGGTCAAGAGTTCGAGACCAGCCTGGCCAATACACAGTGAAACCCTGCCTCTACTAAAAAATAAAAAATAAAAAAAATTAGCTGGGTGTGGTGGTGCACACCTGTAGGTGGGGCATGCTTGAACTTGGGAGGCGGAGGTTGCAGTAAGCTGAGATTGCGCCACTGCACTCCAGCCTGGGCGACAGAGCAAGATTCTGTCTCTCAAAGAAAACCAAAAAAAAGAAAAACAGGGAAATCTTCAGAAGCAAAAACCAAACATAATCTCACCAAAGAAATGAGAAGATGGCTGGGTGCGGTGGCTCATGCCTGTAATCCCAGCACTTTGGGAGGCCAAGGTGGGCGGATCACTTGAGGCCAGGTGAACATGGCAAAACCCCATCTCTACTAAAAATACTAAAGTTAGCTGGGCATGGTGGTGGGCGCCTATAATCCCAGCTACTCAGGAGGCTGAGGCAGGAGAATCACTTGAACCAGGAGGTGGAGGTTACAGTGAGCCGAGATTGCACCACCTCACTCTAGTCTGGGAGACAGAGCAAGACTCGTTCTCAAAAAAAAACAACAACAAGAAGTCAGCACATGGCCAAGGTGCAGTGACTTACATCTGTATAATCCCAGTGTTTTGGGAGGCTGAGGCAGGAGGATCGCTTGGGTCCAGGAATTTGAGACCAGCCTGGGCAACATAGACCTCATCACTAAAAAAAAGTTTTTTTTTAATTAGCTGGGTTTGGCGGCATGTACCTGTAGTCCTAGCTACTCAGGAGGCTGAGGTGGGAGGATCACTTAGGCCCAGGAGTTTGATCGTTTGAGGTTATAGTGAGCTATGATCCTGCCACTGCACTCCAGCCTGGGCCACAGAGTGAGACCTTGTCTCTTAGAAACAAAACAAAACAAAACTGAATTAAAAACAATAACAACAAAAATGCTGCTTTTTGTTATTGAGTTGTAGCCCAAGTTTCTTGAGGGTAAAGCATTGAAAAGCAGGCAGTAGATTTGCTATTTAAAGAGATTTACTTGGCCGGGCGCGGTGGCTCAAGCCTGTAATCCCAGCACTTTGGGAGGCCGAGGCGGGCGGATCACGAGGTCAGGAGATCGAGACCATCCTGGCTAACACGGTGAAACCCCGTCTCTACTAAAAATACAAAAAATTAGCCGGGCGTGTTGGCGGGCGCCTGTAGTCCCAGCTACTCAGGAGGCTGAGGCAGGAGAATGGCGTGAACCCGGGAGGCAGAGCTTGCAGTGAGCCGAGATTGCGCCACTGCACTCCAGCCTGGGGGACAGAGCAAGACTCCGTCTCAAAAAAAAAAAAAAAAGAGATTTACTTGCAGCACTATTCACAATAGCAAAGACATGGAATCAACCTAAATTCCCATCAGTGACAAATTGGATAAAGAAAATGTGGTACATACACTGTGGAATATTATGCAGCCATAAAAAACAATGAGATCATGTTTTTGTTTGTTTGTTTTTGAGACAGAGTCTTGCTCTATTGCCCAGGCTGGAATGCAGGTGGCATGATTTCGGCTCACTGCAACCTCCGCCTCCCGGGTTCAAGCAGTTCTCTGCCTCCGCCTCCCAAGTAGCTGGGATTACAGGTGCCCTCCACCATGCCTGGCTAATTTTTGTATTTTTAGCAGAGACGGGGTTTCACTGTGTTGGGCAGGCTGTTCTTGAACTCCTGACCTCGTGATCCTCCCACCTCAGCCTCCCAAAGTGCTGGGATTACTGGTGTGAGCCACCGCGCCCGGCTGAGATCATGTTTTTGCAGGAACATGGATACAGCTGGAGGCTATTATCCTTAGCAAAGTAATGCAGGAACAGAAAACCGAAGACCACATGTTCTCACTTATAAGTGGGAGCTAAATGATAAGGACTTACGAACACAAAGAATGAAACCACAGATACTGGGCTTCACTTGAGGGTGGAGAGTGGGAGGAGGGAGAGGAACAGAAAAGATAACTATTGGGTATTGGGCTTAATACTTAATATTTTATGAAAATAAGCTGTACAACAAACCCCTCTGACACGAGTTTACCTATATAACAAACCTGCACGTGTAACCCCAAACCTAAAATAAAAGTTAAAAAAAAAAAAAAAAAAGGCTGGTTGCAATGGGAGCCTGAGGCAGGCAGAGTACTTGAGGCCAGGAATTCGAGACAAGCTTGGCTAACGTGGAGAAACCCTGTCTCTACTAAAATTTCAAAAATTAGCCAGGTGTGGTGGTGCATGCCTGCAGTCCCAGCTACCAGGGAGGCTGAGGCAGGAGAATTGCTTGAACTCAGGAGGCAGAGGTTGCAGTGAGCTGAGATTGCACCACCGCATTCCAGCCTGGGCGATAGGGCGAGACCTTGTCTCAAAAAACAAAACAAAACAAAACAAAAACCTGTCACTTTGGGAATATCTCAAATCTAGTCATCCAAGTGGTTGTATGATTTTAGTGTCTGCATATCAATATTTAGTGTGATCTACTTTCTTAGATTCTCAAATACTACCAATGGGCACATGTCATGAAATAATGTCTTTTAGAGGACAAGGGAGTGCTAAAGTCTCATTATTGCAGTTTAAGAAAAACAATTCTGTAACAGTTTAACTTTATAGGAAATGCCTTTTGTTTATTTTTTTTTCTTTTGAGGCTTAGATTTTTATTTTTATGTTTTTAGATATAAGGTCTTCCTATGTTACCCAGGCTGGCCTCGAATTCCTGGGCTCAAGTGATCTTCCTGCTTCAGCCTCCTGAGTAGCTGGGACTACAGACGTCCACTACTGCTCCTGGCTGGAAGTTTAGATTTTAATTTAAACTCTTCTATTGGGAAACTTTGTATGTTTGCTTTACCACTTACATTTGCATGCATTATTGTACCTATTGTCTCCTACTTAAGGAAGGGCAGTTTATGCTGCTATATGAAGTGAATTAGCCTCCTATGGTACTTCAGTTTTCTCTATGCTAAAAGTGTGTTCCAGATTTTTGAAAAACTTATTTAATTTTCATTCATTTATTCAAATATTTGAGCATTCTGTAGTTGCTGGGGAAATAGCAGTGAACTGAAGAATGTCTTTGTTCTTATGGGGCTTAAGTTCCTAGTTGATCATATTGGAAGGAGATATATGAAAAAATATATATGAACAATGGAGGGTGAAGAGTACTGTAAAGGAGAATTCAGCAGGGGAGATGTTGCCGTTTTAGATAGAGGGGTGTCAAGGGACATTGTGCAGAGACCTGAACGAAGTGAGGGAGCAAGCCATGGAGATATCTAGGGAAAGAGCCTATCAGGTGGAGAGAAGAGTCCTAGGGCAGAAATGGGCAAGGTGTGTTCCAGGAGCAGAGAGGGGACAGCTGTGAGCAAGGGGAGAGCTGTAGGGTAGGAGGCAAAGAGAGACATCTGGGCAAAATGGATTGACCCATGGGCCGTGGTAGGACTTTGGATTTTTTCCTGAGTGGGTTTTGAGCACGGGAATGAAATGATCTGACTCTGGTTTTTTGTTTTTTTTTGAGACAAAATCTTGCTCTGTCGCCGAGGCTGAAGTGCAGTGGCGCAATCTCGGCTCATTGCAACATCTACTTCCTGAGTTCAAGCTATGCTCCTGCCTCAGCCTCCCTAGTAGCTGGGATTACAGGCTTGGGCCACCGTGCCGGCGAATTTTTGTTTTTATTTTTATTTTATTTTTTATTTATTTTTATTTTTATGTTTTTTGAGAGGGAGTCTCACTGTGTCACCCAGGCTGGAGTGCAGTGGTGCGATCTCAGCTCACTGCAACCTCCACCTCCTCAGTTCAAGCGACTTCTCCTGCCTCAGCCTCCCGAGTAGCTGAGATTACAGGTGCCCGCCACTACACCTGGCTAATTTTTATATTTTTAGTGGAAACGAGATTTCATCTTGTTGGCCAGGCTGGTCTCGAATCCCGACCTCAATTTATCTGCCCGCCTCAGCCTCCCAAAGTGCTGGGATGACAGGTTTGAGCCACCGTGCCAGCCAGGACTCTTATTTTGAAAGGATCTGTAATGTGGAGAATAGAAGGTAGAGGGACAAGGATGAAAGCATCCAGGCCAGTTAGCTTAGTCCAGCTGTCTAGGTAAGAGATGCTGGTGGCCTGGATTAAGACTGCGTCAGTGGGAGGTTGTGAGAAGGGCTCACCTTCCTTTTTTTTTTTTTTGAGACAGGATCTCACTCTGTCGCCCAGGCTGGAGTGCAGTGGTGCAATCTCAGCTTACTGCAACCTCCGCCTCCTGGGCTCAAGCAATACCCCCACCTCAGCCTCCCAAGTAGCTGGGATCACAGGCTTGCGCCACTATACCCAGCTAATTTTTGTATATTTCGTAGAGACAGGGTTTTGCCATGTTGCCTAGGCTGGTCTCAAACTCCTGAGCTCAAGTGATCCACCTGCCTCAGCCTCCTAAAGTGCTGGGATTATGGGCCTGAGCCATTGTGCCTGGTCACCTCCAGATATATTTTGAAGATAGAGCCAACAGGATTTGTTAATGGAATAGGTGTGGCAGGAGGAAGGGAAGGAGGAGGGGGAGGAAGAAAGAGACTGGAGTTGAAGTTAAGGCTCATTTCAAGGTTTTTAGCCTAAGCATGTGCAGGAATGGAGATGTCACTTGCTAGAATGGGGGAGACTGGAGGAGAAGCTGGCTGCGAGAGGTTTTTAATGAAGGGGTTGGCTTTGGATACATTAAGTTTGACATGCATTTTAGACATCCAGGTGGAGATATTGAAGAGGCAGTTGGCTATAGGTGTCTGGTGTTCATATTAGCGGATGGGGCTAGAGACATAAATTTGAGAATTGTCAGTGTATAAACGTTGTTTTGAAAGAAAGTGGGGCTGAATAATTTAGAAAGGAGTGCATGGAGAAAATAAATTTACTATTAAAATAGCTTTAACAGGCCGGGCGCAGTGGCTCATGCCTGTAATCCCAGCACTTTGGGAGGCTGAGGTGGGCAGATCAAAAGGTCAGGAGTTCGAGACCAGCCTGGCCAATATGGTGAAACCCCGTCTCTACTAAAAATACAAAAATTAGCCAGGTGTTGTAGCGGGTGCCTGTAGTCCCAGCTACTTGGGAGGTTGAGGCAGGAGAATCACTTCAACCTGGGAGGTGGAGTTTGCAGTGAGCCAAGATCATGCCACTGCACTCCAGCCTGGGCGACAGAGCAAGACTCCGTCTCAAAAAAAAAAAAAAAAAAAAAAAAAACTTTAACAGCAAAGCCTTTTCCTTTAAAATTATGAATTTTTTTCTTATGGAAGTGGGACTCTTTCATTATTAAGTCTACATTCAATCACTATGTTAGTAAAAATGTTCTAGTCGCCGAATGCAATAAACCAGCTCAGACTTAGTGGCCTAAAGCAGCAATCATTTGACTATGTTCGAAGATGGAATTTAGATAACAGCAGGGATGGCTTGTCTTTGCTCTGCGATGTCTGAGGTCTCACTGAGAAGACTCAAGTGGCTGGGGGCAATAATCATCTGGAATTTTCTTTACTCCTGTATCTGATGTCTGGGCTGCGATGATTCAAAGGCTGATTTCAGCTGAGACTGTAGACCGCGTGCCTACTTGTGGCCTCCCCTTCTGCCTTGGGGTTTCTTTTTTTTTTTTTTTTTTTAAAAGGGTCTCGCTCTGTCGCCCAGGCTGGAGTGCAGTGGCGCAATCTCGGCTCACTGCAAGCTCCGCCTCCCGGGTTCACGCCATTCTCCTGCCTCAGCCTCTCCGAGTAGCTGGGACTACAGGCGCCCGCCACCACGCCCGGCTAATTTTTTGTATTTTTAGTAGAGACGGGGTTTCACCGTGGTCTCGATCTCCTGACCTCGTGATCCGCCCGCCTCGGCCTCCCAAAGTGCTGGGATTACAAGCGTGAGCCACCACGCCCGGCCTTCTGCCTTGGGTTTCTCACAGAATGTGGCTGGTTCTGGAGAACGAGCCTTCCAATGAAATCAGGTGGAAATGACATCTCGCCACTTTCAGCATACTCTGTTGGTTGGGGCAGTTATGGACTTAGCTAGATTCAAAGGAAGGGAACAAAGACCCCCTCCTCTCAGAGAGTGGAGCATAATGAGAGAATTTAGGGCCATGTTATCCAACCACCACAAATGCCTTCTGAATTTGAGGTTCTGCCTCAAAAGTTCATAGTTTCTTTTACTGAAGGACTTCTATATATCCAAGCATCGTCAGCCCCAGGTATATTGTTCCATGTAAGTGACCAGGACTACCTTAGTATCTCGTATAGGGAAAGTGACCTGAATAAATTTGAGAAAAGAATCTTCCTTCTCTCCAGTAAGCACTGCGGTAAGCATTGAGCCATATTATAGGTTTATGACTTTGAGACTCAGAAATTTAAATTCTTGGCCAGGCACAGTGGCTCACGCCTTTAATCCCAACACTTTGGGAGGCCAAGGCAGGCAGATCACTTGAGGTCAGGAGTTTGAGACCAACCTGGCCAAAATGGTGAAACCCCATCTCTACAAAAAAATACAAAAATTAGCCAGGTGTGGTGGTGGGCACCTGTAATCCCAGCTACTTGGGAGGCTGAGGTAGGAGAATGGCTTAAGTTCTCTTTATCGGCTTTATTTCAGTTGCCTCTCTTAGATGAATATTAATGACTTACATAGCATTTTAGATCAGTGGATGTTTTTGTGATTCTTTTAGTTGAGCTTTGGCCAAAGATAACAGTACCCACAGGTTTTTTCCAGCTACTTGCCCTTCTCCCTTCAGTGGCCCTTGAGCCTGGAAAATCTGACATGACAATGTGCTTGCTCAACCTACCACTGTTTTTCTTTTGAAAAGTTTGGCAGCCTGTTTCTGACTCCTATGAAGGTGAATTCCTCAGCATTCACAGTTTATTAGAAAAATACTTTGCTTCTCTCCAAACTCGAAATTCAAGATAACCAAACCTATAGGCTAGAGCTGATCTTTCAGGATGCAGTTGTCATGTTGATGCCATGCTTTTCAATATCGTGGCCATCATCTGTTCAGTAGGGGAGGTGTACTTCTGTAATGGGAGGTGGTGTTTACATGTGTGTGCAAGTATTTATTTGGTGTCTTAAGTTAGCCTGTGGGAAGTTCTAAATCAGGATGGTACGTGGTTGCCAGCAGAGAGCTGCTCCTCAAGTGAAGGAGGTAGAATCAAAGGCAATAGGAAAGAGCCTCAGATGCTTATATATATACCGTGGGGATTCAGAGTGAAAGCAGTCATTGGACTAGGGGTGGGGTTAGGGAGAACCTGTCTGACAGACACAGGAAAGGGACGGATAATGCCACCCAGAGAAAAAAGCATTTTAGGCAAGAACAAATGTGAAAAAGGAACAAAGTCTGTGGGTGGGGGGCAAGGAGGAGATAAGTTGACTTGAAGGAAGACAACACTTATGAAAGTCAACTGGAGGCTGGGTGCCATGGCTCATGCCTATAATCTCAGCACTTTGGGAGGCTGAGGTAGGAGGACAACTTGAGCCCAGGAGTTTGAGACCATCCTGGGCAACATGGTGAGACTGGGTCTCTACCAAAAAAAAAAAAAGAAAAAAAGAAAATTATCCAGACATGGTGGCATGTGCCTGTAATCCCACTTACTCAGAAGGCTGAGGTGGGAGGATTGCTTGAGCCCAGGAGGTTGAGGCTGCAGTGAGCTGTGATGGTACTATTGCACTCCAGCCTGGGTAACAGAGCAAGACCCTGTCTCAAAAAAAGAAAGTCATCTGTAGGCTGGAGAGAGGAACTGGAAGGGGCTAAAGTTGGCTGAGTAGTTAGAGAGCCTGAGATAAGGGTAAAGATTTTGCACTGGACAATGAGATGTTAGTGTGTGTTTTTGAGCTGGGGAGTGCTGTGATTTTACTCTTATTGAAGAGTCACTGAAGGATTATTCTTGAATCAGTGATTCTTGATCATTCTTGAATTTTTCGAACAGCAAAACTGGAAGAGTTGGCCTATTCCTCAGAATATTTTCTAATTGGGCGCATTGTCCTCACTTGGGAGAACCTGGCTACACAGTTTAGTTGTAATTCACTCCAGTGGTTCATTCATTCAATACCTATTTTTTTCAGCACCTATTATGAGCCAGACACTATGCTGGATGCCAGGGTTCAGGGTAGGACACGATAGTGAGCAAAAGCCAAGACTCTTCTTGTCTTCATGGGGCTTTCAGTCCGGCATAGTGGTTATGAGTCCAAGTTATGGAGTCACAGTACTTGGGTGCAAGTCATGGTGATGGTGATAGAAGGAAGGCATGTGTGAGGGCCAGTGGCAGGCAGGAGCCTGGTGTTTTTGAGGACCTGAAGAAGGAGCAGAGTGAGTGCCAGGAACTTAGCCACCAGCTGGTACCAGCCATATGAGAGGGGCAGAGCCAGCCAGGATGTCGGTCATGCTAGTAATGAGTACAAACACATGCTGTACGCTATTGGGCTCCTGAGTGCTACGTGTTCATTAGCTTGATGAATTTGTACAGCAACCCTGTGAGGTAAGCACTGTTTTCTCCCCTTTCTATAGATGAGGAAATTAAGGCACAAAGAGGATAAATAACTGGCACTAGCTACACGCTAAGTGATCTAAGTGGTGGAACCAGGATTCAGATCCATACTATTCTGCCTTAAGATAACAAATCTTGTTTTTTTGCCTAAGAACAGAGCAGTCATCAGGGAGGTTTTAAGTAGGGGAGTGGCAAGATCAAGTTTGTGTCTTGAAAAGGTCTCTCTACCCACAGTGTGGAAAATGGCCTGGAGGCAAGCACACAGATTTTGGGAGACAGTTAACAGCTCTTGCCATGGCCCCCTAGGCATTTTGGCTCTGATGTTTCTGCCTGATTTTTCTCTTGCCTCTCCCTCTTTTCCTGAGGGGATGGCAGGTTTTACCAGTCAGGAGTACAAACCCTGAACCCTTTTTGGTTAAATATCTACTTTCTTTTCCTACAGCATTATTTTGAGTTGCTGCAGCTGTAATGTCTTGAGGGAATCAAGCCTGACAGTAATTTATAGAACAAACAGTGTTTAGAGACCTTGTGGCCCAATTGCCCTCTCAATGTTGGCACTCCTGCCATGACATTTACCATGCTGAGCATGTGACCTCCATCTGAACACCAAATGCCACAGGAACCTGGAAGGTTGTCACTTACTCCTCCCTTTCTCTGAGTCACCTTTGCCCTTCAGTCAGCCACCAAGTCCCATCACATGTAGCTCTTTAATGTCACAGAAGATGGATGTCCGCCTCAAAACACTTATAATAATGCTGCTACCTAAATTGATCCACCACCGCCTCCCACCAGGATTATTGCAGCCTGAGGGATCTTTTTGAAATGTAAATCAAACTATCACTTGTCTGTTTAAAGCTTTTCAAAGTCTTACCCCATCTTGGAAGAAAGTTCAGATATCTTTTTTTTTTTCTTTTTTTTTTTTTGAGACAGAGTCTGGCTCTGTCACCCAGGCTGGAGTTCAGTGGCGCAATCTCGGCTCACTGCAAGCTCCGCCTCCCGGGTTCACGCCATTCTCCTGCCTCAGCCTCTCCCAGTAGCTGGGACTACAGGCGCCCGCCACCACGCCCGGCTAATTTTTTATATTTTTAGTAGAGACGGGGTTTCACTGTGGTCTCGATCTCCTGACCTCGTGATTCGCCCGCCTCGGCCTCCCAAAGTGCTGGGATTACAAGTGTGAGCCACCGCGCCCGGCCGAAAGTTCAGATATCTTGACAGGAGAGCCTTCTCCAGCCTCCTCTTCTGCCGTGGTGTCCTTGTACAGTCTACAGTGTACCGCTTCATTAGAACCCTGGAGATTACTATTTGCTAGTTCTGGGCTAAGAACTGGCATCTGGCTTTGTAGAGCTCCTCAGGTGATTCTGAGGCGTATTCAGAGTTGAGCCCAGATCTCTGCTCTGATTTCGAGGTTCTTGTTATATTTATTTATGATCATGAATAAATTTATTATTATTCTTTGGCCTCATATTAGCATCATCTGAGGAGTGGTTTTGTTTTTTTGTTGTTGTTGTTTTTTGTTTTTTTCTTGACAGAGTTTTGCTCTTGTTGCCCAGGCTGGAGTGCAATGGCGTGATCTCAGCTCACTGCAACCTCTGCTTCCCGGGTTCAAGAGATTCTCCTGCCTCAGCCTCCAAAGTAGCTGGAATTACAGGCATCCACCATCATGCCTGGCTAATTTTTTTGTATTTTTTAGTAGAGATGGGGCACTAGCTACACGCTAAGTGATCTAAGTGGTGGAACCAGGATGGTCTTGAACTCCTGATGTTCAGCTGATCCACCCGCCTAGGCCTCCCAGAGTGCTGGGCGTGAGCCACAGTGCCCAGCCGTAGCTTTTGAAATTTGAAACCTGGCCCCACTCTCAGAGGTTCCAATTAAGCACTGGTTTCGTTCCCAAGCATCTTTCTTGCTGTATATATTTTTTAGTATCAGCCAGGGTGGAGACCTCTGTATTACTTCATGGGGAAGAATTTGGGAGAAGATGTTATGAGGAGACAGGTTCTAGTCCTGGAGTGATTTATCCTTTCTTGTACAGATTTCCAGGTATTTGAGGGGCCACTCTTCTGTAATTCACGTTTTTCTCTCCTAACCTCACTCCTGTTGCCTGCATCTTCTTGCTGGGCAAAATGTTCAAGGTCTTCAACTCCTCACACCCTGGTTGTCCCTCCCTGGATGTGTTTGGTTTTTTTAGTGTTCCATTTCAATTTTGATACACAGAATTAGAATAGCATCCAGATGTGGGTCTGTTACAGCTAGACTACTAGATCCTTCAAAATCCAAGTACTAGTATGTCTATTAAAATACCGTAAGATCACATTGGCTAGTTACAATGGTTGGTTTGTGGGTTACTTAAAAATCAACTAAAATTCCTTTTTTTTTTGAGATGGAGTTTTGCTCTTGTTGCCTAGGCTGGAATGCAATGATGCAGTCTCGGCTCACTGCAACCTCTGCCTCCCAGGTTCAAGTGATTCTCCTGAGTAGCTGGGATTGCATGCATGTGCCACCATGGCTGGCTAATTTTGTATTTTTAGTAGAGATGGGGTTTTTCCATGTTGGTCAGGCTGGTCTCGAACTCCTGACCTCAGATGATCCGCCTGCCTCAGCCTCCCAAAGTGCTGGGATTACAGGCGTGAGGCACTGAGCCTGGCCAAAATTCCCACTTTCTAATACTCTTGTAGTAGCTGGGTACGGTGGCTCACATCTGTAATCCCAGCACTTTCGGAGGCTGAGGCTGGAGGATCGCTTGAGCCTAGGAGTTTGAGACCAGCCTGGGCAAGATGGCCAGATGCCATCTCTAGTTTAAAAAAAAGAAAAAACAAGACTACTATAGTGTGAAGAACAGACATTCTGAAAACAGACTGTGCGTTATGATTCCAGTTCCATGCCTTTACTACCTGTGTTGTGACTGTGACTTTGGATAAATCACTTAAAAATTTTTTTTTTTTTTTTTTTTTTGAGACGGAGTCTTGTTTTGCCGCCCAGGCTGGAGTGCAGTGGCGTGATCTTGGCTCACTGCAAGCTCTGCCTCCTGAGTTCACACCATTCTCCTGCCTCAGCCTCCCGAGTAGCTGGGACTACAGGCGCCCGCCACCACGCCCGGCTAATTTTTTGTATTTTTAGTAGAGACGGGGTTTCACCATGTTAGCCAGGATGGTCTGGATCTCCTGTCCTCGTGATCCACCCGCCTTGGCCTCTCAAAATGTTGGGATTACAGGCATGAGCCACCGCGTCTGGCCAAATCACTTAAAATTCTGTGCCCCAGTTTCTCCTCTGTAAAGTGGGATAAAAATAGTACCTATCTGATAGGCTTGTTACAATTATGAAGTGAGCAAATAAATATATCAAGTATTTAAAACAGCGTCTGGCCTCTCATAAAAAGTGCTATATAAATTTTAGCTATAATCATTACTTATTTCGACTGCTCTTTAACCAAGGTTCTTATTTTTCATCTTTTTCTTTTGTTTTGAATATCACTTAGTGTTTTCACCTTTTACTCCTTTTAGGACCTAAAGCCATCCTAGGTGAAATATGTATGGAGATATTTGATCAGGTCACCACCCAGCTCTCCTGACCTCCCTTCTCTCCTTAAATTAACATGCCAAATCACAGCATCACTAACTCCTTCCCTCCAGATATGATAAGAGTGTGCATTGAAATGCATGTATTTTACTTAGCAGGGAAAGCTGATTGGTGATTATCACACTTAACCCCTAGTGAATCTGACGGATTAACCTGCTTTCCAGGGCACTAAGGAAATGGGTTTAAGATAAGAAATGTCTGGCTGGGCGCGGTGGCTCACGCCTGTAATCCCAGCACGTTGGGAGGCTGAGGCGGGCAGATCACGAGGTCAGGTGATTGAGACCATCCTGGCTAACACGGTGAAACCCTGTCTCTACTAAAAATACAAAAAATTAGCCGGGCATGGTGGTGGGC